>NC_134579.1:172359132-172984132 GCF_037038515.1 Microtus pennsylvanicus | reverse complement strand
GTGGGAGGAATCAACTTCTTCCTTCCCAAAATTCTCCTGTTTTCATTACATCATTTCTACTTCCTGTCTGGTTTTCCCGCCTATATTTCCTGCCTGGCCAATCAGCATTTGTTTGTAACATGATTGACAGAATACAGGCAATTCTTCCGCACCACTTGTAAATACTTTACATCTTTGAAAGGACAAATTCACAGGATTTATACTCACTTTTATAAAGAGTAATGTTTATGAAAATACATGAGGCTGGGCGGTGGTGGCGCACGCCTTTAATCCCAGCACTCGGGAGGCAGAGGCAGGCAAATCTCTATGAGTTCCAGACCAGCCTGGTCTACAGAGCTAGTTCCAGGACAGGCTCCAAAGCCACAGAGAAACCCTGTCTCGAAAAAACCAAAAAAAAAAAAAATACATGAAATGTCTCATAATTTTAAAGTTCCTGCTGAAGACATTTACCATTGCAAATTAAGAATATATAATCAAGTAATATAATTTGTTGACAAATAATTTTAAACAACATTAATCATTTCATAGCGTATAGCTTTTCATGAATATGTCAGTGAATTTTATTTCTATAAATATAACAGAGAAATTAATGGAACTGAATGACAAAACGTATGATTTGCTTTTTATCTTACTGAAAGTTCTGTTTCTCAGACATGAAAGATGCTCATTAAAAAACTGGGCATATTAACCTTTTTTTATTCAGCCATCTAATTACCTATCACCTGCCTGAATGTGTCTCTCTTGACCTGGGTCATTTTACCATGTTCACAAAATGAT
This sequence comes from Microtus pennsylvanicus, assembly GCF_037038515.1. Taxonomy (NCBI): domain Eukaryota; kingdom Metazoa; phylum Chordata; class Mammalia; order Rodentia; family Cricetidae; genus Microtus; species Microtus pennsylvanicus. The sequence continues at coordinate 172,983,355 of NC_134579.1, read as the reverse complement.
TTATCTTAGTCTTTTTATGTATATTTAGAAAAGCATTATATACAATTTATCCAAATATAAATTTGACCTTGTTTGTACTTACCTTTAGCAATTTTATTTTAAACATTCAGAGTAAATATTTTAATGAAAAAAAGCACAAAATATCAGATTAAATAATTAAGATGTTTATTGGGAATAAATTATTCTCTGGCTACAGTTTAAAAGAAAACACTATGTAAATAAAAAAACTCGACAGTTCCCTGCTTGGCTATTACAGGGAGACTTCTAGACATTTTTTTTATTTTAGTACATGCATCTTAATACTGTATTACTCTCCAGAATTCAAAACAGAGTATTAATTAACTCTGCTAATTGATATTACATGTAGGACAAGGCTTTTCAACTCCCCAACAGTTTGTTTTACAATAATTTACTCAGAAAGTCATCCATGTGGCTGCCTTCACAGCAATGTAAAATTCTCCCCAGTGTATAGCAGGTAATTATTTTTCTAAAGTTGAGTTGGACAATAATCTCTGTGTAAACATGAAATTCTTATGCAGTCTGTTGATGATTGTTAATTAATTTTTGCCCATTGATGTAATGTACAAATTCATTTAGATGCTGTGAATTGTATGAAATATTAATTACATTCTGGGGGGTTGGAAGCACCACAGAATGATTTTAAAATGTAGTCATTGATAAGTTTTTAATTGCAATCCATTCAATTGAGCTATTGTGTTTTCATAACGCTTTATTTTTCATTAGTTATCTGTCAGTTTATAATATAGTTGTTAATTGAAGTAGAAATAGAAAGTGTGAACTTTGTTTTCCCAGCTGCATACTTTGTATGCCTGAGTTATCCAGGATGACAAATATACACATGACTGTACCATGCTGCATTTTCAAAACTAACAAAGCTGACAAGATGGAACAAAACCTGTGACAATAGGCTACAGAATATAACCTAGTCTCAGGGAACAGATTTTCTGTAGCCTTTCATTAACCCCGAGAAGTCAGATGGCTGCACTACCAAGTGTGGACAAAGGCCAGGTGAATAAAGCCATTCTGCAGTCATACAATGTAAAGACATTGAAATAAAAATGATTATCTGTTTTTATTCAAAAATAAAGTAAATCATACACAGTAAGAAATACTCTCCCATTTTTTTCAGTCTTGTAACCTTGAGAGAACCTTACTATTGAAATCACATAATCATGTGTTAAATATTCACTCATTCAAGCATTGTAGAAGACATATTAGGTTTTAACTCAAAAACATTCAAAATGAAGTAAGAAGATTATATAGTTTACTGATGGCCTATTCCTATACAAACTAGGGATGAATGTTATATACATTTTGTTTAGCATATGCAGGTTTGATTACTTGAAAACCAAATGAAATCCTGGCCTAATCTGAAAACTGTATACTATCATTATGTTTTCACTTAGGACCTACATACCCTATTTTATTATTTTGGAATAACAGTTTAAAAATTATATTCAATTAAAAGGAATGCAATAAGCAAGTTGAAGAGGAGGAGGCTAATATGAGCAAAAGGGTCAAGACCATGATGGGGTAACCCACAGAAACAGCTGACCTGAGCTAGTGGGATTTCACTGACTCCAGACTGACAGCTGGGGAACCTGCATAGGACTGAAATAGGCTCTCTGAATATTGGTGATAGCTATGTGGCTTGGGCAGCTTGTGGGCCATTGGCAGTGGAACCAGAATTTATCTCCAGTGTATGAACTGGATTTTTAGAGCCCATTCCCTGTGGAGGGTTACTGTTCTTAGCCTAGATATGGGGTGAACAACTTGGTCTTGCCTCAGTATGATATAACAGACTTTGTTGACTCCCCATGGGCATCCTTACCCTCTCTGAGGAGTGAATGGGTGTTTGGAGGAAGGAAGGTGGGAGAAGCAAGAGAAGGGGAAGCAGGGAAAACTGAGATTGGTATGTAAAATGAAAAATCTTCTTTTGAAAAAAAATATATAACTGTCATAGTCTCTACAATGTTGGTTAGAAAACTCCATTACCACTGCATGACATTTCATTTTGCCAGACACACCACTGAAGGACTGATCTTTAGAAAATGGCTGATAATTAGCAGTGATTGGGTAACCTTTTCTATCCATCTATCTATCATCCCTTTGATAATAGAAGCATATTTGGGCTTAAAAAATTAAAGTTGATTAAAAATTAAAACAATTATTATTTCATAAGTATGAATGTACCTTTCTAACTTCCATGCAGAGCTCTTTGCCCTCTATTACAAAACCAGAAATCTTTATTATGGCAAATAAAACTGTGTTCCTGTTTTACTTTCCAGATATCCACATTAAAGACTGTCCTGTAGCACAAACATGCATCCACGTGGCTGCTCCTCCTTCAACTTCCCTGTGCACACACAGTATATCATTCTTCACTTGGCATATTTCCTTCATGTCTTATTAAATACATTGTCTCAGTCCATTTGTTTATTTTCCCTTAAATGAACACTCCATTTATACTCATGAGGAATGTACAGTATTTTATTATTATTAATCACATTATAGTTAGTAGAAATTTAGTATGCTTTTCAGTTCTGAAATTTGGTCATTGCAGCAATTAATAATATTTTCTCTCACATCTCCATGTGTCTACACTTATATTCTTAAGGAATGGCATCTTAAATCTCCAAATGTTTTTGAAACATATTTTCAAGCATTAGATATTTGTTTTGTCTCAGGAAACACATCTTAACGCAGTTGCTTCTCTTGGAGATCAGAAGATTCCAATAAAAATTGAAAGGAATTCATTACTTTACTGAATTTTGAAGAAACCTTGTAGGTTTGAAGAAAAAAAATGTGTTTCTTCAATCTGAGAGATGGCCCTATGAACATAAAACTTCGTGTATATCCAAGTTTTATTAACATGGGTTTAAATCTTGAGTAACTGAAGACCTAATCACTACCCTTGTTAATGATTTCTCCTTGAATCTTTATTTTCCACTTACTGTCATTATAGGTTGAAAGGCATTACTACTGGATACTGAGGGGAGTTCATGAAGGCTACTAACATGTAGGATAGCTATTCACAATAAGGAAATATATTTTTTCAGCACACTAATGCCACCAAAGTGTAGAAACTTTGGATTAAATCTGTGTTATTATTCAATACACATTTTCCTCCAGATTTAATAACCCAGGTTACAGATGTTGTGAAAAATATAGACTGGGTTCTTTCTAAATGCTCATGTTCATCCAGGTGCTCTTAGTTGTGTGTAGTGTGAAACACACTAACGCTGACACTCATTAGCCTTATTCATTCTAAGTTGCTTGTAGGGAGGTGATCATTTTCCCATTGCTTCAAAGTACACCAATACTTCACCTATGTGAGGCCAATTCCATGCCAGTTGGATGCCTTTGTACATATTTCTGGTTTATATTGCCTAATGGAATTTATCCACATCATAACATATTGAATTCAGTAACCCTCAGGCCACTTCCAAATCCCACATACGACCAATCTTTGGAACATGATTTGTCATAAAACATTAGGTCCCAAGACTGAGAATAGGAGTATAAATTCATTTCTGCCCACTTTGGCTTTACTACCTACAGAAGCACTTTAGTCTCTCAAACTTTTAACCTAATTTTCTATGTGCTGAAGAATAAATTGGTATTATTGTGAGACATACAATAATAAAATATGTATAAAGTGATAGTAGCTCATGAATGATCAACATAATGACCACCATAGTGAAACGCAAACACCTAACAGTTTTAGAAATTAAAAGGCTCCTGAGTACCTAAAACTGACCTTTATCTGCCTTGTGCATTCCTGTTTTCTTATAGTAAGAAAATCCATTTATAGTAGTTTCAAAATGTACCATTTCTTCACCAATGAGAGCAAATCCAGGTAATGGAACAAACCTTAGTAAATCCTTCTTTCTTCCCATGGAAGATTCTATTCTTCAGAATATCTATCACAATCTCTTACATACTACAGCTTCTTGCTGATATCCCCTTCTCTGTTCTGCATTTTTATCATCAGAGCATGATGAGGTCAGTTTTTCCTACATATGTCTGGAGACTATGCTGTCCTTTTCTTGTAGCTTGGCTTGGCAGTTGTGGAACTACAACAGTGTAGAAATGATCTGATCTCTTCATAGTGTCAATACTTTTCTTCTGATTATTTAATAGGATTTCAGTCCCATCTTCTCTTTCAATCAGTTGCAACCCCATCACTTGTTTTGGTGAAGGAAATCAAGAATCAGGTTTTCTTTGTAAAATTTGACAGTTTATGGTAATTAATAGCCACAGCATGTTATACTCTTTGCTTAGCCCTTGTGATCCTAAGCTTATCTTAGCAAAGTCTTTGTCAACTGAGTCAATAATGATGCAATACAGGTATTTTTCTTGGCAAGCAACAAGACACATGCATGTAGCATGAATAAAATACTAATTATTAATTTAAGTAAGTGTAACTGTGGTCTTTTTTCTCACATCAGCTAAAGCTAGCCCATACTAACGGATAAACCAGATTGGGACGAGGTTAATAACTACTTAAAGGCCTTTCCCTATTTTTGAGGATAATTTTGCAACCATAACTTATTTGATTGTCAATTTGTAATTTGTATCAATTATGAAACTAATTTAATTAAAATTAATGTTCTTTGCCAAATCTGCACAAAGAACATCTGGCATTTTTAGTATATGAAATTGAATATTTCTTAATATTCATTAAATATTTTTCTGAATCGGAATTTACAAACAGGCTCTATGTAGTATTTACCCAGAGAAATTTATACTTTCCAAATCCCCAGCGCATCACCCTGAGAGATCTAGTCGGTTGTTGGCTAATATAGGGGTCTTGGTACAGTACCTACAACCAGTATGCATCCAGGATCTGGAACTAGAAGTTCATAAAGCCTATCAGGGAGTGATGCACTTTGAATCAAGTAATGGCAGGTGATATACAATCCTAAGGCTTCCTGAGCCTGGGTCTGTTCTGTCAAACTGGGAAAAGCACTCCAGGACCAGGTACAGATTTAAGACATGTGAAAAGCTGATACTGACACATTCTCATTCTTTATTCACCATCCAAGAAAGATCATGTAACCAGTGGGAATATCTGAGCAAGCTTCAATCCCAGCAAAAAGAGTGTTTCCAAGTTAAGAATTTTTTTTAAGGAGTCAATTTGTCTTCAAATGTTTTTAGTTCATATAAATAATACATATAGGACAAATTTTGGTTTGATATTAGTAAAAAAACATGAAGAAAAGAAGCTTTGCTGTAAATTGTGGATTCATATTTTTTGTCATCTTTTGTCATTAAAAAGTAGTAAAATTCTTGAATAGCAACACCTTTAAAACAAATTTTGATAGAGTCTAGTAGTATGGCTATAAAAGAAATGCAAGATAACTGAGGAATGTCTGAAAATTTCTCATCAAAAAGCCTTTCTTCTCCACTGTTCACTTGGGGAAATAGACACATTCTACTCATGTGCCTTTCATGAAGTCTCTTGTGTGAGCATAGCTAATACCAAAATACCAAAATTGATGTTTTTTATGTGAATACTATATTCCAAAATGACTCCTATTACATCTATGGTGATCATTTGGCCCAGTTTAAAGAATAATATTATGCTAAAGATTGAACCTGATGCTTTACGTGCCAGACAAACAGACTTGCTGAATTAGACACAGGACTTCAAGCTGATTTAATTGTTATCTAAATCAATCAGATCTCTGGTGTTTCCTTTTCTGCTCATCTTTGAATATATAACAATGTCTGAGTGAAGAATGTTACCAGGACTACTGAGCAGGGAGCTGTAATCTTGTCTTTATGTTTTCTATATACCATATATTCAGATAGTTCATTCACAAATCTTTAAAAGATAAAGTATACCCACAGGGAAATGAGGCAATAACTACCCATTGTGAAGTCTTCTTAGAAGTATAGAACTTGGAAAATACTGCACAAATTGTATTTTTTCTATGTACAAATGTTTGTTGGCTAAAATGAAAGATGCTTATGCCCATTTTAATTTATCTTTATTATCAATATCTTTGAGTGACTAACTTTTAAGTCTGTGAAAATATGTAGTTTATTGTTATAATAAAATGCTCTTTTAGCCTTATTCTTAGTACCAAAATTAGTAATTATTCTGAACAAGAAGAAGGTAAGAAATACACAAAGAATTATTTGTTCTGGGTCAGGAAACAATGCCAATATGCTAATGGTCATTAATGAGGGCAGCCTACATGAGTTTAGTTAGTAATCAGCTTGAATAAAAGGATTGTGGATAAAGCACTATCTTAACTTCCAAATTCTTATTGGGCAAACAACATTACTCTTCTGGTATATACATTACTTTGTAGTGTTGAATATTATCATAACAAGATAAAACAAGTAAAAATTATTAGAGTAGTATTTTAAATGATAAAGTGGTGGTTTATTATAAAACTTATATTATTTTTATACCTCTATTATAAAATTTACATTATGCCTTTAGACAAACTGTTACTTTTTTATTTTATAAATTTAGTTTTTCTCAACTAATTTTAGAAATGTAACTTTTGTCCCAGTGCAAAGTAAATTACAAAAGACCATGTGATTTTTTTACATATATATTAATTACATAAAGAAATAATTGTGAGTATTGTTGTGCCACTGGTTTTGCTTCATATTTGATTTTTCTACTGCTACCATGTGAATTCGGTGGCTTTTCTCCTGAGTAAGTCTACATCATTGTTTGATTACCTGTGGCTGTATCCTCATACTTTGACTGAAATGTCCATTATAATTTTCTTAGAAGAGTGGTCTCCTTTAATATGCTGTGAAAATATCCTTTTTCCTAGTAGTTAACTTAAATATTTTATTTCTTTATGTATTTCAAAATAAACATAAAATTAATTTGATTTAGTAACTTTTTGAATCTTTATCAAAATAATTCATATTTTTGTAATTTAAGGTCAACTAACTAATGAGAAACATAAAGAAAGAACTCTCTCCTTTAAATGAAATTTCATCTTCATTTCAACTGTATTCCTATCCTTACTATTACTTGCAGATGATAGGTGCAGATATCTATTGATTTTTTTCAATTGTGGAGATGATTCATTGTTTCCCACTTTTGGAATATGATACAAATACACTAATGTTTACACAGTTGGCTTCACTGAACTAACTTCACAATGTGTTTTGTTATATTTTCTTTTGTTTGGTTTTACAGAGTTTTGATATCACTATGTATCTCAGCTTTAATTGATTTTAATTTTTTTGTTAACTCTTAGATCAGCTCAGTTGAACTTTGAATATTTATATTGCTTCTTAGCTCTCCCTCTACTAGGAGTCCCAAAAGTAGACTAAGTAATACAAGTGTCACACCTATGTAGAGGGCCTAGGTCCAATGCAGGCAACTTAGCCATCTGTCTGGCGTTGTGAATTCCTAAGAGCCCAGGTTATTGTCTCTGTGAGTTCCCTTCTGATGACCATGATCTCCCTGGCTTGTACAATCCCTCCTCCCTCTCTTCAACAGGACTCCTAGAGCTTGTCCCAGTGCTTGGCTGTGGATCTCTGCATCTGCTTCCATCAGTTACTAGACAAAAGCTCTCTGATGACATTTAGGGTCGTCATCAATCTGATCACAGGATGTGGCCAGTTTAGACTGCTTGCCCACTATTCTAGGAGTCATAGCTGGAGTCATCTTTGCAGAATCATGGTAGTTTCTACATGACCCCAAACTGCTCCCCATCTCTTTCATTCTTCTCCTCTATCCCACCCCCAAACTGATCCCTCATGTTCCCCTCCCTATTTGCCTCGTTTACTCAGGAGAGCTTTTCTATTTCTCTTTCCTGTAGTAAGGAGCTGTGGGCTATATTCCCGCCCAGCTCCCACACGGCTAGCTTTACCTGAAATAACTACACAGAAACTGTATTCTTTTAAACACTGCTTGTCCCATTAGCTCTAGCCTCTTAATGGCTAGCCCTCACATCTAGATCTGTGTACCACCACGAGGTGGTAGCTTACCCTTAAATTCCTAACCTGCATCTGCCGCGGAGAGGAGAATCATGGCTACTGCCTGATTTGGCTTTCTTTCTCCCAGAATTCTGTTCTGTCTACTCCACCTCCTAAGGCCTGGCCTATCAAAGGCCAAGCAGTTACTTTATTAATTAACAATTGAAAGCAACAGATAGGTGACACTCCCATCACCTTCCCAGTGAAATTTATGTGTCCCCCTTTGGGCCATTTTGCTTCTCTGGGTCTGTAGACTGTATGAAGGTTATCCTTTACTTTGTAAATTATATCCACTTATGAGTGAATAATACCATGTTTGTCATTCTGGATCTGGGTTTCCTGCTCAAGATGAAATTTTTCTAGATCCATCCATTTGTTTTCATATTGTTTTTAAAAGCTGAGTAATATGCTCAAAAAATACTGAAAACTGAATTTAAGAACATATCAAAGAGATTATCCACCATAATCAAGTAACCTTCATTCCAGAGATGAAGGGTGTTTCACCATATAAAAATCTGTCAATGTAATCTACCATATAAACAAACTGAAATAAAAAGGAAAACACATGATCTTTTCTTTTCTATTCAAGACTCCATATTGCCTTAATTTTTAAGATATAGTACTGTGTGTTTTCTTTTATAATTATAACTGGTTTATTTAGTGATATTTCCTTTGTATTTTAATAAATAAATCTTGCCTGAAGTTCAGAGGGTAAAACAGCCACACTGGTCAGCCATATAGACCAAACAGTGGTGGCATACACCTTTAATTCCAGCAGCCACACTAGTCGGATACAGAAGCTGGGCAGTGGTGATATATGGCTTTAATTTCAGCAGTAGAGATGAATATAATATGGGAGGAGACAGGTCTCATTCTGAGTATTTTTGGAGGCAGGATCACCCTTTCCATCAAGTAGAGGTAAGAGCCAATGGCTGTCTGATTGCTTTTCTGATCTTGAGGTTGAACCCCAGTAACTGTGTCTGGGTTTTGGTGGGACATGCAGGACCCACAGAGAAATGACTGTTGAATTTGCCAATGTTGAGATGATTCTTCATGGAAGTGTCTGCTAGACATTCTGCAAGATACAGAATAAAGTGACTGGCATACTGCCATTATAGGCAGAACTGTCTTTGAATTTTCTTGATTCCAGGAAAAGTCTGCTGAATACTATGGGCCTGTAGGCTGAATATGGATGCCCCAAGTGTACAGAAGAACTTTAGCTGACTGTCCAGGTAGCAAGATGTCTCTGTCAATTATAGAGTTTTGGAAGTTGCTTACAATGTACTTCCTGTTTATTTAGGAAATATTATATCCTTCCGGAGTCTTTGATGGATTTGAAGAATAGATAGTTATAGTTATATTTCCTTAGTTATGATAAAAAATAAAGTAAGTAGAAATATTGTAACTGTAATTCTTCCTTAATAACTGTTTTGTTATATGTAATTTTACTATGTGAAAGCCTTCTTTTCCCTTAAACAGAATAGGGGAAATGGTGTCAGAGGTCCTTCTGTCTGTGTGTTGGTTTTATTGGTTAATGAATAAAGAAACTGCCTTGGCCTGTTGATAGGGCAGAACTTAGGTAGGCGGAGAAAAACTTGACTGAATGCTGGGAGAAGGAAGATGGCTAAAGAGATGCAATGGAACCACTGCTGGAGATAATGTGCTGAAACTTTGCTGGTAAACTACTGCCATGTGGCAATATACAGATTAATTTGAAATCGGTTAAGTTAAGATGTAGGAGTTAGCCAATGAGAAGCTAGAGCTAATAGCCCAAACAGTGATTTAAATAATATGGTTTCTGTGTGATTATTTTGGTTCTGGGAAGCTGACATGAACAAGCAGCCTCTGTACTACAGGATTTTTATTATTCATGCTACATGTGGCACCCAATGTGCAGTTTGAACTATGATCCTGAGATCAAGAGTTCCATGTTCTATTAACTGGATATTTTCCTTTTCTAATGTTTAGGTTGAACTCCAATATCTGTCTCTGTGTTTTTATTATACATTCTACAGATTTATCCATATAGTATCTGAAAAACTGAAATGCTTTAAAATATGATCAATTATGACAGGATGCATAAAATATACACCTCTTACATCATACTTTCTGGTACCTCTGACATTCTTCATTCATCTTAATCCTTTCTTTTTTTCAGTTCTTTCCAATGATATTATTATAAGACAAGTCCAATGTTGACTAAGCATTGCTCCTTTCTTTTACTTTGCCCTTATTTTAATGATGTAAAATTGACACCCTTTCCTTAAAAAAAGACCAGTGGCTATGAAATTGGTAGAGAGTTTGCCCATTAGAAAGGGTTTTTATTATCTATAAGATGGGAGTTTTAATTTGTGCAAGTTTTAATCCCAACTAAAAAAAAAAACATATTCCCTTGGTATTTATAAGACATTCCATTTGAACCAAGCCTCCAGTTTTGTTCATGAAAACCCCAACGCTGTTCTGATGCCTGATAATGTGTGTGTGTTTGGTATTATTTTCATTATCTGAAAGCTGAAAGGCTTTTGGCTTATTTTTCCCTAAATCTAAATTTTTGTGACTATGTGTTGCTATGAATGGCCTTGGTCTCTCTTTTTTTTTTTTTTACAATAGGCACCAGGGCTGCAACTACTACAATTATATTGCTAAATGAACAATGCTATCAAACCACCCTCAAAATTAATATCTCTTTATGCATGGACTAATGCAGCTCTAGACCTCTTCAGAAAAGGTTTTATTTTTGTTTTTTGTTTGTTTGTTTGTTTGTGTTTTTGTTATGTGTAATGGGTGGAAGTTAAGGTAGAAACTCACAACTGGTCAAAGTGCTGAGAATAAGTGACCACAGAATGTTCATCCGCAGATGGTACATCCAGATGTCTCAGAGACCAGAGGTAAGAATGAACTAGAGCAAAACCACATCTTTAGACTGAAGCACTCATTAACTCATAGAAGTTCTGGTTGCCTAAGTAATACCAAACTAGGCAACATTCTAGCAGGGGGGAAGGGATTCGAGTGCCCTTGTGTCTAATTGAAGGTCTATGGACAGAACTTGTGAAAGAAAAAGAGTAAAAATTTTTTTAAGGGTGTGTCCTATGGTAGATTGATCACAGTCTGGTGGATATCCCCACACCCCCAAAATATACGAAGAGCACAAATTGAAGTTGATGAGTTTTTTTTTTTTTTGTGTGTGTGTGTGGTTTTTCGAGACAGGGTTTCTCTGTGTTTTTGGAGCCTGTCCTGGAACTAGCTCTTGTAGACCAGGCTGGTCTCGAACTCACAGAGATCCACCTGCCTCTGCCTCCCGAGTGCTGGGATTAAAGGGGTGCGCCACCACCGCCCGGCAAGTTGATGAGTTTTTAAATTAAAAATAGATGGCTAGGTATTTCAAGTTGAATCTGACAGAAGTTAAAGCAAATAATTGGAGGTGAATGTGATCTAAATATGATTTTATAAGTTATAAAATAAATAAGATATATTTTAAAATTTATTATTTTGATATAGTTGATCATTATCCGTATTTTACAGATGAATAAATTGAAGCAATTCAATGTCTTATCTAATACCTCACACAGAAGAATGAGAATAGTATCATTGTAGTCTACCTTTATAGTGTTCCCTTTAAAAGGGAATGAAAATATGAAGCAAACAGGTTTTGGAAATTTGGATGAAGATAAGTGACTGCTTCTTCATGAAATTCTACTGTGTACTGACTTTCTAACAGTGAGAATTCTGTGTGTAACTTTTGGAAAAATGACATAGTTTACAATAAGCAATAAAAAGTCAAATCATATTAGCCAATGTAGATGCATATATTCTCTTATATATTTTGAACACCACACATATACACAAATCTTCTTTTAATAATTACAAAGTCAATCTACACCATAGCTATAACTTATACTTAGAGAGAATATATTCTTCACTCCTCATCAAGAAAACTTCTCTTTGAAAAAGTCAGAGACCACTACGGAAAACCACAACAGTCAAAATGAACAATGCTGGAGATCAGTCCCTGTGGATAGACCTTCCAAAGCTCCCACATGAAAGACTCAGGTAGTGTGGATGGTACAGCAAAGGATCAAGGAGTTTGCTGTGAGATTGTGTCTTCTAGTATTATCAGAAACTAAAGGTTTGATCAACATCATAGCCCAAACATGAGCTAAAAAGAGTGATAATAAAGAAGATGCCAAATTGGATGGCAGAAGCCCATGACACACACATCCTGCACGAAGAATATAGACAACTGAGTATGGCTGGAAACAGAGAAGGTGGTCATACCTAGGGAATAGCTAAGAATTGGCTGCCCAATGCCAAGTGGTCATCATGCATACAGATAGCATTATACAGACTGAAGAAGTTATATTGAGGAATATTTATGTATATACACATATGTGCATACAATAACCAGTAGTGAAAAAAGAGGCCATGAATTTAAAGGAGAGTAGGGAGGGCTGTATCAGAGGGTTGGAAAGGAGACAGTGAAGGGATAATGTAATTAAATAATCCCTAAAATATAAAAAAAATTAAAAGAGCATAAAACTATATATTCTATGTATAAAATAAAAGATTCCATCTAAAAATAAATAAGACAAAGCAAAATTTGATATAAAAATGAATGGGGAAGGCAGCAGAAGAAAAGTTGGCACAGTGATTGGAGAGTACTTGCTCTTCTTCCAGGACCTAAATTCAGTTCCTAGCAACGATATAAAGCAAAAGTCCCTCATAGATGCAGAGGTTCATGTGGGTTCTACCTTACCACTCACTCCACTCTGAGGCCTAAACTATCAAAATAGTTGATGGCTGTGAACAAAGAGAGCATCTAGGTGAAAGCAAAAGACTACATCAGATTGGACCCTGTTTTGGAAACCAAGAGTGGAGTTTCTCATTTTCCTGAACTAATACATTATGTATTCACACAGGGTCCACAGAGGTAAGGGAATAGATTCAAATTTCTGAATATAAACAAATTTAATTGTAAAAATGGCCAATTCTAAACAACTTCCTGGGCCTACTTCATTTCTCAACAGAAGAAAAACTCCCCAAACTATTATGACTAATATATTATGTCAATGAAAATAAATGCATATTTTAAAAGGGACTTGGAGTAAAAATTTGTGTGTGTGTGTGTGTGAGAGAGAGAGAGAGAGGGGGGGGGGGAGAGGGAAAGGGAGAGGGAGAAAGAGAGATGAAACAAAAGATTTTTTTTAAAAAGTTATTAAATGTTGCTTGTATTAAGTTTTAAATTATAAAGTAGGAAATGTTCAATATCTTTTATAACTATTGTTGGTAGAAAATCAAGAAGTTCTCACCGTATGCAAAAAGTTTTAGAAATCATTAAAAAGAAATGTCATAAACTAATAAAACATGGATGATACATTCACAGAAACTGTAATGAAACAAGAGCAACTGCTAATGAGAGGCATCATAAGATGAGTATAAATTAATGGGCATACTCATTTTCTATCAGGTTGGTAATTGTGTAAATGTTTCATCACAGACTAATTTTACGAGAAAAGAATCAGGAAAAGGGAAGGTTCAAACACTGGTGAGAAGGTAAATGAAGACAACATTTTGAGGACCAAAATGATGCTATTATTAAAACAAAAATACCAGCATACCTTTAGGCACAACCATTCCATTTCTAGGTATTTAGGTCACACACAAGATATGAAGACCTAGAACTGGAAGAACCACAGTGTTTCTTGTCATAGTAGATCACAGGCCCACAGACAGGGGGTTTGACTAGTAATAGGCAATGTTGCAATAATTTTATCACATTTATTAAATACTAAGAATTTATTCTACAAATAATCCATTTCTAAGTCATCATGAGGACATTTTAAAAATAAAGACAAGGGATGGAAACAAAGGGTTAAAGTAGTATTCTTGTTGAAAGAAGATGTTTTGCTGATCTGAAGAAAATACAAAACTTTTACAGTGTTTTTAGTTTGATTGAAGAGCATAGCTGTTGGAAGAAAAAAAAAGAGTTTTCAACCTACTGGAATTTTGTTTTTGTACTTTACAAAAGGTGCATTGCTTACTGTGAAAGCACCAGAAGGGACTAAGCCCACTTGTAGGGTTTGGCACAGTGACTGGCTTGTTTGTGAAACAATATCTTAGTGAAATTTCACTTAACAAATTACATCTGGTTCGATGGAGGCAGATTAGCTGTCTGAATAAGTAAAGTATTATTTATAGCAATTTTTGGTTTAGTTGTGACAGGTATATTGAAATTTGTGTGTATGTAAATGTCTAATAACCACAATAGGCACACAAAGATTGAGGCGATTGAGTCCTAATCAACTATGTTATCTATAAAATTTCATGACATAATATGACACTTTGAGGATAGATTTTGATGCCCATTATTCTCTTTGCTACAAAAAAAATAGAATAAAAATTTAAAAATAAATATGTGTCTTCCATGGGGATGTTGAGTTATCATTGGATAAATTGTCTGCCACGCAGACATAAGGCTTAGAGTTTCAATAGTCAGTACCCACAAAGCAGCTAGGCAGGAGTGGTGGCTATCTGTGATCACAGCACCACAGAGACAGAGGCATGGTCACCAAGGAAAACCTGAATCAAGGAGTTCTGGGTTCAGAGAGAAGTGCCGTCTAAATCAATAGAACACAGAGTATCTAAGGAAGACATGTAGCATCAGCTTTAGTTTTCCACACACATGCACAAACATGTGCACCTGTATCTACACATATGTGTGTAATCAATTATAACACACATGCCTACAAAACACATATAAGAAAATAATACACACATAAATAAAGAACTAAACATGCATCAGTGTACTTTTTCCCTTTTTGCTGCTAGATTTATTTTCAAATGCTGTTTAGTTTCTCAAACAATCACTACTACATTTTACTTCAGAGTTGATTTCTCTTAATACATTTGTTTCCTAATAAGAATTGATGGGTTTTAAACATTTCCCTGGACCTCACTCTCTATCCACCTTTGTATTATCATTAACTTCTCTTAAAATCATGTTTTCTGAAATGGACAAAGTAACATTTGCTTTTTCCAGATAAGCTTAAGTAATTGTGTAATAAATGAATATATAGTCTATCTAAACACTGAATTCTGCTAGTAAGTGCAAACCCGCAGAACTCCAGACCTTGCATCTCTTCTCATGCCTAGAATTTTCTCTCATTAGGTCATTATGGGTCATTATTGCTGTTACCATGGAAAGTCCCCAGTAGATTAATCAATAAATATTGCTTCATTGAATCTTGCCAATCATCAGACTATTAGGGTTTATTTTGACAAATTTCTATAGTCTGATGTGTTGCTATGCTTGAGGTAGGGGAATAATGAGTTCAGGGCCAAGCTTGGTGGTATAGCAAAACTCCACCTTTTAATTATACATGTATATCCTTTTAAAGTTATTTTCCTAATATCAGCTTATAATTTTACCATGTAAACATGTTTTCATAGCTCATCTTCTCATCATTTTGTTCAGATTATTTTATAATGTCCTCTGGAAAATAGCCTTTAGTGATCTTGAAGACTGTCCATGAGTGGAAATTTTATTGAGTTCACATACCCCAAAATGTCTTCATTTCACCCTAACACTTGAACAGCAGCACATCTTTTCACAATCTTAGTTTCCACTTCATTTAGTAGTTAATTTCTTTTCTTTGATTTTTTTTTTCAAGACAGTGTTGATGGAGGAAAGTCATTGGTTAAGTAATAAAGAAACTGCTTGGCCTCATAGGTTAAAACATAGGTGGGAGGAGTAAACAGAACAGAATGGTGGGAGGAAGAGGAAGTGAACTCATACTTGACAGCTCTCCTCTCTGGGACAGAAGCGTCAGAGACACGCCATGCTCTCCTCTCCTGGGAAGACGCGGGGATAGCTCTGTTCTCTGAGGCACACACGATGAAGCTCCGACCCAGGATGGACGTAGGCTAGAATCTCCCTGGTAAGCACATCTCGTGGTGCTACATAGATTATTAGAAATGGGTTAAGAGGCTGAAACTAGTGGGCCAAGTAGTGCTTAAAAAAATACAGTTTGTATGTTGTTATTTCGGGGCATAAGATAGCCAGGCGGCTGGGGTGCTGGATTATTACACAGTGTTTCTTCGTTTAACAGCTCTGGACATGTTGGAACTTATTTTGTAGACCAAGCTGGCTTCAAACTCAGGGATCCACCTGCCTCTGACCCCTGAAAGCTGAAATTATAGGCATGCACCACCATCTCCTTGTGATTACTTGTATCAATTTACTTTAAACTAGGGTACCCCTATCTAATAAAATTAGTTTAGAACTCTCTTGCTAATTACATAGTATTCTGCCAGCCTCACCCTTTTGAGATTCTAACAGTAACAGATAGCTTCTTTTTTCTTACAAAGCTTTACATCCAACCCATGTCCCATGACAAAATATGAAAATATTATAATTATTTTTTAGTGGAATTAATTGCAAGTCATCTGAAAGTCTTGTGTATTAAAATGAATTTATTGAGTTATTTTACCACAATTTGGTCTCCTTAATTTTATCTTTAATTTTGATGTCCATGGGGCACAGTGGTGTGTGTCTAGAACAGGAACCCTCATCAGACAGACACACATGAGAAGTCAGCTTTACCGGGAACCAAAGGTGTTCACATACCCCTTCCTTATAAAAGATCCCCATAGTAGGATTAACTTTTTTACTCTCAGAAGTATAGATTAATTTTTCTCATTGCTGAACTTTATAAAAGTAGGATATATAGCATGTTTATAAGTACATATTCTACTTGCTTTTTATAAATCTAATAAAATTGCTTCTCAGAAATCACTATATAATCTCTAATATTATACTTAAAATCTTCAGGTAATTTTAGTACTTCTTTTTAAAACATTTCATGTTAAATTGTCTAGATATTAACCTCTTTGTTTTATCATTGAAGTAGTTAATCAATTTTATCTTCTAATTCAATAGCTATCTATAAAACAACAGTAATAAAATGTAGGCTGTGCTATTTCTCAGTTTCGACAGAATATATTTCAAATATGACCTTTAGAATGAACTGCCATATTTCTTTAGTACCCAAATTCTATCATGATCTGGAATCTAATTTATAATACAAAGTTATTATTGATAGTTTTAATTAAAAGAGAGTTTTGAATCATTTCAACATGTCCTTGCTGTTATTTTATTTAATTTTATGTTTGTTGTTACTTTGGCGATCAGTTTTTTTCTTATTTTTGTGGTGTGTTACTATTAGTTTTGTCCTGTTTGATTATTTCTAATAGTTGTCTTCACAATTTTTGTGTTTGTATTTTTATGTACTTTATCTAGGATCTAAGTAAGTCAGCTATTTTCCCTTTCTGAAGCACTACTGCCTGTTCTTTGAAGTCTACTGTCCCAGAATCTGGGTGAACTTATGGTCAAGGGAACAGCATTCTGTTCAGAATAGAGGGGTCCTGCCATTCTTTGTGAGGTCCACCTCACAGTTTTTCAGTCTGTCCTTGTTCTCTGAGAAGTTAAAGTATTGATTCACAATGTTGCTTAGATGATAATTCAGGCTTCTGATAGTTCTTTGTAATATATTCTTTTATTTTTTACTCTAACCACAGACAACTGCCTACTCTTATTTTCAACAGAATTTAATTTCCTTGTGTTTTTCTCCTAATCTATCCCCACAGAACTTTCCTCAGGCACTAGATTTTTAGGAGAATTGATGAGCATTGCCAAGTCCTTTCACTCTGATGCAGTTCTAGATGCAGATTTCCAAGTATTAAACATTTACCCTTGATCTGTCTTCTGTGACTGCTTGAGAGATTCGGAATTCTCTTTTATTTTATTTTGTACATATATACGTGCACATATGTGCCATAGAACACATGTGGAGTCAGAGGACAGCTTTCTGTAATCAGTTCTCTTACCACAAGATGATGGTGAGTGTGTGTGGTGAGTGTGTATGCTGAGCATGTGTGCTAAGGTGAGTGTGTAATGAGTGTTTGCTGAGCATGTGTTGAGGTGAGTGTGTGTGCTGAGCATGTTTGTTGAGTTGAGTGTATAGTGAGTATGTGTGGTGTGGTGAGTGTGTGTGGTGTAGTGAGGGTGTGTGGAGAGTCTTCTTGCACAGATGCAGGTTGCCCACCATCTGCCTTCCCTACTAGGCCGGTTGCAACTAAGCTGCTGTGTTCACCGTCAGATCTTAAGAAAAGGATCCCATCATATCCTCAGTTGGCGAAAAGGAAGACCTCTCACAAAAGATTTCAAAGAAGAAACTACTCTGTAGTAGGCTGGTTAAATTCTACAGAAACCCAGATTGATCCTTCAGATCCCTCCACTGTGAGCATCTGCATACATAGTGCTGCTCACTCGCATCTTTACTTCTCATTATATAACCTGAAAGCTAAGATTGGACAAGGCCAGCTGAAAGTGGAACAGTACCTGATTTTTGTACCCTGTGAAATTGGTTAGAGAGAAGAACCTAGGTCTCCATGTACAGAGACTGACCATCAGTTAGTTCCCAAAAGAAACTACTTATGGTATCTCCTTGAACTCCTGAAGATCTCATTATATCAGCAATAATATTTAAATGAGAGAACCTTTGGTTTTTCCTTTTGGAAGTCTTCACCTAGTTAAGGTTATCTTCAGCATTTCGTTTCCAAGAAGTTCATTATTCAGGTGTGTGTGTGTGTGTGTGTGTGTGTGTGTGTGTGTGTGTGTGTCTGTGTGTGTGTGAATACATATGTATGCAGACTTGCATAAACAATATGCCTGTGCGTGTAGAAATAACAGATCATTTTTGGATTTTTTTCATGAACTGTTCAGTTTTTTTACCTTGTGTTTTCTTTTTTCTTAAGAAATTGTTTGTCATTAGGCATAATATCTCCAAAACAAACAAACAAACAAAAAGCTTTGCTGATTAGATTCTACGTAGTACTGAGATTGTGAAAGGGCACTTCCATGCCCAGTTTTTTGTATGTGGGGTTTGGGGATCAAACTCAAGACCTCACAGATGCATGGCAAGCACTTTACAGGTTGATCTGTATAGGCATACAGACAAGCACCAGGTGTATGTGATCTGTGTCATTCATTATCGTCTGTACACGCTCTTGAATCTGCTGGTGAAGGCACTGATGTCCTGAATATCGAACAGCCATATGCAATTTACCGTAGTTGTTTTGAGAGGTAAGAATGTAGAATGTCCACAGCACCCGTGCCGTCCTTGTGCTGACTTACATCTCAGCGTGCTCTGCTTCTTTCAGACCTGTAGCTATGGAAACATTTATCATTTCTTTTTGCTTTTTTATACAATAGTTGGACATAATGATCCCTTTTATTCAGTGACATTTAGTGATATTCGATGGTGAAGTGAACTCAAATTCTGAATGAAGTGTTTCTGTTTCTGAAAGTACCTGAAACTGCTAATCATCATGATAAATGTCTCACTGCAGGCTGGTGAAGGACAATGGGCTGTCACTGCATTCTGAATTACAAATGCTTTTTGTAATATGACTAGTTTGCCTGACCAAATGTGAAAATGGAAAAAACAAATTGAGAATGAGGAGGCAGTTATTCTGAGATATTATGTTAATCTTCACTTGATATAAAATATAAGAAATGTGCCCAAATAAATTAATTTTGATTTCATCCAAAGCTTGAATCCTCTTCTTTTTTTTTTGAAAATATTTTCTTTCCCATACAGTATATTTGAATACAGTTACCACTCCCTAAAGTGCTCTCTGATCCCTCCAACCTACCCACTGACCATCTCCAAGCCTTGGATCAGTGTGCCATGAATACCATAGACTCATGAAAAAAATACAAAATACAGATTTTTCTTACACTCTCTATACATCTAGTGTCTTATTGATAAATACTCCCATACTAGTACCTCAGAGTAAATTCAGTCTGCCATTTTTTTCCTGTGCAAAACACTGTATCCAATTTATTAACAAGGAAATCATAGTTTTAGAGAGGTTTAACTAATGTTTAACAGAGTGACACAGAATACATTTTTCTAATTGCTATAAGTTATCAATGCACATTAATAATTTTTTTCTTTAATCAGCTGCTCTCTTTGAAGGTTCTATTTAAGTCTGCTCTCCATCTTCAGAAAGAAGAAATGAAGAATGTGGATGATGTTCAGAACTTGTATCCTTCAGAAAATACAAGTACATCTTCCTATACCTTCCTCACATTCACAATTTCGTGCTTTTGGACTTGTGAACTTAAATTTACTCTGTTCAGCTTTTAGAATTTTTTTTGTGTGTGCATGTGTGTGTGTGTGTGTGTGTGTGTGTGTGTGTGTGTGTATGTGAGTGTATATAAGCTATGCACATGAGTGAGCCTCCTGAGGTCATCAAAATGCATTAAAGCTGGAATTACAAACAGTTGTGAGCTGCCAGAGCAGGGTCCTCTTAGCCACTGAGCCATTTCCCTAGCCCTTCTGCCAAATACATTTTGTACAAATAGAAATAAATTCACATATGTCAAAGGTTGATACATTGAATGCACCATGACACCTAGATATGATTTAGGGAAAGCTCTTTCAGGACCACACTTCAAATATTTTTAGTTGTTTTCAAAATTAACTGAATATTCAAATTGCTTACTTCAATGCTGTTCCTCAAATCCTGCCCACACTGAGGGGAGGGAATTAAAGCTTACTGGGCAATACTGAGCAAAAGCCCGGATGCCCAGTTAACAACTCTGAGAGATCTGGTTTCTTAATTTTTAAGGGATTAATAATGTTGTTCAATCTTCAGTGTGTAGATAAATGGAAACTTAGAAGTGAGCTACACACACAAAGAACTTTAAGTAAGGTTAGTTATGGATGTTATTCACTGTTAAAAAACATATCTCATTACCAGGAATAGGAGAGAAGGATCAGTATCCCATACACTTGAATTAGAGTTTTATATTAGAGTTACTACAGCAGTTTATTGTGAAGGAGAATGCTTACCTTTAATAAATAAGAGATCATTTATTATGAGCTAAATATGAGTGTTCATGGCTCCTGAACAATGACTTAAGTTGCCTTGAGTAGGTTTGAATAAGCCTTCATTATGAAATGGTGATCAAAGAGAACATCTACTATCAACATCCTCATTTGATGTTTAATTAAAACCAATGTTAAAATAATTTTAATCATTTAGAAAAATTTACCAAGACAAACCCCAATAACCTTAAGCAGACTAAGATCTACACATAAGGGGACTGAAGATAAATAGTCAGACAGAATGAAGGTTAGTACAAATGTTGTCAGAGTTGTGTTGTGTTATACAGTGTGCTCAGTTATTGGTATAGGTGAAGGAATATAGCTCTCCATTATTTTTTTAAGTTCACATGTGTTTGTCATGAAAGAAGTTGCATAATTTGAGGTCATGAATACAAACCCAAGAGCTCATGTCCTAAAAGTTTATTTTTTGTTTGTTTGTTGTTTGTTTTTAAGCACAGGTGTAGTTGGTAAAACTTGACATAGTCTCCCATCCAAAAGGAAAAGTCTTCCATGATTAAACACCTTTTTCCATAGATGTCATCACTTGGCTTGGAGTCTAGTCTAATTAGTTCTTCCTACCCAGGATTCACTGTGGAAAGAATTTTTAACCAATTTTAAATATTAATTTATCACTTGACTTAGTTATAATGTTCACTGTTCATAGGTGGCTCACGCAGTTGCATTTTATAAGTTGTGTAGTAACTGTTTTGTAAAATAGCTGATGTTTTCAAGAAAAGATCTTATATTAAGAAGAATTAAAGACAGCTTTGGGCTAAGAATTTCAAAGAAATTAATCTGTTTTGACAACAGTGTCTTGAAGACATAAATATATCTTATTTTATGCTATTTATTGGATTTTTAATTCATGACCTTCTCTTTTGCATTTATATCTACATATAGCTATGTATGTGTGTAGGTGTATATGTACAGTTATATTGGTCTATCGTTTATCTCTCTATCTGCCTATATCTATATCTATCTCCAGAAATGCTTACACTGATATATACATATTTTATATATGTTATATAAAATGTATTTTAAAGAAAACTTAGAAAAATAATGTTTCCTTTTGACTTTTTTCACATATCCTTAATGTAATTTCTTCCTTGTTCCTTTCTCTCCCTCTGAACTATTTGCCCTTCCCCAACTTCACTTAATTCCCCCCTTTGTCCCTAATTTGCCGTGTTCCCCTTCATAGCTCCTGTGTCCCACTATTTCCCATATAGGGCATCTTCTTTTTTATTATGGGTGTTTTGCCTACATGTATGTCTGCTTACCATCCGTGCCTAGTACCGATGTAATCCAAAAGAAGGCATTGGATTCCCTGGAACTACAGTCACAGATGTTTGTGAGCTATGCTGGGAAGCTGACACTGGTCTTCTGGAAGAATATTCAGTGCTCTTAACTCCTGAGTCATCTCTCCATCCCCCAGGGCAAAAAAATTGTAAGTCATACTTTTATCTTGTTCTAGCTTTACCATTTTGTTGTACATTTTGTAAAAATCAGCCATTTCATCATAGGACAAACATTTATTTTTCCATGAAGCAAGCTTTCTCCATCATCTTACCTAAAAACACATTTTATACTTATTACTGCTTATCTGTTTATATATATTTATTATACTTATAGTTCCATTTCTTTTTTGTCAAAATTTAGAAAAAATTATATTTCTCAATAATTCTTTACATTTAAATAAAACTAAGGAAATTTTATATGAAACACAGGCAAAACATGTTAAAGTCCTGAGTCAATTTTGGATGTTCTTACCAACAAAATTAAATAAACTATTCGTTAAAGATTTAAGTTCTTTTATAACAGGCATGTAGGAATTTCTTTTGCTAAATGCATCAGCTTCTCATTTGGGCTCATAAGGCAATCAAACTCAGGATGAAAACCTGACATCTATGTTTTAATTTTATGCTTTATCAGGTTAATCATGTGTCTGAATCATTATTCTACTGCTGTTAAAACATACCATGATCAATGCACCTGTTATAAAAGGAAGCCCTTCATTGGGGAATTGCTTACAAGTTCAGAGAGTTATCTGATTCATTATCATCATAATTAGAAGCATTATGGCTCTCAGGGAAGCAAGGAACTGGATATGGAGCTGAAAGTTTTACATCCTTATCCACAAGCAGAGATAGATGATAGATGGATAGATAGTAGATAGATAGATAGATAGATAGATAGATAGATAGATAATAGACAGATAGATATACAGAGACTGAATGTAATATGGTCTTTTGAAACATCAAAGGCCATAATGACACACTTCCTCCAACAAGTCTGCATCTCCTAATCCTTCAAATATTGTCAAGCAATCCTTTCTAGACAGTTCAGTTCTCTAGTGCCCAAGTAGTCAAATATGTGAGCCTCAATGGGGCTGTTCTCACTCAAACTACCACAGCATGCAATTTAAATATAAATATCTAATTTATTGCTTTAAAATGATATCACAGACAGATCATTGGCCTAAACTTATTAACTTGTATACAGAAATATAAAATATTTCCAAAATAGGCTATCTTCCTGGATGACACCTGTCTGTGAAACAGTGACCAGTATCATGAATAATTATCTCCTGGCAAAGAGTCCATCCTCTGAGATACAGGTACTTCTGTGATGACTCTGGTGAACTAGGACAGAGATAATGGTCCAGAAGACTACACCTTGTTCTACACTACTCAATTGTGCTTACCTCTTGCTTTTTAACTGTACTTTTCTGTTTGCATCCAAAGCTCATGTCAAAACTGCAGAGACATGCTTGAGGTTATTAGAATTCTCCATTCATTCTCTAAGTAAGAGCACACTGATCATATTTCTTTCATTTGTCATTCTCCCTTGTCATTAGATTCAATACTATCTGGTTTCTTACCTTTGAATTGGCATAAGATTGCAGTCTGCTAAGATTTCACTCAGAACTTGTACGATTCAAGACAGAACAGATACAAGGATGGATAAATCATGGTCACAAGGTAAATAAAGATACCCATGACATTTCAGACATTGAGTCTGCAGCATTCCATATATCCACAATCCAAAGGTCTAATTTGTCACTCATATAGATTATTAACCATAAGATTTTTGTGCCCTCTCCCAGTATTTCTAATCACAAAGGCATGGTCACATCTAGCAGAAGCTAACCCCGAGTAATTCAGCAGAGAGACACACATATCTCACATACCTAGACACATATAATCCCTGAAATTATAAAAAAATGGCTTAGTACTGAGATAGTCAATACTTTTATTAGTAGCATACTTTTTGATGCAGTTGAAATCACATACAGGCACAAGGCATGAATGTCTCAGCTTCATGTCTTCAGGAGGATAACAGGCAGAGATTTCTTTACTCCTCAAAATATCCTGACTGGATGATGCCTCTGTAGGTGTGTTTAGGCAGTAAACAGCAAGCAGGGTATGGTGGGTCAGGTCTTTAATCCCAGAACTCAGAGGCAGGCAAATCTTTGAGTTTGAGATCAGCCTGGTTTACATAGTGAGTTCCAGGAAAGTCAGGGATATGTAGAGAGATTCTGGCCCCTCTAAGGAAAAACAATGCAAAGAAAGAAGAAAAGTCAAAAAGCAACAATGCAACAACAAACTCATATTCAGAATACCTGATAAATGTGATACAATCCTTATCAACAGATTTTAGAAGGCATATCTAGAAAGTTTTACTTAAAAGTGCTTAAACATTGATTTATAAAACTTAGGAACTTGGACTGATATAAATTGAAAAGGATATGCAATTGAGAACTCAATGTTGGCACTGTAGGAAAAGAAAATGCTTTTGCTTCTGTGGACATTCTGTAAGGAATTCTATAGGCACTGTTAGAAAAAAAAATTCTTCCTCCAATTTCTTTATATCAGGTCTGAGTATAGTCACATCAGTATCAGATGTAATCTCCAAACAACACCTTTTTTTGTTGTTGTCCTTATTTCCTTCTTTATCCATAATTAAATTCTTGCATGCGATTAATTAGAGCTGTGAATAGCTAACCTCAGTTTTCACAAGTACAAGTCTCTAATGAAGTTGTCACTGAGAGCCTCAGAATAGATCAAGTCTTATACCTGCAACATACCTGTGTTTTTGCATTGTGTACCTGTGAATGAAACCCCTAGGTAGAAGCTGTTTCACCTCCTACAGCTTTACAGTCCTTAGTCATACCTCCAAGTCACTGTACTAAATTCTAATGAGACACTGCAGACCATTTTTTTTTGGAAAGGAAAATTTCAGATAAGGGAAAATAAGACAGTATTTTAAGCTGAATAAAAAATGGAGATATTTTCTGTGTGGCACTGTTATATAAATTAAGCTTTTAATGTTTGCACTGGATGATTCCAGGAATCTTATTCTATTCTGGGGTAAGAAGACTCAGAATGCTCATCTTTCCTTTGGCCCAGGTTTGCTGTGCATGAGAATCACAATAAAGAAGTGTCCACAGTAAAGTGTCCACAGTCACGTTCAGAGTTAATACAGTAGACTTCCTCAGAGATATAAATTCAGGGATTTTGCCCATTGTTCATTTCATTCTGATCATTAGAACTCACAGCCTAAAAAGTAACCTCTCAGAATCTCAGTCCTGCCCAGTGACTTTCTAATAAACTCTCAATAGTAAAACAAAGCTGTATCCATATGCTTTCTTGTAACATCAGGATATTTTAGGGAAAATCACTATTCCACGCAAAAAAAAAGGTAAATCTTTTCTTGCTATAATTTCTGAACTTTAATTTGAAACCTTGTTTTCAAAAAAGCCCATAAAGGCACTGTGCATATCCTTGTTCTTATTTCTGAGAAAACTAGAAGGCTATTCCATAGCACTTAATTCTTCCTAGTTATAATAAGTAAACTAGAGATGAATGACGTTTGTATGTTGTGTACAAATGCCATCCAATTTTATTTAAGGGACTTGAGCATCCTGAAACTTATTGTCCATGGACTTAACCAGCAACATATCTAGTGCTCAGTTTAACAAGAAGTATGTCAATTTAGGAAAACTAACCTCAGAGAAGAAAAACAACAACCCACTGGTCAAGATGTATTTAAATGACAACTTTAGAATGAATGACCATACCCTGACAGACAAAGAATTTTTAGGCCCTAATAGACTGTTCTAATTTATAGTATGCCATTCTTCCCATGATTAGGACACACCATCAGAGTTTGGCCTTCCAGACTATACAAGCTAACATCTCCATTCCACCATCACTTGGGCTGATCAATATTCATTTCCAAAAGTTTAAATGCATACATGTGGGATTAGTCCATATTTAATGTCCTACCACCTTACCCTCAAGATGAATGAATCAATAAATAATGCTTATACATTTTTTATCTAAAAAATCTTCTGATTTTTCTCTTCCATTTATTTCTGCCATGTTTGTTGGGCTAAGACACTCATTGTTTCTTAGTGACAGAATAAAGAACAAGATACAGTCTAATATGGCAAGATAACCTTAAATATCATCTGCAGCACATTTTTGATTCCCTACATATTATTATGTACATGCATAGTATATATGTGTGTATATGCACATATGTACAGTATATTTATATAGATATTATGTAGAGAGAAATAGAGTAATTTGATATAGGTACAGTAAATGGCAAAAGAGAGAAGTGCAGAAAAGCAGACTAACTAGAAAGGAAATAGGAAGAATAATACAGAAGGAAAAAGAAGAAAAAAAGATAAATTCAAAGGGAGGAAGAATAAAGAAATTTAAATAACATTGGAATATTTTAAAAATACAGAAACACCAAAAATATATATTATGCATTTTAAATAAAATTATAAGATAATATGTTTCTTAGGAGTAGGAAATTTTATTAGAGGAGATTAGTCCATATTTTAAAATCATTTTCTCTTCTGGGATCATATTATATTATATTTATGTAATTTGTATCTATATATTTTAATTATAATCATAACATAATTTCTTTCACCACTTTCTTCCCTACAAACCATCCCATAAATCCCTTGGGTCCAGTCTGAATGTTTCTTGTATTTGTGTATTAGGGATGATAATTTGGCAGAGGACAACTATTTGCTATTCAATATTGCTCCCTCAAGAGCCATACATTATCTATCAAATTGCCAGTGTCAGGCTTGAGAGAACTCCCTTTAAATGCTGATCAGAAGATTCCAAGCGAAGCTTTGTAACTCTAAATTACTGCCATTGCAATGATTGCCTTCTAGAACTTCGACAAGTTCTTATTGCTGAAGATATCAGACACTTTGAACTGACCTGCCAGCTCATCCCTGAGAACTAGCTCTCACAGTACTGGAAGGTATTATGCAAGATTACATGAGAGAAAATCAGACAGTGGTATTAATCAGCTGAAAAGTGATGTGTAATTCTGCTCTGTATACTGTGAATATGTTTTATTACCATTGGTTAATAAAGAAACTGCTTCTTCCTAGGGCAGGGCGGAATAGAACTAGGCAGGGAAAACTAAACTGAATGCTGGGAGAAAGAAGGCAGAGTAAGAGAGATGCCATGTAGCTGTCATAGGAGACAGATGCTGGAACCTTCCTAGTAGGCCAAAGACTCATGGTGATGAACAGATTAATAGAAATGGGTTCATTTAAGATGCAGGGATAGCTAGGAATGTACCTATTTATTAAACACACACTGTTGTCATTAATATAGATTCTGTGGGATTATTCTGATCTTGGTGGCCTGGAAATGAACGATCAGTCTTTGTTTACAGGGAAGCAAGAGAAACAGAATGATAATTAGCCAGCAAGCTGTCCATAGTAGTCACTAGTGGTACTTTTATCTTGTGAATAGCCAAAGGCTATTTAATTGGGCTTGAGGACTGATAAATAAGAGGGAGTTCATACTTTGTACTGTAAACCTAGGCAACTACCCATGACTCGAGAGGACAGAAGTGCTAGTAGAAACCTACTACTGGAATTTTCTTAAACCAATGCATTTTTATCTATATGCAAATGCTTATTCATTCAGGTATCCACAGAGAAGTGTTGCCTTTTCCCTCATCAAAGAGGCTTCTTCTTTCTTGATGAAGGGATTTATGGAAATTAATATCTGATCAAAGAACCGAGATGACTGGCTATGGGGAACCCAACACCAACATTATATTTGCAATGCGAACTCTATACTTAAACTTCAGGGAGCATCATGAAAGAGGGGAAGAAATGATTGTTAGCACCAAAGCACCAGAATAGTTGCTGCTAAATAGTGATCTCTAAACATCACAAGGAAAAGCATTGATGAAATCTCACAAAATGGTTGCCAAAACAAGACCTCTATAATGACAACATTAGCTGACACCCAATGCCGATAGAGGTAGTTTCAATAGGCCCCACTCCTAGATAAAGAGTAATTGGTTAATGGCTCCTGAAAGGGCTTGACTTCTTTTTGGGAGGTGGGGGGACCTAACTGGAGATGCAGTTCGAAGCAGTCAGTCCTGAATACATATATGTACATAAATAATCTCTCTCTCTCTACCCCCCCACTCTGTGTGTGTGTGTGTGTGTGTGTGTAAAAATTATAATTTTAGACGAAAAGGTCCCAAACTTGAGCAGGAGTTGAGGGAGCATGGGGGAGCTTAGAGACTGGAAAGAGGGTGGAAGTGATGTAAACCCAGTGCTCATATTTGGAATTCTCAAACTTTTTATATCACTAGTACATTGGGGATAAAAACTGTGTACCTTTGTTTCAGTAAGGTAGTTAAAATGAAAAATAATTACCCTGAACAAATTAATTTTTTAAAAAAGATATAAAATGGAATGAGTTACTAGAGCTCCCCAAATAGCTAGTCTCTCAGTGAAAGTAAAATACAGAAAACGGTTCTCTAAGCTTCTCTTTACACACTGATTGCTGCGTTCACAGTTTCCTTTCTCCTGTGAAATTCAGAACATATACTCTGTTATGGTCTATGTCTCCCAGATGAACAAGGAATATGTCTTGTAGCAAGTGAAAAGAAGACTAATTCTTTAGTTTTTACACATATAAAAATAAGAAAAATATTGCCATGATTGAATCTGAGGGGTTTTTTTTTGGCAGTCAATCTTGCAGAATTAATATCAAAAGGCATGACCTGCATACTTCCAATTGCATCTTTAATTTAATTATGACACATGGAAACATAGGGGACTGGTTCTCATCATGCATTCATTCCATTATCTTCTATATTCCAACATTTGCGAATGCTAAGGAGTAATATTCACTCACTTTCCAACTCCACTAATGGGAAACTGATCTTTGTGACAATACAGGTGAATCTTTTTTTTTTAACTTGGAAATTTATCTCCTCCTTTTTTTTTATTGAAAGAAAAAATAAGAAATTCCCGCCTCCTCCCAGCCTTCCATTTCCCTCCCCCTCCTCCCACTCTTCTCCTCCTCCCTCCACTCCACTCCCCCTCCCTCTCCAGTCCAAAGAGCAGTCAGGGTTCCCTGCCCTGTGGAGAGTCCAAGGTCCTCCCCCCTCCATCCAGGTCTAGGAAAGTGAACATCCATGCTGGCTAGGCTCCCAAAAAGCCAGAACATGAAGTAGGATCAAAACCCAGTGCCATTGTCTTTGGCTTCTCATCAGCCCTCATTGTCCGCCATGTTCAAAGAGTCCGGTTTTATCCCATGCTTTTTCAGTCACAGTCCAGCTGGCCTTGGTGAGCTCCCAATAGATCAGCCCCACTGTCTCAGTGGGTGGGTGCACCCCTCGTGGTCCTGACTTTCTTGCTCATGTTCTCCCTCCTTCTGCTCTTCATTGGGACCTTGGGAGCTCAGCCCGATACTCCAGTGTGGGTCTCTGTCTCTGTCTCCATCCATCACCAGATGAAGGTTCTATGGTGATATGCAAGATATTCATCAGTATTGCTATAGGATAGGGTCATTTCAGGTTCCCTATCTTCAGCTGCCCAAGGAGCTAACTGGGGATGGAAATAGAAAACACTATCCTGAGTGAGGTATCAGAGACCCAAAAAGAGGAACATGGGATGTACTCACTCATAATTGGTTTCTAGCCACAAATAATGGTCATTGAGTCTATAATCTGTGATCCTAAAGAAGCTAAATAAGAAGGTGAACCCAAAGAAAAACATATAGTTGTTATCCTGGGTATGGGAAGTAGACAAGATTGCCGGGCAAAAAAAATTGGTAACTTGGGAGTGGGGTGGGACGGGGGTAAGGGAGATGGGGAGAGAAAAGTAAGAAGGGGAGAATGGGGGGAACTTGGGGAAACGGGATGATTGGGAGAAAGGAAGGTTGGATAGAGGAGCAGGGAATTACATAACTTAATTAAGGAAGCAATCTTAGGATTGGCAAGAGACTTGAACCTAGAGGGGCTCCCAGGTGCCCAGGGCGATGTCCCCAATACAGGTGAATCTAAAGGACTTACACCAAGTGGCATAAGCTTGGTTCAGAAAGGCAGTGCTCCATTCTGGCTACTGATGGTTGGGACATGGGAGCATTAGTGTTGATGAAGGGTATAGCCAGTCACACAGAATGAGAAAATTCCAGAGTTCTGAAGCTCAGGGCGTAATGACTTGCTGTGATTTTAAAATCCTCTGAAAGCAGCTCTCTAGCGTTCTCACCACCCACACTTCCAAAAGGGGAGTATGGGTGATAGGTGTTCTCACTAATTGCCAGACAATGAATGTGCTCTCACATCACACAACTTATTTGCTCAATTTACCCCAGTAAAGTAGGGGAGACCATCTTAGTATTATATGAGCATATCTTTTATAATATAGTGATACTATATTGGAGTTTTGAATCAATATTCACTTTGAAATATTATAGAAGAAAGCAAGATGTACGTTATCTTCTACAAAAAGTAGAATGTTTCAAAGGACTTATAAAATCATATACAGAAGGGTAGATTTCTTTTAATATTACTAACTAGTGTTTTGGGTATATTTTACATCATTATATTATTAAAGAAAAAGCAAGAATATAAATGAATCTAATTTAGATTTGTCTAAAAATTATATTATTTACAAACAAAAAGCCATAATCTACAGATAAAATTATAAATTTAAGTTAAATGAACCAGACAAAAACCAAATATTTTATTCTTCTAAAGTTGTTTATATTTTGAAATTTACTAAACAGTATTAGAATACCTTACTGTTACTTAACATCATTTTTAAAATTAGGTAAGTGTATATTAGGGAATTTAGATTGGACTATTTCATATGCACTGGTGAATATCATGCACCATACAATTTAATGTGGGAATATATGCTTTAATCTCAGGTTTTACAATTTTATTGTCTTCTATTCCTTTAAAATTTCCATTTTTTCCTTCACAATGATCTGTCTTCTAATGGGTTAGGCATGGAAATGAGTTGGAGGTATAAGGATCTGGATTCTAACTCCAGCACTATGAAGTACTGAATGTCTAAAACAAATTATTTTGATTTCTTTGGACTCGATGACTTCATTAGATTCAATGTTTCCGTGTGTGTATGAGTGTGTGTGTCTTTTGTGTGTTTTGATTGAAAAAGAGATCATTAGTTAAATGATGGAAAGTCCCTTTTAGTTCTAATTATAAAAGAATCCAATACCCCAGGTCTCCATGGTTATTAAACTTCTAACTTTTTATTCCTATTTAACCCTAATTTTAAAAAGACACACATAAACAGGAATATCAAAACTAAGATTACTTACTCTCTCCTCCATTAAGGGTAATGCATT
The DNA here is from genome assembly GCF_037038515.1 of Microtus pennsylvanicus. Classification (NCBI taxonomy): domain Eukaryota; kingdom Metazoa; phylum Chordata; class Mammalia; order Rodentia; family Cricetidae; genus Microtus; species Microtus pennsylvanicus. The sequence continues at coordinate 172,951,755 of NC_134579.1, read as the reverse complement.
TTGAAGGTTAAAAGCAAATCCTGTCTGTACACACCGAGCCGAAGCACCGTGAAGCTCTGTGGAAATGCTGTGCTGCTGTGTGCCGGTAGGAGTGCTCACAGGCCCTGGGTGAGCCAGATGGACAGCAAGCAGCCTTGTGCATTCACAGCACTGAAGTCTTGCTGCTCTAAGTTCTTCCTTTCAGCTTCACGTCTCTGCCCTCTCCGAAACACGATGAGCACTAGAAGCTGGAAACACATGGGTGACATTGACATTGTATCCCCGCAGCACCTGCATCCAGAAAAGCCAGCAGAGCAGCCCATCAGCCACATTAGTCATTAAGGATGTGCCTGGGCCTTAATGAGGTCACTGCGATCTGGGGCACAGTGGGCTATGAAGAAAATCACAATGTTACAAAAATCGGAGAAATAATTTAGTCAATTACAAGATGTTTCATTTCCTTTGCTCTCTTTCTGCCGTCTTTATCCTACCCCTGGACATGACTAAATTAGGTGAGCCTAGTGTTCCTCTATTACTTAAAACTACTTACAGAAACACTTTTATTCTGTTAAAGCCAAAAGTTTCAAACAATACCCTCCTCCACACAGAAAAACAAAACAAAACACGTTTTCATCACTGATATCCATAGAGACTTTATAATTGTGTGCTGAATTTATTTTAAATTTATTTAAAATTCCTTAAAATCTTGAAATAACAAAGAAATTAATCCTCTCCCAATGTCAGACAATTTACCTACAAAGTAAGATTAATCCATAAATTGAGTGTTGTCTCTGACATTTTTATACACATATAAACCACATTCGAATTACTCTCACTCCCCACCTCTTTCACCTTCTCTATCCCTCCTCATATCCCTTTCCTACAAGCATATGGTTTTGTTTCATTTTGTGGCCCATTGGGTTTAGTCAAGAGCATCTGTGTAATAATGTGCTTAGAACTATCTTTTTGAACTTGGTGTGAGGTATGCAGGGGACAATAATTTCATTTCTCCCTGAAATTTTCAGTAGCTCAGTCGGGAAGCTCAGGGCTCACAAGCCCTTACCTGACTCAGGATTATTGACAGGGTAAGTCTCGGGCAGGCCTGATGCAGAGAACTGCTGTGAGCGAAAGATTGCAATGGATGTGTCGTGCCCAGAAGATGACATTTTGCCGCCCAGTTTTCAGGTTTTTACATGTTTTTGTCCACCTTTAAGGCACCATCTGGTTTCCTGCCTTGGTGTGTTTTGATAAAGCGCTTTTCCCACTTTTGGAAAAATGAAGGGGAAAGGAAAGGTAGCATTCCCCCAAGCTATTGCCATGAGCAGAGGTTAGTAGTGTCATGGATTCGGATCATCAAAGAATATTTTGCTGGCACCTAGTGCTGTCTCAGGGCAAACATTCTAATTTCCTGCAAATATTTCGTCTTCTTATTTATTTTTTAACCAGCATAAAAAGTAACAAAATTCCTCATGGCCTTTCATACATAGCTTTGATTCTACTTCCTGTATCGGTTGTTTCCTCCATTTTCTCCCTGGCTCCTACCTTTGCTGGACTTTTCAGGACTGTTCCTCTGTCATATTACTTAAATTCTATCAACTCTTTTCTTAAACCCCTTTAACCTTTTTACTGTTTCCTTTCTAGATTTACAACCTCCAGCTACATTTATTGACTTATAAATACAGGTATATATATGTGTATATATATATATATATATATATATATATATATATATATATATATATATATAATCTAGAATATGCAAATACAAAAAAACATGTAACATTTCTCTTTCCAAACCTGCATTATCACACCTGATATGATATTTTCCAGTTCCATCTATTTTACCACAAATTTCATAATTTTATTTTTCTATTCAGCTAAATAAAAATACTTGTGTATAGGTATAGCATTTTCGTTATCCATTCATCAGTTGATGGACATACAGGCTGACAGTGTTCTAGCTATGGTGAATAGAATAGAATTTATGCTAATTAGAAATATAGTTAGGCTCTATAGTAACTACATTTTTATTTTTTTGTGAAATTCCTCAATGACTTCCTTAGTGGCTGCACCAGTTTATACTCTCACATGCAGGAGATATAGGTTCCCCTTTTCTCAAAATTTTACCAGCATTTATTTTATCATTTGTTTTCTTGATTATAGCTATTCTGATGGAAAGGAAACAAATCTCAAAGTAATTTCAAATTCCATTTACCTGATACCTAAAGATACTGAACAATTTAAAAACTATTTACTGACCATTGATATTTCTTCTTTGTTAACTATTTATTGTCATATTAACACTGAATTGCAGGGGCTTTAAAATCAACACCAAACACATACACTAATTTGAGATATAATTATCTGTTTATTAGATAAAAGCTTATATTACCAAAAATTATGAAAATGCCTTTAGAAAAATAATTTGTCTATTCACTTTCTAATTTTCTCTTGAAGAGGTTAACATTGCTATTTCCATCTTGTATAATCTTCCAGAAATATTTATACATGTCGTTTTAAGGAGAAAGCATGCCACCCCTTATTTTCTTCACACATAGGTTCATACCATTCAAATTCTTTTTCACTATAATGTTATTACTTTACATTTTATTAAACATAATTTCCACATAGCACAACATATTGCAAGAGCATGACTTCCAAAGTTTTGAAACTAGTACTTGTATGACCCACATATCTACCCATAATTCAATCCATGATCCCAAATATAACAAATTCCCACCAACTACTCAAGCATCTGGACCTCCATTTTCTGTTTACATTACTTGCTACATAAGTGTGAGGATGAGAGAGAAATTAATTTTCCCAAGGAGTGTATTCTTAAAGGGCTTTATTACCATGATGGTTTTAGCACAGCACACATCATGCATTGGGATATCTACTGAACATCAAAGTAAAAATTATTAAAACTTTTGAGGAGACTACAGAGTAAGTGATTAACTGGAAAGTCAGGGTCTTTCTGGGTGAGAACTGGATTTCTCTGTGGAGATGTGGAGCTGTTCTGTAATGAGCTATTGTAGACCAGGCTGGCCTCGAATTTACAGAGATCTCCCTGCTTCTTCCTCTAGAGGGCTGGGATTAAAGGGGTGCACCACCAGTGGCTGGCTTGAGAAAAATGACTTTGAAGAAATCATGAGTAGGGTTGTATATGTGTGACTTGAGGTCAGGATAAGGACTACTAGGATGCATTGTGCTACAACTGGGTGAAGACAGGGGAATGAGAGAGAGAAGGGGTGACAGAGATCCAACAAAGATAATATAATGCCATAATAAAACTTATTACCTTGTATGCTAAGCACAAAAAAAATAAGCAATGAGAGGTAGTGCACATATACTTGGACAAGGCAACTTCACACACCTGAAAAGTAAACATATACACAGAATAAACAACAGAGGATAGGGTATTTTAGATGAGTGGCTAAAAGGAGATTGGTGTTAGATGGGCAAAATGTACCCCTGAAAGGCAGCAGAAGAAATTAGATTGTAGATTTGAAGGGAAACCGTGTATGTTCCAAAGGGCATTTTAAAGACCTAGAATTTTCCTTTTAGTGAGATAAGAGTCATTTACAAGATGTACAGAGGGGATGAAACTTGTCTCATATTTTAAAAAGTCCCCCCTGTGTTGAAACTAGTTACAGATATACAATGAAGGAGGAAAGGTACTAAAGAAAAAGAAGAGAGCACTAAAGGTAATCAGGACACTATTTTTGGTCCAGAGATGTTCAGTAGTTAATTAGAGAAATTCAACAATAATAGCTCAGGTCAAAGTTGATGGAATCTTTCATTACTTAGAATGTTTTTGAGATAGACCTAGAACACGGAGCATTTGTCAGTGTTAATTGCCTTTCTAATGAGGAAACATTAGGATGTTTGTAACTATGTATTCGTTTGGCTTGGAAGCTAGAGCTTAATTGTGCATAGATCCATCAGTTCTGCTGGCCACTTGTTCATGATAATACCACTTTACAATTTTTCATCTTTTAAATTAAGTTTCTTAAATTATCTAATTAGAACTTCTTGTGATGATATTTTCCTGCATGGGGGATATGTCCCAGTCAGTAAAGTACTTGTCATACAATCAGGAGGATCTGAGTTCAATCCTCAATTCTCACATCAAAATGTATAACATAGTTGCACATGCCTAACTGTTGCGTTTCAGGCTCAGTGAGAGACTCTGTCTTTGATCTCTGGTCACCACATGAATTGTTGTAAATATGCACATGCACTCATGCACACAGATGGACCCCAGAAATACACACACACACACACACACACACACACACACACACGTAAATACAGAAAAGTGCTCTTCAACATAAACATTCTTTAACATATAGAATTTGCTAAACTGCCAAATTCACTGAATATTGTTACTATCAAACATAACTGTATATTTATTTAGTAATAAATTTATTTTTTAAGCACATTTGATTAAAAAGGAAATCATTTGAAATAATAATTATAATTATTTTCTTCTTTTGAGACAGGGTTTCTCTGTAATCTTGGAGCCTGTCCTGAAACTAACTCATTTAGATGAGGCTGACTGCAAACTCAGAGAGATCTGCCTGTCTCTGCCTCCAGAGTGCTGGGATTAAAGGTGTGCGCGACCACAACCCAGCTAATAATTGAATATGAAGTATGTGGAAAGTTTTGAATGGAAAAAAGGAAAGGGAGAAATTATCGAATTATAATTTCTGTCCCTTTCTCTAAATATACATTACTCTCTTGGGTAGGTGTTCAGTATTCATTTGCTTATGAGTCCTTTGTATAGTTAGTGATTTTTTAAAAACAGTTTTACTTTTATTCATATTTTTACTGGTATATATGTACCCTTTTGAGTGTAATCCACATGTGTGTGGGCTACCATGGAGACCAGAAAAAGGTATGGGATTCCCGAAGCTCAAACTACAAGTGAATATGAGCAGCCCAATGTAGGTAGGTACTAGAAACCGAAGATGGTACTTCTGGATTCTTGAAAGATATATTCACAACTTTACCATCTCCTGGCACCTCTTATAGTTTTATTTTTAGAGTCTGACATCCTTTTTATTTCAGTTATCTAACTGACTTTAATTTCCATTATTGGGGATTTTTGTTCTCCCTCTATAGGTGTCATAGTGGGTGTTGGACCTGATATTCTTAGTTCTTCCCTGTTGTTTTTTATCATAATTTAAAAAAATACCTTGTTCCTCTTTTTACATACCTTTTCACTTCTTATATGGCCCTAACTCATAAATTGTCTTCACTCAAAATTCTATTTTGGCTGCTGTTTTGGGGAAGGGAGGATGATTACCCTAGGCTTGCTTCTACTTGGAGACATATCATCCCTTCACTTTCGTCATAAACATGGTATATAGATGAAAAGACAAGTGTTCTAGTTGTGGATAATATGTATGTTCTGTATAACTAAGAATATCAATATTTAGTGAAATGAAAAGGAACATGGAAGGAAGAAAAAAAATATGAATGGGGATCACGGTGATTAGAAGTATGACTGGTAGAGAGAAACTTTTATAGATCTCAAACTGCAGAAAAATATAGAAAAGAAAGTAGAGTCACCAAATATATCCTATGACATAAAAGTTAAAAGCGCTGTAACAATGTTAAATTATAAGCAATAATTAAAAATACAAAGAAGCTGAAAAGTTTAGCAAAAGTAAGCCATAACATAACCTAGCACGTACGAGGCCCCTGGTCAGCACTATACCTCATTTGGATGATTGGGTTCCCCTTCCCTTTGGTGGGCATTTTAATCATTTTGACGCACAAGAGGATATCAGTTTCAGAAATGCATTTAGGTGTGATCTGTGTGCCCTTAAAGATAAGAAGGATTTCCATTTTTAAAGGCTAATTCCTTCCAGAATCCCAGAGAAAGTTGCAGTCTTGCCTCTGAGGAAGTAAGGATGGGAATGACATCATCAGGGTTTTCTGCTACCTAGGCTCTGAAAAGGTACAGTGATTCTACCTTGTTCCCTCAGGACAATGTTTAGATTCCAGAGCATACTCAGACATCCCTTGAGTTCATCTCTGGCAGTAGCATAGGAAATGGAGTCTTTTCCAACAGCTAGCTGTTTTCAGTTTCATGTTATTTGACCTCAGTTCTTTTTGCTCAGAACTTACTCTGCTACAAATCCCTGTCTATGGATATCTTCTGGAGGCTTTAAACAGCCCAGAAGGTCTCCCAACTCTCTCACCTCGTCTTTCTTTTTTTTCTTTTTTTATTCTTTTATTTTTTTTTTTTTGCTTTATAAATAATACCATTCAAACTTTCCACCTCCTCCCATTTCACTCCCACTCCCTCTTTCTCCCCCTCCCCAATCACCCTCCAGTCCTAAGAGAGGGCAGGGTACCCTGCCCTCTGGGAAGTCCAAGGTCCTCCCTCCTCCATCCAAGCCTAGGAAGGTATGCATCCAAACAGCCTAGGATCCCAAAAAGCCAATACATGCAGTATACTAAAATCCCAGTGCCATTATCATTGACTTCTCAGTAAGCCCCCATTGTCAGCCACATTCAGAAAGTCTGGTTTGATCACATGCTCGTTCAGTACCAGTCCAACTGGATTTGGTGAGCTCCCACTAGATCAGGCACACTGTCTCAGTGGGTGGACCAACCCCTCACGGTCCTCCCTTCCTTGCTCATCTTCTCCCTCCTTCTGCTCTTCAACTGGACCTTGGGCGCTCAGTCCATTGCTCTGATGGGGGTCTCTGTTGCATGCAAATGGATGGAAATAGAAAACACTATCCTGAGTGATATAATCCAACCACAAAGAGATGAATATGGTATGTACTCACTATTTAGTGGACTCTAGCCATAAACAAAAGACATTAAGCCTATAGTTCACAAGCCTAGAGAAGCCAAATAAAAAGTGAACCCAAAGAAAAACACATATAGATCCTCCTGGAAATGGGAAGCAAACAAGATCACCTCTTCTCTTGTATAAGCAATTAGCAAAATTTGTAAAATTAGTAAGTTAATGATTTGTAAAATTTTCCCAACTAAAGTACTTTTAGAGTTAAGCAATAATAAATTGCTTAAAGATGTTGGAAATCACTAGTGTGTAAGTTTACCCATTGTGAAATGATATTCTTACCACCTGCACTGCTGTTTGGAAAGATCACTCATTTTGATGTTTTAGCTGTTGTTTCCACAGAGAAAAATCACTAAATATTGCAGCTATCCTTGAGCTTTTTCTTTGTCTTCATTTATCTTTTCTAGACATCACTATACAGATATCAAAATGAAGTATATAATGTCTAAGTCGTAATATTTATCTTTATCTTCAGAATTTCCTACTTATTCCAATGCCATCATCATATTTCTGTTTGGTTCACACTGATATTCAATTGTAAGATATTATTTTAGCTCAACAGATTAAAATATTAGATGCCTTTGTGGTATATAAGTAAATGGAGACTTCCCTACCAACATATTTTTATCACAATAACATAATTAAAATAATCTGAGAAAGGTCTTTTGCTAGAGAAAAACAAAAGAATATAGTTATTGATCTGTGTAGGTAAGATCAAGAACTCGGGTTGACTTCTATAATATAAACATATGAGACTAATAATAAATATACAGTAGAGAATCTGAAAGGTGCAAATAGATAACTGTCTGTGTGCGTCTACACAATCTTTTCAAGCATTGAGGAGTCACACAATAGGAACTACTCCCTAGTATAAACTGAAGACAAATGGTCTCCTACCATTCTACATTGACACCTATGCTTTGTGCTTTCTTTGTTGAACTTGTGAGTCTCTAATTAACGTTTTTAAGTGAAAAATATCAGATCAAGAAAATGAGGCAATATAAGACTAGATAGATTATGCAAAGATTCAAAGACAGTGGAAACAAATGTTTTCTTAGAAAACACATCTATTTATTTCTTTAAACATAGTCACTGTATCAGATTTTGAGATGCTGTGTTCAGGTAAGTAAGGTTTGAAGGAATTTTTCCCTGTCTTTTAATGAGGCTCTCAACCACTAAATAAAATTTATTTGAACTTTGTAAGAATTCAAGAAAAAGGTGTAATTTTACCTCAGACTCCTACACATTTCCCAGCTCTTGAATTTCAAGAAGCCTAGAGAAACACACATACAAACAGCTTTGGTGAAAATACAGACACAGGAGCCAACTTAAGTTAGTTAACTTCTCATGTCTTTCAGAGCCCTGAGCGCTCAGAATCTCAACCAGAGCCACAAGATATGTTTATTTAAATCATTGCCTTTCTTTTTAGAATGTCATTGTCTATGTTGGGGAAAGTGCATCTCTTTTTATAAAGCTTTTTGAAGCACATAAAGAGTTATATTTTAGATATAGACATGATTTTCTTTATCTACACCACCACAAAGACATCCATGTGACTGAGAGAAAGAGCCTGTGGTTCCAAAATCTTGCTGCAAACAATTTAGGAAAGCAGAATCTGTCCACTGTACTTGTGTGGTTATGCTTGTGTGTGTCACAAGATGCGTACTGTTGGAAGTATGATAGTTATTTTCGTTAAAGTTATTGGGACCAAGAAATGCTTAGAAAATTCATGACACACATTATTGATGTATCTGTAGTGGCATTTCCAGCAATGAGTAGATTACTGGGGTATTATTAACCAATGGTTTAAAACCTGAGGTTTCATGACATGATGGCCTTATTGGAAGGCTGTGGAAGGTCTGAAGCAGGGCGTGCATAAAGAAGTAGAACACTGAGGTGTGTCCATGAAGGTCACATCATGCCCAGCTCCCTCCTGTAAATATATCCTCTGTTTTATTCATAACATGATGTAAGCGTCTCTGCCAACCCCTCTCTGCCACAACGGGCTGGGTCTCCCAAATTGACAAATTCAAGACAAACATTTCTTCTTTTAAATTCTTATGCCAGACATTCTGACAAAAAAATTGAGGCTAATAGAATTAATGAGTGACTTATGCTAACACCTATTGATGGGAAAGGACACATAACTCAGGCATTTTTTTTGTCTGCAAAGTAACAAAGACTGATGGAATTAAATATGCTGGGGTTTTTCTAGTATAAAAGCTCTCACAATGTTCTTTATTTTTGCGTGAGATTTGCTTGAATATGTTGCAGATAGCCATAGTCACATTCCTCTTCTGAGAATAATGTTTTCTAGTATATACTGGTGAAGCAAAGTGTTAACCAGAGTAAATAGAGCTGCCTTCCATACTTTACCTTGCAATATGTGTAACAATCAGCAACCTCCCTCCATAGTACTCTGAAAGTATCACTCCATCCTTACTAAGAAAGACTGAATATATATTTTGTATCTTCTACTGTCATAGATTTCTGTCAAGTAGAGTTCTAGGCACTTTTATATAACTTAGTCCCTTTTACTCATTCTTAGTTTGATAGTCAGATATGATCAAACTACACAATTATGGTATGCCTACAAAGATAATGCAAATATGTGATATTATCCAACTGAAATACAATATATGATGGCATGCGCTGATAGACATCAATGATATTCAATGCAGCCCCCCCCCCAAAAAAAAAAATCAAAAGAACAAGGCATGGATTCTGCCAAACACACAGAAGACGAGTATGAATTCAGCACATTTATGAATTAAGTATAATTCCCAAATATAGGGACAGTTGAAAGCTCTGATCAAACCAAACTGTATCCTTACTGAGAAGTTTCCTCTTGTAGCCATTGCCACATGCAAATGAGAAAGCAGAATGCTGAATTTGGAAGATAACTTTGAGTATCTAGCAGATTCGGAAGAGCAGCAAAAATGTAAATAACTCAAGAACACAAGAGTCCCCAGGCACTCCTAATTCCATTCAAGTGGCAGCATTTTACATGTACCAGGGTAAAGACTGTGACCTGTGAGGTTTGCTCAACTTCTTTGGGAAGGCAAGTTTATCAGTGAAGTAGACACACAATTCTAATTTGGTTCAGATTATTGAATATCATTGACTGCATTTGGGATTAAACCTTTTCTAACAATAGAGTGAAACACATGGCTAGCATATTTGTTAAAGCAGGATGTGGTTTGTGTAGGTGTGAGTATCATCAAGTCACAATAGAATTTGGTGGTATGTGTAAATTAGATATAAGTCAGCAGGCTTTCAGTGTGGCGATAGGCTATAAGCCCACAACAAGAGCTCATGAAAATGGGGACCTTGAAATAGAGACATATTCCAGTGTGATGGCCTGATATTATCTTTTTACTTTAAAGTATTCGTCCACCTGAGTTCCATCTTTAGCAATGTCTGGGGATAAAGATCTTTTATCAGTCAGCTCATTTTTAAAGCTGTATATATCCATGCCAAGTGAGAGAGGCTACTGTCCTGGTGGTCATGACAACTTCTTCCCTTTTTAAATAAGCTGTAGGTAGGTTTATTCTTGGTTCTAGGCCTTTGTCCTCTATTTTCTGAGAAACTTTACTTTGGAAATTTTTTAATTGCCAATGCTTTTCTGCATCTTTGGGTTGTAAAGATTCATATAAATCTTTTTACATGCTTCTTATAGGATTAACAATGTAAGGTTTCATTATTAGCAAACTTGGGTACATTTCTTTTACTTATCATCAAAGAAGGTCATGCCTTGTCTCCTAAGAAGTCAGGGGTCTAACCTCTGTGTGGTCATAAATGAGCAAGTATAGCACAGCTGATCATAGAAAGAATCTCTTGCTCACATGTAGAACAGGCTCTCTCCGTATCCTTTAGGGCTTTTCTCCTAGATCATTCCTGACATTTAGCAAAGTTTTCATACATTTCTCTGGTAGAGATGAATTCTGACTTAGTCCTTGTCTTGCTTCCTTACTACAGTAGCCTCTCTGCAACCACCCTATGTATTTGAGAAGTGCATGGTTTCCTGAGACATGCCATATCCTTGGATACAAACTCTTTTTGCACAAAAGTATTCTATATTCCTTCTATTCTATTTGATAATTATTTTTTCTCATTGCTGTGGCTAATTGTTTGTCAAGAAACAACTTACATAATGGAAAGTTATGCAGTCCCTCTTGGCAGGAAAGACATAACTGTATTTAGCTCATGGCATTGACAGGGTATGGAAAGGATTGCTTATATCTTCCCATCTCAGTGGAACACTTAATAGAAAGAGAAGTCACAGCTTGGGACTAGGCTATAAACTTCACAACCTGCCCTCATAATAGACTTCCTCCATTTGATTTGCACTTGTAAAATGTTCTATAACCTCTCCAAATGGGACTGTCCAGTAGGAGAACAAGCATACATATATATGAGCCTAGGGGAGAAATTTTTCATATAAATATAACAGAGAAACCAACTTCTCTTTTTCTTTCTTTTTTGCTTTTCTTTTTATCTTTTATATTTATAAGTGTGCATATACATATGTGTGTATAGGTATGTGCATCTTGCATGTGTGGAAAGGATGTGGGAAGATCAAGCTTCATAACTCTCTGTCTTGGTCTTTTGAGACATGGTCTGTCTTTGAACTTGAATCTGATGAGCAGAAATAAGGTGAAATTTCAGAAGACAAAATATGAGTCATTGTTTAAACATAACTCAAGATTGTGTATACAAAAAGATTAAACATATCTGTTCAGATGTATTCCCAAACTGAATAAAAATGATTCCATGATAATAAAGTATGTCCAAAAGGTTTTGCTGAAGTAACAATCATAAGAAATTCTGTAAGAAAGATCACTAGGTTAAGGGTTTTAAGGTAGTTTCTGTTTGAACATGAACAAATAGCAATGTGTGTTTCACTCCTACAAAGTATTGTTCTGAAAATCACTCTGGAGTAGAGCTTTTACAATCCCAGCAACTGGTCTAGCAGTCTGAGGATCATTTCAAGACTAAAAAATGCACACAGTTGGAGCCCACCACAGAGGAGAGAGGCCCTGCAATCTGTACTCTGCTTGGGATGGACTATTGAAAGCTACTGCCTAGAATGAAGGAGTGTGTGGGACCAAGCATAGAGAAAGGTTTCCAGACAGGGGCTGCTTGTAAAAGAGCCACAGACTCTGGGATGGGCAGTAGGCTTCACACTCTGTCAAAAGCTGACAGTCCTGCCTTAGGAAATTCTTTAGGTTTGTGCCTTAGGACCTACACCCTGGTAATGTTTATTTTAATTCTTACAATAGAGCCTTTGTGTCGCCGTGTTTGTGTCACATGTGTCAAACTTTCTCTCGAGTTAAAAAAAACAACAGAATATTTGGAATAAAATCATGGAGTTAAAAACTAGACACAGATAAATATTAACTAAATGTCTGTACAATTCCAAATTTCATTTTCGATAAAAAATAGCTTCTGACAGAATAAGAAAATCTGGCTTTCAGACAGTCAGCCGTGCAGGATTGGAAAGACTGAGACCATAAACCTAAAAATTCAGGGAAGCAGATGCTTCCAAGGAAGTCTTTCTTTCCTCTTCACTTGTAAGTAGAAATGGAAGAGTATTCTTCCAGATGGTATCTAGGTTATCAGGGATTTGTATTAGTGAGGAATTCATTGGTTCATCTATCAATTCATTATCATTTCATCAGGGGTCAGACACTGAACTAAGGTTAGGATACAAAACTCGAAATATCTCCCGAAAAATTAAGTAATAAAAAGATCTGATTATAAAATGTCCAAGACTTTTCACATTAGGATATTTGGAGAAACAGTAATTCCTGGAGATGTTTAAAAATGAATGTGCCTGCTGTTCTATCACCATACAATAGGTGGGGGAGGGGACAATCTTGATAAAATTTTAAACGATCAAAACATTTTACAATTTTCCAACATTTACTTGTTTGAAGGGTGCTTATAGAACCATTTAAATGTTTACATATCTTCAAATGTGTTTGCAATACTTGACATATTAAGTAAGAATCCTTAAGAACTTTAATAAACAATTCACTTTGAGATAATACATTAACAGGCATTAGGGATAGATAATACAGAGCATTTATTATGTCATTTTTAATCACATAGAAAAACAAATAGTACAGTATCACAAGTAAATAGACATTTATACAGCCAAGACACTGACGATTTCCATCAGTATGCTACAGTTTTAATCTGCAACACCTGTCAATGGCATGAACTAACTTTACGTTTGTCTACTGGCATCAGCATGTGCTCTGCTCTTAGCCAGCTCCTCAGGAAGCCTAGATCAGCTAATAGATCTCCGGTTTAGTTCAAAAATCTTTACATACTCCAGGTAATCATTCTCTATTGTACACGTGTTCTCCTCAGACTTTCTTCAACTCTCTCTCTCTCTCTCTCTCTCTCTCTCTCTCTCTCTCTCTATATATATATATATATATATATATATATATATATATATATATATATAGACAATCTTATTTGTATATCAACCTCAGTTCCCTCTCCCTCTTGTCCTTCTGTTCCCCTCATTTTTCCCCTACCCCAGTTATTCCTCAGAAAGGGTGAGGCCTCCCATGGGGAGTTAAAAAAGTCTATCTTATCACTTGAAGCAGGACCAAGTGATGAACAAGGTAAGGCCCTCCATAGAGAACTGGCTCCAAAGGGTCAGTTCATGCATTAGGGATAAATACTGGTTTCATTGTAAGTGGCCCCACAAACTGTTCAAGCCACACAATTGTCACCCACATTCAGAGTACGTATTTCCATATCATTCAGGTTCTCCGGTTGTCAGTCTGGAGTTAGCGAACTCTCATTTGCTCAACTCAGCTGTTTCTGTGTGTTTCCCCATCATAGTTTGTCCCCCTTGCTCATAATACCACTCCTCTTTCTCTATGACTGTACTCTAGGAGTTGGACCCAGGGCTTAGCTGTGGATCTCTGCATCTGTTTACCTCAGTTACTGGATGAATGCTTTATATTAACCATTAAGGCAGTCATCAATCATCAATCTGATTACAGGGAAGGGCTGTAAACCAGGCACTAGAGAAATTCCCAGGAATCCACAAGAATGACCCCAGCTAAGAATCTAAGCAATATTGGGGAGGGTAACTTAATTTTCCTCTTCTCTTTATTTTTTCCTTTTACTCCCCCATTTATGAAGCTTTTCTTAGAATAAAAATGTTTTCTTTTGACAAAGCTTCTACTTATTAATTGTGCTGTATATAGATTATAATTTTGCTATAAAATCTAATAATTTTTAACCTATCTCTTAATTATGTATAATTTACTTGTTTTTAACCTAAGACTTTTATTAAATTTTGTTTTACATTCATGTTTTAATTCACTTGGAGTTGGTTTCTCTGTAAGGTGTCTCATTTCACTCAGTTTGTTTTATGGAGGTACACAGTTTGTATATTTAAATATGTCCATGTTAATACAGTACAGTCTTAATTACTATAGCACTATACAGCAGTATAGTTTTAATGACTATAGACATATACAATTGTCTTGGTCTATTATGAGAACACAAATCACAATGAATGGAAGTGACCAATATGTGTCTCTGAACTCACGATACAGTCAAAGAAGATTAGCTAATAATCCCATAATAACAATGATATCCTATGAAAAAGCCAAGGAATTTTAGACAATTTTAGGTTTCCCTTCTCTTTGAGAAGAACTTGTTTTTGTCTGAGAATTTAATCCTGTATAGGAAGATAAGTCATCAGACAGAAGGAAGGGTGTAGTTTATTTTCCACTAATACTTATTTTACAAAATTCTATAGCTATACATTCACAGTATTTCAATACAAAGTAACATTTTCTTTTTTTTCTTTTTTATTACTTAAAAATACCAATCCAAATCCCCACTCCCTCCCCTCCTTTCAGTTCCCTCCCTCTCCATCCAAAGTAACATTTTATACATGCAAATAATTTTTGAATAATCAAAAATATAACTAACATACAATAAATTTTTATCTCTCTATTTTTGCTGTGAAAGATTTAAAATATACTGTCTTACTTATTTTGAAACATACAGACTCTTGTTATTATATATATTCACCCTTTTGTCCAAAGATTTCAGGACTTAGTTGTATTTCCTGTTGAAACTTTGTTAGCCTTTGATTAAAAACTACCCATTTCCTCTTTCCTCACTTACAGCCTCTGGTAACAATTATTCTGGCTTCAACTTCCATGAGTTCAGCATGGTAAATTTTATCAAAATGAACTCAGGCAGTTTCAGGCTTTCTGTGTCTGGGGCTGATTTAAGTGCCTTTCAACATATATTCAGAAATGAGATTACCTCTAAACGCTAGCACCCTCCCTTTAGCTCATTCACTCTCTTTTCTCTCTTTCTCTCTCTCTCTCTCTCTCTCTCTCTCTCTCTCTCTCTCTCTCTCTCTCCTTTACTTTCTTTCTTTGGTTTTCCTTTTACCTTTCTATCTAAATGACTGCATGCTGTTTAGCTCTTTCCTTGGAATTTGAACATTTTCTCTTGGAAGGAGTTGGAACAGATAGAAGGTTTCATAAGACTTACAAGATTCAGAGAACAAACAAAACTCCCAAGGTTTGGAAAACTACTGAACCTTACAAAACTCTCCAGGGCACTCCACCAGGCTATGTAGACAATAATGATGGGGGCAAGGAGAATGGTCAATTGATTGAGTTTCCTTGTAAGTAGACAGCAATCACCAGGAATGCAGCAGTGTGTAGTCATCACTCAGGCTGGAGTGGGAAATTTGGTGACACAACTGCCTTCAGTTTGCTTCTGTAAGGAATCTGCTGTAAGGAATGAGCTACTTAGACATCTGTAAGTGGCCACAATGAAGTCACTTATTCATAAAGCTTCTGTGCAATTGTTTACTTGGTTTATCATTGGTGTCTGATCTGGAATAAATAGACATTTTTTCAGACATCCTATGAAAAGTCATAAAACGCAAATGTCATCTAAACAGAAACCGAGAGAATCAAGGATGAATTGGAGATGAGTGAGTTGTATAGTCTCTGAAATTGGTGTTGATGCATTTGAGGGTACAGCACATAATGAGACAATTAGGATATGGGTATCTTTCTTTGTATAGTATTACATAACATGCCTCTTTGCTGCAATGGTTGATAATGCAATTTAAACTGATATATCTGAAATGGAAATTTCCTTGATAGGAACCCCAGGATTACTACATTCCTTTCTTTCTTTCTTTCTTTCTTTCTTTCTTTCTTTCTTTCTTTCTTTCTCTTTTTTCCTTTTTTGAGACAGGGTTTTTCTGTAGCTTTGGAGCTTGTGAACCTGCAGTATTAGCAGGAAAATTAGGTCAGTCTGAGAGAGGTGGAAATAGAAAAACTGAGCAATACAATGGCCATTGTGTCAATGTCACAGTAAATAATGACAGAAAATTCCCCATGTATTAGTTTGACCAAGACCAGCTCAAATTTGAATTCTCCATCCCCCCCCACATGTCTTCTGTCTGCTTATAGTTTATGGCTGCAGGTCTTTCAGTTGTCTGTTGCCTCTGTCTCTCCATGTTCTGCACGAGTGCCTCTGCACTCTATCGAATAGCACAGAATGTATAGTATGGAAAATGAACAAAGAGTTCAAGGGAAAAGATACTTGACTGATTCTAACTGACCCAGGATAGCATTTGAAACCACAAACAGATATTACCAACATATATCCACATATTTCCACCAATAATTATGGAATATACACTTTGGTTAAGGTTATTTTCAATCTGTTGACTACGTTTATCAAATGAGTACCCCATAACACACTCACAAATACATTGGTCAGGGTCAGGGATACAAAAGAGTACCTCACTTAATAATAAAGCTACACATTTCATTTAGATTGTAAAACCTGACTGCATGAGAAATGAACATCACAGTAAGGTTGGCTATACTGTTCTCTTATAAGCCCTCTCAAGTTTTACATCAATTTAGTACACCATGTTGGCGTGCCAATCTGTGTCAAGGAGAGAAGCCACATGGTCTTTCCCAGCTGCTCAGCCCCCAAATAATCACACAGAAACTGTATTAATTAAAACAATGCTTAGTCATTAGCTCTAGCTTTTTATTGGTTAACTCTAACATCTTAATTTAACCCATATCCATTAACCTGTATATTGCCATGTGGCAGTGGCTTACTGGCAAAGTTTCTGTATGTCTTACTCTGGCAGTGGCTCCATAGCATCTCTCTCCTCCACCTTCCTTCTCCTGGCATTCCATTTAGTTTTCCCTGCCTACCTAAGTTCTGCCCTATCAACAGGTCAAGGCAGTTTCTATATTCACTAATAATAATCACAGCATACAGAGGAAAATCACACATCTCTCTTAAAGGTAGGCTAAACTTAAACAAACTGAGCACACAGTAGGACAGTAGAATGAATACCCTGCAATAAGTCATCTTAAGGCATATTATTATGTTGGTAGTAAGACCTTGTAAATTTAATCTTTGAAGGAAGAAACTTCCTCAAACTTTTTTCAGAAATAAATAATAGCGCAGCACATCTTTCTTTGAGACAAGAGCTGCATAAATTGAGATGAAATGAGGAAAATTATTCCCAGGTGTGCTAGTTTCTTTGAGTCATTATGAGGAATACCCAATTGTATCTAAAGTCTGTGTGAATATCTGGGACTGGAAGGCAACAGAGGAAACACAGGCATTGCAGAGACAATAAAGCATGAGAGTGGTAGTATTGTCTACCCAGTTCACGGGGCTACATACTCCTGTGTTTACTGTAGAGTTAAACAGGTTGATTCTCAGTGTCCTTGGGCTAGGACGGTATATCATGAGGCACATTTAACTCCGGTGTGGTGTTTTTGTGTCTGCACCATGTATCATGGTGGGGCTTGATCTCATCCAAGTCAGAGAGGCTCTGGCAGGTCTGAACATATGCAGACTGTGCTATTAATTAGGACTCTAAAGAGCCAGATGTACGTAGATGAAAAAGAGAAAACATATCATTGGATCCAGTCTGTGCTACAAAAAGCACATGTGGCAATGTGTGTCTTAAGATGATGTTTTTAGGAGAGCAAAGATGGAAAGTGAAATGCTGTGTTGGAGACTGAGCAGACGGTAGAGGTAGTTCCTACTGTATGCTTTAGAGAAGGAGGTATCTTAAAGAAGAAATTGACACAGAGATTGTTTTGACAGGGTGGTCAAAGTTCTCTGAAACAGGGCTGCACATTGTAAAGAGAGACTCCACCTCTAATTAAGAATTTTTGGTAACTACTAAATTGCAAGGTATTTCGGCTATAGAAGTTATAGGAGACAAGCATTCCTTAGGGTACCTTACTTCAGAATAAATCCCCAAACCATCAGATTCAAATATAGGATAGAACTGTACAGATAAAGGGGATTAAGATAGTCCTCGGGGTGTACAACTACGCTCTTATCTCCATGTATAAATGCTTACATGTCTCTGCTTTTAGAAAACTTTCTGAATATGAATGTCTTGCTGGGTGATACTGTGTATCACTGTTGGTGACTTCTCCCTGAGAACATCCAACATTAGATTCACTCATGCATGGTTTGGTGAGATATGAGCTTATAAAGTTACCTACACCAAAAAAAAATGTGAATATCAAACTGTATACTGCCCAGTTAACCAATTGTCTAGATTTGTCTGTATTTGAAAGTAGAGCTTGTAGATCCATGAGAAATAGAAATAGAGTGTTTGTGCTCTCATTTTTGTTTTTAATAATTTCTTGCATCAATTAGATGTCATAATATAAAATACTATATAAAACGCTTCATAATTTTAACTTAAATCTTACTAAAATTACTCAAGATGTGGGTATACTATTTCTAACTAGGGGTGGCTTAGATATATTTTATTTGCCCAAATTCTCATACATAGATATTAATCATAGTTTCCTGGTTATAGAGGTTACACATTTATCTCGTTATCTTCATAACAAATAACAATAATCATTTAGGCTGCTTACTGACCTTTATCTATCTATTTGATTTCTGTAATACAATACTTATCTGATAACAATTTTCCTTTATAACAGGAATGTGGCTGTGTTAATTTTGTTTCACCAAGTGATGCTATTTTTTAGTAAACTTGATAGAATTCTTTTTTAATAATATTTTTATTAAGATTTTAGATTGCTAAATTCTAAAATCATAATTTTAAATACCCTTTTCTCTTAGAATATTCTGTCTTACTTTCTTCCATTTGCAACCAGAACACATTTAAAGAGGTAATGGAATTATGTATTTCTATTTCAATGATAAGGTGTCCCGCAGCTGGGCATATAACTCAGTCAGTATGGAGAATGCCTAGCAAGGGTGAGAATTCTCATTTAATTCTCCAGAACCCATCGTAAAGTTCTAGAAATGGTGTCACACACTTGAGATGGAGCACTAGGGAGTGAGGGACAGGAGAATCTGTTGGTTCACTAGACAGAACAGACTAATGGAAGAGCTCCAGGTTAGTCGCAGAGACCTTGTTTCAGGAAGTGGATGGTGTTCCTGAGAGTAACATCTGAGGTTGTCTTCTAGCACACAGGCATGAGCGTGCACACACACATACACACACACACATATACACACATACACACACACACCCCTACACACACACACACACACACACACACATGCATATGCATTTTAAAGGAAGCCTTTATTTCGCATGGCTCCATAAAGGCAGCAAATCAAGTGTAGTCTTCCGAAAGGCATCAGAGTAATGACTTACGGTGCCTGAGAGCATAAATCCCTAAATTGGGGTCAAAAGCATCAATGAAATTTTACCACAGCAACAAAAATTTCATTTTCTAATGCCCTTCTTTAGTTCTGAAAGTCGTTGTAAAGACACATTACTTGCCAAGTGGTGGAAAGAAGATACTTCATATCTTATTATTGGTTATTTCATTGAAGATTAAAGAAAATAAAGAGCATGTAAAACCTAAACATTTTACTCAATAATATTTTAATATGTATAAGAAATTACTGTGAGCTATTAATTATGTTTAAAATAATTATAAAGTTAACTTGAAAACACTTTATTTATATTAATGTATTATATAAGCTCATCAAATACTGTTAAGGCTACTTTAGAACACAAAGTTATGTACATACTTCCTAAAATTTTTGCCATTAATTTCAGCTGGACATTTTATGAATGAACTTCCTCTAAAATTTGCAGAAAAAGAAAAATTTAATGCTAGTAGAGATAAGCTTCCTAAAACCTACTGTAGCTCTGACACAAATAAATACATTCTGAAATAGTGATAGAAATTACTTCTGATATAATTAATACCTTTTTATATAACTTACCAGAGAAATATGAATGCGACTAGGCTTGTAATAGGAATTTAAATTTACCTTACCAACTCTTCACTCTGACAGCTAAACTAAATTCAAAAGTCATTTTAAAAAAGCAAGCACATCTACAGAGTAGTAATTCCAATGATGTACCTATTTCAATATGGTAATTTGGATTTACTTGAGTAATTTGTGGCATTAGAGAACATTGCTCTAGTAACCTTTTATCCAGAATAATTGACAGCCACTCTCTTCAGTATGATACTAACCTAAAACTGTGCCTTCCTTTCAATTTTATCCTGTTGGAGGTTGGGTCATTTTTTATGTAATCCAAATTCAAAAATACAGGTCTTCAAAGAGGAAAATTGTCATTTAGCTAATCTAGCCATATTCTGATCACTTCAAGGATTATGTAATAGATAATCAAAACTTTTGGAGAGCTTAAGTACTAAATTAATCATGTTAACTGAGAGCAATAGCACTTGAGACTAGGCTGATAGGATGATAAATGTCTGCCCAGATGTTTAGGTAGATAGGAAAGTAGATGCATGTGTCCCATAAATAGTTTCCCATTATTTTATGTTTGGCCAAATCGACTGATTAATTTTAGCTATAACAAGGCATTTATATGATTTATGCAATATTAATTGTCTAAACAAAGTTAAAATATACTTAATAGTAACTTTACTTCACTCCTAGCAATATCCCACATTATGCCAAGGTATTATGAGTGATAGAAGGATAAAGGTAATGAGTGAGACACTGTCTCTGTCTCATACTGGCCTGAAGCAAGGGAAACAGGTAGAAATATTAAATAACATCATCCAGTGTAAAAATCTCTCTGGTGGATGAAAGCCTGGGAAATTGAAGGGTTAATAAAAGAAGAAAAATGCATTTTCTTCAAGCATGGGAGATGAAACAAGACTTCAAATCTCAATAGAAAGTATGTATGAGAAATGTCATACTGGGTTTAAAATAAAGTGAGTTTTAGCTCGAAAGAAAATATTGACTGTAGTGGCGTTTCATTTGCATTTTAATAAATAAAACTTGCCTCAAGATCAGAGAGTAAAATCAGGCAGTGGTGACACACACCTTTAATCCCAGTAGCCACACTAGCTTGCCATAGAAATTGGTTGGTGCATGCCTCTCTTTCCAGTGGTACACATAAGATTATCAGTGGCCCCAGTCATCAGGAGGTTGATATGGGTGAGTCTTCTGTTTTGTGTTGATTTCATTTGTTAATAAAGACACTGCCTTGGCTTTTGATAGGGCAGAAAATTAGGTGGCTGGAGTAGAGAGAACAGAATGCTGGGAAGAAAGGAAGTGAGCTCAGATGCAATGGAGCCAGCCGCCAGGTCAGACATGCTGAATCTTTCCCAGTAAGCTACCACATCATGGTGCTACACACAGTATTAGATGGGTTAATCAAGATATGAGAGTTAGCCAAGAAGAGGCTAGATATAATGGGCCAGGCAATGTTTAAAAGGGTACAATTTGTGTGTTGTTATTTGGGGGCATAAGCTAGTCAGGCGGCCAGGAGCCAAGCAGGAGGAACACAGCCCGCTGCTCCTTCTACGGGAAGTATCCTAGAAAACTATGCCCACATTCTAAAATATGATATTACTCATGGACTAACAATCATTTGATTAAGAGTCCCACAGGATAAAAACTCAGGAACAGAAATTATGGTTCAATTTGAAGGTCAGAAAAGTAAAACAGCCTGACACATGCTCTTACCTTGACCTCAGTTTGAAAATAACAATCCTGCCTCCAGAAATCTTAGAATGAGACAGAGACTGAGACCAGTCTCCACCATTATATAATCTTCTCTCATTCTGAAGTTAAAGGCATGCACCACTGGGATTAAAGGCATCCATCACTGAATTTCTATGGCAAGCTAGTGTGGCTACTGTGATTTAAGGCATGTGTTACTACAACCTGGTTGGTAAGGCTGAGCAGTGGGGCTGTTTTACTCTAATCTTCAGGTAAGTTTTCTTTATGAAAATACAAGTAAAGTGTCACTAAATTAAAACCATTAAGCATGAATAAATACCAGAAAGTTCTTGAAATGTGGAAGTTCACAATTCATAATGAATGTATTTTTATCATTGCTGTTGCAATCAGTTGCTCCAAACTTGGTGACTGTAAAAAGTTTATTTTATTATTTGTTATGTACATGCATGTGTTTCTGTGTGCCCAAAAAAGTCCAGAAGAGGACATCAGGTTCCACTTTAGAAGAATTGCA
This sequence comes from Microtus pennsylvanicus, assembly GCF_037038515.1. Classification (NCBI taxonomy): domain Eukaryota; kingdom Metazoa; phylum Chordata; class Mammalia; order Rodentia; family Cricetidae; genus Microtus; species Microtus pennsylvanicus. Next base: position 172,929,427 of record NC_134579.1, on the reverse strand, counting down.
GGAGGTAGTGAGCCACTTGACATGGGTGCTAAAAGCTGAACTCAGATTTTGTAGAAGAGTAGAAAACCTTTTTAGTGGTTAAGCCATCTTTCCAGCTCTAATTAAGGAGATTAAACAACACCAATTTCTTAGCTCTTCCCTAGTTGTCATGGGTTAAAGTGAAGATGGCAACAATATTCCTCACTGGAAACTCTGCTGAAAATTAGCATCTATCTTCTATGTGATTTGCTGGTAGAAAACAGTTCCTTGAGTTTGAAAGTACAATCACTATTGACATGTATATTTCTTTTCTGATAGAAGCCATATGCATATGAAGGTTTATTTATAATAAATGGAATGGGTATTACTTGTGTTTGAGCTAAACAAAGACAGATGGTGTCAATATTTGTTTAAATGGGTATATGTATTATTTCTCCAGAGTAAATGCCTAAGTTTGGCTACACATTTATAGATTATATTCAATTTCATTATATACATAGTTGTCAGTTTTCCTCAAAATGTTCTTTCTTTACACACACACACACACAAATTCTTCTACTGCATGCCATTCAGTGTTTAAGCAACAATATCTCATATTTCAGTTTGCATTTGTCAAATGATTAATAATATTGAACAATTTTATTAGATTAACTGGTCTCTCATATATATCTCTTCATGAAATATTTGAACCAGTGTCTCTGTATTTCAAGTTTGTTTATAATTTCATTATAATAATATAAATTATAGTAATAAATATTTCTATTATATTTATGTATCATACACTTGATTAAGTATACGATTATGGTTTTCCTTTTCAGATTTTTTTTATCTGAGGCAGGCTGCCCTGGAACTCACTTTGGAGATTAGGGTGGACTCAAACTCATGGAAAACTAGAAAACATCTGACCTCGGTCTCCCAAATTCTGGGATTAAAGGCATGCACCACTATACTTGTCCCCTTTTTACCTTTCTTAATAGGAGACTTTTGTGAGTGTGGAATGCTAATTTTCATGTCAGTAAGTTTTGTTTATGGCTAGTCCAGTTTATGTTTCATTAACATGTGTCTAACTCTTGTTGTCAGGATGATCTCCTGCATCTTGACTCTTTCTTTCAAAAACTGCAGCATCCAACACACCTTCAGAGATAGACTTGACTGTGGTGGTGAAGTAATCAAGAAAAGACATGGACACATATACACAAAAACTCTGGGAACAGATGTACTAGTCTCTCTGATAGAGAAACCACAACACCCAGGCAGCTCAGTGAGTTTATTACCTAGAATTTAACAGGGAGTAAGAATTGTTGCATTCATCTTAAACAGAGGGTAAGGTTGTTACGTTACATGCAGATAATGAAGGAGGCAGACTTTATGGTATACAGATGAAACAAGGAGACAGTTTTATCTTATCTCAGTGGATGCAGTCTCTGAAGCCAAGCAGTTTCAGGCTTTAAATATCCAGATGAAAGAGAATATTGCCTTGGCATATTTCTGCACGCACATCAATATTTACACTTGGATCCCCAAAGAAGGCTTTGTCACAATTTTGTGTCTTTACCATCCCAGGTGGCTGAGGCCTTAGAGTCCTTGATATGTTTTCCACATGTCAATAGCACACATTAGATCAGGATATGCACATTCAAGGCTTCTTATGCTCCCTACAAAAAGCCTAAAGGTTTTTAGCTTTGTTTTTGATCCATCTCAGTTTAATTTTTGTATTTATGATTGATTGTTTCTCACATAGATATCACTACTTGTTAAAAGCATTGCTATTTTTACTATATTGGTTTGGTCATGGTCTTGAAAACCAAAAATCATATACATATTTAAAAATATAAATGAAATGCATTATGTGATCTTAAACTGCTCATTATATTCCATTAATATCCATAAGTATTATTTATACTTTGTCAGCAGCATATTCTGTTCTTACATTCTTCAATCAATATTAAATAGGGTACTGTGAATGCTCAAACCTCACCACTTTTTTTAGTAACTACTTTACAAAGTCTAGATTCTTTGCATTTTGTGTAAATACTAAATTCCTCATGTCAATGACTAAAGTAAGGTTTTGGGTTACGATGCCACAGCTTTTAATTTATAAATTAATTTTCTGGAAATTGACACCTCCACAATATATCAACTTGCAGTTTGTTTAATTTCAGAAAATAATGGAATAAATGTAGATGCAAAAATAACCAAACACTCACACCTTTGTATACGTTATAGACATCAATATCTCCTACATCCTTTTTGTCCATCATCAATAGCTTAGGTGGCCTCTTCTGAACTCAGAAGAATGTCTCTGAGTTTAGTATACTTTTTCATTAATCTTTCCAAATGACCTTTCCTGAGGTTATGTTATAAAATAACTCTGTAGGTTTTTTTATTTAACATTATTTATTTTAATATATTGACATCATTACTTGGTTCTAAGAAAATGGTTTTTGAACAATGGTATTCAAATTGGTGCTGACAGGTCAGATAACAGATTTATATGAAGAATATTTTAAATAAAAGATGATTCAAGTTTTTAACAAGGAATAATAACCACTACTTAATACATTAAAAATTAATAAATCAGAAAAACAAATATAATGGAGTTTCTTAGCAAATAAATTGAATGTATACAGAAGAAGTGAGTGAGAAATTAAATATAATACAAGATGGACAAAAGATTAAGTGTTCAGGGAATGGAAAGATAATAACAAAGAATGGACAAGGAAAAGAATGCATGAATTTGAAAATGTAGCAACAGATATTACCCATAGTGAACAGAGAGGAAAGACTTCTACAAAGAAAAAAATCAAACATCAAATTGGAGGGCCGCTGAGGTCTGTGTGGCAACAGCTGAAGAAACAAAAGAGCTAGCAGTCATTTCAACACATCTTATTGAAACAAATATAAATCTGGGGTGTCATAAGGTTTGGTGGCTCTTTGTATAAAACGCTAATGTAGTTTTCAAAAAGCAGCACTTCCCATAAGGTGCCAAACAAACATCAAGTTTTTTGATGAGAAGCTGAGGATGTCTAAAGAAATAAGGAAATATTTTAATGGCTAGCAAAAAAATAACTCTCAAATTGAATAAATTTTCAGAGAAACATTTTTCACAATTACATGTAAAAGAAAACAACGTTCTCTGTCTCTATTAGATACGGTGAGACACCTCTAAGGGCCATTAATGAATTCTGCCTCGCAATCATGAACCATAACTATGATCCGAAACAAATCTGTGACTTTATAGTCATTCAGCTTCAGTTATTTTATTAATCAATGTGACCAAAAGTAACTACAATGAAAGTGACAATTTATATTTGTGTATCAGGATTTATCCTTTCATCTGTCTGTCTGTCTATCTATCCATAGCAACAACAGTCACTGTAGTAGTTACAAAAAGATAAAACTCCAACAGAAAATACATCAAATTAGCCTATCACAGCATCATTATAACCCATAGACAAGCATAACAAAGAAAAATTTAATAGATAGGGAGATGGAAATAGGATATATCAGCTGAGCATATACATGACAAAGGAAACATGATGAGATGCAACTTAAATTCCAGGTCATGAGAAGCCTCTTCTGACTTTCTTGTGCATTGAATGCAAGTCCTATTCATACAGTTAAACAATCACACACACATATACACAAATAAAAAGTAAATCAATAAGATAAAGAAAAACCCAAAATAATAAGAGTCAAATACTAAGATATCCTCAATTACATTAAATGTACACATTTGAAGAAATAAATCCATAAAGTGTACAAAGCATTTGAAAAATTTTAAGCAGTGTACAACATCTTCTCTAAAACATAAGGACAAAGGTAATTGAAATAAGTTAGATTTACTATATACTATGCATAAGCATGTAATATATAAATAGTAATTGTTAATCAAAGAAATGCAATAACTATATTAACATATTAAAATTGACTTACATTATATAAAGAAAGGGATTGTATCCAAAGGACATAAATCTATCAGAAACTGTGTCTGGTATGGTGGTTCTTGTGTAGCAGTTTCCTCAAGATTGATAAGATCCATCTGACAGGAATGATTTTTAGGATAGAAAGTAAACAAGTCAACATAACCCCAAGAAGTCCCTGAAACTGAGCATATTCATTTGGCTCCTTCCTGAGAGCAAACAGTAAAGACTGCTGTGAGTTACTTTCAGACAAGCGCACATGAAGAGAAGACTCACAGAAACCAGTCAGTCTGAAAATGTAAAAACCAGTCAAATTGTCTGAAGAAATTTAGATCAGTTGGACATCCTTGAATGCACACTTTCCATTGATTGAGCTGGCTGCAGGCTGTGCTGTATGCCCCAGGTTTCCAGGCTTAGTGAGCTGTCAACCAGCATGAACATTGGTGCTGCAGCTATTTTCCTATTGTGTGTGTGTGTGTGTGTGTGTGTGTGTGTGTGTTCATATTCTATAAGCAAACTCAATAAAATTCACTGGATCACCAAATTGGACTTTGGTGGCATCTGTACTTCGGTCTGTTATAGGCTCCTTTCTGGAGTGAGTAGTCATGGTGTGTGTGTGTGTGTGTGTGTGTGTGTGTGTGTGTGTGTGTTGCATCTCCTCAGGAAAAGTCTGCCATACAATACTGACACACACCTTTAACCTCAACACTTAGAAGGAAGAGACAGATGGATGTCTATGAGTTATGGGGTGTCCTGGTCTACATAGTAAGGTCCAGAATATCCAGGACTACATAAGGAGACTTTGTCTCAAAAAAAGAAAAGAAGAAAGAAAGAAAGAAAGAAAGAAAGAAAGAAAGAAAGAAAGAAAGAAAGAATATCAACCTTAAGCAGGTGTTCACAGAAAAAAAAATCACAAGGTGATGGGTTCTTTCATTTAAAATTTAAAATCTTTAAATAAAATTTATTTTATCTTAAAATAGATAAGGAGTTTTAAACAAGCAAAAATTTCACACAGTGAAATCAACCAAAAGGATGGAGGTAAATGTGTAGTTGTAACTACAGACATACATAATCCCTTTTCAATAATTTATAGAATAACTGGCCAGGGCATTGGAAAGAAACAGAACTCAACATCATCAATAAAGAGGTAATCAATATTCATAGAGTTCTCTATTCAAAACCTACAAAAGGCACATTTTTTTATCAAAAGTCCCTGGAAGAGTTGTCAGTAGATCTTCTGCAGCCTAGAGCAAAAGTCCACAAGTCAATAAATTTAACAGAAACAAAGTGTTCTTTGGCTATAGTGGAATCACACTAGACATTAACATGAAGGGCAGAGAACTGAAAAGATTTGGAGAATAAAAACCCTACTTCTAAATCTGTGAATCACATAATAAATCCTGATAACACAGAAAAATCAATGGTCATATAAATAAATAAACAATCCAAGTATTAAAATATAAAATGGAATAAACTATGTTAACATTACTGGAAATTATACCATCAGGAGATGAGCAAACTATATACAATTGAAAAGTTAAGAAACAGAAGTCCTTGGAGACATATTTGATGGAAGCTGTTAATTCATTCCTGGCTTCTCTGACACAAAATATTCACACAGAAACTGTATTAATAATTACAACACTGCTTGGCCAATGACTCTAGCATATTCCTAGCAAACTTTTATATCTTAAGTAAACCCATTCCTATTATTTTGTATTTTACCACAAGAGTTGTGGCTTACCAGCAAGATTCCAACCAGTGGCTCACATTTTTCTCCTCTGGTGGCTGCATGGCATCTCATTGACTCCACCTTCTTTTTCCCAGCATTCAATTTAATTTTCTCACTGAGCTTTATTCTGTCCTATCACAGGACAAGTTGCTTCTTTATTCATTAACCAATAAAAGTAACATATAGACTGAAGGATTTTCCACATAATTTCCCCTTTTCTGTTCAAAAAAAGAGAAGGTTTTAACTTTAACATAGTAAGATTACATAAAACAAAACAGTTATCAAGCAAGAATTATAGTTACAATATTTATATATAACTTATCTTTTATCATAACTAAGGAAAATTATAGCTATCTATTCTTTAACTCCATCAAAGACTCCAGAGGATATAATATTACTTAAGTAAACTGGAAGTGCATTGTAAGCAACTTCCAAAACTCTAGAAATGACAGATATATCTCACTGCTTGGACAGTCACACAAAGTTCCTTTGTAACATTGGGGTACCCATCTTCAGACTACAGGCCCATAGTATCTGACAAGCTTTTCCATGAAGCAGATAATTCAAAGATCTCTTATGCCTTGTATTAGTAAAGTTCATCAGTTGCTTTATTGTGTGTAGAATGTCTAGCATACTTGTTCATGAAGCAGGAACCCTGAAGGACTGACTCACCTTCTTTAGGCAGCTTCAGAAGTCATTTTTCTGTGGGTCCTGCATGTCCACTTCATACAGTATAACATCAAGCAGTCCAGGAAAGAACAATTTCTTTCTCAAATGGCTAACAAACTCTGTAAGGAGCCTCTTTGATGCCGGTCATCCCCTTGAAGTAGATTGATGCTGCTAGGAACAGATGAATCTCATTGTCGTGAAACGTCCTAGGTTTTTAAAACATTTTAAATGCCATATTCTGTTAATCTTTGAAAGGTATGAAAAATACCTACCCATCTGAAGTATATCTTTGTAAATCTAGAAAACCTAACTAACATGACTACAAGCTTGACTACTATAGATGAATATCTATTAAGTTGCATTTACATTTTTAAATAAGCTGTACAAACACAATACCTTAATCAAGTTCAGAAATATATATACATACATATAAAACAAAATTGATCTTAAATTTGCATCTATAGACAAAGATCCATACCAATGCAAAATATTTCTCTATACCATATCCCCCTTTAAATGTAAACAAACATTTATAAACAATATTTGGGAATTTGGGCATAGTTCTCTAGACTACTTCCAGTAGGTTGGAGAGTGCTGTTAATCAGATCTTTTATGTGGTATCCTGTGTGACAGGTTCATCTCAGCCAGCAGTCCTAAAGCTGTCATGGATGTTAGACCATCTGGGCCATTTTTAGGGGGCCTTCTTTGATCAAATCACACTAGTATTGAAGGACTCCATAGGTTCTCATCTTCTGTGGAAGCAAAAGCAGAACCCCTTCTCCAGAGCAACACATCCTTAGACCCAAATTTTGAAGTCAAAATAACTTTAAAGTATATAAAGCATATATACACATAGGTTTACCTTAGCAGTCTGTACAATGAAATGTCTCTCTGTATTTAATTCATTTACAGTCAAAAAATTCAAAGAAAACACAATCATATACATGATCAGACTCTCTCTATATGTTCCATATTTATGTGGCTTATTTACTTTACTCCTGTAATCGATGACAATATGTACTCTATCTCTTTCAAGTCTTTGTTTTATTTTTTTAAACCATTTGCTTTTTTTTTTTTAGCTGTCTATATTCTTTTCTTCTCTCCCCAAACCTACATATGTTTATCCAACACTGTGACCCATTTAGAGGTCTTTTTCATTTGAATCTGTCTTTATTATATCTGTTATTATTTTCTGACCATGAGTACTTTTTTTTAAATGCGAAGTAGGCATGACCAGGAACAACTCCACAGTACTGCCTGCTTGCTCCACCCAGTCCAACATGGCAGTGGCATGTTCGCTGCCTCTGAGAACCATTTTCTCCATCCCAGATCCAGGGTCACAGTGGTACATGTCACCATTAAGCAATTTGCAGCATGCTGTTCACAAACCCCATTTAAGTACTTGGCCTACTGAAAGAACCTGAGTTCCTGCCGACATATGAACCAGGAAATCAGGTTTTTTTGTTTGTTTTGTTTTGGTTTTGTTATTAATACAGAATCAGGAAAACATCTTTTCAATAAGCCACAATGCTCCTGCTTGCTGCTAGCAAACAGAGGCCATCTGGAAAATAAAATGTGGCTAAACTTTGTTTGTGTGTGTGTGTCTAGAATTTTTTTAAGAAGATCTCTGATTTTATGTGGATTTAGCTGGCACACATTGGTGTGCCAATCTGTTCTCTTCAGCAGACAGATATGAGAAATCTGACTATGAATGTGAAATGAAAGACAAAGAGACCTGGAGGAAATGGGAGTTAGAGATGGAAAGAAGCTAGAGATGTTTCAGTGGGAGTAGTGTGTGGGCAATGTGGGTATTTATGACTCTCTCCGTGTTCTTACTGTAACCATTGTATTCATTTCTGGTAATTGTGCTTTAGTAAAGATCAAATACAGAAAAAGAACAAAGTACTTTAGCTCTAACCTCATTTCGCTTTTTCAGGGATAGAACTGAGGTCTTATTCATGGTAAGCAACACCATAACATGGAGTTAAATCCCAGCCCTCCATCATTCTTCTCTGGAAATGTTTTTGATCTAGGCTCAGAAGACCCTGTCAACATCTGTGAGTTTCACATAGACCTGGCCTGTCATCATTTGGTTTCAGACTATCTCCATGCACATTCTTCTGTTCATGGTCCTCTAAATATCAAACCAATATCTCGGGTTCTAAGCAATTAAGTGAAGAAATAAAAGCTAATGCAGATCATTGATAAAGTTTCAGCTTCAAACCACATGAGGTATTCTTTGCTTTGTTCAATTCAACTCAATCAGCCCAGCTTAGTCATTCCTGGACTGAGTTTTCTATGTATTTACCTGATTTCTTTGGCTTTGGTGTGTTAGCACACATAGCTCCTTTTCCATCTCCATTGCTATTGCTCATATCATCTCTCACATGATGGTATTATTCACCCTTTAGTGTGGTTCTAGCTTCCCCTTGTGAGTGTGTTACTAGGCCAACATTTGTTCATCTTCCCCAGCTCTCTAGAGACCAGAAGGAAACATTCACTTCCATCTGTTTGCATTGCACCCTGCAGTCTATCACTAAATTAAAATATATATTGTTAACGTGGCATAGAACATATGTTGACTTATAACAATTCTATCTGGAGTGTACATATTATAGAGACTGGATATATATTAACATTTTCCCCATTGTTTTATTTCCTTTAAAATAACTTTTAAGATTTGTATTACTTGGGAAAATTAGTATTTTGAAAAAAATTAGAGATGCCTACTAGTCTCTTTATGTAAAACAATGAATAGTTTAGAATTTATTGTCATTCTTCCCTAAAAGCCTTACAGGATCAATGGTAGCTTAAGCACAGTAATTGATTCTATATCCTCAAAACATGAAAGTTATAAACATTTCAAAGTTTGGATGTTTTTTCTTTTACCAATCTTTAAAATTACACATGTGTTTTTCATATTTAAATTTAAAATTTGGTGTCAAGCCAAGACTACTATTACTTTGATCACACAACTTTAAAGCCTACATCTCAGTTGTTTCTATACAATTATAACAGTGATTTTGTTCTTTGCTTCACTGTTCTTGAATAAAAGTTTCATGGAGACAGATAAAATGTTTTAAGTTCCAGATATCCTTCTGCTATGACACTGTGGACTCAGGTAAGATAAACAACTCAAAATGTGTTTTGCCATGATATAAAATGGTAGCAATACTGTTAGTATAACATAGTTTTGGAATTGCCTGAGAGCAAACTCAGGGTCTGGAACATTAGACCATTAAAAAACATCTTCAGTCCTTACTAAAGATGTTTTAAAAATTAAATGCAGTCATAGTTATTTATTACAAGTGCTCTTAAATCTCAAAATAAAAGTTATAGAGCACAAAATAATGAACATAACACTAATACAACACACACTGTACTTATTATGTTATTAAAAAACTTAGTTTAGCCAGCCCATGTAACTTTTTATCCTAGATGTTAGTAGGTCAGGAACACCCAGATTCATCCAGTACTTTCTTATCCCTAAGAGGCCAGTGTATTTAAATTTCTATGATTTTGAGCTAAAACTGAGCTTACTGGCTTCCCTGTTCTAAATAACTTTCCAATCATACCTTTCACTTGTTCCTGGGGAAGGATGATACTCAGAGGCACCCTGATACCTAGTGGGGGGCTGACAGGCCCTAAAGACACATGTTATCTGTAGAAGTCCCTGATCTTGCATATCTTCTCACTCCTTAAATAGCATCATTTCCTTATCATATTTTGTCCAAACAGTGGAGATTAGATGCGAACTTCACACTAACCATTTATCACCTCCAAAAATAAGGATCATTCAAAGTTTATAATTGATTTACAAAGTTCCACAAGGCTCTGGACAGTATCAGCTTTTCATTAATGTTTATAGGTAAGCTACCTTCAAAACTGAACCAAGTTCTTCTTACAAAAATCTTAGAAAGAAAAGTTTCTCTTTTTTTCTCAATATTTGCTCTTTAAAATTTGCTTTCTTATAGGATACTGAAATTTTAAAAAAGATAAATAAAAACGTGTGTTATGTATGTGCTTGTATGTGCACTTTTGTGTGTGTGTATGGACCAGGACCACCACTTGGTGTACCTGGTAGTCAAAGCACAACCTCCAGTGTGAGCCTTAACTTTTCATCTTGTTTGAGGCACATCTTTGTGCTGTTTGCAACTGCAAACACCATTAGCCAACACATTTCTCAGAATTGTCTGGTGATCCCCAGTCCCCACCTCCCATCTCCCTGGAAAGACACTGAGATTACAGATGTTTTTCACCACAGTATATTTGCATGTGTTCTGAAGATGCCAACACAAGACAATGTGGTCACAGCATGTGCTTTTATGCACCAAGTCAACCCTTCAGCTCTAGTTTTGTTAATCACGAGAGATATTAATTAGATTATCTTACTTTTAGTGTTGCTGTGATAAAACACCCTGACAAAAGCAACTGAAAGAAGGGAAGGTTTATCTCATCTTACAACTCAAGGGTACATTATATGATCACAGGAAGTAAAAGTGACAGCCGCTTGATGTCATTGGTCACATCAATGGCTCAGATTACTTCATTCTTTTATATGACCAGAGTTCCCAGTCTAGAAACCCCTGCCACTTACTGTCTACTTTTTTTTTTTTACCAGCACTCCTTTCTTCCAAGCTTCCTCAAAAATAGGAGCACTGTTCCTGAATGCTATGCCCCAAATAGCAAGCTCATCCACTTTCAGCTAAAGAACAGTTGGTCAGGTTTATTACCAAAATGGTCCCAGTTTTCTGTTCTGAAATTTGTCTTAGTTACTTTTCTTGTTGCTATGATAAAAATCTTGCAAAATCAACTCAAGGGATGAAAGGATTCTTGAGACACGTCCTTTCTGGGTATGATGTAATATGATAGAGGAATCTTTGTTTAAAAAGATTGAGACAAATCATACCCACAATCAGCAAGAAAATATAAGTGGATATTTGTGCTCAGTTGGACATTTTAAAAATATTTTAATAACTACCTATTGGGCAACATTTATTATACTTATCCAAGATTAGAATTTGAAGTACAGTTGGAAACATATCCTTAGTTTCAAATACTGACATCTGGTTTTGAGGGTGTTGTTTGTTTTAATATTGTCTTCATATTCCTCTCTTTGTTTTTATCAAAAACATAATTTCTTTACTTATTCTTTGGGAATTTTACATCGTGTTCCCTAATTCCTAATTGCACTCACCTTCCAATAACTCATATCTACCCCACAACACTGAAGCATCTCCCCCCAAAAAAAATCAAAACAAAACAAAACAAAGCCAGCAAGCCAGCAAACAAAAGTAAGAACAAAACAAAACAAAACAGCAACAACAACAAAAACAAGCCAACGAACAAACAAAAACTTCCTTGCACAACTTGGGATGGCCAACAGGTTCTGAGAGGAGTTCCAGTGATGATTCAGGGATGATGGTGTACCAGAAGCAAGAGATCTTGCTCATTGCAATGAACATTTGGTAGTAAAGCTGATTTGAAAAAAAGGATCTACTGTGTGAGATACCACTCCCAATGCCAGCAGGATGAAACAAGAGATGCTGGAGAGGCAAAAAAGAAGGAGAATCTTTAGGTTTGTCATGTTTTTTGTTTGTTTATTAAGACAACTATATATAGAGGGAGATATATATATAGATATATAGATTATATATATATATTATGTATATGTGTGTATGTACATGTGTGTGTATTTTTCATATATTTTTTTCATGGTGACTACATCCTAAGAAATATTACCACAACAGACTGTAGATCTTCAAACTTCAATTAACCTAAACAAGCTAATACCAACCATAATTCCCCAGAGCCCATTTCCAGACCATTCTCCGTCTCAAGTTCACAAATTAAATCAATCTTTGTATGATTCATCTGTTTCTTGCCTTGTACATATTTCTGTCACATTGAAATTCACAAATTTAAGGATTTAGAAACTGGGCTTAGGAGGGATGAGTTCTATCCAAACTTAATAGATTTAAATTTAGGAAAAAGTAACAATTTGGCCTTCCTTCACTTCCCAGTGAGTGCCAAGTGATTGGAATATATTTATGTTTTTTTTCACAGCAAAATTATTTATTAAATACAAAAATAAATTTTTTCTTTTCAAAATCAACTATTGATACATTCCATAAGTTTTTAAGGAAAGTTTTAGAGGATATTTTAAACAAGTAAAATGTAGCAATTTTACTACTTTGAATGATTTGGGAAGTGATCTCAGTAAGTGTGATGGCTATTCTTGGTGGTCAACATTACCAAATCTCTAATTATTTAAAACCAAATAATTGGGCAAAACTGTGAGGGGATTTTTTTTTTCTTAACTAAATCATTTGACGGGGTAAGATCATTTCTATTTTGGATATTTGAGGTGGGGAGACCCAACTTTTTCTGGGCCACACCTTCTCTTAGCAATCTGTATAAAGGATTTGGAAAAAAATCATTCTTTTTACCGCCCCTCCTCTCTAGCTGTTTGTTCTCATTCTCTTTACCAATTCCATAACTGGCATTATAATCTGCTCTTTAATTGCAGCCTAAATTGAAAGCCAACAGGGATAGCCAAAAACATGAACTGAACCACTGCGGGATTCTTGAATCTTCTGTTCATAGGCAGCCATTGTTAAATAAACCAGACCATTATATATATATATATATATATATATATATATATATATATATATATATATATATATATATATATACTGTATACACTGTAAGTTGTGATATTCCAGAGAACCCTGAAAAATATAGCTAGTGTGAAAAAAATGTTTCAAAACTACATGAATATTTCATAGTTGTAGAATTGGCTAAATATAGTTTTTCTTTTACAATATCTTATTTTCAGGATTTTTAGAATATATTTGAAGTAACATTTATAGCTTCAGAATATTAAGGCCAAGTAAGACTTTAAAATTAAAATTTCCAGTGTGGTATTTTGTTTTGTTTTGTTTCTTTCTTTCTTTCTTTCTTTCTTTCTTTCTTTCTTTCTTTCTTTCTTTCTTTCTTTCTTTCTTTATTAAGGATTTCTGCCTCCCCCCCTCATCCGCCTCCCATTTCCCTCCCCCTCCCCCGATCAAGTCACCCTCCCACATCTGCTCGAAGAGCAATCAGGGTTCCCTGACCTGTGGGAAGCCCAAGGACCGCCCACCTCTATCCAGGTCTCCAAAGGTGAGCATCCAAACTGCCTAGGCTCCCCCAAAGCCAGTACGTGCAGTAGGATCAAAAACCCACTGTGATTGTTCCTGAGTTCTCAGTATTCCTCATTGTCCTCTATGTTCAGCGAGTCCGGATTTATCCCATGCTTTTTCAGACCCAGGCCAGCTGGCTTGGTGAGTTCTCCATAGAACATCCCCATTGTCTCAGTGTGTGGGTGCACCCCTCGCGGTCCTGAGGTCCATGCTCGTGCTCCGTCTCCTTCTGCTCCTGATTTGGACCTTGAGATTTCTGTCCCGTGCTCCTCCGTCTCTGTCTCCTTTCATCACCTGATGAAGGTTAATATTCATGAGGATGACTATGTGTTTGTCTTTCGGTTCACCTTCTTACTTAGCTTCTCTAGGAACATGCATTATAAGATCATTGTCCTTAATTTATGGCTAGAAACCAAATATGAGTGAGTACATCCCATGTTGCTCCTTTTGGGTCTGGCTTACCTCACTCAGGATAGTGTTTTCTATTTCCATCCATTTGTATGCAAAATTCAAGAAGTCCTTGTTTTTTACTGTTGAGTAATACTCTAATATGTATATATTCCATACTTTCTTCATCCATTCTTCCATTGAAGGGCATCTAGGTTGTTTCCAGGTTCTGGCTATTACAAACAATGCTGCTATGAACATAGTTGAACATGTACTTTTGTTGTATGATAGGGCCTCTCTTGGGTATATTCCCAAGAGTGGTATTGCTGGATCCAGGGGTAGGTTGATTCCGAATTTCCTGAGAAACCGAAACATGCTTTCCAGAGTGGTTGCACAAGTTTGCATTCCCACCAGCAATGGGTGAGTGTACCCTTTCTCCACAACCTCTCCAGCAAAGGCTACCATTAGTGTTTTTTATTTTAGCCATTCTGACAGGTGTAAGATGGTATCTTAGAGTTGTCTTGATTTGCATTCCCTGATCGCTAAGGAAGTTGAGCATGACCTTAAGTGTCTTTTGGCCATTTGAAGTTCTTCTGTTGAGAATTCTCTGTTCAGCTCAGTGCCCCATTTTATAATTGGATTGATTAGCCTTTTACGGTCTAGTTTCTTGATTTCTTTATATATTTTGGAGATCAGACCTTTGTCAGTTGCGGGGTTGGTGAAAATCTTCTCCCAGTAAGTGGGTTGCCTTTTTGTCTTAGTGACAGTGTCCTTTGCTTTACAGAAGCTTCTCAGTCTCAGGAGGTCCCATTTATTCAATGATGCCCTTAGTGTCTGTGCTGCTGGGGTTATACGTAGGAAGTGGTCTCCTGCGCCCATGTGCTGTAGAGTACTTCCCACTTCCTCTTCTATCCGGTTCAGTGTGTTCGGACTGATATTGAGGTCTTTAATCCATTTGGACTTGAGTTTTGTGCATGGTGATAGATATGGATCTATTTTCATTCTTTTACAGAGTGACATCCAGTTTTGCCAGCACAATTTGTTGAAAATGCTCTCTTTTTTCCATTGTATACTTTTAGCTCCTTTATCAAAAATCAGGTGCTCATAGGTTTGTGGGTTAAAGTCAGGGTCGTCTATTCGATTCCATTGGTCGACTTCTCTGTTTTTATGCCAATACCAGGCTGTTTTCAATACTGTAGCTCTATAATAGAGTTTGAAGTCAGGGATTGTAATGCCTCCAGACAATCCTTTATTGTATAAGATTGTTCTGGCTATCCTGGGTTTTTTGTTCCTCCATATAAAGTTGATTATTGTCTTCTCCAGATCTGTGAAGAATTTTGATGGGATTTTGATGGGGATTGCATTGAATCTATAGATTGCTTTTGGTAGAATTGCCATTTTTACTATGTTGATCCTCCCAATCCAAGAGCAAGGGAGGTCCTTCCATTTTCTGGTGTCTTCTTCAATTTCTTTCTTCAAAGACTTATAGTTCTTGTCGAATAGGTCTTTCACTTCCTTGGTCAGGGTTACCCCAAGATATTTTATGCTATTTGTGGCTATCGTGAAAGGTGATGCTTCTCTAATTTCCCTCTCTGCTTCCTTATCCTTAGTGTAAAGGAAGGCAACTGATTTTTTTGGAGTTGATCTTGTATCCTGCCACATTACTAAAGGTGTTTATCAGCTGTAGGAGTTCTTTGGTAGAATTTTTGGGGTCACTTATGTATACTATCATATCATCTGCAAATAACGAAAGCTTAACTTCTTCCTTTCCAATACAAATCCCCTTGATCTCCTTATGTTGTCTTATTGCTATTGCTAGAACTTCAAGCACTATATTGAAGAGGTATGGAGAGAGTGGACATCCTTGTCGTGTTCCTGATTTTAGTGGGATGGCTTTGAGTTTTTCTCCATTCAATTTAATGTTAGCTGTTGGCTTGCTGTAAATAGCTTTTATTATATTTAGGTAGGATCCTTGTATCCCTATTCTCTCCAAGACCTTTATCATAAAGGGGTGTTGAATTTTATCAAACACTTTTTCAGCATCTAATGAAATGATCATATGATTTTTTTCTTTCAGTTTATTTATATTTATATTGATAGATTTTCGTATGTTGAACCAGCCCTGCATCTCTGGGATGAAGCCTACTTGATCATAATGGATAATTTTTCTAATGTGTTCTTGGATTCGGTTTGCCAGTATTTTGTTGAGGATTTTTGCGTCGATGTTCATGAGTGAGATTGGCCTGTAATTCTCTTTCCTGGCTGAGTCTTTGTGTGGTTTTGGTATCAAAGTAACTGTAGCTTCATAGAAGGAGTTTGGTAATGACCCTTCTGTTTCTATATTGTGAAATACATTAAGGAGTATAGGTATTAGCTCTTCTTGGAAGTTCTGGTAGAATTCCGCATTGAAACCATCTGGTCCTGGGCTTTTTTTGGTAGGGAGGTTTTTGATATCCTCTTCTAATTCTTCGTGACTAACAGGTCTGTTTAGATTGTTCACCTGGTCCTGGTTCAACTTTGGTATATGGTATTTATCTAAAAAAGTGTCCATTTCTTTTATATTTTCCAATTTTGTGTTATACAGGCTTTTGTAGTAAGATCTAATGATTCTCTGAATTTCCTCTGTGTCTGTGGTTATGTCCCCCTTTTCCTTTCTGATCTTATTTATTTGTGTGTTCTCTCTCTGTCGTTTAATTAGTTTGGATAGGGGTTTGTCGATCTTGTTGACTTTTTCCAAGAACCAGCTTTTTGTTTCATTGATTCTTTGGACTGTTTTCTGTGTTTCTATTTTGTTGATTTCGGCCCTCAGTTTTATTATTTCCAGTCTTCTACTTCTCCTGGGTGCATCTGCTTCTTTTTTTCTAGAGCTTTTGAGGTGTGTTGTTAAGTCCCCAATGTATGCATTCTCCATTTTCTTTAAGTGGGCACTTAGTGCTATGAACTTTCCTCTTAGCACTGATTTCATTGTGTCCCATAGGTTTGAGTATGTTGTCTCTTTATTTTCATTAAATTCAAGGAAGACTTTAATTTCTTTCTTAATTTCTTCCTTGACCCAGGTGCGGTTCAGTAGTTGACTGTTCAGTTTCCATGAGTTTGTCGGCTTTCTGTGGGTAGCATTGTTGTTGAATTCTAACTTTAATCCGTGGTGATCAGATAGGACACAGGTGGACACTGATATTTTTTTTTTTGTATCTGTGGAGGTTTCCTTTGTTTCCAAGTATGTGGTCAATTTTTGAGAAGGTTCCATGAGCTGCAGAGAAGAAGGTATATTCTTTCCTATTTGGGTGGAATGTTCTATAGATGTCTGTTAAGTCCATTTGCTTCATTACCTCCAGTAGTTCTCTTACTTCTCTATTAGGTTTCTGTCTGATTGACCTGTCCCTTGGAGAGAGAGGTGTGTTGAAGTCTCCTACTACTAGTGTGTGTGGTTTGATGTCTGCTTTGAGTTCTAGTAATATTTCTTTTACATACGTGGGTGCTTTTATATTGGGGGAGTAGATATTCAGAATTGAGACGTCATCCTGATGAATTGTTCCTGTTATGAGTATAAAGTGACCATCTCGGTCTCTTCTGATTGATTTTAGTTTGAAGTCAGTTTTGTTAGAAATTAATATGGCCACACCTGCTTTTTTCTTAGGACCATTTGCTTGAAACACCTTTTCCCAACCCTTTACTCTGAGTAGGTGCCTGTCTTTGTGGTTGAGATGTGTTTCTTGCAAACAGCAGAATGTTGGATCCTGTTTTCGTATCCAATCTTTTAGCCTGTGCCTTTTTATAGGTGAATTGAGCCCATTAATATTAAGTGATATTAATGACCAGTGGTTGTTTACTCCGGTTATTCTTATTGCTTTTGGTAGTAGAGATTGTGTGTCTCCCTTCTTTGAGATGTGCTGGTGAAGGGTCACTAGATGCCTGGGTTATTGTAGGCAGTGTTGGCAGTGTTGGCTTCCTTGGGTTGTGATTTTCCTTCTATTACTTTCTGTAGGGCTGGATTTGTGGCTACGTATTGTTTAAATTTATTCTTATCCTGGAATGTCTTGTTTTCTTCATTGATAATGAACAATAGCTTGGCTGGGTTTAGTAGTTTGGGTTTGCATCCATGGTCTCTTAGCTTCTGCAGTACATCTATCCAGGACCTTCTGGCTTTCATAGTTTCCATAGAGAAGTCAGGTGTAAGTCTGATCGGTTTACCTTTATAAGTTACTTGGCCTTTTTCCTTTGCAGCTCTTAATATTCTTTCTTTAACCTGTATATTTTGTGTTTTGATTATTATATGGCGAGGGGATGTTTTCCTTTGATCCAGTCTGTTTGGTGTTCTCTATGCTTCTTGAATTTTTAACTGAATATCTTTCTTTAAGTTGGGAAAGTTTCTTCCATAATTTTGTTGAATATATTTTCTGGGCCTTTGAGCTGTGACTCTTCTCCTTCTTCTATTCCTATTATTCTTAAGTTTGGTTTTTTTATTGTGTCCCATATTTCTTGAATGTTTTGTGTTGAGAATTTGTTGGCTTTGATGTTTTCTTTGATCTGTTCGTTTATTTTCTCTATGGTGTCCTCAGCATCTGAGATTCTTTCTTCTATCTCTTGTATTCTATTGATTATGCTTGTTTCTGTAGACTCTGCTTGTTGACCTAGATTTTCCATATCCGGCTGGTCCTCAGTTTGTATTTTCTTCCTTGCCTTCATTTCAGTTTTCAATTCTTGAGCTGTTTCCATTACCTGTTTGATCGTTTTTTCTTGGTTTCCCAGGGTATCATGTACATATTTACTCATTTCTTCAAACTTTTGTTATACTTCTCATCCATTTCTATAAGGGCATTTTTTACATGTTGTTTAAGGGACTCTATTGCCTTCATGAAGTCAATTTTTTCCACTTCTTCTGTGTTAGGTTGTTCAAATACTTCTGTTGTAAGATCCTTGGGTTCTGGTGTTTTCATGTTGTTTTTCAGATTATTGGGTGAGTTCTTGCCTTGGCGTCTGCCCATCTCCTCCTATTAATCCTATCTAATGGGTCTTTTAAAAACCGGATCAGGTTTCCCGGCTGGCCCAGTGCTCCGCTTACAAACTGCCCTTGCTCTGTTTCCTGGTTCCTGCCGCAGGCCAAGAACCCTCTCACCCCTCCGAAGGGTCTTCAGGACAGGACCAGGCTCCCCGTTTGCCAGTGACCTGGCCAACCAAAGGCCTACCTCTTTGATTTGATTGTAGTAGGGCGATCTGCTCTCCTTATTGCATGCCTGACCCTGCTGCTTGCGTCTGCTGCCGCGCTGGTCTCCCAAAGTCTCTTCCTGAATGCGGTGTTGCTCTGCCTCGTCTGGCGCCGCTGCCGCTCTGCCTCTGTGCGTCTGGCGCTGCCGCCGCTCCGCCTCTGTGCATCTGGCGCCGCCGCCGCTCTGCCTCTGTGCCCAGTGTGGTATTTTGAATAAAAATTGTCCTATTGGCTTATAGAATTGAATATTGAAATTTGTAGGCACATGGATGGAGCTAGAAAACATCATTTTGAGTGAGGTAACCCAGACCCAGAAATACAAATATCATATGTACTCATTTCTAAGTGACTTTTAGAAATAAAGCAAAGAAAAGCAACCTATAATTCATAGTCTCAGAGAACCTAGACAACAATGAGGATCCTAAGAGAGACATACATAGATATAATCTACCTAGGAAGTAGAAAAAGACATCTTCTGAGTAAACTGTGAGCATAGGAATATTGGAGAGGATTCAAGGGAAAGGAAAGAGAAAAATGTATAACTCAATAAAATCAATAAAAAAGAAAAATTATTACAAATAAGCATTAAAAGTACAGTTGTAAATAAATATTGTCAGGAATAGCAAAAAAGAAAGAAAAACAAAAATATCTAGGAGAGCTAACGCAATTCTATACAATAAAAGAAGTTCCAGAAGTATCACCATAGTAGAATTTAAGTTCTACAACAGGGATACCATAATACAAGCAGCATGGTATTGGCCTAAAAACGTACTGTTGGATCAATAGAATGGAATCAAGGATCCCTAAATGAATCCACAATCCATGGATACCTGATTTTCATTTTCAACAAAGAGATTGTCATCCTGAACAAAAATCAAGTCTAAGTGTATCAAAGACCTCAACATAAATCCAAATACATTGAACCTGATAGAAGATAAAGTGAGGAAATTTCCTTGAATACATTGAACAGAAGACAATTCCTTAAACTTCTATTTACCGATAGTATAGATTCTAATCTTGGCAATTAATAAATGGGACCTAATGAAATGAAAATCTTCTGTAAAACAAAAGACACCATCAGTAGGACAAAATGACATCATACAGAATGAGAAACTTCACCATCCCCACTTCAGACAGAAGGCTGAATTCCAAAATATATAAGACCATTAGAAACTATATAGCAACAAATGAAATAATCCATTTAAAAATGAGGTACAAATGTAAATAGAGAATTCTCACCAGAGAAATTTCAAATGGTCAATGAACACTTAAAATTTTTTAAACATCCTTAGTCATTAGGGAAATGCTAATTACTCTGAGATTCTAACTTACATCTATCAGAATGGCTAAAATCAAAAACTCAAGTGACACCTCATTTTAGAGAGGATTTGAATCAGAGGAACACTCCCCCACTTCTAGTGGGAATGCAAACTTGAACAGTCTCTTTGGAAGTCAGTGTGGTGGTTCCTCAGAAAACTGGGAATCAATCGACCATAAGACCCAGCTATATCACCCTTGGACATATACCCAAAGGATGCTCAATCATACCACAAAAACACTTTCTCAATTATACTCATAGCAGCTTTGTTAATAATAGACAAAACCTGGAAACAACTTGGTGCCCTTCTAATGAAGAATTGATAATAAAAATGTGATACAATTATACAATGGAGTATTACTCAGCTGTTAAAAACAATGACATCAGGAAATTTGTGGTAATTGGATAGCACTAAAAATAGCCATCCTGAGTGAGGTAACCCAGTGCCAGAAAGACGAACAAGGTATGTACTCACTCGTAAGTGGATATCGGCTGTAAAGTAAATAATAACCATGTTATAATCCACAGATTCAGAATACTAGGTAACAATAGGGATTCTAGAGGGGATACACGCGTCTCCCTGAGAAGGGAAAATAGAGGCTTCATAAGTGGACTGCAGGTGGTTAAAGAAGGGAATATGAGGGATCCATGTGAGGATGGGGTTGGGGAGAGAGTACTGAAAGAGTTGATTAGAAATGGGTCTCTTCAGCATCAGGTAGAAACCTAGTTCAAGGGAAAGTCCCAGGAATCTTTAAAGAAGATCCCAGCTTAGACTCCTAGTAAAAGGGGATACAGAGTCTAAATTGGCAACCTTCTAAATTCAGGAAGCCTACTAGAGGAGAAATTAGGATACCAACTGAGCAACATAACCTTTGACCTAGTTTGTCCAGTCTATGGGATGTACTGGGATAAGGATGGTTTAGAGATTATGGTCAGCCTGTAAGAGGAGATTGCTTGTTGATTCCCAGCTGCCCAGCCAGCTTAGACCTTATATAATCACATAGAAACTGTATTTATTAAATCACTGTTTGCTCCATTAGCTATAGCTTCTTATTGGCTTACTCTTACATATTAATTTAACACACTACTAGTAATCTGTGTATTGCCACATGAGCTGGCAATGTGCAGAACAGAGAATTACAAAAACTCAAAACTCTAGCAGGTGTGTGAGATGGGAATCCTGGGAAGAGTTGGAGAGCAAGTGAGATTGGCAAGAGCAAGCCTACAAAACCATGTAGGCAAGAGAAGTCTCACAAGAACTGAGCAAGCCTATGAAACAGTAAAGGGTCTGGAAGAAACTAGCTGAAGGTACCAGGTAAGCTAGTTTAGAAAGAGCCAAGATAACCCATGAAACCAGAAAAAAATTATCTGGTTGCACTGAAAAAAAAAAAAGTTTAGGAAGTTCTATGCCTCCTTATGGGTGAGAAAGAATCAAACTGCTTAATGGTGCAGGTAAATGGACTTCCACAGGATTAGGATGGGATGAGAGGGATGGGACCTAGGTGGCCATTGAAGAGTATAGTCTCTCAGAAGCCAAAGGGGCCTTTGGGAAGGAAAGGGGTGCACCTAGCCTGGAGACGTGAGGTAGTGAAGTTCCAGAAGATCTATACAGAAATTTGATATTGGACAGAGTTTCAGGTTATTCATTTTGGAAACCAAATATTAGTCTATAGTGTCACAATCTCTTATCCAGTCATGATTTTCTATCCATGCTTCGTCATACTGAGGTTTGATTTTGTGATCTACTCTAGCAATGGTAACTAAATCAAGGTGACATATGCCACATCTGAGCAAAAGCTTTAACTATTACTGGATGATTTGGTGCAAGTCTTGATCATCTCTTCTGCTGTGGAATTAGCACATTCCACCAAAGGACTTGTGTTGTAGGTTGGATCTTACATTGTATTGCAATATTGGGGAAGAGATTTTAACAACACAATACTGATCAATGGTAACAATAATTTGGTAAAGACAATACACATTTTTAAGTGAACTCAGCTGCTCACCTTCAAACTAATTATGAAAAGAAAATATTCTCTGTGCAGAAACAAGAGTCTGCTTCTAAGGCTCACTCCAGGACTTCCATTCTCGCCTTTCATACCGGAATGAGCCACAACACACTATAAAAGCACAGTTTATCATTAAGTAGCTATTTCACACATCAAAACCATTTTTACTGCATGGGCTGCAATGCAAGTTGTAGCAGCAATGCATTCTCTGTCTTCTGTATCATACTCAAGCCATAGATTCTTTAAAATACAAAGCAAACAATTTCAAAATAAAAAGTTCAGGGATGACTAACTAATAATAGCTTATGATCTCTTGAAGGAGATATAAAATGCCAAAATGAAATGATACTGACAATGTTTATTTTCCTCCACTGTGTATTTGTTAAGTCTTTCTGTCACTTTTTGTAGTAATAAGGGCGGCGGCGGGGCTGCGTTCCCAACACCCCAGCCCGGCCTGCCCGGCTAGGTTATGCCCCGAAATAATTACACAGATACTGTATTCTTTTAAACACTGCTTTGGCCCATTTCTAATCATCTGTGTAGCGCCCCTAGGTGCGCTTACCGGGAAGATTCTAGCCTAAGTCCATCCTGGGTCGGAGCTTCATAGCGTGCGTCTTCCCTGGAGCAGGTAGCATGGCGTCTCTCTCTGAGGTGTCTGCTCTGGAGAGGAGAGCTGTCGAGTCTGAGCTCACTTCCTCTTCCTCCCGGCATTCTGTTCTGTTTACTCCACCCACCTAAGGGTGGGCCTATCCAATGGGCCTAGCAGTTTCTTTATTGCTTAGCTAATGAAATCAACAGATTGATATATGACACTCCCACATCAACTTTTTATATAGATGAGTTGAAAGAGCTTTTCAGAGATGCATTTAGGAATTATAAAATCTTATGGTGCATTGTAAAGTGGTTATTGAAAAAGTCCAAATGGGTACTTTAAAATTGCTACTTTTTCATATTCTACACTGGCAATAAAATATCCAAGACCATGACTGGTTCTTCAGTATCAAAGACTGATATGAGATTCAGGATTAGCTGCTGTGCTCATGTTAATGTAACTCATGTAGGGCAGAGGCTAAATATCAATGTTAAACCTCATTAACCTCTCATAAGCATTGTATTATGGAAAGAAGTAGTTAATTCAATATTATAAGCTTTTATATATTCTTGACTCCAGCCCCAATCTAGTCACCACAGTACCCTGTAAGATAGATGTCTTCAAAATATGCAAGTTAGTGACATATGGGATATGAACAAATTTTATTACTTAACTTCATGCATTCAGTAAATATTTTATAACTATATATTTCCAATTTTATTTTAGGTATTCTAATATAATTTTTTCAGTTTTCCACATAGTCTTTGTGTGTGTGTGTGTGTGTGTGTGTGTTCTATTGTCAAGGTCTAATTTCTTTCTACTTTAAAAATCATTTGAGTGGCCGGATCACCGGGCAGCGGAAGACGGCCAGAGGACGCCCAGCACAGCCGGCGGGGACCAGCTGGGACAGCCTGGTACCGGCTGGGACTGGAGCAGCAGCAGAGGACACAGGCTGCTGGCGGCGGGAACCCTCCCATCAGCAGAAGCAGGCAGCAGGGACCACGCACAACACCGAGAACAGATCGCCCCACTACAATTAAACCAAAGAGGTAGGCCTTGGGTTGGGGAGGTCCCTGGCAAAGGAGGAGCCAGGTCCTATTCCTGAAGACCCTTCTGAGGGGTGAGAGGGATCTTCGCCCCCCGGCAGGAACCAGGAAACAGAGCAAGGGCATTTTGTAAGAGGAGCCCCTGGCCAGCAGGGAAACCAGAACTAGTTTTAACAGACCCCTTAGATAGCATCGATAGGAGGAGATGGGTAGGCGCCAAGGAAAGAATTCACCCAATAATCTGAAAAACAACATGAAAACACCAGAAACCAATGATCTTGCAACAGAAAGTCTCCAACACCCTAACACAGAAGAAGTGGAAAAAATTGACTTCATGAAAGCAGTGGAATCCCTTAAACAACATGTGAAAAATGCCCTTATAGAAATGGATGAGAAGTATAACCAAAAATTTGAAGAAATGAGTAAATACGTACATAATACCCTGGGAAACCAAGAAAGAACGATCAAACAGGTAATGGAAACAGTTCAAGAATTGAAAACTGAAATGGAAGCAAGGAAGAAAACACAAACTGAGGACCAGCTGGATATGGAAAATCTAGGTCAACGAGCAGAACCTACAGAAACAAGCATAATCAATAGAATACAAGAAACAGAAGAAAGAATCTCAGATTCTGAGGACACCATAGAGAAAATAAACGCTCTGATCAAAGAAAACTGCAAAACCAACAAATTCTCATCACAAAACATTCAGGAATTATGGGACACAATAAAAAGACCAAATCTAAGAATAATAGGAATAGAAGAAGGAGAAGAGTCACAGCTCAAAGGCCCAGAAAATATTTTGAACAAAATTATGGAAGAAAACTTTTCCAACATAAAGAAAGATATTCCTTTGAATATTCAAGAAGCATACAGAACACCAAACAGACTGGATCAAAGGAAAACATCCCCTCGCCATATAATAATCAAAACACAAAATATACAGGTTAAAGAAAGAATATTAAGAGCTGCAAAGGAAAAAGGCCAAGTAACTTATAAAGGTAAACCGATCAGACTTACACCTGATTTCTCTATGGAAACAATGAAAGCCAGAAGGTCCTGGATAGATGTACTGCAGAAGCTAAGAGACCATGGATGCAAGCCCAGACTACTATACCCAGCCAAGCTTTCATTCACTATAAATGGAGAAATCAAGACATTCCAGGATAAGAATAAATTTAAACAATGCGTAGCCATGAACCCAACCCTACAGAAAGTAATAGAAGGAAAACCGCAACACAAGGAATCCAACATTGCCAACACTGCCTACAATAACTCGGGCATCTAGCGACCCTTCGCTAGCACAACTCAAAGAAGGGAGACACACAAATTCTACTTCCAAAAACAATAAGAATATCTGGCATAAACAACCACTGGTCATTAATATCACTTAATATTAATGGTCTCAATTCACCTATAAAAAGGCACAGGCTAAGAGATTGGATACGAAAACAGGATCCAACATTCTGCTGTTTGCAAGAAACTCATCTCAACCACAAAGACAGGCATCTACTCAGAGTAAAGGGTTGGGAAAAGGTGTTTCAAGCAAATGGTCCTAAGAAAAAAGCAGGTGTGGCCATATTAATTTCTAACAAAACTGACTTCAAACTAAAATCAATCAGAAGAGATCGAGAGGGACACTTCATACTCATAACAGGAACAATTTGTCAGGATGACGTCTCAATCTTGAATATTTACGCCCCTAATATAAAAGCACCCACGTATGTAAAGGAAATATTACTAAAACTCAAGGCAGACATCAAACCACACACACTAGTAGTAGGAGACTTCAACACACCTCTCTCTCCAAGGGACAGGTCAATCAGACAGAAACCTAATAGAGAAGTAAGAGAACTACTGGAGGTAATGAAGCAAATGGACTTAACAGACATCTATAGAATATTCCACCCAAATAGGAAAGAATATACCTTCTCTGCAGCCCATGGAACCTTCTCAAAAATTGACCACATACTTGGAAACAAAGGAAACCTCCACAGATACAAAAAAAATCAGTGTCCACCTGTGTCCTATCAGATCACCACGGATTAAAGTTAGAATTCAACAACAATCCTACCTCCAGAAAGCCGACAAACTCATGGAAACTGAACAGTCAACTACTGAACCACACCTGGGTCAAAGAAGAAATCAAGAAAGAAATTAAAGTCTTCCTTGAATTTAATGAAAATAAAGGGACAACATACTCAAACCTATGGGACACTATGAAAGCAGTGCTAAGAGGAAAGTTCATAGCACTAAGTGCCCACTTAAAGAAAACAGAGAAAGCATACATCGGAGACTTAACAGCACACCTGAAAGCTTTAGAAAAAAAAGAAGCAGACACGCCCAGGAGGAGTAGAAGACTGGAAATAATCAAACTGAGGGCAGAAATCAACAAAATAGAAACGCAGAAAACAGTCCAAAGAATCAATGAAACAAAAAGTTGGTTCTTGGAAAAAGTCAACAAGATCGACAAACCCCTATCCAAACTAATTAAACGACAGAGAGAGAACACGCAAATAAATAAGATCAGAAATGAAAAGGGGGACATAACCACAGACACAGAGGAAATTCAGAGACTCATTAGATCTTACTACAAAAGCCTGTATGCCACAAAACTAGAAAATGCAAAAGAAATGGACATTTTTTTTAGATAAGTGCCACATACCAAAGCTAAACCAAAACCAGGTGAATGATCTAAATAGACCTGTTAGTCGCGAAGAACTAGAAACCGTTATCAAAAATCTACCTTCCAAAAAAAGCCCAGGACCAGATGATTTCAATGCAGAGTTCTACCAGAACTTCCAAGAAGAGCTAATACCTATACTCCTTAATGTATTTCACAATATAGAAACAGAAGAGTCATTGCCAAATTCCTTTTATGAAGCTACAGTTACCCTGATACCAAAACCACACAAAGACCCAACCAAGAAAGAGAATTACAGGCCTATCTCACTCATGAATATCGATGCAAAAATTCTCAATAAAATACTGGCAAACCGAATCCAAGAACACATTAGAAAAATTATCCATTATGATCAAGTAGGCTTCATCCCAGAGATGCAGGGCTGGTTCAACATACGAAAATCTATCAATGTAATCCAGCATATAAATAAACTAAAAGAAAAAAACCATATGATCATTTCATTAGATGCTGAAAAAGCATTTGATAAAATTCAACACCCCTTTATGATAAAAGTCTTGGAGAGATTAGGGATACTAGGGTCATACCTAAATATAATAAAAGCTATTTACAGCAAGCCGTCGGCTAACATTAAATTAAATGGAGAAAAACTCAAAGCCATCCCACTAAAATCAGGAACACGACAAGGATGTCCACTCTCTCCATACCTCTTCAATATAGTGCTTGAAGTTCTAGCAATAGCAATAAGACAACATAAAGGGATCAAGGAGATTCGTATCGGAAAAGAAGAAGTTAAGCTCTCCTTATTTGCAGATGATATGATAGTATACATAAGCGACCCCAAAAACTCTACCAAAGAACTCCTACAGCTGATAAACACCTTTAGTAATGTGGCAGGATACAAGATCAACTCCAAAAAATCAGTGGCGTTCCTATACACTAAGGATAAGGAAACAGAGAGTGAAATTAGAGAAGCATCACCTTTCACGATAGCCACAAATAGCATAAAATATCTTGGGGTAACTCTGACCAAGGATGTGATAGATCTATTTGACAAGAACTTTAAGTCTTTGAAGAAAGAAATTGTAGAGGACACCAGAAAATGGAAAGATCTTCCTTGCTCCTGGATTGGGAGGATCTACATAGTAAAAATGGCAATTCTACCAAAAGCAATCTATAGATTCAATGCAATCCCCATCAAAATCCCATCAAAATTCTTCACAGATCTGGAGAAGACAATAATCAACTTTATTTGGAAGAACAAAAAACCCAGGATAGCCAAAACAATCTTATACAACAAAGGATTGTCTGGAGGCATTACCATCCCTGACTTCAAACTCTACTACAGAGCTACAGTATTGAAAACAGCTTGGTATTGGCATAAAAACAGAGAAGTCGACCAATGGAATCGAATAGAAGACCCTGACATTAACCCTCAAACCTATGAACACCTGATTTTTGATAAAGGAGCTAAAAATATACAATGGAAAAAAGAGAGCATCTTCAACAAATTGTGCTGGCAAAACTGGATGTCAACCTGTAGAAGAATGAAAATAGATCCATATCTATCACCATGCACAAAACTCAAGTCCAAATGGATTAAAGACCTCAATATCAGTCCGAACACACTGAACCTGCTAGAAGAGAACGTGGGAAGTACTCTACAACACATAGGCACAGGAGACCACTTCTTACATATAACCCCAGCTGCACAGACATTAAGGACCTCATTGAATAAATGGGAACTCCTGAGACTGAGAAGCTTCTGTAAAGCAAAGGACATTGTCGCTAAGACACAAAGGCAACCCACTAACTGGGAGAAGATCTTCACCAACCCCGCAACAGACAAAGGTCTGATCTCCAATATATATAAAGATCTCAGGAAACTAGACTGCAAAAGGCTAACCAACCCAATTATAAAATGGGGCATTGAGCTGAACAGAGAATTCTCAACAGAAGAACTTCAAATGGCCAAAAGACACTTAAGGTCATGCTCAACTTCCTTAGCGATCAGGGAAATGCAAATCAAGACAACTTTAAGATACCATCTTACACCTGTCAGAATGGCTAAAATAAAAAACACCAATGACAGCTTTTGCTGGAGAGGTTGTGGAAAAAGGGGTACACTCATCCATTGCTGGTGGGAATGCAAACTTGTGCAACCACTTTGGAAAGCAGTGTGGCCGTTTCTCAGGAAATTCGGGATCAACCTACCCCTGGACCCAGCAATGCCACTCTTGGGAATATACCCAAGAGGTGCCCTATCATACAACAAAAGTATATGCTCAACTATGTTCATAGCAGCATTGTTTGTAATAGCCAGAACCTGGAAACAACCTAGATGCCCTTCAATGGAAGAACGGATGAAGAAAATATGGAATATATACATATTAGAGTACTACTCAGCAATAAAAAACAAGGACTTCTTGAATTTTGCATGCAAATGGGTGGGAATAGAAAACACTATCCTGAGTGAGGTAAGCCAGACTCAAAAAGAGCAACATGGGATGTACTCACTCTGGGATACCTCACTCAGGATAGTGTTTTCTATTTCTATCCATTTGCATGCAAAATTCGAGAATTCATTGTTTTTTTTACCGCAGCATAGTACTCTAATGTGTATATATTCCATACTTTCTTCATCCATTTTTCCATTGAAGGGCATCTAGGTTGTTTCCAGGTTCTGGCTATTACAAATAATACTGCTATGAACATAGTTGACCAAATGCTTTTGTCATATAATAGGGCATCTCTTGGGTATATTCCCAAGAGTGGTATTGCTGGGTCCAGGGGTAGGTTGATCCCGAATTTCCTGAGAAACCGCAACACTGATTTCCAAAGTGGTTGCACAAGATTGTATTCCCACCAGCAATGGATGAGGGTACCCCTTCCTCCACAGCCTCTCCAGCAAAGGCTATCCTTGGTGTTTTTGACTTTAGCCATCCTAACAGGTGTAAGATGATATCTCAAAGTTGTTTTGATTTGCATTTCCCTGATCGCTAAGGAGGTTGAGCATGACCTTAAGTGTCTTTTGGTCATTTGAACTTCTTCTGTTGAGAATTCTCTCTTCAATTCAGTGCCCCATTTTTTAATTGGGTTAAGTAGCATTTTAAAGTCTAGTTTCTTGAGTCTCTATATATTTTGGAGATCAGACCTTTGTCTGTTGCGGGGTTGGTGAAGATCTTCTCCCAGTCAGTAGGTTGCATTTTTGTCTTAGTGACAGTGTCTTTTGATTTACAGAAGCTTCTCAGTTTTAGTAGGTCCTATTTATTCAATGTTGCCCTTAATGTCTGTGCTGCTGGGGTTATACATAGGAAGCGATCTCCTGTGCCCATCTGTTGTAGGGTACTTCCCACTTTCTCTTCTATCAGGTTCAGTGTGTTCAGGCTGAAATTGAGGTCTTTTCATTTCTTTCTTTTTTTTATTAATTTAATTATTTATTTATTAAGGATTTCTGCCTCCTCCCCTCAACCGCCTCCCATTTCCCTCCCCCTCCCCCCGATCAAGTCACCCTCCCTCATCTGCTCGAAGAGCAATCAGGGTTCCCTGACCTGTGGGAAGCCTAAGGACCGCCCACCTCTATCCAGGTCTCCAAAGGTGAGCATCCAAACTGCCTAGGCTCCCCCAAAGCCAGTACGTGCAGTAGGATCAAAAACCCACTGCGATTGTTCCTGAGTTCTCAGTATTCCTCATTGTCCTCTATGTTCGGCTAGTCCGGATTTATCCCATGCTTTTTCAGACCCAGGCCAGCTGGCCTTAGTGAGTTCCCGATAGAACATCCCCATTGACTCAGTGTGTGGGTGCACCCCTCGCGGTCCTGAGGTCCTTGCTCGTGCTCCGTCTCCTTCTGCTCCTGATTTGGACCTTGAGATTTCTGTTCTGTCACTAAGACAAAAAGGCAACCCACTTACTGGGAGAAGATTTTCACCAACCCCGCAACTGACAAAGGTCTGATCTCCAAAATATATAAAGAAATCAAGAAACTAGACCGTAAAAGGCTAATCAATCCAATTATAAAATGGGGCACTGAGCTGAACAGAGAATTCTCAACAGAAGAACTTCAAATGGCCAAAAGACACTTAAGGTCATGCTCAACTTCCTTAGCGATCAGGGAAATGCAAATCAAGACAACTTTAAGATACCATCTTACACCTGTCAGAATGGCTAAAATAAAAAACACCAATGACAGCTTTTGCTGGAGAGGTTGTGGAGAAAGGGGTACACTCATCCATTGCTGGTGGGAATGCAAACTTGTGCAACCACTTTGGAAAGCAGTGTGGCCGTTTCTCAGGAAATTCGGGATCAACCTACCCCTGGACCCAGCAATGCCACTCTTGGGAATATACCCAAGAGGTGCCCTATCATACAACAAAAGTATATGCTCAACTATGTTCATAGCAGCATTGTTTGTAATAGCCAGAACCTGGAAACAACCTAGATGCCCTTCAATGGAAGAATGGATGAAGAAAATATGGAATATATACATATTAGAGTACTACTCAGCAATAAAAAACAAGGACTTCTTGAATTTTGCATGCAAATGGGTGGGAATAGAAAACACTATCCTGAGTGAGGTAAGCCAGACTCAAAAAGAGCAACATGGGATGTACTCACTCATATTTGGTTTCTAGCCATAAACCAAGGACATTGAGCCTATAATTAGTGATACTAGAGAAGCTAAATAAGGAGAACCTAAAGAAAAACATATAGGCATCCTCCTGAATATTAACGTTCAGCAGGTGACGAAAGGAGACAGAGACAGAGACCCACATTGGAGCACAGGACTGAAATCTCAAGGTCCAAATCAGGAGCAGAAGGAGAGAGAGCATGAGCAAGGAACTCAGGACCGCAAGGGGTGCACCCACACACTGAGACAATGGGGATGTTCTACTGGGAACTCACCAAGGCCAGCTGGCCTGGGTCTGGAAAAGCCTGGAATAAAACCGGACTCTCTGAACATAGCGGACAATGAGGACTAATGAGAACTCAAGAACAATGGCAATGGGTTTCTGATCCTACTGCATGCACTGGCTTTGTGGGAGCCTAGGCAGTTTGGATGCTCAACTTACTAGACCTGGATGGAGGTGGGGGTTCCTTGGACCTCCCACAGGACAGGGAACCCTGATTGCTTTTCGGGCTGGGGGGGGGGACTTAATTGGGGGAGGGGGAGGGAAACGGGAGGCGGTGGCGGGGAAGAGACAGAAATCTTTAATAAATAAATAAATTTATTAAAAAAATCATTTGATACTGAAATTTAAAGATCCATTATAACATTTCAGGAATGTTCCTATTCCTCAAGACTAGGTAATAGTTCTGATGATATTCTCATAAATTATATTTATTCTTAGGTTACTTCCATTATTCTAACTTATGTAGCCTTAAGATTGTGTTCTATTAATATGACAAAAATATTAGGAGTGTCATTATTGCTAAATATAAACAGGCAACTCAATCAATGTTTGCTTGATTTTTTTCAATATGGAAAAAACTTGGATAGAAAAAAGAAACACTCCTTATATTTTATTGCAATGTTCTTAATGAATATAATACTTTAATTTCTCTTTTATTTTATTAGAATTATTATATTATTAAATTTTTGATGTAGTCTATATTCTTCATATTTTACCATATTTACTTAAATCAGTACTGCAGATTCATTCTTGAATGTACAAGCAGTTGAGAGCTCTTCTGTGGTGTTACAGCCCAGTTCCTGTTCAGCATTGGTTGTCATTGTTCTCTTATATATTCATCCCGACTGTACGTCCCCCACCCCCATCTACCCTCCTCTGGCTCTCTTAAAAAAAAAGAGCAGGCCTCCCAGGAATATCAAACAAACATGGCATATTAAGTTGCTTTGAGACTAGGCACCTCCTCTTGTATTAAGCCTGGAAAGTCAACCCAGTAGTAGGAAAAGGATCCCAAAACCAGATGAAAGAGTCTCAATGGTAGGAGTTCCACAGGAAGACTGAGCTACACAACCACAACATATATGCAGAGGGCCGACGTCAGCCCTATTTAGGTTCCCTAATAGTGATTGTTTCTTCATTCTCTGTGAGCCCCTATGAGTCCTGGTAAGTTGATTCTGTGGGCTGTGTTCTTGTGGAATCCTTAATTACTCTGGATCCTAAGATGCTTCCTCCCCCTTTTCCAGAGGATACAGTGAGCTCCACCTAACATTTGACTGTGAGTCTCTATATCTGTATCCATCAGTTGCTGGATGAAAGCTCTCTGATGATGATTATGCTAGGCTCCTGGGTTCCTGTCTATGAATATAGCAGGATATTATTAGGCATCATTTTATATTTTTTTTCTAGGTATGTTTTATTTTATCATAGGTCTTGGGTGGTCTCTGGTTCCACATTCTTATTGGGAATAATAAGTTGAATCCAAGGCCATTAAATGAATTTGAAGCCTCAGTTGAAGTAAATTGTACACAAGGAAATTTAATGCAAACCTTTGCATGTCAGCTATTTCTGGGTTAATATATTCCAATTAATAGTTTGCTCTTCAGTCATGACCATACCATTGGGTTCAGTAGGGAAGACAAAGGAAGGGTGTATAAATTTTTGACAACATATTAAGAATTTTATATGGAGATTATGAATATGGCTGTTTTGGTTAAGAACACTTTCTTGAATCTATTCATAAAGCCCTGGATTCAATTTCCACTACCACAGAAAAGAACAATGATTTAACTCAATAGCAACTGTGTAGATAGCATAGGAGGGTCTTCTTTTTATGTGATGCTTTTATTGGTTAAATAAAGAGACTGTCTTGGCCTTTTGATAGGACAGCACCTTAGATACGTGGAGTATACTGAACAGAATCCTGGGAGAAAGAAAGCAGAGTCATGCAGACACCATGGCTCTTCTCTTCGAGATAGATGCCAGTTAGATTCATCCCGGTAAGCCACAGTCAAGTGGCAATACAGATGATTAGAAATGGGTTGAATCAATATGTAAGAGATAGCCAATATGAGGTTAGAACTAATGGGCCAGGCAGTGTCTAAATGAATACAATTTCTGTGTTATTATTTCTAGGGCTAAGCTAGTTGTGTGGGAGCTAGGCAGGATGAAAAGCAGCCTGCTCACCTCATCACTACATGTAGATACAATAAACTTTTAAATATATACAATACTATTATGAAAAAATATAATTTCCTCATTGCTGTATTGAAGCTTTCATTTCAAGGCCTTCTGTAATAAAAAGTAGTAAAAGTATAGGTGATCCTTCTGCTTTTCTTTCTCAGCATCTTAAATTGTGTGTGTGTGTGTGTGTGTGTTGGGGAGATCTGGGAGCAGTTGGGAGGGAACCATGGAGATTAAATTGTATAAAAAATGCTATATCCAATGAAAAATGCCTTTTCATATATACCTTGTCTAATGAGAAATAACCATTTATTTAAATGTGTTTTCTGCATGTGTGAATGATGATTCATTTTTTGCTGGTTGTTATTGAGATCAGTGTTAATATCTGCTCTTTGCCAGCTTGCTCATGATGTACCTAGGCATTTTTTTTAAAGTTTGTTGTCATTGTTTTTCTTATTTATGAATTTATTTTTTGTTATATATTGAAAATGCTTTCCCTTATCACTTAAAATATATTTTCTTACTAATTTTATGTTGTATAGTAATTTACCATATTTTGGGAAAGTTTAGATCATTATTTTATGACTGAGTATTGTCAAAATTTCCAGACAAATGTTCATCTTTTATCATTTAGCAGTGAGCTTCAGACCATAAGCTGAGAATCACTCTATCTGTATTCTATAGATTTACTGTCAGTTCTTAAAGTCTTGAGGTGCTATTCTAGTCCATTCTACATGTCCAACTTCCAGATGTCAGAATGCCACCTGTGTAATCATCTACACTATAGTCTCTGCTCAAATCCTTTGCTCTGCTATTTGGCATCATTTTCTCTGTACATATCAAGCCTGAGTCCTGAACTTCATACATAGTTTAAAACGACTTGGGTTGTCAGCTCTCTAATTTTCTCATCTACTCTAGCTATCAGGACACTGGTTTTAGGAGTTTTGATTAGAAATCTGGAATTGTGTCTTTCTGAGCTCTTGCTAGGTTTGGCTCTAGGAAGTGATGAGAGAAAAGAGAGAACATATCAGGGAGCTTCCACCTGTACCCTCTGATTACATGGCTAAGCCTAAATATTCTTTGTCATAAATGATCATGGAAATTGTGTCTGTCATGGAAGTCATCACCATTTCTTAGCTGCCAAAGTATAGCTTCCAATATGAAGTCTCATTTGCTATAGTGCCAAGAAAAAAATTAAGAAAAACAAGAGTTTCTACCTATGTTTAGCCATCCCTCGGAGCTAATTTTCTACATCATCTGTTCACATTAATTTTTTTGGAGACTTTTCTATTGTTACACATCTCACAATTCTCTCCAGGACTCTCAGCTACATTTCATGTGAGTGTCTACTTCCTCTACCTTTCCCTGGTGGAAATGATGTTGGACTATGTAATTTTGAGGCCAAAAAGAACATTGTTATTTTGTTTCTAGTCCACCTGGTAGGATGTCACCACAGAGGCTTCTAAGTGCCTGCTGCCTTGAACAGGCAGAGAGGTCATGGAGTATGGTTTTAGAGTTGTGGGGCTTGTTCTCTCTTTCAAAATGTTGGATAGTGCAGTAGCTTCAGGAGATGGAATAGTGGGGTTTCTATTGTGTATCCTCTTTCTGTGCTTTGTCTACTAGATACTGTAGAGGCATATTTTGTACCATAATCAGCAAGCTTTCTGTTGGACTTTATATTCTTGTCAATTATAACCTCACCATATTTGTCTCCTTTCAGTTTTCTTTTGGCTTATACCACTTTGTTTAGATTTTATCTTAAAATATTACATTATAGATTTTTATGTAGGTAACATTAGTCCTGTCTGGTAAATAAGTTGTGAATGACTCTGTTTACTAAAATTACATTTTTTGCCATAGCCAAGAAGTATTTTCATATGATTGGAACTGAAAATACATGACTATATTAAAATCAATTTTTGGAAAGAGGAATCTAAACGGAGAAGGAAAGAGAAACAAGAGAGAGTAATGGATTCTTTGGATCACAGAAGCAGAGGAAGGGGAATGTTGGACAGATTAAATGGACAGCAAAAGAGAAAAGGATACAAGAAAAGTGAAGTAAGTGATGTAAGCCATAGGAAATGATACGCATGTGTGAAATTATCACAATAAAATTTATGCTAAATAAACATTTAATAAGATCTAATTAATGTTCTGAATTGTATTAATTTAGTATATATCAAATCATTGTCTACCTACACTTGTTATAGAAATTATTATTAATGTATTATGAAAAATTATTTTGAAAATAAATACTATCTAAATAAATGGTACAAAGATCCAAAATTCTCAAACTTATAATATACTGAGACTTAAAATAAACTCCTGGTGCTCACATGTGAGCAATGGGGACCTGAGAGGTAAAGGCCGTGAAAACCCAAAGTGCAATGAATTTAATTCCAAATAATATATTTTAAATTATACCATTTATATTAAAAAGAGTCTTTCTACAAGCTTAGCCATAATCTCTCAATTCATGTTTCTCCTCAACACCCAATATACCAACTCTTCCTTGTTATAGATATATAGATATTTGTTTGTGTAAATGCTTATTTTATAGAGCCCCTGAATTATTATGCATAAAAACTTGCCTTTCATATGTTGGAACCAGAAAAGGATTGAGTACTTTTCTGAGAAAGACTACCTATATCTTCTATTTCTGCAGTTTCCACTTTCTAGTTCTAAACATACTCCTATCTGTTTTACTCTACAGCCTTTTGTTTTTCATTGCTAACACAGTGGAATTGGCCTCTTTTCTTAGAGGAAGACCTGGACTTCCCAACCCCTCTTCACTTATACTTAACATTACTTTTCTTTCCAAAGCTTAAGCCCAAATTCTATGTTATCTTCTCTTTCATGAGATCCTGAGGCAAAAGTTTTGTATTTCTGGAATGACCACATTGCACATGTTTGAGAGGTCTACTGAATTTTACTGTTATAATAAGAATAAACTAACATCTATATTAGACTCATGCCTTATTGCTGTGAGGCAATGCATGACTGAAACAACTTAAAATAAGGAGGATTTGGATTTGCCTTCAGCTTGAGGAGATGTAGTCCATCACAGTGGGCAAGAGGGGCAGCAGGTGTATTCATGGGGGCAAGAGCCTATGGTTTGGGCTCTTCATCTTGTCACATTCCCTGGAACAAGAGTAGATATGGTGCAAGGGAGCTAACCAATAAATCTCAACATTTGCTCCACAGTGGCATATGTCTTACAACTAATGCCTCATTCCCTAAGGGCTCTACAGTCTCCCAAAATAGCATCAGTGACTGAGAAATCAAGTGTGCAAGCACATGAGTTTGTCAGAACATTTTGTCAAATAAATCATAACAATGTTTTATGCATAAAAGGGTAATGTATAAAGTATAAAGAAGATCTTTAAATCAGATATAAGAATCTGCGTTTTAAAATATATATTTGCAAAGACATTAGGCCAGACAGACAGCAAAGGAGTGACAGTTAATGTATATTACAAGATTTGACAAGAATGTAACATTATAAGATAAAAACATGATTCTGAAGGTACCATACACTGCATTTGTCAGCTGAAAAATTGAATGTTTCCCATTTCTTGCAACAGCTTAAGGTTGTTTTGCATGGAGGATTGTTCTGAGGTTTCTGTCCCACCTGGTTCTGCAGCTATTTGTCCCAAAGAAACACATAGAGGTCTACAGTAATCATAAACTGGTTGTCCTATTAGCTCAGGCTTCTTATAAATTAATTCTTACATCTTAAATTGTCTCATTATTCTTGTCTATATTAGCCATGTGGCTTGGTATCTTCACCAGCTAGGCATTCTCATCTTACTTCTTCTGTGCCTGGGTCATGACTGCAGAATGACTCTTTTGTCTTCCCAGAATTTTCCTGTTCTCATTGTCCTGATTCTACTTCTGCCTGGTTGCCCCACCCACTTCCTGTATGGCTACTGGGCAATCAGCATTTTATTAAACAAGTACAAGAAACAAATCTTTACAAGGTAAAACCATTGTCCCATTGCAGACAGTGGGAAAAACTATAGTCATTTCAACAAAACTTTGGTTCCATTTTTAATATACTTTGTGCTAGAGGAGCACAGAACAATTGTTCAGGCAGAGTTTTGTTTTAAAGCATATGTTATTAAGGATATTATTGGTCATTTGTTGTATGTGTGTATTGCCTCAAATGGGTAGACTGTTTGCCATATTCTTGAGAAATACCCTTATTCAACAATGATAGAAGAAAATGACATATGATAGCTTCTTGTATTACTTCTGAACTCCCATGGAAATATTTCTGCTGTGGAGCCTATGTGCCCAGAGGGCTTCTTTTAATTAACATTATAGCTTGTGAAAGAAATAAGAAATCCTTGGCACGTTTTCATCTTTGATACTTGTGCCAGAAACAGAACAGATTGAATGTCAAGCCCTGTTTCTGCTCCTTTATCACTAGGTTCATGACTTAGAGAGTATAAACACTACAATGAAATATGCATTTGTTTATTTTTATGTGCAGTTTTATAAGTATTGGTAGACACTATATATCAGTCACCTTTTTAACAAGTGTTACCATATAGAGTCACATTGCTTTTAAAGATCAATATATGATTGACTTTGATCCATACTTCATAATTATACGTGGTTCTAAGCTCTTCCTACGATGTCTAGAAATTATTGGTGAGATCTCCTGAGTAAATTTTTAGCATGGGACCATAGGAGAGGGGAGAAGGAGAGGGGAGAGAAAGAGAAGAGAACAGAGATAAAAATATAGCTCAAGAAAAACAATAAAAAGTGAAATAAATAAATAAATTGAAAGGGGAAAAAAGACTCTGAAGAAACAAACAAACAAAAAACCAGAAATCTATTGAGCAACAATTTCTCTGGTAGAATTCCATCATAACAAGACTAATTTAGCAATCAGCCTATAAATCATTATAAATATATCGTACTTATTCATTCATTCATTTATTTACTTATATATTTATTGAGATAGTTTCTGATATGCATTCCAGGCAAGTCTGGAACTCATAATATAGCACAGGTGGGTAGTGATCTGGCGATCATTCTGTGATGGAGCACAGGTGCTCCTATGGACAGCTGCACCCAGCTTATGTGCTTCTAACTTACCACCATTTTGCCTTCCTTTCTGGTGAATTAGTCTATCCAATATAATATTAATAAGAATACTTGGATTTCTTTTTATTATCTGTTGACTGTCATTTGTGTTGCTCATGTGAAATAAATAAAATAATTTTGGACTAAAGTGACAATTTTGGTGCCATAAAGTGCTTTTGGGCATAATTTCCATGGGAAAGCAGCCAACAAAGGAATAATTCTTGCATAAAAATCTATATTGTTCTGAGTAGCATATTACATCTAGCAGTGCCTTCAGAAGATGAGCACAATGACTTCAGTGATGGTGGTATTATAATTAATGTTACTGTTTATTACAATTACTATTTTGGCCATAAAGGAACCACAGCCCTCTGAAAATATCTTTTCAGTTTAAATGAATAGAAATAAGTATCATTATAAATTGGAAGTTGTGTTGTGGTCAGGGCTAGTCTTGGTGATGTCCAGGTCCCAGAGAGGACATAAAAAGTTTGCTAGGAAAGGAGTGAGTCAGGCCATTGATAGTGCCAAAAATATTGCCACCTGACTTATAGGCAGTCGGAGTGTTCCTTTATTTATTCAGTAATCAGGGATTTATTCAAGTTTTTTTTAATCATAGATCATATAATTTTTTGTTTTTAGACATGTGTTTTACTCCTCTTGCTGTCTGTTGGTAATCATTGATAAACCATGACAGAACAGAGTTATCTTTTACAACCATTTTTATTCAGTAACACTATAACCCGGTTTTAAGACTTGAGATGCATATAACAGCCCCTTCTCAGGCTGGATGCTCTTGTGACTTCAAGGATATTAGAGAGAAAGAAATTCTCCAACCAATCAGGCAGATTGCCATGTCCCATGCAATGTATTATTATTAACTCTTAATGGCCAGATGTCAAACAAAAATCCTCAGGCTAAAGCTGCTACAGTTATTATTAAATTTCTGACATAATATAATGTTTATATTTTATACCTTTATAGAATTTATTTGCATGTCTAAGTCTGGCATTCTTTTTTCATTTGTCACAATACACCACAATAACCTTGAATGAGCTTACTTTTCTAATAAATGGAGGTCCTGACACCTCATTATTTTATAATCTTTCCACACCATTCTTTATCCATCAGTATAAGCCCCTGTGTAGGACAGAGTTAGCTCTAGTCAAGCTATCTTTGCTGTAGTACCTGCCACATTGTGCCTGAGTGTAGAGGAGGAAGAGGGTTATATTATGTATACTATATTCTCATAGTCTGCTTCCTGAGTAAGTACAGGGGCAGATGTTTCAAAAATATCTCAGAGTCTCATGAAGAAATTTCATATTCTTTTATGTGCGTCATAACCTAAAAGCATAAGCAAGACATTGAAGTAGATAAGGATATCTCCCTAAAATTGGGAGGGGTAGCATGTTCAGGACTTTCCTGGGAAAGCTTGGAAGCACCACTGGTGAAAGAAGGCATAAATGATTTATAAGAAATTTCCCATAAATCCAATATCCCCACATTAGACAAATACCAACCCCCCACCCCCGAAGCATGCAAAATGTGGAGATCAAAACGGAAAGAGGCACAGTGGCCATCATTCAGCTCACCTTGCTGGGTCTTTGTCAGGCAGCTGTGCTGGCTTCATGACTTTTGCCAGTTGTCATCAGGCATGGCTGGGTATAGCAAACTATCTTAAATAAACATTTTTCTAAATTGTCCTTGGACAATTAAAATGAGAAATTGCAAGAATTTAGTCCTTTAGTACTATCCTATCAAAATCAAGTTCCAGCCTCATTTTGTTTTGATACAATAAACTGTGAAGTTATTAGCTTCTAGTGACCTTTTGACACTTGCCTTGAATAGATATCTAGGAATTTACCTCAGTTGGCCTAGGGCTACCTGGTTTGCTCTTCCGGCTCTACTTCCCATACATGGAATTTGTGCATATCTGCATTTCTCTTTTCATGCAGACCATCACCTACTGATTTTATTCACAAAATGTGGTTCATAAATATCCACTTCCCCGAAAAATAATTAATGAGTAAATAGAATCAAGCTTCAGGCTACAAACCATTATACTTACAGGTTACTGATTTGTTTCTAAGGTTCAAATAAACTATTTATGAAAGTAAAAATTCTAGTAGATATTAAGTTGCAAAATAATGATAGAGAAAAAGGTTAATACCCTGAAGTATCTAATTAGCTCAGAATTTAAAATCATGTTATCACATTAACCCAGAAAGGAACAAGAGAGTAATGAGGAAGAGCATTCCACTCAGCCTGGTGCAGTATATGCTGACTTTAATGACACGGCTAAACACGGCTCTTCATGACGTTTCTGCATCATTGCTCTCTTTCTTTTCCTTGGCTGCATGGATTGATTTCTTAGGCCTGTATTTATACCCAATTTGTGGTGGTCCATTAACAGAAAATGTACCACTATGTTTTGATCCCTTCTCTTTTTCTAGGTACTATTTGATAGCTGCCCCCTTGATATGAAAATAAAATGTGCTTCAGTAAAAGTCAGAACTTGAAATTTACTGTATTTTCAAATTAAAGTAGCTAATTTGAAATCAATATTTATTCACAAATAAAATCAAATGATACATGTTGACCAGTTGTTGCTTAATATGATGATTAACTTCTTATGTATTAAGTTTATTATCTTTTGCTATATTTTTAAATATAAAAGCTTTTGTAATATTATCATTTACTTTCCAATTTGATACATATTGACAAATGTTTATTATCATGTAATTCTTACTACACTCAAAATATAAAATGCTTATTAAACAAAATGATCCCTGAAGTTACTTTGTAATAAACTGTACCCTAGTCAGATAAATCTTCTGTGCTATTAAAAGTTTCAAAAATTTATCAATAATTAAAACCTGACCTTTTATGAGTTATTTTAAGGCTTTTCTAGAATACTGACTACATAATTGATAAATGGTCCTTTAATGTATACTAAACTATTTTTGATGAGACAATTTATTTATGTAATAAAATATGTGTATCTGATCAATACTGAAAAATTTCCTCTTCCAATTTCTTGAGAATGAATCATTTAATTATTTATATTCAAACAATTTTACATTCTTGCATTGATGTCAGACATTTTCAAGAACTAAGACAATAAGAAATATTGTAAAGTAGTTATTGATGTTACAGTCAATGGAGTCTATGATTTGTTCATAGTCTTCTCTCAAAGAGAAGTAGTATATATGTAGAGTCCCTAGGGTATAATAGACTTTTAATAGAAATTGGTGAATTGACAGTGAGATATTCATAATTTCCACTATGTCAGGCATCATCAGAAATGCAGTGTCAGAGGTATAATATGGTTATCTTAGTGTATTTATCTTTTAAATTTCATCTTGCTAGGCTGTTTCTATCAGATATCCAGGAGGTTTATATGGTGAAGAAATAACAATCACTGTCATTTAGAGCAGAAATACTGCACTTCATGTATTTCTTGAGGAATACATGTTTAGCATCCACCTATACTAAAATGCAAAAATTTTGTAACAGATGTAACTGTATTGAGCATGTGGAAAAAACACCTACATCTCTGTTGTCATGATTTCTATAGTCAAATGTAACAATAGGGTGCCTAAAAATATAGCTCCTGGCTGTATATCCTTTTTCATATTGGTTTATCTATGGTATTCATGGTGTTTTCCATATTCTAATAAAAATTTACTGTTTATTTTGCCCTATGAACTCTTCATGTCTGATTATTTTCTTCCATTTCGTCTTAGTTTTATGTTGCTGTACTAAAATACTTTTTAAAAAAATCTTAAGGGAGACAGGGTTTATTTTGACTTACATCACAGAAGGTTGCAATGTATTGTGACAGGAAACTAGGCAGGAAGAACATAATGGCAGGAGCAGAAGCCTCCTCTATCTGCTCATATTGCAACTATAGTCAGGAAGCAGAAGCTCAACAGAAATGGGCCAAACTCTAAAGCCTCAAGAACCACTCTTAGTGACCCACATTCCCCAGCAAGGCTCCACCTCTTAAAAGATCTACAACTTACCACAAAATATCAGCAACTGGGGACCAAGTGTTAACATATGAGCCAAGGCAGGACACTGGGCATAATAAATAGAACAGCATATTTTCCTCTTTTTATTAGATGCTGTGTAGCAATGAGTGTAACTGAACTGATCTGCCAATAAACAATTTATTTTCATTGAACACCTGGCCTACTTTCCAAAGCTTATGGATTTTTATTGTGAGTTTATACTAAGATTAATAAGAAAAACAGTCCACAAACTCAATTTCCACCACAGATATCATAAGCATTTCTTGATCACTTGGGCAAAGATATTGTCTGAGTAAGGAGCAAGCTTCTTCTTGTATCCCAAGTCTGCTCCAAAGGCTTCTCTTGCATCAGGGACATTTGGATGCAGGTAAATATCATAGTCAATTTTAGTTTAAAATTTGTTTTTGTTTCTCACATCTGAAGTTGCTCAAACAAATATTTCCTGGTTGTGAAGGGTAAAGCATCTCCTATCTGAATTAAAAGTGTATTGTGGCATGACTCATAATACATGTTTCCTGAAAACATAGTTTACAAGCATTATTTCCAATCTTCTGACAAAATATATTTTGCTAGGCTGTGCCTATCAGGTATCCATGATATTTATATGGCGAAGTAATGACAAATTGCTGTAATTTAAGAGAAGAAATACTGAACCTTTAGAAGAATACATATTAAGCATCCATCAGTATTAGAATGTTAGATTTTGTGACATATATAACTATATTGACCATGGTGAGAAAACATCTATGTCCTTGTTTCTGTGTTTTCTACATTCATAAGACTTTCAGGTAACAGTAGAATATAGTTTCAGACTGTATATGTATATAGGTGGAACCAAGAGACACAATCTCGCAGAAAATTCCCTGATCCTCTGTTTCTCCACATCACACTTGCTGTGGAGTCTAAAGAAATATTAGAACAGCAAACAACACAATGCCCAAGCCATGCTTGATTATTTTCTTTCCTTTCCTTTCCTTTCCTTTCCTTTCCTTTCCTTTCCTTTCCTTTCCTTTCCTTTCCTTTCCTTTCCTTTCCTTTCCTTTCCTTTCCTTTCCTTTCCTTTCTTTTCCTTTCCTTTCCTTTCCTTTCCATCCTTATCTTTTTCCTTTCATTCCTTTCCCTTCCCTTCCCTTTCCTTCCTCCTTTTCTTCCTTCTCCTCCACTCTTCCACCCTCTTCTTCTTGTTGTATAAATTCAGTAATAAATAGATTAAATATTTCTCAGAGACAATGATGCAAAGTTAAGGTTTCTGTGGTATTATATTATTTGGGAATGTAATTGCAGGAAAAAGGTGTAAAGAGGGAATTAGAGAAGGAGAATGAAAGGATGATTTAGGTGGTTGTAATGATAATCAGGCTGACACCAGGATTGTTTAAAGTTGTTTAGTGTTTAATGCCATCCTGTTTAATGTTGAGCCAAACTTCTAATAAAGTATAGAAAGCTTACAAATGGATGGAAAGAAAACTAGATAAGCCCATGAGTCTTCTATCTCCAGACTCCTGCTGAACTGCAAAATATTCCATTATGAGATATAAACTTCACACAAAGATTACTCCAAATGGGTTTATATAGCATCTCATGTTATCACTGTTGGGAATTCTCTAAGAAGATGACAGAGGTACAGTTTGGCATTAGATAGGCCCTTTCAACTGCTGTCTGAATTCTGTCAGAGCTCACATGCAGCTGCTTGCCAAAGACTGAAAGGATGGAAGTACAACAGAAGAAATGTCTTTTGT
The DNA here is from genome assembly GCF_037038515.1 of Microtus pennsylvanicus. Taxonomy (NCBI): domain Eukaryota; kingdom Metazoa; phylum Chordata; class Mammalia; order Rodentia; family Cricetidae; genus Microtus; species Microtus pennsylvanicus. The sequence continues at coordinate 172,884,792 of NC_134579.1, read as the reverse complement.
TCACAGTGAGGAGTAAATAAAGCTCAAATGCTCACAGAAACGGAAGGGGGCAGAATATTTGTAAGAACCAGAGGATCAGGGACTTTGCTGTGAGACTGTGTGTCCTGGTCATGTAAGAGGCCACACCCATGAAATCTTACCAATATTTACCAACATAAGCTGAACAAGAACACCACCAATAACGTGCCCAACATGATGGTGGAAACCTTTTGAAACTTCAGCCTGATACAAAGAACTTCAGGCAATTGAAGAAAACTAGGAGAGGTGGTCCTTCTCAGTGAAGAGAAAAATTGATTGGTTGTCTAGTGCCTAAAGGTCAGCCCAGAAAAGTATACATACATGTGTTATTATGCAAAATGAGTGGGTTTATAATTAAGAATATATAGGTTTCTGTAGACAAATTCGTAGAGGAGTACAATAACAATTAGTTAAGAAAAGAGGAAGCAATTTTGAAAGAGAGTGAATATGAGAAATTTGGAGGGAGGAAAGAGAAGGAAGAAATGTGGCAATTATAATTCTCAAAAAATAAAAATAAATGAAATATAAATGCTTTTGAATATGCTCACACTAGTCTAATAACCTCTAGTCTGTGGAGAATGAAAATAAGAAGATGTCTTTTGAACATATTACCTGTAGTATATCTCTCATCTACAAAAGGGATATGGTAAGCAATTATCTGTGAATCATATAGGTGATCTGTTTATTGTGTATTTGATATGGTGTTAGTAAATGTAGGAGACTTTCCCTGGCATGACAGGACCCAGAGCTTAGATTTCTTTCTTATGTCTATTTTCTTTCTTTCTTTCTTTCTTTCTTTCTTTCTTTCTTTCTTTCTTTCTTTCTTTCTCTCTCTCTCTCTCTCTCCCTCCCTCTCTCCCTCCCTCTCTCCCTCCCTCCCTCTTTCTTTCTTTCTTTCTTTCTTTCTTTCTTTCTTTCTTTCTTTCTTTCTTTCTTTCTTTCTTTCTATTGGGTAATTTGGTTCTTTTAAAATATCTAACCCTAAAATTCTTTTACACAGTCTTTCATTTTTGGACTAATACCATCTGAAACACATAAAAATGAAAAGAAATCTGATTCTCTCCTCTTATCTCAGGATAAACTCTGTACCCCAGGCAACATTTTCTTCAGTTGCTCCTAGGCCTTCTATAGTCTTTCCTCCTGGGGCTCCCCTTACTACACAATAGCTAGTACTTTTTTCTTCCTCTTCTCCATTCTAGATAGGACACCATGTCCCCACTGTACTGTTTACATGCATTAATACTACAATCAGAAGAAAAACCTAGCTTAGAATGTGGTTTTTAGTCAGTTAAATACAGACACCCATAAAACTCAAATGTGTTTTAAAAGAAAAGCTAACTTACTGTTCATATTTAGTCCTGTGCATTGTAGAGTATTTGTGCCAAGTATTTACTTCCCCTTCACTACACACAATAACCTCACATGGGTACAGCTTTTAAGTAAGGCTTCCTCATAACATGAACTTTTCGAACTCCCCATTTTTATCTCTTCCATGTTCATGGAAGAGGTTGGTTTTCAAATATAATTAATTTTATTACCCTCATGTGGAATTAGAAAATTAAAATCACTTTGAATACATCTCTGAATTCTATACTAGTCAACAGTCTGCTTCTATCCTTAAGGATTTCTTTTATTTTTACGTCCATGTGTCTCTGTGTGCATATATACCATATGTGTGCCAGTGTCTACAGAGACCAAATGAGGGCATTGGACTCTCTGGAGCTGGAGTTATAGGGGGTTGTCCTCTGATCTCTGTAGTTATTGAGAACTGAACTTTGGTCCTCTAGAAAATCAACAAACAGCATTAACCTTTGAATCATCTTTCTCCAGCCTTACAACTGTGTTCTCAGTAATTTTGCTATAAATATGTACAAATATAAATATGTACACACGCACAGAGGACTCCTGTTTTGATTATATCATTACCCTGTCAGCTTATATTATCTAACGTTAGAAAAACAAACTCTTCAATGTTTTATGTTATTTTTAAATTATATGTCTGTGAGGGAGTATGTCCACACAAATCAGTGCTCCAGGAGGTCAGAGGTGTCAGTTCCTGGTGAAGTTGTGGTTGCAGGTTATTGTGAGCTACCTAATGTGAGTGATGAAGACTGAGCTACAGTCCTCAGCAAGAGCACCATAAGCACTGAACCATCTTTGTAGTCCTCCCATTTCTCAGTTTTATAAAACAGGGTCTTCCATTGGCCTTTGTTACTGAATTTGTTTTCTCCGACAAACACAGAAATATATATTTGATTTTATTGTGATAGTTTCTGTTAAATATGTCTTTTATTAATATTTACATTTATTAACTTTTTAAATTCTAAAATCAGCTCTAAAATCTGAGACCTAGTCGCATTTTATTACTGAGGAGATCGATTTCTAACACAGTTAAAATATGATTAAGTTTAGACATTAGTTCAGGTATCTGGCTCAAAGTAGGTTTAATCAGAGAGAAGGTGACATCATCTCATTGATAAGGTAACCTCAGTTCATGGATAAGCATCCTCACCCTTCAATCAAAATCTAGTGCTGGAGAGTTCGAGCAGAAGCTAAGAATACTTGTTGCACTTGCAGAAGACCCAAGTTCAATTATCAGTACCCAATTGATAGCTCCTAACTATCTGTAACTCTAGTCCCAGGGGACCAGACATCTTCTTTTAACACTACAGACACCATGTATGAATGGGGTACACATGCATATATGCAGGCAAAGTAGTCCTCCAAATAAAAATACTTATAAAATGTAAATAAAAAACAGGATTTAATTAATAAAAATAGCCACAACAACAGCAAAAACATTTTATAATTTGGAAAAATTAAGATTACGTACGGAAGTAGAAATGTGTGGAAGAAACAATGGTATTTTTTCCTATGACATTCATGGTTGTTGCTATGATTAATGGACTAATGGTAAGGGTCCTATATGTGGATAACCTGGAAGGAAAAGACAGTGCAAGACTGGATGTGGAGACAGCAGCAACTGTAATACTTCTGCGCTAGTCTGCACCTAGAGGTCCTGAAGGTGATAATGATAAAGAGGCTATGACTGGCCGACCTTGAGGATCTGCTGCTATGATTATTACTTCCCCAGTGTATTTTATCCAAAGCCATTTCTTTAAAAAAAAAAGGATGACCATATGAACATTCTCATTATAAAATTCATGCTTGGTTTATGCTTTATTTGCTCTTACTTTAGCATAAATGGCCTTCAGGTTTGAGACACTTCATTTTATTCATGTGTAAGGTACTAAATTATAAAGCACAAACTGGATAATGTCTTATTTCCTGTCATAGAATAAAAATTCTTTCGATTTTTGATGTATCTCAGCTTTAAACTTGCAAGTACAAAGTATTGTAAGGACATTTTTATGTATTTATGTTGCCATTGAAAAGGCTACTTTACAGTGAAATACAACTGAAAGACTTAAATGGTATTCCTAATGATTAGGAATTCCCTGAGCCAGCCTAGGGAAAAGCTTTTCCATCCTTATAGGTTTCAGGCACTCGTATCTTTGACAAGGCTGTGAACATTCATTTTTTTCATCAAATTATATTAAATATTATATTTTAAGCTTGGTTGTAGTAGCAGCTGGAAGTGTACTTGTTCTTTTTTCTAGAAACTAATAGCACTGTTAAAAATTATTTGACTCATTTTGTGTTTATACATCTTAACGTAGAATAGAATCTCAGTTTAAAATCTAGTTATTCTGAGTGGGGCGTCTGTACAGAGTTGGATATCAAAAGACAATAGCTAAAGTCTCCTGAAGATATTTTTGCAGACTCCAGGCTGCCTTTTTGAGGCAATCAATGTTCAGAACACTAAACAAAAAACTGACCTTCACAAACTGCGAATGACATCAGATTTTAAATATAAATGTGTGTGTGTGTGTGTGTGTGTGTGTATCTCACAACTCTCTCAATGATTATTTTTTTGTGATTTGATTCTATCTAGAGAAGAATATAATGCGTGTTCAAGGACATCCCGAGAACCACTAGTGTTGACTCCAAGCAGTATTCTTTGTGGATGTATGACTACAGCAGTTGCAATGCTGCTGCTCTGTCCTTGTATTTTTCTTCTCAGTAAAGTTAGTTTATAAAAGAAGATTTTATGAGTGACCTAAACACTATTCTTGCTCTGTGATTAAAGAAAAATACCTAAAAGGTATATCTAAAGTTTTGCCCTATGATAGTAACCACTGAAATTTTTTTTCTTTTATTTTTATTATTATTATTATTACAAATTTTCACTTCCTCCCATTCCCCCTGTTCCCCCTCCCCCACCCTCTCCCGACCAAAGAGCAGTTAGGGTTCCCTGCACTGTGGGAAGTCCAAGGTACTCCCCACCTCCATCCAGGTCTAGGAAGGTGAGCATCCAAACAGACTAGGTTCCCACAAAGTCAGTTCATGGAGTAAAATCAAAACCCAGTTACTTTGTCCTTGGCTTCTCAGTCAGCCCTCCATGTCAGCCACATTCAGAAAGTCCGGTTTGATCACATGCTCCATCAGTTCTAGTCCAGGTGGCCTTGGTGAGTTCCCTTTAGATCTGCCCCCACTGTCACAGTGGATGGGAGCACCTCTTGCGGCCCTGACTTCCCTGCTCATGTTCTCTCTCCTTCTGCTCCTCATTTGGACCTTGAGAGCTCAGTCCAGTGCTCCAATGTGGGTCTCTGTCTCTATCACCATCCATCGCCAGATGAAGGTTCTATGGTGATATGTAAGATATTCATCAGAGTGGCTATAGTATAGGGCCAGTTCAGGCGCCCTCTCCTCAGCTGCTCAAGGAACAAGCTGGGGACATCTTCTTGGACACCTGGGAACTCCTCTAGAGTCCAGTCTCTTGCCAACCCTCAAATGGCTCTCTTAATTAAGATATATACTTCCCTGATCCCATATCCACTCCTCCTCCATCGCAACTGTCCCATTCCCCCAAGCCCTCCCCATCCACCCCTTCTCACTTCTCTCTCCCCATTTCCCATTACCCCCGTCCCATCCCCATCCCCAAGCTCTCACTTTTTGCCTGGAAATCTTGTATACTTCCAATATTCAGGAGGATAACTACAAGTTTTTTTTTTTTTTGTGGGGGTACACCTTCCTATTTAGCTTCTCTAGGATCATGAATTATAGGCTCAATGTCCTTTATTTATGGCTAGAATCCACTAATGAGTGAGTACATACCATATTCATCTTTTTGGGTCTGGGTTACCTCACTCAGGATAGTATTCTCTATTTCCATTCATTTTGCATGCAAAATTCAAAATGTCATTGTTTTTTTACCACTGAGTAGTACTCTAATGCATATATATTCCACATTCTTTATCCATTCTTCCAAAGAAAGACATCTAGGTTGTTTTCAGGTTCTGGCTATTACAAATAATGCTGCTATGAGCATGGTTGAACAAATGCTTTTGTAGTATGATAGGGCATCTCTTGGGTATATTCCCAAGAGTGGTATTGCTGGATCTTGGGGTAGGTTGATCCCAAATTTCCTGAGAAACCGCCACACTGATTTCCAAAGTGGTTGTACAAGTTTGCATTCCCACCAGCAATGGATGAGTGTTCCCTTTACTTCACATCCTCTTTAGCACAGGCTATCTTTGGTGTTTTTGATTTTTGTCATTCTAAGTTGGTATCTCAAAATTGTTTTGATTTGCATTTCCCTGATCGCTAAGGAGGTTGAGCATGACCTTAAGTGCCTTTTGGCCATTTGAATTTCTTCAGTTGAGAATTCTCTGATGAGATCAGTACCCCATTTTTTGATTGGATTAATTAGCATTTTAAAGTCTAGTTTCTTGAGTTTTTTATATATTTTGGAGCTCAAACCTTTGTCTCTGGAGGGGCTACATGACTTCTCACTGACTCTGCCTTCTTTCTCCCAGCATTCAGTTTAATTTTTTCCCATCTAGCTAAATTCTGCCTTGCTATAGGCCAACAGTTTTTTTTTTATTCATTAACCAATAAAGGTAACACCTAGACAGAAGGACCTCCTACACCACAGAGGAACATTCGTTGAAAGATTAGCATCCTTAATGCTTTTTCTGTGTTCCCTCAATATGTGAATATAAATTTTACTCACTCTGCTTATACATAGACAGATTTATTTGCTCAAGAGATACATGAATGCACACTATACGCCTCTACACTAAGAACTTAGCAACTAAAAAGAAATACCCTTACTATCATTAGACATATATGACTATATTTGCTCAATTGTCAAAATGTTTAAGTGCATTTCTTAGAGTAAAAAAAAATCACATATTTTAATCATTTATTATTTAATACAGAAAAAACCCTTATAAAATTATTGACATAAAGAGAATGAAGATAAGTGTTTATAGTTTAATAAATGTAGGAACTGGATTCAAACATGCACACATAGGAATATATATATATGTGTGTGTGTGTGTGTGTATGTGTGTATGTATGCATATGTGTGTGTGTGTTCTTCTGATATTTTCCATCATGTGCTATCATGTCCTAACTTTCCTTATTTATAACAACTCATATAAGTCCTCAAATTACTGTTCTATTTTTAAAATTTGCTTTAACTCAGAGTTTGTCTTTATCTTTAGCATTTCCTTGCATTTGATTGTGATTAGCAACACAAACGTAAATATGTATACTTATATCTTGGCAGATTAGGAACAGCAGAGCATGCATGGACGTTTGCCATTTACCTTTGGGTTATGTTTACAAAGGTTAGGAACCTGGGCTTCAATATGGCCGATAATGCTGACCACCAGTGGTGCACAGGTTTTCCCCACAAGGCCCCACTTCCTAAAGGTTACACATTTTCCTGAATCAGCATCCCCAGCTGGGAACCCAGCTCACACATATGAGTCTACGAGAGGTATGCACACTCAAACAAAAGCATCTGGAACATAGAACTCTCACTGGAATCATCACCATGGTTCTTTGAGTGTTGAAATAATTTAAATAGGCAATTTTTTCTTGAAATGGATATTTTTCATTAATTAAATTTTTCCAAATTTTTACTTAATATATTATTTGGCTGATTTTTACTAATGCTAAGTCATCAGTTGTTTCCTGAATGAACACACACTTATGTTTCTAAAAAAATATTTTTAACAATTATTTAAATTATTATATAACAGTTCAATTATTTGAATGAGACCAATGTCTTCCGTATATATATATAGTGGGATTTCCCTTTGTATGCTGTGATTACCATTAATGAATAAAGAACTGCTTTGAGCCTATAGTAGAGCAGAATGGGGTGGAACAGAGCTAGGTATGGAGCACTGGACTGATTGCTGGGAAAAAGAAGGGCAGAGTCAGAGAGAAGCCCTGTAGCCCACCAGAGACAGACACCGGTACTTTTCCCAGTAAGCCACAGCCACCTGGCGCTACATAAATTAATAGAAATGGGTTAAATTAAGATGTAGGAATTGGCCAATAGAAAGCTAGAGCTAATGAGCCAAGCAGTGATTCAATTAGTATAGTTTCCGTGTGATTATTTTGGGGCTAAGTGGCCAGAACAAACAAGTGGCCTCCTCCAACATGTATATAGCGATAGATGATAGATAGATAGATAGATAGATAGATAGATAGATAGATAGATAGATATTTGTCTGTATATTGTAAGTAGATTAAAGGGTGAAAATGGAAATGGAAAATGATCAGTTTAGAAAGTATATAAACTTATTTCTCAGTCATATAAAAGAATGAAGGTGAGCAATACTTTGGCTAAGTGGTGGATTGTGGTCAGAAGTGCAAACATCTTTCTTAGTATTCCTATGGTTTTCATATTATTCTCCAGTTTGTTTGCTTCACTGGAGGCTTCTTATCAATACCTCAACTAAGAAAAAAAGATGAAAGAAGACAAACAGAAAAATTCAGAGACATGATTATCGAATTTATATAGCATTTTCTTGTGCAATTTATTAGACAAATCATTAGTCCCTTGGTGGCACCTTACAGCAAGGAAGATTGAAAAAGGATTTGGGATTATTTTTTTGTTTTTGAGAAAACATCTCACCATATATCCCAGCTGTCCTTACTCATGGTGATCCTCATATTTCTACTTTCTGCATATTAAGTTTATGAGAATGTTTGATTATGTCTGGCTTGGAAAGGATCTTGGTCTGAAGAGATAGCTCAATGGTTAGAAATAGTTTCTATATTTTCAATGACAGATGACCAGAGTTCAATTCCTCATATCCACACTGCGTAGTTCTCTATACCTTGTAATTCCACCTTCACAAGATCTGGTGTCTGCTCTGTTCTTTATGAGTATCTGCATACATGCATGTATGTGTGTGTGTGTGCATGCACACATAAAAAATATAAACAAAGAAAATGTTTTTAATGTTAAGCTTCTGAAACTTATTTCAGACAGTGGGAGGGAGGATATATGTGCAAAGTTCTGTCTGCACATATTAATTGAAAACTATCAAAAAAACAAAAGGAAAGTATTTGTAGATATTTCCATAGATCAGATGCTTTATGACAGTTGAGAAAATAAATTTGTAGTGCTGAAAGAAACTACAAAGCCACTTAAGAAATGATGGCTGTTTACACAAATGAAAAATATGCTTGAGTAAGGACTTTGGAATAGTAGGCTGAGAAACTCTAATTTCTTAACTGGCATGTTAAATGTACCTTTGTTGGAACTAATTAGGGAATTTATAAAGCATTCTATTATTAAGGAACATTATTTTAAGGTGTATTACTTTTTTTGTGCTGAATGTGTTTAACTCCGAAGCTGTGATTCTTTGCCTGTCTAAAACACATGATCGCCTGAATAAAGAGCTAAATGGCCAATAACAAGGCAGTAACAAGTATAGGCAGGACTGGCAGACGGAAAATATAAATAGAAGGAGATATCAGCAAGACAAGCAAGCAAGGGAGATAGAACAAGGAGAGGAGGACATCAGGGGCCAGTCACCCAGTCACTCAGCCAGTCTCAGAGTAACAGTGAAAGTAAGAAATGCAGAAGTAAGAAAAGGAAAAGTCCAGAGGCAAAAGGTAGTCGTGATAATTTTTTAAAAGCTAGCAGGAAGCATGCCAAGCAAAGACTGGACATTCATAACCAAGAATAAGCCTCAGTGTATGATTTATTTGGGAGCTGGATGACAGATCCCACCTCCCCCAAAAATTCAAAAGACTAACATTTTATTTTTCTCAGAATCAAGAATACTTGGTTTATATACGAACCAAGTATATAATGGTCAACATGTGCTGATACTTTCTAAGGATGAGGATCCATGGACATGGTTTATAACATTTTAGCATCAATTTAGCACTTTGTTCTGTAAGAAGCAAAACCATGAGCAACAGAGAAACCAAGATATTGTTTGCACTCACAGGGAAAGAGAATGCTAGAACAGGTACTGGCTTCAGAAGGCAAGCATTAAAGCACTTGTTCCTGACCTCTCAGGATGTATTCTATTATGCATTGTCACATGGACACTCAGGCTGCCTAGAGGTGGTCATTAACTCTGATTTTCCCTTTTGTAGCTCAGTGGGCCTCATCTGGGCCTTTCAATGTCACCTTCTAAGAATTGCTGGAGCAACTCTCTGAACATTTTTGGCCTATCTCCAACTCTGAACTCTGAAGAAGGCCTATGATAGCATGCCTGAATCTCTGGCTCTCAACAGCATTTTCTTGTCCAGGAGTTACATTGCTTACAACCTAAAAACTTCACTTCTTCAAACCACATCAAACATTTTATTTTTTTTATTTTTTTAAATTTATTTATTTATTAAGGATTTCTGCCTCCTCCCCGCAACCGCCTCCCATTTCCCTCCCCCTCCCCCGATCAAGTCACCCTCCCTCATCTGCTCACAATCAGGGTTCCCTGACCTGTGGGAAGCCCAAGGACCGCCCACCTCTATCCAGGTCTCCTAAGGTGAGCATCCAAACTGCCTAGGCTCCCCCAAAGCCAGTACGTGCAGTAGAATCAAAAACCCACTGCGACTGTTCTTGAGTTCTCAGTATTCCTCATTGTCCTCTATGTTCAGCTAGTCCGGATTTATCTTCATCAGGCGATGAAAGGAGACAGAGACAGAGGAGCACGGGACAGAAATCTCAAGGTCCAAATCAGGAGCAGAATGAGACAGAGCACGAGCAAGGAACTCAGGACCGCGAGGAGTGCACCCACACACTGAGACAATGGGGATGTTCTATCGGGAACTCACCAAGGCCAGCTGGCCTGGCTCTGAAAAAGCATGGGATAAATCCGAACTAGCTGCACATCAAACATTTTAATTAAGCCTTTTCCTGTACTGGATTAGACTCTACTGCTTTTGGATTCCAGAGTAATTTAAAGACCAACTGAGACATCCAACCTCAAGGACTGAACATTTACTAGACCTTCAGTACAAAAGCAGCCTTTTTTTTATTAGCTGGAAGACAACATATAAGTCTTTCTAATATATACAATATATAAATATATATATTACATAAAAATAATTTTAGATAGATGGATGGATAGATACATAGATAGAAACATAGATAAATAGATGGAAGAGAGATTGAGTTTGTAAGTTCCATAGCTCTATAAAACCCTGACTAATACAAGTGATGAGGTATCTACCACTTTTAGGAATTATCTACAGAATAAATGTTATACATGGTAATATCCAATTTCATATTTCCACACTTTACCAAGGCCACTTGTTGGTTTCTTTCATTGGGGCTCTTGATGTGGTTAATTGTTCTATGTTATTATTCATTGTTATAATTAAGGAACTAAAATAATAAGACAAACACCAATCAGATTCATTCTGCTAAAATAAAGTGATTGTTATTTTGTTTGATATGTGTTCCTGCATCGCAGAGATGATTTTAATGACCTCCTGGAACTTTTCAAGGACTAGGTCATGGAACTGCAAGTCATTTTCAACAATTATGCTGAGTCACTTTTCTCAGAGTCACTTTCTCCTCTATAGATGACCTAGTAGTGTAAGATCTGCATTCTACTAAAGAAAGGAAACATTCATTCTTACAAACAGGACATCTAAGAATACATTGCTACAGCAGCGATCGTATGCTCAGGTGTAATAAAAGTGATGAGCCCATATAATAAAATTTATGGAAGCAGAGTGAATTCAATTTATTTGAATATGCTCAGTTATGTTTTTGTTTATTCCCATAGCAGATGTTTAATTTACAAACCAGGCAATTACGACAGCTCTTCCAAACAAATAAGAGCAGATTAGTCAAACGTTCACATCAATTTTTATGTTTATCATTAGTTTTATGAGGTGTCATGAATATTCAGTGGTAAGAAAAACTATCATTATGGTACCTGGAAAACCTCAAAATGATGGTTTGCATCTCTAAATGCTCTTTCTCCTTTTTTTTGATAAAGCTATTAATGTGTGTTGTCTCTTATTATGAGTTGAGCTTGCGGGCTGCAAAGGAAAAAGCACTCATTTTCTCTAGAGAGCCTGTGCATTCCCATCCATACATTGAAGCCATTTTTGTGAGAAGTATGTGGAAGTGTAATGAAGTTCATATTTTGATTTCTATTTAGAAGATGAAAGCAGTTTTGTGCTTTTTGGGAAATTACCATGTGGAGTTTCTCTTTGGTTTTATAAAATATTAATTTTGCTGAAAAAAATGGTTTGCCATGCATATTTTACTGAGACATAGCGGCTTCCTATTCTTTGAAATACATTTTGTTATCCTGAAGAAAATGTGTACTTCCCCAAATAACAGACTTTCTGTGGCTTTTGACTGAACCTGGAGATAGACAGTCTTACTGTGAAGCAGTTTATGAAAGGAGAATTAACTCTGCAATCTTATTTTTTTCTTGTCTGTGCTTAAACTGTCAGAATAATTTAAAAAAAAGGTTGTAGTTCTAATATGTATCAGTGAAACTACAGGACATTGTACATGACATGAAAGACCTGTTTCCAACCTGGCTACTTTTCAATGGATTGCACTTTGCAAACTCTGCCCTAAAAGCAGTGAAATGTCCTTACTATCCCAACCTAATTCCCTTACGCATTTCCCTTATTCACTGTAATAGTAGGTTTCTTGTCATTAATTGGCATTCAGACTGAAAAGATAGCTGACAGACTCGTGTGCTCAAATAGCTGTCCAGGGAATAGCGTCAGCAGAGTTATTTTCAGTGGAAGTCATGCTAAAAGTTGAAGAGACACAAGCCGGTGTGAAAGTGAAGAGACACAACCCTGCTATGAAAGTTGCTTTGAATGTAACATTATTATTTTGTGTTTTCCTCTCCAGCATACTTTTTGCAAAACAGCTCAAACATTATCTGCTTCAATGTTACTTGTTACAATATGAATCATCTAAAAGCATTGGCTTCGAAAATAATTTATATGGCTTCAGGGTTTCAATATGTTTAACAATTCAATATACAGTAAATTCCTATGAGGGGGAATTTTAAAAACGTTAACTCTTTTAAATTCAATATTTATTCTGAATTTATATTTTTTATGTCTTCCTTCCTTTAGTCTCTACACATATACACTTTTTTTTATTAGGTTTATTTTAAAATAAAACTATTCCAGGCATATCAGTTTAGTGGGGAAAACTAAATTTTCGATGTAATATTTTCCTTTTAGAATTGACTATAGAATAATAATATCAATGTTATAATGATGTGTGTGGATAAAAAGTCAACATAATACTTCAGCAAGAAGATGCTGAGTCATAGGCCTTGATCTCATCACTTTACTATTCAAAAAAACTATTATTTCAAAAAATAATGTAAGACTCACCCCAAGTGAAACTAACTTCTGAAGAAGAGACCAACAAGCAGATGGGGGGAAGGGCCTGAAAAGTGATTGCACAATGGGTGTTGCTGGCCAGTTATCTTGAAAAGCTTAGAGGCAGCAAAAGGCAGATCCTAAATTTTGGAAAGGTTTTAAGAAATGCAAATGAAGCCGGGCGGTGGTGGCACAAGCCTTTAATCCCAGCACTTGGGAGGCGAATCTCTGGGAGTTCAAGGCCAGCCTGGTCTACAAGAGCTAGTTCCAGGACAGGCACCAAAGCTACAGGGAAATCCTGTCTCGAAAAACAAAAACAAAAACAAACAACAACAACAAAAAAGAAGTGCAAATGACTAGCTGGTTAGTCTACCATAGCAGTCTCTTAAAAAAAAAAAACCCACTCCTCACCCCTGTTAGCTATAAGATAACAATGTTCATTTTTAAAATACAAGACAAGGGGAGACTGAGATATCAAGTCAGTTGCTATCTGATTTTATTTTATTTTTAGAACAATATTTTCTTATTTTACATACTAATCCAAGTTCCCACCCTTTCCCCTCCTCCAGCTCCCCCACCTTTCCCTCACACCCTTCCACTCCTCAGAGCACATAAGGTTTCCCAAGGGAATCAATAAAGTCTGTCACATCACTTGAGGCAGGACCAAGCCCCCCCCCCCCCATCTAGGTCGAGCTATGTATTCCTTCATAGAGAACTGTCCCCCAAAAAGCCAGTTCATGCACTAGGGAAAAATCTTGGTCCCACAGCCACCACAGAACACCCAAGCTTCACAACTGTTGCCCACATTCAAAGGGCCGGTTTAGTCCTATGTAGGTTCTCATTGCTGTCAAATTCAGAGTCAGCGAGCTGGCACTAGCTGAGATCAGCTGTTTCTTTGAGCATCCCCATAATGGCCTTGACCTCTTTGCTCCTCCCTCTCTTTGACTTCTTTTGGATAGGTAGGATCAACATAATAAAAATGACAATATTATCAAAAGTAATCTACAGATTCAATGCAATCCCCATCAAAATCTGTAAGAACAATATTCAACTTCATATGAAAAACAAAAACTCCACGATAGCTAAAACAATCTTGTATACTAAAGAAACTTCTGGAGGCATCACTATCTCTTTCTTCAAGTTCTAATACCCTTTTTTCAAGTTCTAATATAGAGCTATAGGAATGAAAGCAGCTTGGTATTTGCATGAAAACAGACAAGTGAACCAACTGAATAGAACTGAAGACCCTGATATTAACCCACATACCTATGAACAGCTGATTTTTGACAAAGAAGCTAAAATTAAACAATGGAAAAAAAGAAGGCATCTTTAGCAAATGATACTGGCAAACTGGATGTTGACATGTAGAAGAACTCAATTAGAATCATATATATCCCTGTGAACAAAGCTCAAGTCCATATGGATCAAGGTTCTCAACATAAATTCAGCTACACTGAATTTGATGGAAGAGAAGGTGGGAATTAACCTAGAGTGCATAAGCACAGGACACCACTTCCTAAATATGACACCAGTAACACAGGCCTGAAAGAAACAGTTAATATATAGGGCCTCCTAAAACTGAGAAGCTCTATATGGCAAAAGACACAGCCAATAAAATAAAAACACAGCTTACAGAATAGGAAAAGATCTTCACCAATCCCACATCAGACATGTACTAATCTTCAAAATATATAAAGAAATCAAGGAAACAACCTTCCTCAAGACCCAGTAATACCTACCACTTTTGGGTATATATTCAAAGGATGCTCAATTGTGCCACAAGGACATGTGCTCAACTATGTTTGTCATAGCCAGAACCTAAATGACCCTCGACCGAAGAATGGAAAAGAAAAATGTGGTACATTTACACAATGTAGTACTACACAACAGAAAAAAATAATGGCCTCTTGAGTTTTGTAGGCAAATGGATGGAGCTAAAAAACATCATCTTGAGTGAGGTAACCCAGAGCCAGAAAGACAATTATCACATGTACTCACTCATAAGTGATTTTTAAAGATAAAGCAAAGAAAACCAACACACAAATCACAATCGCAAAGAGCCTAGACAATAATGAAGACCCTAAGAGAGACATACATAGATCTAATCTACATGGGTAGTATAAAAAGATAAGATCTTCTGAGTAAACTGGGAGCATGGGTACCTTGGGAGACAGTTGAAGGGGAGGGGGAGAGGCAAAGAGGGGAACAGAGAAAAATGTAGAGCTCAATAAAAATAAAAAAAGAATTCAAGAAACTAGACTTAAAAATACCAAATAATCCAATTTAAAAAATGGGGTACATCAAAACAGAGAATTCTCAATAGAAGAATTGCAAACAGCCAAAAGACATTTAAGGACATGCTCAACATCTTTAGCTATCAGAGAAATGCAAATCAAAATTACTCTGAGATACCGGTTTACACAAGTAAGAATGGCTAAGATCAAAAGCTCTGTGGTTATTCTTTAATATAATAATTTTGTAAGGTGTTGGAATGTTACAGTAATGGCATGGGTGTGGTTCTTGGTATATATGAAAACTTTTTATGATAAAAATGATAAAACCAGATTTTTTGAGAAAGATTCTGTGGCTGTGTTCAAATAAAACCAAGTGGAGGCCTGTTGATGGAATAAAAGGCCCCATTATGGAGTGCTTATCTGAAGGGGGTTTGTGTGGGCCAGGGAGGACCAACTGCTTGGAAGGATAACTTCATGATCAGTGTCTGTTCAAGATATCAGGGGTCTCACAGAATTTAAAAGTTCCAGGACAGCTCAAGGTCCTGTATTCTCAGGTGTGAAAAAGTCAGTGTTCATAGACCTTGATACTTTGGATTATATGTCCAACGAAAAACCTGAAGTGCAAAAGGTATTGATTTTGCATTGTCTTTCTAGATACAGAAGCCTGAAGATTGAAGACCAAAAAACAGTTCAAAATGATAACAGACTGGAAAGATCAGAATGCTCTGGTTTGAGGTGACAGTTCTCCTGCTGTTGAGTGTAACCTCTCCTCAACCGTATATCTGTAACACAGAGAGTGATGCCAGACTGGGAAAGACTGCCCCAAGCAGTTCACCAATTCTTTCAATGACTTTCAGCAGGGAATTGTTTTTGTACTATATGGCAGCACAAGCTTTTACTACTTGCAATATTTCTTTACATTTTAAGGGGGATTATGTCATATAGATAAATACTTTGCATTGTTTGAATCTTGGTTTGTTAATACAAATTTAATGTCAATTTTGTTACATGTATATTTCTGCTCTTGATTAAGGTATTGTGTTTGCACAGCTTATTTAAAAATATAATACTGCACGTACTGGCTTTGGGGGAGCCTAGGCAGTTTGGATGCTCACCTTAGGAGACCTGGATAGAGGTGGGCGGTCCTTGGGCTTCCCACAGGTCAGGGAACCCTGATTGCTCTTTGAGCAGATGAGGGAGGGTGACTTGATCGGGGGAGTGGGAGGGAAATGGGAGGCGGTGGTGGGGAGGAAGCAGAAATCCTTAATAAATAAATAAATTTAAAAAAATAAAAATATAATATATAGTAAGAAATGCTGGTTAATAGATAATCATCTATAATAGTCAAGTTTGTAGTCATGTTAGTTAGGTTTTCTAGATATACAGAGAAATATTTCATATGAAACATATTCAAACTTTTCAAATACTACAGAATATGGCCTTTAAAATGTTTTAAGAACTTAGGACTTTTCATGACAATGAGACACATCTGCTCCTGACAGCACCAATCTACTTCAAGAGGATGGATGGGCATCAAAGGGACTTCTTAAGGAGTTTGCTAGTCATTTGGGCAAGAAACTGCTCCTGCCTGAAATTCTTGATGGTATGTTGTATGAACTAGACATGCAGGACCCACAGAAAAGTGACTGCTGAACATTCCAAAAGACATGATGGCCCTTCAGGGTTCCAGCTCCACAGAAGAAACTGCCAAACATTCTACAGGATACTGAAGAAAGTGACTGACAAATGGCCAAGATAGGTGAAACAGCCTTTCACATTTTCTTCTTCATGAAAAATCTGCCAAAAACTATGGCCATTATGTACATCTAATAGGAATACAAATTGGTGCATCCACTAAGAAAATTGATTTGGGTAGTTCCTCAAAAATGGAAATGATAGTCAGAATACCACTGAGATACTTGTATATCCACATTTATTGTGGTGGCATTCATATGCCAAGATATGGCACCAGTCTACATAGTCATCAATAAATCCATTCAATGGTAGATGTGAGTAATGTAGTGTTTGTATCCATATTGATGAGTAAAATAATAACATTGAGAGGGAAATGGGCACAAATGGAGACAACTATATCAAGCAATATAAAACAGATTCAGAGGAATGCTACATTTTATATAATATGAAAAATCTGGATATAAATATCCACATGTTTATGATAACAATACTGGAATGTGTTTCCTTAGTAGAAGGAAGATAACTAAAGCATTGTGATATTCTCATTATAAACACACACACATGTCATGTTGTATGTAATGCATGCCATTAGTAATAATTCTCAATCCCCTACTTTCTCTTTCTGTTTTAGCTTATAGTCTCTAAATTCTAAGTATTTTGCTCTGAAGCCCTGAGATTTTTCAGATTTTTATTCATTATGTTAATTAACTAATAAATGTGTCATATTATAGTATTAAGGAGCTTTATTAATGTAACATCTAACAAGAACTTTCTGCTTTAGTAGCCTTAAAAGTTACTTATGCCTTTGAGACGGCAATATTACCTTGTAAAAAATTTTTACATTTGTTATTGTAGCATGAAATCACTTGTCCATTAAGTGTTTTTGTAAATGGTAAGGGCATGCATAGGAAAATTCTCACATTTTCACTCAAGTCAGTATGGTGAAATCAACTGAAATGTTATAAGCAAAATAAGAACTAATTAGCAAGAATATAGCATCATTAGCGTTGTTTGTGCTATTAGCACTAACATTATTAAACAACTGTTTACTCATTTATAAAATTATATTTAAATATAAATTACATAAATTTCACATAAATACAATTTTTACTATTCTAGAAACTGGGAAGATTATTAAGATTTTGAGTGGATGAATTATGTTTTATTACTATCAATAATGTATTTATTGAATAAGTCAATTTCAAAAATACTGAATTGTCTTTCAAGCCAAAGAATATATCACACCTAAATACTGTAATTTATGAAAGAAAAATATGATGGTTTATTTTTGAGTGTCAACTTGCCACTACCAAGAATAACCTGAAAAGATAAAACATTTGAGGAATTATCTAGAACAGACTGGTCTGTGAGCATATCTGCAGTGAATTATCTTGATTGTTAATTGAGGCAGACACAGTTTACTGTAGAAAGCACCATTCCTTAGATAGCTGACGATGCAGAGCTATATAAAATGGGAGAAAGCTAGATGAGAGTAATAAAGTAAGGGCACATTTGTTCCCTTTTGCTTTTGACTGTGAATGTGGTGTAAATAGCTTCCTAAGCCACTTATTTAACTTCTAAGTAAAAGACTAGAAACCAGAGTTTTAAGTCAATTAAACCTTTTCATATCTTAACTTGCTTCTGGTCATTTTGTTTTCCTTATCATAGCAACAGAAATAAAATTGGGAAAAAAAACCTGGCTAACAAACTCACCAGCCCCACTAGATTTTCAACAGTTTCAATACTCAGAAAGATTTAGGGCATCTTCTGTTTGAGTTCCCAAGAATTTGCATCAGTATCAAAGATTCTGCTCTGTTCAAACAAAATGTGGTTGCCTGTGTGTTGCTTTGTATTGTGGGCATATTATTTTTGCTGGGAACTAAAACCACCAATTCAAGGAGTTAGCTTACTAGTAGGAATTAATTTACATTTTCGAGTATAATACTCAATATTGGGGGAAAATTGGATAAATATAAATCAAACCAAGCCACCAAAAATATATTGAAGAACATGTTAGTGAAATTGCATTTTTTTTTCCTGTACAGATGCACAGTTGAGACTATTTGTTTCTCTTTGGTAAAATAAACAACTTCCTGTTTCCCAGTGGTTTATGGATTATTTCAGATGCCTCATTGTAAATATTTAGATGATTAGGTAACTTGATGTTGGTCTTGATTTTTACATTTTTTCCAAACAATAATATGATAATGTAAATTATTGTAATTCCCAATTTTATTTTAGTTATTTAGTAGTTGATTTTTGCAATCATAGCATGTCTAGAAACTCAGTGATATATGTAGCAAACATAAGCAAGACCTGGTAACCCATTCTGTAACCAACTCAGGCCTGCAAGGATTTGCTGAATCCTATGTTGATGTATGAACCCAGTAAGTGTTTAGCAAGTAGAACACCTGTGCTAGGCTGGAGTTATATGACGAAAAGACCATGAATCTGATAGAAATTACACTACTAGATGCCTTCCATGTGGATCACATCTTAAAATGTCTTGTCATAATGCCTTGAAAGAAAAAAAATATTAGAAAAAGGTGATATTTTTAGATGGTTTACTTTAACAGCTGTTCTAACAAAAATACTTATGATCATAAAGGATTTTCTGATCTTTGTGATTGCTGCAGACTTCTGCTGTGTCCAATCATCTCTCTCTCTCTCTTTCTCTCTTTCTCTCTCTCTCTCTCTCTCTCTCTCTCTCTCTCTCTCTCTCTCTCTCTCTCTCTCTCTCTTATTTTACTTGTTGAAATAGATAATTTTAGAATAATAAAATAGCTGGTGTATGTTTGTTGGGAATGTTCAAGTTCTTCAAGGACAGACTAACTTATAAAGTATTTCACGTGACACGATTTTCAAAACTGGTCACTATCAAGCTACTGCTACTGCTCCAACAGTCAGCCCTTACTCTACAGAGCTTTTCTAATAATCTCCACCTGAATATAAACATGAATTTATTTCTTATGCAATGTGGAGAGAATATAAGCAGAGTTATGGAATTTTCATTTTAGTTGTAGACTAATTCCTATTACTGGATAGTTTTAAACAGGAAGTAATTTCACCTAATCTTCCCCATAAATCATAGAAGTGTGTCGCGTATTCTACCTACTTACCGGTGAGGAAGCTGAGGTACACGGTAGTCAAGAGGTTTTCTTTTTATCAATCAACGACTTCCTGCCAGAAACAGCATTCAAACTGTTGAAATTTGATTTCAAATCATGAATAAAAGCATCAAATTGACTAGGTCTTGAATTAATGAGAGAATATATAAATACGTTTTAAAATAAATAATATATAGTAATTTATTAACATTTTAGTTAAGGCTCACCATATGCTCAAGTGTTCTAATAAAACATTTTAACAAGTGTGAGACAAATGATGAAACCAACAAGGAGACTAACAGTCAGATGGCCTTTGGCAATTCGGCTCTGAAACTATGGTAATAGGTGCTAGTCTAGTGAAAACGTCGAACATCTCTAGCAACCTTGCAAACTAGTGCAAAGTGCTTTTACATCTTAAAAATTCAGTTAACAAGACAGATGACTCCTCAACTTTGCTTAGCTGTAAGATGTCTCAAATGAATTATGGAGACATTTAGGCCCTTTCCCTATACACTTCCAAATGAATCAAGAGAGAACTGGTTTTTCCTATCAATCCCACATTTGTAACTAGAATCTCAGTATATGATATTAAAGTATTTGACCTGCTCTAATCGAAGAACTATGGTGCCTTATTTGCAGAAGAAAATTGCAATGGAGTACTTTGTGAGAGGCTGCTTCACATTCTCCTGTATCCCAATCCCTACTGAATTCTTTCCAACAGAGTCATTCTAATTCAGCTCGCAAACACCAACTTTCTTTTAGGAGCAGTGGCTGGTGGGATTAGGATGCAGCCCTAGGAAAACTATTGCTAATGAGGATCTGGGAATTGAGAACTCAAATCCTGGAAGGGGCTCTAAGGGTCAATGAACAAAGCCTGGATATAAGTCCAATAGAAGTGTGTCAAAGAGATTCACGAGTGAGTGCAAGATAAAATTTCTGGAAAGGACAGTGGAAAGCAGAGCAGGAGAGCATTAGCTCTTTTGCTTCTCAAGAGCAGTCTTAGGAGTTTTAGGAAAAGGTTTTATCCGTCCCCATTGTGGATGTAACCAGCAGAGTTTATCCTCAATAAGCTCTGGGTGGCAAAACTACTGTTCCTTTCTGCTGTTTACCTCATTCAATCCACATTCACGGTCTGTGAACTTTACCACAGAATGCATAATCATTTTTTTTATAGTGGTTGCTTTTCACTGGGACAAGGTTACTATGCCACTAGTTCTTGATACAGCAGTGGCATCCAGGCAAACTGAATTTGAACACACTGATAGGTTATCCTCAATCTTCATCATCTTCAATCCAATCCCTGCACTCGCTTTATGAAATTACATTGTTCAATCAGCATCCCTCAGTTGGTATCAAAGTGAAGATTCACATATTGGTTTTCAGAAAATGAATATGTGCTGAGCCGTTATTCCAACTTTCCAAAATTTTGGTGTTTTGCATATTATTTTTTCTAGGCACAGGGAGCATTCTTGGAAATTACTCTAGTTCAACACTATATAGTAACTGGTTTTACTGGTATTGTGAACTCTCTAGACAGAATACACTAAAAAGCAGTTAGCTTAATATATTTTTCATGTGATTTAGTTCTTCCAATATATTTTGAATGGTCTTTAAATTTTATAATTTCAAAAATTATTAACATGACCACCAAATGCTTTATAGTTATGAGACATACATAATTAACTATGTACTTTCTTGTCTGTTATATTGATAATACTAACAATTGTGACTAAAACACAAGAAATAAAATTATCAGTTTTGTAACATAGTTCTTAGATTTGAATATATAAAAGCAAGGCATTAGAGAATGAAGTGAGGATCACTTATATTATTAATTTAAAGTGAGCATAGTATAATGCTGATTACTGATTTCACTTATGGTTTTCTGCATAAAGCAAAAAATATTTCAATACCACAGTAGCACAAACATGGATTAATCTAAAAAAAAAAAGTAAAAAAAAAAGGGTTGTATAAAATGATACATGACTTTACATTGCTAACTAAGACGAAATTTTCTGATGCATCAGAAGAAGCATTGGGAAGAATGGCTCACATCATGTACAGATTTCATTTAGTAGCCTTACCACTGCCTATCTTTCCAGGATATCGGGGTCAGGAGTACGTCAAATAATTCCTAAGAAATTTTTGTGTCCTACTGCATTCTACAATACCAGGCCCACATTAGGCAGTCAATAAATACTATGAATTAATAAATTTGTTTACTATTTTAAGGCAGATTATACTGGCAACAAAAATGGAAAAAAATAGGTTTTTTTTTTCTTCTGCACTTTAAGAACTAGAATAAAGGTCATTGCTATGTGGTTGTAGATGAATGTGTAGATTGTGAAATGTGAGATATTTAGATGAAAGCAAAGAGGTTTGGTGTAAATAAGCACTGTGAGACCAATTTGTATACAGAAACTAAGCATTTCGAGATGAAACATTGTTGGTACATTGCAATAACTCCCCAGGCTATCACAGGCTCCTTTGTGACCACAGGGGGCCGTGTAGCATCAGCTGTTTGTTCAGAAGTGTGAATCAACAGCTCTTTCCCCATGAGACCTACACAACTGAGATGCTTTCTCTCATAATGTGAGAAATCTAAAGTTACTCTGCTGGAGGTAAAGCACAGTGCTCTTGTTTACAAGATCCCAAATTCTGGAGCTGTCTGTCATTCAGGGTACAAAATTACAGCCACTACCACCAATATAGGATTTGGGGGAGAAAAAAGTTTTGTCATCAAAATGTTTTTCACTTCTTACCAAAGAAAGTAGAAAGACTATTTAGTTCTTGTTTCCTTTTGTTGAGTTTTCTCTAATTTCTTATCAAATCACCAGTCAATCTAAATATTCAATGAGTGTGTAAATGCATATGAAGGCGTAGAATGTTGTTCTGAAGAAAGGAATTCACTTCTAGGCCTGCTTCTGACTGATGTTTAATTTAGCAATTGCTGTGACCCCTTGGTTTGAGGGCTTCCTACTCCACAGGACACATGGTCTTACTCTGACTGGGAGTTGACCAACACAAGGCAGAGGTGAAGGGTTGAAAGTGAAAGAATCAGAAGCTGAGATTCAGGCCCTAACTTTGCCCATGTTCTGACTTTTTTATGTATATGACATCTCCCCTTTTCAGGTTTCCAGGATTCATAGTATGTAGTGTCACACACTTCCTCTCTAGCGTATGGAATTCAATCACTTTCTAACACAATTGCGGCTTGAATGATTAACTCTCCTTTGAAAGTTTTGCAAACACCATGTACCACCACTCTTAATAGATAGTATTTTTTTATAGGGATGCACAGATGCATTAACTACACTCATTGTTTTATCTAGCTTTTGGTTTCTTGTATTGATAAACTGTTCCCACATATTGAAATTATCCTACATGTTGCATTAAATTACATGTGGTTATAATTGCAAAGGTTAGTGTAATGATTAATTTGATTGCCAATTTAAATGGGTCCGGATATAAGTAAAGGTCAAGCTACTGGATGTTTCTCTGATAGTTTTTCGTGACAAGTGAAGGCCTGCCTTCTGGTGGCAGGCAAACCAAAGCTTTTGGCTTTGGTTTCTTGGTCTTTACACTTGTTAACAAGTTCATCTACTCATTTGCTGTTGCATTACACAAAGAATAGCTGAGCTACTGTAGTATTTTTTGGTTCATTGCACATTCTTCAGTTTTCATAACTAGGATTATAACATTGACATAGTCCCAGAGAAAGAACATCAAAACAATGCCTTTTAATGCCTAGGTCTGTGAAGTTGAGTAGTGAGCAAAATTCTTGAAAAGAAACACAACTCTATACTTCAGTTTAACTTTGGATTTATTGTAATTTAGTCATCCAACAAACTAAATTTGAAAGTTCTTTAGGAACAGGCGATAATAGCATCATTTATGTCATGAGCCATCATTTGAATGACTTGAGAAACAATGAGATGCTCACAGCAATTGATGCCATAGGGAAGAATACAGTGACAGACCAGCGTTAACTCAACTGCAAAAGGTAACAGGTGAAGATAAAAAATAAGATAAGTCATAGAACTCTGAAGCCACAAAACAATCTCACACCAGTTAAGAATTATGTAAAATGAAAAGGTTATTTGAGGGAAAAAAAACTTTACAGATCATTGTCCCAAACAACAGTCCACTCAGCGCAAACAGGAAACAGAGAGTCTAGCCGCCAGAACAGGAGCCAGAAGCAAGAGAGAGACACCCTGGTTCCTGCTGCTTTTTAAAGTATAAGAGACCCCGCCCCAGTGGGCCAGTATCTTAAAGGCTATTGGCTGACGGAACGGAAGGAGCTCCTGCAGCAAAACTCCTGTATTTTAATATCTGAAAAGATGACTAAGTTTCAACAATTGTTTGAGAAAAGCTTCTATAATTAAATGCTCTTTCTTGCAAATACAGTAGAAAGGCAGAGTATAGTTTAAGAATATCTGTTTTTCCATATAAACAATGTTTTATTGACATAGGAAACATAAATTTTGGCACCAGAGTTCAATGTGTTATAAAGATCTTTCTATGAAGGATCTATGCTATCTGAAGTATTAGTTCAACATAGGTGAAAAATAGATCATAAAATATAATATTTGATGTGTTTATATTTATGCATTTACACTTATTCACCATACTGCATCTTGCCTTTTGTTTGCTTCTGTTTCTCATACTACACATCTTCTAGATTTCTGAATAATGGCAAGAAGGAAGAGACAGGACTGAGAGTCTACATCCTTATGTTTAAACAGCAACAGCACGCTTTTCTGTTTTGATAACAAAGTAATTTTTGCATAGACATAACTAAAGTAAATATAGGATGTGTATTTAAAATATAGTTGTCAAGAAGCTAGATGTTGTTTTCATTGGTACAATTGACCAAAATAAATATTTTTTTATTTTATTTTCAGTTATAATTTAAATATGTCTGTACATTTAAAAACACATTTAAGAGAAAATCAGGCCAAATTTCAAGTAAAAAATATATTTTATAAACATGAGTTTTAGTGAAATTAAGTAAATGATTTTTTTCAAACTAAAAATCAAGTTTCACTAAAGGAAACAAGCCTTATAGGAATAAAGTTCAAGTTATTTCAGCAAGCTTTTATTATTTTCACAGCTGATAGAGGCTTATTCATTAAGAACTGATGCTGATTTTTTCCTCTTGTTTTTTTCTTACAACTTAATTCCTGTATATTTAAAATAATAGGGTTGAAGGAAGCTTCTTGTTGGTTCCCGGCTGCTCAATCCAAAAATAATCACACAGAAACTATATTATTTAAATCACTGCTTGACCAATTAGATCTAGCTTCTTATTGGCTAATTCTTACATATTAATTTAACCCATTTCTATTAATCTGTGTATCACCACGTGGCTGCAGCTTGCTCGATAAAGTTCTGGTGTCTATCTCTGGTGGGGCTACATGGCTTCTCTGTGACTCTGCCTCCTTTCTCCCAGCATTCAGTTTAGTTTTCCTACCTATCTCTATTCCCTGTGCAGGTTCAAGACAATTTCTTATTAACCAATGGTATTCACAGCATACAGAGGGGAATCCCACATCATAACAGATAAACAATTATATTTTCCCAAAATAAATAGAAAACACTACAATCAATGATTTCTTTATTGGTTTGAAAACAATTACTCAACTTGAATAATAAATTGATTCCCATATGGTTGTCACTTATTTTCTATGAAAATAAATCAGAATTAGGTAAACTTCCAGTGTGGTGCAATGCAATTCATTCATGAAATTAAAAGGAAAACTGCTTTAAATCTTCCTCAGTGCACTGCGTGCTCTAGTGCATTGGTTATGTGGGGACAAGTAGTAATTCATTTCTTTAGAATGAGATTGCCACTTTACTTTCTACAAATAGGAAAGATACTCTGTTTGCTCTACATAATTTCAAAGATAAGGAAAATTGCATTCCAGAACATTGGCTCAAAGAGCTGCCCATGTGGCTTGTTCCCACAGATATCTAAATCGTATATCTTTATGAATGCCAATATGTAAGATTGTATACCATGTCCATACCTGGTTCCTAAAGAAGCGAGGAAAGGGCTTGAGATGCCCTGGAACTAGAGTCATATGTGATTATGAATGCCCTGATGTGGGTGTTAGAACCAAACTCAGTTCCTTTCAAAAGCACCAAATGTTTGTAACTGCTGAGCCATCACTCCCCAACGAAATATTTATAATAATAGATCATTTATTTGAATAATTCCAAACCCTAAAATCTGATAGAAATGGTTTTATTAATATAAAGTTGCAATTGTCAAGTAATTTGTCATAAAACTACTTTTTTATTTTGTTTTTTATTTGTTTGTTTGTGTTTTGAGTCAGGTTTCTTCTGTGAACCAGTCTTGGCTATCTTGGAACTCCCTTTTTAGATGGAGGAACTCATAAATATCCACCTGCTGGATATCACTTGGTTGCTGGGATTAAAAGCATGTGCCACAATTACCCAATGCCATAAAACTTCTTAACTAAGCTTCTCTTACAAATAAGTATCAAAATAAAGATAAAATGTGACATTTTGGTCAGTATAAGAAGATACATTCTCTGATTTTTTTTATTGGTTTTTCAAGACAGGGTTTCTCTGTAGCTTTGGTGCCTGTCCCAGAACTAGCTTTTTTAGACCAGCCTGGCCTTGAACTCACAGAGATCCACCTGCCTCTGCCTCCCCAGTGCTGGGATTAAAGGCATGCGCCACCACCGCTCAGCCATTCTCTGAATTTTAAAGATTAACAAACCTCTACTTTTACATACATTACATTTGAGGAAGTTAAAGAGTAACAAAGATAAAATTTTATTTCATTTTTTTATTAAAAATTTCCACCTCCTCCAATTTCTTTCCCCCTCCCCCTCCCTCTCCAGTCCAAAGAGCAGTCAGAGTACCCTGCCCTTTGGGAAGTCCAAGGTCCTCCCCCCTCTATCCAGGTCTAGGAAGGTGAGCATCCAACAGACTAGGCTCCCATAAAGTCAGTACATGCAGTAGAATCAAAACCCAGTGCCATTGTCCTTGGCTTCTCAGTCAGCCTTCATTGTCAGCCACATTCAGAGAGTCCGGTTTGATAACATGCTCCATCAGTTCCAGTCCAGCTGGCCTTGGTGAGCTCCCATTAGATCAGCCCTGCCATCTCAGTGGATGGACGCACCCCTTGCGGCGCTGACTTCCTTGCTCATGTTCTCTCTCCTTCTGCTCCTTATTTGGACCTTGGGAGCTCAGTCCAGTGTTCTGTCTCTATCTCCATCCATCGCCAGATGAAGGTTCTATGGTGATATGCAAGATATTCATCAGTGTGGCTATAGGATAGGGCCAGTTCAAGCTTCCTCTCCTCAGCTGCCAGAAAGAGAATCACAGACCAATCTCACTCATGAACATCGATGCAAAAATTCTCAATAAAATTCTGTCAAACAGAATCCAAGAACAAATTAAAAAAAAAAAAAAAACTATCCATTATGATCAAGTAAGCTTCATCCCAGAGATGCAGGGCTGGTTCAACATAAGAAAATCTATCAATGTATTCCATCATATAAATAAACTGAAGGAAAAAAAAACATATGATCATTTCATTAGATGCTGAAAAAGCATTTGAGAAAATTCAACACCCTTTTATGATAAAGGTCTTGGAGAGATTAGGGATACAAGGTTTATTCCTAAATATAATAAAAAGCAATATACAGCAAGCTGACAGCTAACATTAAATTAAATGGAGAGAAACTCAAAGCCATCCCACTAACATCAGGAACAAGACAAGGCTGTCCACTGATGGAGGAAGGTCATTGGTTAATTAATAAAGAAACTGCTTGGCTTCATAGGTTAAAACATAGGTGGGTGGAGTAAACAGAACAGAATGCTGGGAGGAAGAGGAAGTGAGCTCAGACTTGATAGCTCTCCTCTCTGGGGCAGATACTCCTACAGCTTATAAGTACCTTTTGAAATGTGGCAGGATATAAGATCAACTCCAAAAAATCAGTTGCCCTCCTATACACAAAGAACAAAGAAGCAGAGAGGGAAATCAGAGAAACATCACCTTTCACGACAAACTTTTATTTTCAAATTATTACAATGTTGCATTTTGAAGTATATAATGTAGGATAGGATAGGATAGTATTTATCCTTGAACATGCTTATACATCTTTCAGAATTTAATTTTATGTGGAAATAGTGTTGATATAAAAAGTCAAATTAAAAATACCATTGTTTTTATTGAATGTTATTCTTTCCATTTGTTTCCATATTTTGAGGAAAGGTAATTATGAGATTTAAGGGACTTACCTGCTAACTGGGACAACCTAGCTCCTTGTCTGCAGATATGGGTACATGGAAATAAATACAGTATGATGCATACAGCTGTATGCAATTTATCATTTATCTTCTTGAGATGAGAGTAACTGCTGCCACAGTGACAAACACAAAAACCCAGCTAAAATATTTGGAAGGAGATAAACTCAATTTTAAAGTGAGATCCCATGGTAATGATGCCTGGGTCCTTCTTTTTCTCATTCAGGAAGCCCTCCCTCTTTTGTCTGTGGTTTGGACTTTCTATCATTTCAGCTTAGAGCAAAACCTCATTTCCTGTTACAAAATCTTTCTCTCTGTGCACTTTTATCCTTCATTAAAACTAAATTAAGGAATATTAGCATAGTCTCTGAAGTTGAATTTAAAAGTCCAGAAAGTCGAAGAAGAGCTACTGAAACAATGCTTCTGTGAGGAACCCAAAGGTTGCACATATTTTATTATCTAATTGGTCTTTTCTTAAGGATATCTATGCTAAAATAGTTAAAAATCTCATCTATAAGAATGGAAAGAAAAGCCGGGCAGTGGTGGTGCACGCCTTTAATCCTAGCACTTGGGAGGCAGAGGCAGGCGGATCTCTGTGAGTTCAAGACCAGCCTGGTCTACAAGAGCTAGTTCCAGGACAGGCTCCAAAACCACAGAGAAACCCTATCTCAAAACAACAACAACAACAACAACAACAACAAAAAACAAAAGAAAGAATGGAAAGAAAAAATAAAAAAACAGGAAGTCCATATCAGCTAGATATTACTTCTACATTGTGTAAAACTTTCACAAGTATGATGCAATGTTAATTTAGATAGAACTGGTGAGACTGTGGGGTTAGATGGGTGTCCTTATCAAGGAACATATTTGAAGAATCCTCTAGTTATTGACAAGGTAAAAAATCTCATCTTCTTACAGTACACTTGCTGTTCTTACAGAGGACCCATGCCTTGTACCTAGCACTCACATTAGGCGGTTCACAAATGCCTGTCACTTAAATTTCAGGGTATATAAATAATATGGCCTCCATAGGCATCTAAATGCACACACACACAAACACACACACACATTAAAAATAAAACTATAAAAATGTCTTCTTTCTTTGCCTACACATCTAATTTCTGTCTCTGACTTAGTCAAAGGTCCTATAAAATTTTTTTTCTACCTTTCCTAGCTGCTAAGGGATAAAAATTTTCCCTTCTATAATTCCTGTTGTTTAGGTTTGGTCTGCAGATACATGAGTTCTTAAGATCTATACAAGACAATCTACCTCATTTATCTATATAGCTATGTAGGGTTGAATTTACTTCTCACTTGTCAATTAAATACATTTTATCATGGCATAAACTGCAATAAGGAGTAGGAGACCCAGTATCTTTTCTATTAACTTGTAATAATTCAAAGGCTCATTAGCTTCAATAAAAGATTTAAAAATTTGATATATATATATATATATATATTAGTACAATGGAATGTGCTATTGAATTTTAGAGAATTAACAAAATAATTGTTTTCATTGTTTAATTTCTGGTAAATATGAATCTATCATCTATCTATCTATATCTATCTATCTATCTATCTATCTATCTATCTATCTATCTATCTATCTATCTACCTTCTATTTATCATATATCTACCTATGCATGTAAGGTATATACAATATAAATAAAACTCTTTAGAAGCTTCAATCCTTTATTTTTCCTTTATCTTTGCAGTATATGGTTATTAAATATAGTATGTTTATATACAGGCAAATGTTCAATGACTGTACAACTTTCTCAGTTGTGTTTGTTGTTTTTTGTTTTGTCTGAAATAGAATCTCATTACATCACCAGGCTGGTTTCCAACTAATTATCCTCTTGCCTTAGAATCCTAAGAGTTGAGACTCTGGGTATGTGCACTCTACCTGCCTCTGAAGATAGTTGTTGGCTTTGAAAGGTGCCCTTAACACAAGAAGTTTAACTTCCTCTCTGAAAGCATTTACTATATATATTGACGAAAATTATCATAACGTTTATTTTTGAAATACCTATAAAACTGAGATTACTCTAAAGAGCACTATACATTTACTGATCATGTGAAAAGTACCTAGAAAATTAAGTTTATTTAAAAGGAATGATATATGCCTAATTTTTTGAACTCATAACTGAGCATTTGACTGTAATATTAACCCAAGTATAATGACTACTTTTCCAGCTCTGTGATTCACTTAGCACCCTTTGATGGTGTGAGTCACAGTATTACATTTCTGAGTTGTTCTTACCTTACCTATTAAATCAAAATGAATTAACCAATTCTTGTATTTGTATTAATTTGCATATTATATCTGAAAACCTTAATCTTAAGTATGTAAACAAAAAGTAAAAGAATTCACAGTTTATCGGGATTATATTCATGGCCATGAGACTGACACTAAGTACATTAGTGATGCCATATTACTTGAAACTGAACATGGTAGATGTTTGTGAAGATGGAGTACAGAGAGGAGAAGTGTTCAAGGTGAGTTATAGATGACTTAGGATGAATGAAGGTGAGGAGAGGGGTAAACAATCACGACATAGAAAGATTATGACTCAATGTTTATCATAAACAACAGTAACTCCAAACTATTTGCCCTTATTTTCCATATTTATCTGATAGGTATGTACATTCTACATGGAGGGATATGTTATATCCAGGTCTTGTATTAATATTCTATATTTCCCTTAATGAATGCTTTAAGATTAAAAATTTCATTTAGTGGGGGCATGAAAGATGGCTGAGCAGTTAAGAGGTCAGCTTCTCATATAGAGAACCAGACTTTCCGTAGCCACCTAAGACAGCTCACAACTATCTAAAACTCTATCCCAGGACATCTAACATCACTGGCCTCCAGCGGTAACTCATATTCTCAAACCCATATGGTGATTAAAGATATAGACACAAATTCATACAGATAACTGCAAATTAAACATGACCTTAAAATTCTACATGATGGCTTTAACACCTTTTGATGGATTGCTATTCTTGTGAAATTTAGCTCTGGGCACTTATTTTAAATAATTTTTATTTTGATTGCTTTTCAATCTATACATTGTATGTACACAGATTGTACACGGGATCCTAGTTAGTTTTCCCTTACTGTGATAAACACCATGATTGAAACAAAATTGAGAAGGAAAGGGATTACTTGACTTATGGGCTATGGTCTAGTATTTAAGTGAAGTCAAAGTAGGAACTTGAAACAGAAACCAGGGAAGAGTGACATGGCTTACTGTCTGTCTCTGTTATCCACATTTTTTTATATATCACTACCCGTCTGTCTAGGAGGAGCATGTCCCACAGTAGTCTGGAGCCTCCTTCACTAATTAGCAATAGGACCATATCTCACAGACATCCCCACCAACTATTCTGATGGAGGCATTTCCACAGTTGAGGGTCATTTCTTCCAAGAAACAGCAGTGTATGTCATCCCAATCAAAACTAATCATCACAGTTGAATCCCTTTTAAACTTAACACATAAATATATGACTACTTAAGCATATCTGTTCCTTTTTTGTTACTATAAAAGATGTTATGCTAATGTCACAGTATAGAACACAATCTAACTTTAAAATCTGCACAAATTTATATGGCAAACTTCTTGTAATCTTGCTCCAACACTTCTTTGTTTTACTGCTCCATTTGCTTGATGAGACAAAATTACAGCAATTAAACAATTCCTGTGATTGGGTCAGCCCTTGTTAAGAATTGAAAGGTCATTGTTCGTTTGCTTGTTCTATTACTGCATCATGGATAATTCACTTTAACACCTGTTTCATTTATCTCCTGTATGCTAGGGGAATGATGAGCACAGGTAGCCGTAGAGAGGTATTTCTTTTATGTTTGTAATGAGATGAATATGTTATAAGATAAATTGATCTAAATGCTTGTCTGATCTATAGTGGGAATGCCTTTGGAAAATAAAGCATATAATCAAACTTCTTTAACTAAGCTTATTTTTTATTTGAAAACAAAAATTCTTATGGATCATTTGTAATTTTTGTTTTTAAAGGATTAATATCACCAGTGCCTATTAATTTCTGCCTGACTGCATACTTATTCACTGGGTGATATTTTATGCATGCTGTTAGCCAGCACTGTTTAGAAAAGGATGTGTGTTCTATAATTAAAATACAAAGAAAATGCTATACCAATATCTGCTGAGGTAAGAACCTACTTATTTCTCTCTGAATATCTGATTCTGATTCTTTGTTTTCAAAAATGAAATACCAACTTCATTCGGATTCTAAAACCTAATCTAACATTGACTTTCAAATAAATCAATATTTATATTTCATAAATAACAACTGATATTCATAAAAAGGAGATGATTTCAAATGAGTGAATGTGTTACAATGGACAAGCAAAAAAAAAATCTTGAATTTTTCTGACGAAAAAGCCTTACTTTGTTTGAGACATATAGATAAATCTGTAAACCTCCTGAGATATTTTTATTGATGATTTATTTTGTTGATGTCAATTATAATTTACCATAGACTAAACTTTGTAAAATTAATAAATCTAACTTAAATTATCTCAATGATTTGGGGACATTCTAGTCATTTCCAAAGAGTTATGTGAGTCACAATCCCCATTGTTTTTAATTTGTTGATTGTGTACTTCAGTTCCTTTAAAAGATACTATATTTCAAAGCAGCATGTACTTCATAAATTTACAATTATGTTGCTGAAGTAATGGCATCCACTCTCATAATAATCACAATGCATTGGTTAAATATCCTGCATTGGGTTCGTGCAAAAGTCTTATACTGATATAATCCCATTATCTGATCAATATAGAAATTGCATAAAATGAGTGGAATATACATAGAATAATGGAAAACACTGCTTATTAAGCAGAAAAAGGAAACATTTCTTAATATTTTTAGGACAAATGGGACAAAAATCCATATTCCATTAAAATCTTCATTCTTTAATTCCTTTTATTGTATTAGCAGTTAGAGATTTTATAGTCTTAATTACCCATCAGTAATAATGTACAGAAAATGTAGAACTTTGACTTTTTTAGCTACAAATACACTTGCAAGAAATGACCCCTAAGTAAACTCTGAATCATACTGGCACACTTTGAAGTAGAATGTTCTGTACATTCTAATATCACTATTTGTTATTTATATTTATAATAGTATTATAGGAATGCTGTGTGTATTTCTGTAAGAGTCTGTCACACGGATTCTGGTGCCTAAGAAGGCCAAAAGAGAGCATGGGATCCTCTAGTCCTAGATTGACAGGTGGTTGTGAATGCCTTGATGTGAATGCTGATAACTAAACATGGGCCTTATGAAAGCAGCAAGTGTTCCCAAATGCCCAGCCATTTCATTCAGTCTTCATAATCTGTTTATTTATTATTAATCTATCTCGCCACCATCACCATTTATATCATCAACACATAATCATGCACAGTAGAGTTCAACAGAAATCACAAGTTCCCTTCTCATCCAGTATCTACTTGGGGTCCTTACCTCTGTGCCTCCCTCACTGGATATTTGGAGCTTCAGCTTCTTCTAGAGTTACAAAGCTCATGGCTAGGGTTAATGGCAAACCATGGATGGCATCACTAGAACAGGCTCTGCCATAAATGCCTTGGCAGAAGCTTTCTTGTCTACACAAAAGCGAAGGAAGAAGACATAAAAATTAAGACATGAGATATATAATATTTTTTCAAGTGCAAAATTGAGAATCTTAGTCTTCATTTTTATCAGCATTTTTAGAATAATTTAACTTTTTGCTTATTCCTTTTTAGAAGCTAGCCCTAATGACAGTACTAGCAATCTTACTTTAATCGAGAAGTTAAATCTGATTTTATTTCTATTCATATTTACAATAATGTTTTGATAACAATTAATCATGTATAAATCAAGAAAAAATGTCATTTTGTGCTTTTAAGTTCCAATGATTTACAAATATTGATAAGTTTGAATTCTTGAGTCACATCTCAAAATGCTTCTCATGTATTAATACATTAATCTTTAGATAACACTTATAGCTCTATATCTCACACCATTTTATTAATATAAACAAGAAAAAAGAAAGAAAAAAAAGAGAGTGAAGTTATTTGGTTCTCTCAAATAACAATTATGAAACCAGATAATTCTGACTGTAGGAGCTACACAGCCCTAAAGTGGAAATGTTAGCAAAAGCTTTTAGGCACAAGTGATTTAAAAAAAATTTTTTTGACTATAGAATAGCAGTCAGAATTTGCTAAGAAATCACTGGAAAACTATATTACCACGTAGTGATCATTTTTAAATTTAATAAATAGGAAGAATCATAAATTAAACCCTTAAAAATACCTGAGTATTCCTGATTTTTTGCTCCTTACAAAGTTGTTAAAGTAAAGGTGAGATTAATTTTTAAAGTAATCTTATTTTAAATAATATTAAAACATTTAAATATAATTTAAAATATGATAAATTAAAAAAATACTGAAAAACTGGCGTGAAAAAAATCACCTAAATATTCTCAGAATAATCAGGAAGGCTGATGCTCTTGTTTATCTTTACATGCTATGTACATATTCCATAATCATTTTGATAAGTAATCTTTCAAAAATGCATGCAACAGCATTTTTGCAATCTGGAAACAGAAATGAAGTACATGTTCAAATGCTTCAAACTTGCTTTTAAGTCATTTTCTCCTCATTATTGCTTTCTATCTGTAGTTTTGCACCTTAGCTTTGATACAAAACAAGCTCAGTTCAACTCCTTTGGCGTAAATGGCTTGTTGTGGAGGAGTCATATGACTTCAGAGCATTATGGCCGGGTTGACTTCGTTTGGTCCATTCTGTGAAGCAGGAATCCTTCTTTAGAACGCAGTCGGTCTTGCCTGAGAAGCTCAATACCAGCAGACAGTCTGAGGTTGTAGGTGATTGGCAGCTGAAAATACTAAAACAGTCTTTCACTAAATCCAGGTCATTGCAAGCAAAAGCAAGGGCTTGGCTGAAGAGATGGCTCAGTGGTTTCCAGCAAGAACTGCTCTTGCAGAAGAAAGGAGTTCAGTTTCTAGCATCCAGTTGAGATGGCTCACAACCTCCTGTAATTCCAAATCCAGGGGATCTGATGCCATCTTCCTGCTCACAACTGTTCCTGCAAATGCAGACACACACACACACACACACACACACACACACACACACACACACACACACACAAATTTCAATAAAACAGTTCTTTAAAAAGGAACATGAGGGATCAGGATGGTGAAGTTGGGGGAAGAACAGAAAGGCGGTGCAAGAAAAGAGGCAGTTTGATAGAGGGAGCCATTATAGGGCTACTAAGAAACGGCACTAGGGAAATTCCCAGGAATACACAAGGATGACCCCAGCTAAGAATCTAAACAATAGTGGAGAGGGTACCTGAACGGACCTTCCCTTGTAATCACATTGATGACCACCTTAACTGTCATCATAGAACCTTTATCCAGTAAATGATGGGAAGCAGATGCCAAGATCCACAGCTAAGCAGAGCTCCGAAGAGAGGAAGGAGTGATGATATGAGCAAAGGGGTCAAGATCATGATCGTGAAACTTACAGAAACAACTGACCCAAGTAAGTGGGAGCTCAGTGACTGCAGACTGACATTTGGGGATCCTGTAGAGAACCAAACTAGGCACTGTGAATGCAGCTGACAGCTGTGTGGCTTGCGAAGTATGTGGGGCAGTGGGAGGAACAGTGCATGAACAAGCTTTTTGGGGTCCATTGCCTATGTAGTGATATTTATAGCCTAGATAGAGAGGGCAGGGCTTTCACCCTGCCTCAATATGATGTGCCAGCCTTTGTTGACCCCCCATGGAAGTCCTCACCCTCTTTGAGGAGGAGATAGGAGGTGGGATGAGAAGAGCTGGATAGAAGATGGGATCATGGGAAGCAGAAAAAGGGGAAGGAGAGGGAACTGGGATTGGTATATAAAAATAAAGATTTTTTTTTAAAGAAGCAGTTCAAGTTAGATACACAATGAAAATGTTTCTTGTCTTGCATTTTCTAATTAATTCTCGAAAAGAAATTTAACCGTGTAATAAGCATGATTATTTTAGATGATAGGAACATACCATTCTTGGAAAATTTTCATTGTGTTCTGATTCTATTGTTTGTTATCTATTACTATTTATTTTATAGTAATAATATTAAATTTTGCATGCCTGAGTGTAGCTGTGTAAGTCTGCTGCATGTTTAAGCTCTCTCTTTTATGAATTATGTAAGACTTTCAGTTATGCTTTAGTTAGGCAGGGTTTGAGAAGGTATGTGTTTGTAAAAATATTCTTGGATACACAATAGCAAAATATGTTAATTTAACATGCATTTTCAATCTTTAATCTAATAACCTAATAATATGCAGTAGTCTGGTTTAGATTATAAAATGGGTGGTGGGGCATGGAAAGTCATATTGAGAATATATGACCCATAATTGACACCATGTACCACAGATTAGTCACACATTTATCTGAGTGAATGAATTCTTGGCTATCAGAAGCACAGCTTCAGAACAAACTTCTGGTCAATATTTTGCTATGAAAACATCTTTGAATAACTTTATTTTTAAATTTTCACTTACATATACTTATAGATGTAGAGACACGTACATACAAACACCCATATACACATACATTTTAGCTTGGTGTTTCACTTAGAATCCTTTTTTGTCTTTTCATGCTTCCCCTTGTACAACCTGATATTATGTTATACACAGAGTGTATGATTCTGACTCAACAATTAATCTTATGAGGAGTGCGCATGGCAGATAGGTGACAGGGAAGACCGATGGCAGAGTTGAAATCTGTATCATTTTTTACTCCTGCGCATGAAATTACTCCATGCAATCTGTTCCAGTCCTGCAAGGGGACAATTGGCTCACTGACAGTCTTTTCTTGCAGCACTCTTGCTGACCACAGACAGGTGTAGTTATTCAATTTCCTTGTGTTGGTCATTTAATGGAATTTACCTAACAGGTGTGGAGTTAGACTATCAAAAGACTTTTTTAAAAAATAATTTTCAAGGAAAACAGCAATCTTTCCCTTCCTATAATGGAGAGTCATCACTACAAATTATTATACTTTCAAAATATAGTATGTTATTTAGTCAAAATTATCTTTACTATTATTTTATTATAATTATTTCTTCAGTTTTAAGGTATTGAAGACTATGATCCAGACGGTGGAGGTAAATACCTTTAATCCTAGCACTCAGGAGGCAGAAACAGATGGGTCTCTGTGCTGGTCTACAGAGCAAGTTCCAGGACAGGCTCCAAAGCTATACAGAGAAACTCTGCCTCAAAAAAAAAAAGATATTAAAGACTATTTTGTCATAAATAAATATATATAAATAAATAGAATAAGATCATTTTATTATATGGTTTTGCTAAAAATAATGGTATCTAGCAAAATATAAAATATCATAAATATTTTTGTTTTTAGAAGACATTGCTTATATCAAATTTCATTTCTCTGTACTATAAAAAAACTTTGAAAAATTTTTCCTCTTAAATTAGGGCTTTTCAAGTTAACTGATCTTTTTAATAATTATAACAAGTAGAAAGCAAAATTCAGTCTTGATCTCTAGTAACTATGACTATTATATGCAAATGTTCTGAAATTATATAGGCAAGACTCACATAGATATGAACCTAAATATATTCTTTTTCCTCTATGCATACTTCATTTGCAGGTTTGCATTCCTGGAACAGCATCAGCAAAATGTCTCCAGGTTCCTTCAATTTGTGTTTTTAATTGAACTACCTGGTTTTACACCAGCACATTTCCATACAACTCAAAAGCTCCTTGGAGGAGGAGAAGATTTGTGTTCTTCAGTGAAGGAGCCCCACTGTACATTTAAATTTGCGATTCACATTTAAATGTGAAATTTAAATCATTGAACGGGGAGTGTTGCAGGAGCAGAGCAACTCAACAGGTAAATCTGAGCCCTTACGACCATTAGACCTTTGTTTCATAAAGACTGGAAATCTAATGAAGTACATACTGAAGGAAACACTCAGGTCTCTCATATCTGTGCTGGATATTGCTATTGCAGTCCCATCCCCCACTTACATGGAAGATGGCAGGCCTCCAAGCCACAGATTATTTCAATAATTCTTCTGGCAGTTTGCATATTATATAAGAATGCTTTCTGATTTTTAAATTGAATTTTTAGATTTGATTACTTAGGTTATTGGTTGCTGCCGTAAAACTACTTTGACTGCTCATATTTTGTGTGTTATTATGTTTCAAAAAATATGATTACAATGAGTGGAATGAAATTGACTGCTGCATAGGACTGTACTATGCTGGAGGAAAATTCCAATAAAGACCGACAAAGTCATGCCATCATAAGCTGACATATAAACAGATGTTGATTGGCAGGCATCAAATCCTGCCTTTCCTTCATTTTTACAAATTTTGATCTTTGAGAATCATGCAAATATAAATAACGTATTTAGTCATGACCTGATTTGTCTCAGAAAAGGGATAAAACTAAAATTCTTAAAAATTAATATTGACCTATCATGTGCTACACTTTAAAAAATGCAAAACCAGTATTTTGAACCTTCTTAATTTCCTTCTTTCATCTGATAAATTGAAATTATGTTTTTAGATATAAATAACAAATGTTGAGTTTAGATTTTTAATAACTTTCTCAGAAGAAATTTTCCTTCTGACAACACTTCTACCTGATTCTTCTTTCTAAGATGGAGTGGCTGTTTATAATTTCTTTACTTCACAAATACAATCAGAATAGAATAAAACAAAGGACATTATTACCAATTGTTTTTCATACAATATGTCGTGATTGCATTTTCCCTTTCCCGAACTAACCCCAGATCCTCCCCACATCCCTACACACCCAACTTCTTGTTTTCTCTCTTTCTCTCTCTCTTTCTTTCTCTCTGATTCACTATCTTTTAAAAGAAAAAAATTAAAAGTAAAAACAAATAAAAATCATAAGACAAAAAAACTACCAAAACAAAACAAAACAAAAAGGGTCCTCTTTGTGTTGACCATTACTCCAGGGCTAGGGCATGCCCTGGAGTGCGGTTGATTTACCCAATGTCAGTCCATTGGATAGAACTGACTTTTCCTTTCCCAGCATGGTTTCAATCAGAAATATGTCTTGACTATGGCTGTGAGTTTGCGTTCACTTCCCCATCTCAGTACTGGGATTTTTTTTCCTAAGTTGAACTTGTACAGGTCTTCTATATGCAGTCAATGACCAGTCTGCAAGTCAGACACATTTTATGAGAAAAAAGTAAATTGGACTTGTGTAGGTCTCCTTGTTCAAATTATGTTTTGTTTTTTAACCTTTTAATACACATATGTGTATGTACAAATATACACACATACATACACAGAGACGTGTGTGTGGGGGGGGTGTCATGCAGAAATCATGAGGATGTCAGAGGACAATTTGTAGGTTTTCACTCTCTCCTTTCACCATATTAGTCCTAGGGACCATCATGCTTCGTGGCAAGGGAATGTATCTGCTGATTATCATGTTGGTCCTATCTATGTTTGTTTTGTTTTGTATTGCTTTAGGAAAGTAAAAGTCATCGCATAATGGGTATATTCAAATATCTTTGTGATAGTGACTGCAGTTTTAACATATCTTATAATATTTCTGAAGCTGAATGTTTCCTATGCTTCCTAACCTTCACAGTGTAAGTCAGAAACCTCCAGAGTTTCCCATTGCCCAATCCCCTGTGTTGTGTTACTGCAAAATTCTCATTCAATACTTCTAATTCCTTCATGTTCAGGATGTTTTTTTTTTCAGCTTTACAGTGATGTTGTATTTAAACCTAACTTTTTTATTTAGTTTATTCAAAATTTCATTCACTTTCTACTTGCAATAGGAGAATGGGGGGGGGGGGTTGGGGAAAAGACGGGCTGGACTGGTGACTTGACGCTGCATTGGTAGTACCTGACTGGGAGCCCTGGGGTGCTAAGCATGGCAGAAGAGCTAAGAGTTAGGTTGAGATTTTCACCTTCATGCAGACCTCATCCCATTTATTGCAGTGGAGGTCTAGGTTAATTTTTTACCTGTATATATGGCCATCTCCATGGTCTTCATAAATGAAACTAGATAAAAATGTGAGGATACTGGTTTTTGAGAAACTTAATAGAACACTATGATTTTATTGATGTAATTCATATAATAATCTCATATTCTTCTCAAAAAAAGGGAAAAGAAAACAACTATATGGGCCTATGCTAAATTGGAATCTGGAGAAAAATAGAAACTAGCTCTGTGTTTTCTGTAAGGCTTAATTCAGGCTAGATTGTTCTTACTTTCTTTCCATGTTTACTCTATCATAATGAGGCCTTTAGCATCAATCAAGAATATTAGAAGATTCCTGTGATTTATTATGTCATTATATGAAGACATTTTTACTGTTAGAAAATTTTGAAAGCCACAATATCAAGTTTTTGGAATTTTGTGGAATTTCACTGCCAGTTTTCTGATTTTTCTCTATCAAAATACAGTGCATCTTTAGAATAAATTCTTAGCCAATTTCTAAATAAAATGATGTCTAACATTCCTCATTTTTCTTCCAGAAATGCTTCATACATGTTAGTGATTGGGAACTGAAGTAACCCGTGACCTTTCAAGGTCAGCTGTAAACATCATTGCCCACATTAAAGTGATTAACTGTTTCATAAAAGGCACTGTGTCTTAGCAAGAAAGTTCAGATTTATTCTCTTTTTACTGCATGCCTTAGGTTTAACCAATTGCTATAAAACACAACTAATATATGAAGGTTTAAAGTAGAATTTACAATTAAGCAACTAAGAGGCTAGAGCCTCTAATACTTTACTAAGACCAGTAGACACTGGTAATCTCCAAAGTCTTCACGATTTTGTGAGAAATAAAGACTGACTGGGGGAGGGAAAGGAACCTGGGTGATGTTATGTTTGGCATCTGCCTTTTCCATTCAAGAAAGTGTAATTTCCTCCTGGAAGGAAAAAGATTTCATGCTTGAGGCTGGGCATAAATCAGACTGAAATGCTATAGCAGAGGCTATAATTTTATAAACTATCACGTTGTGGAAAATGGAGTTAAGCTGTAATCTATGGTGTAGTTACCATCTCTCTAAGGAATAATTGAGTAATGGCAAGTAGCCCTAAAGAGCTCTCTGTGTTGTGATCTTTCGGCACCTCCAGAGAATGACGAGGCTTCTTCAAGTAAATGATTTGGGGTTTCATAGTATCTTTTAGCCTGCAAAAGTGACCAGGCAGGTCAGCAAAGACACTTGCTTCTCTTTAGCAACATGCACAGAATTTTAACCTACATTAAAAATAGTGTTTTCCCTCTGATGTAATAGTTACAGTTGTGTAAATTATAAAGTAGTCCATAAAATATTATCAGTCTTTTACAAGGTAGACAATTTCATTATGAGTTTATTGTAACAATTAGTATTAATGAATTGGGAATGTGGGTAACATTTTGTAGCATTTCCAAATTTAAAGTATTATAAATACAATAAACTACTAGGACTCTGCTTCATCAGAACTGATCCATAAGGACAAACATTGTGATATTAAATATTGACCTTTAGTGTTCCCTATACTACATGTTCCATATTCAAAGGCTCATCAGCAGTCAGCTGTCTGGTACACTCATGGCACCTCAGTTTACCCTCTTTTAATATTTATATATTTTAAATATCATTTTAGATTACAACCATAGTTACTCCCACCTCTTCTGTTCACTTCACTGACCTCCAACTCCACCTCCAAACCACTCCTCCCAAAGAGTAAAGACTCCCATGAGGAATCAACAAAGTCTGCCATATTAAATTGGGAAAGGAGCAAGCCCCTTCCCTGTACATTAAGGCTGAACATCACACCCCACCATAGGGAATAAACTCCAACAACCTAGATAAGATCTCCTAAGTAAACAATTTTCCCTGTTTGCTCAGTTCTTGCCACCTTTTCTCTGGAGATTTTCACAAGGTGAGTAGGAGAAAAGGATATGAGTTTGGACAAGATGAGTAGGCACCTCCCTCACAAACTGCCCAGAAGGAAAGGATAAGGGTCCTTCAAGCTTCAAGGTGTAACACTCTGTGTTCAGGGTATTGTATTTTTTTTTTAAGTAGAGTAGTGGAAGATAGTTTGAAAGTGTTTCCTATCTCAAATAGGAAATAATCTTCATCCGTGTTTTTATTCATCTGTCTCATGACATAACTTATGTTACTCATATTTGAAATTGAAGAAGACACCAAAAAGTGGAAAGATCTCCCATGCTCTTGGGTAAGTAGAATTAACATAATAAAAATGGCAATCTTATCAAAAGCAATCTACAGATTCAATGCAATGTCGATCAAAATCCCAGCAAAATTCTTCCACAGACCTCAAAAGAACAGTACTCAACTTTATATGAAAAAAAAAAAAAAACAAAACAAAACAGGAAGGCCAAAACAATCCTGTACAATAAAACACTTCTGGAGGTATCACAATCCCTAACTTCAAACTCTATCTCAGAGCTACAGTACTGGAAACAGCCTGGTATTGACATAAAAACAGAAAGGAGGACCAATGGAATCGAATCAAAGACCTTGATATTAATTCACACACCTATGAACCTTAAACATTTGTCATATTTAGCTGGAAAAATAACAATAGTAATATTAAGAATATCTGCTTCTTTTTTCTTCAGTTTGTCTGTTGCACTTCTTATATTAAAAGTCAGGTTCCAATTTTTCAATTTTTCACTTTGTCATATGTAAACAGCAATGAAATTATCATCACACTGAAGATGCTCACTTCCAAATGGTTAGTGCTGTCCTTCGAAATCTATGTGTGTTTCTCCATTATTTTCCTGTCTCCTTCTTGAGATTCATATCTAGATTATATTGATTTCTATATACTATAACTAAACAGGACAACTAAATATTGATTACTATTCTGAGTTCTTTCAGAGAGAATACTTGTTTTGAGTTTAACCCATAGTGATTTGTTTATTAATATCTTATGTTTTCTTCCTCAGTTGAATTTTACTGCTTGTCCTTAAATAAAAGTATATAAACAACACCTCTGTGATTCCTCAATGTTTTGATACATTAATAAAAACACAGTATACTACATAAATTGTTAGTATTAGCATGGTATCATTTGACATTTTGTATAAGGATATATTTAATATGCAGTATTCACACTGTCTCATGCCCAAATCTCTGAAATATATTGACAGTGAAGCATTCAAAATTATAGATTTTTAAAAAGATATTCAGCCTGTATACTGGCTGGTTTTGTGTGTCAACTTGACACAAGTTAAGTCATCAGAGAGGAAGAAGCCTTAGTTGAGGAAATACTTCTATACGATCCAGCTGTAAGGCATTTTCTCAATTAGTAATCAATGAGGTGGGCCAAACCTAGGATGGGAAGTGCATCCCTGGGCTGTTGATCCTTGGTTGTATAAGAAAGCAGGCTGAACAAGCTGTGGTAAGCAAGCCAGTAATGGCTTCCTTCATGGCCCTTCAGCATCCTGCCCTGTTTGAATCCTGTCCTGACTTCTTCCAAGATGAACAGCAATCTGATAATGTAAGCCAAATAAACCCTTTTTGCCCAACTTACTTTTTGGTCATGGTGTTTCATTGTAGCAACAAATATCCTAACCAAGACAGCCTGTAAATGCTTTCTGTAGTTACTCTACTATGAAAAATTACTCAAAATATTTTTCTCCCATCTGTTGGTTTTGCGTATTACTACCCTTCCCCATTCTTTTTCCCTCTTTGC
The DNA here is from genome assembly GCF_037038515.1 of Microtus pennsylvanicus. NCBI lineage: Eukaryota > Metazoa > Chordata > Mammalia > Rodentia > Cricetidae > Microtus > Microtus pennsylvanicus. The sequence goes on along the minus strand of NC_134579.1, from coordinate 172,840,994 downwards.
TTTTTCACAATTCTTCCCATCTACCATAATCACAGTTCTACTGTCAACTCTATGAAATTGCCTATTTTAGATTCCACAGACAATTAAAAAATATAGTGCTTATCTTTCTGTCTCCAGCTTATTACACATTAAAATGTCAGCTGCTAGTAACTGTGAGACTCTAAAGATGACAAACCTAAGTACCTCAATTGTATATCATTTTGTGAATATTTTAGTCTGCAGAAAACTTCCGATCTTTGATATGGTGTATTAATATGCACCTTACATACCAATATGAAGAATATTTTTGAAAAGCTACTCACAAGGTGTGATGAATAACTGGGAAGAACCAGGCATTTCCTCAAATTTCTTCCTTTAGACAATGGAGTGATGAGCATCACAGAGCATATGTTGTTTCTGTTGCACTGAGTAATTATTATGTCTGTTCTGCACAGAAAAAAATGCACAAGATAAAGAAGATGGATGTGAGAAAGTCACAAAGATGGAAAATAAATTCAAGACTATAGAAAGTGACTAAAATATGGAGCTAGGAAATGGATCGTTGCTTGTTGCTCAAATGAAGGCCGGCATTTGGTTTCTTTTCAACTAGGTAAACGTTAAATGTGGGAGCAAATTTCTGAAACCCTAGGGCACAAGAGGCAGAGGAACAGACGGCAGATACAGAATCTCTCTGGGCAGCCAGTCCAGCTGAAATGGTTAGCTCCATTTTCAGCGAGAGACATTGCTTCCACACAATGTGGAGAGTGATAGAGACAGGCACTGATGTTGCCTTCTGGCCTATACTCACTCTCTCTTTCTCACATGCATGTGTGCACGCACACACAAACACACACTCTCACGGATATGTACATGAACACTAATGTACATAAACAGATATGTACACCCAAAATAACTAAAGCAGAAGCAAGTAAATTCTATAGGACTGTGCACTAGTTTTTTCCCTTTTGCTTTAGCAAAGGACGCTTCTCATTTTTCCATATGTATGCACATGTTCACCAACAGAGTAACATACTCATCAGAAGTCAGCTTAAGATGTAGATGTTAAGTTTTTATTTGATTATATATATATATATATGTGTGTGTGTGTGTGTGTGTGTGTGTGTGTGTATGTAGATTTACATGCACAGTGGGTATATATATATTTATATATGCATGATTTTTGACTTTTTCGTGAATCATTTTGTTATTTAACCTTTCCTTCTGTATTTATCTTCCTCCCATGCCTAAATAACCTCCCAATTTTCCCAGTTGTATTTTCTTCCAAACTCTCATATATTGTTATTTCCATCTACTTTGCCCTTCCCTCAGTTTTCCAATTTTATTGTCCTTGTTCCTTAAAGTACTTCAAATCATATGGTAATATCTAAATATTTGGAACTAGGAAGCTCTGGTGAGAGAGAATTGTCTAAGTCTATGTTACTTCACTCAATATGTTATCTTCTAGTTCTGTCCGCTTACCTGCAAAGTTCATGGTTTCATTTATCCTTAGCACTGAATAGTATTTCATAGTATAAGTGCACATTTTTATTACTTGTCAGTAGAAGGCATCTCCATTGTTTCAATTTCCTAGCTATTGTAAACGAAGCCACAGTGAACATGACTGAGGAAGTAGCCATGCTTAGCATGTTGAGTCCTTTGGCACATGCTGAGGAAGGCAATAACTGGATCCTATGGTAGATTTATTTTCAACTTTTTGAGGATTCTATGCAGGGATTCCCAGAATGGCTAAACCAGTTTCCAAATCCATCAGCTGTAAATGAGGATTCCCTCTTTCTCACAATCTTTGTAGCAATTGTTGTCAGTTATGTTGTTGATTTTAGCCATTCTGGTTGTGGTAAAATGAAATATTAAAGGCATTGTAATGTGTGTTTTCTCAATTTAGAGACAGTAAAATTTTCTGAGATATCTATTGGTCCTTTCATTTCTTCTTCAGAGAGCTCTGCTCAGTCCTTGAGCTCATTTTAAAATGTATCCTATTTTCTATATGTACACATACATATACCTTTTAATCTGAAAGTTACCAGCTCTGTATCATAACTATTTATTGAAAAGTGATATGACTTGAATATATAGAGGAAAATTATTTCATATTCCCTTTTCACAGTAATACTTTATTTTCTCTTGAAAATATGTTTATAGACTTTATAAAAATTAAGGATTAAGTTACATTGTTTTTATGACTTACTAATCAAATATATAGGAGTATATTTCTAACATCAAATAACATGTTAAAGCCGGGCGGTGGTGGCACACGCCTTTAATCCCAGCACTCGGGAGGCAGAGACAGGTGAATCTTTGTGAGTTCGAGGCCAGCCTGGTCTACAAGAGCTAGTTCCAGGACAGGCTCCGTATCTACAGAGAAACTCTGTCTCGAAAAACAAAAACAACAACAAAAAATAACATGTTAAATGTGCATCTAACTTTTATTTAATAGAATTATCTTTTTAATATGTACCACAGTTAAATTTTACTTTTATCAAGAGAGAAATTTCCTTTGTTCCATCTGTTTGTTAATATAACTAATAAAATTAGAATTACCCCTTGCTTATATAATTATCATGTGATGTTACTCTATGGAACTGAAATCCATTCTTAGAGTCTTCAGGGGGAAAAGTGGCAATTTTATTCTGTGGTAAAGAAGCCACACAAACTTGCCTGTAATTTTCATGTTCAAGTAAAATTGTTTTTTTCAAAAATAAAAGAAGAAAGAAGTTTTGTTTCAAAATGCATTACTGCCTGTATTAGGGTATGGTTGGCTGCTCAGCTATGCCAGCCTTCTGTGCTATGCCAGAGGAAACAATCCTAGATATGGAATTTTCAAGATTTACAAATGTAACTCAATTGCTTGGGAGACTCATGTTCCTGTGAGGGTGTCCAAAGCTTTCAGGGAGAAAGAAATATAATATTGGGGATTAACATTTAAAATCAGGATGCAAATTCTTCAAAATAAACCAAGATGTTTTCCTGAACATTTTAATAATCTTCTAAGAAAATAGGGGAGCTGCAAGACATTCAAAGAGACATGAGATAGAAATTAAAAGAAGCCATCTGAGTAAGCATAAACCAGCATCTAAACATGGCTGTATCTGTAGGACCTCACCTTTTAGGCTTTGCCTCTTTCTGCATAATTCTGATATTTAAGATTCAAGATTCTTAATAAGCTGTTAATGAAAGGGCATCCACAATTTTAACACAGTGCTCAGAAAGCTACCTCTGTTTTATGTTGTCCTTTTGAGAAAATGTGATTACAAATGAATGTGCAATGAACTTGCAAGATTTACATTGTTTGATGTAAACCACATATAGAAAATGCATTCTATTACTTGGGAATAAAGGTTGTTTTAAAAACTATCCACATTTTACACAATTCACATGGATTCACAAACCATATACTTACACTTTAAATCCCTGGACTCCTAATTATGTTTTTTTCAGGAAAAGAGCTTTGAAAGCAAAATCATATTAGCTCTAAAATGTATCCATACTATTTCCAAATATACCTTTCTACAGAATGCATATTCTAAATCTCTTGTGCATTTTATAATACAGAATATGATGTTTGATCCAAAATAATTGTTCAGCATTTGCTGGCAGCATTGAGGTTTCCTACTGATATTTTTATTTTATTTTAAGGCTCTCTATGATAATTTTAGTAAGCTATATCCTAGATTAAAAATGTTTCAAGAGGGTCTTGAGAGAGAGCTCATCAGTTAAATGCATCTGCTGCTTTTTCAGAAGACCCGGGTTAGAAACCCATTATTCCCATTGTAGCTCACTACTATCTGCAACTCCAATTTCAGGGATCTGATATTTGCTTTCTGTGGCAACTATGCACACAAGTAGTGCACAGATGCATAGAAAATCCATACATATAAAATAATAAAACAAAATTTAAAATATGTTAACCTAAGGATGTCTAAGGCTATGTTATTGCTGACCTAAAATTTATTGACACATTACTTCGTGGCATGACAGCAATTTATTGTAAACTTGTTTCAGATGCAGAAAGCTCTAAGGTTTTGCTTGTGTGAATGTTCGCATTTTAATTTTTAAGACTTTTTAATTTTCATGTTCATGCACGTGTGTGTTGGTGTAGTCTACCACATGTGTGTGAGTGCTTGCAGAGATCAAAGATGGTACCAGATCTCCATGGAGCGTCAGTTACAGGTTGCTATATGCAACTCTATGTGGGTGCCGAGAATGAACTCAGGTACTCTGAAAGAACAATACACACTGAAACGCTGAGCTATCTTTCCAGCCAGATGTTTGTGTTTTAAAAAGACACTGCCATTTAGGATCTTCCCATTGTCCTATTGACAATAAAAAGCCCTCAACCTGAACCTTAAGATCTGCAGTATCATTTTGTTGACTTGTCCAAGCTCAACCTGGACGTCTTTGTTCAGTACAACAACTGAAAGAAGTCTTTGAGTGTGAGCACATAGAAAAACTTAGATAAAATGCGCGTCATGCTTTCAAAATATTTTCACATATTGTTACTATATGAAAGAGAAGTGAGAACTATGTCCTGAAAGACATCAGGATTTCTTACACCATTTTATGACTCCATTGAAACCTCTGCAGCGCCACAGCAGATGATCTAATCATTCTATGTTTAGAGTTGTGAAATAATTCCTTTTGTTTCACTCCTATTGGGTATGTCCAGGTGCCATGAGGATGGGGAAGCTAAAGCCACATCAACACAATCAGCTGACAAAGGCAAAAATTAATCAAGTATGACCCTGATTCATAGGGTGACAAGGGACAGTGTGGCACTTCCACAGCACCTGAATTCCTCAGTTCCAGCTTAGATGAAGACCCAGGATCAGCAAATATCAGTGTAGTAATTAAGAAACAATGAAATGCACTTTACAGAAGATTGACATACACATAAAATAAAGACTCAATAAAAATATTATTTTGAAAGATTGGATAAACTTCAAAGCTGTGCATATAGAGTAGGTAAATTGAGTGGGCAATTTGAAAGCTATGAGAATGGTTTACATCCTACAAGAAGAACTGCCAAAAAAGGAACGAGGGGAGAGCTGGGGACTCCTGTAGTGTGTATGAGAATATTAAATGTCATTAGGTTTGTATTTGCAAAAGGAAAGGACCAAATGAAGACTGTCTTTTCAGGGTTTCTGCTAATGATGTAATCTAGCAGCATGTAACCGCTTGTTTACATTATACATATTATACAGACTAACATATATAATGCTCATGTTTACGTCCTAAAATAGGCAAGCAGAGTATCAGGGAGCTTACTGCAGCACTGTACAAAGTACTGCAAAGAACTACTGAATTCTTATGAAATACACATCACCCAGTCTTTGATAAAGAATTCAAATAATATATCATCATTGTGCATATTTGAATTACATCAACTTAGGGGGCAACACATTTATAAAAATGTAAAACAAAATCAGTATTGTATGAGTCTCCATGTCTTAAGGAATTTCTTTTGGTTCAACCATGAGTAAATATTTGCATTCAATTATTAGCACCGAAGCAACTTGGTGAGAAGTTAAAGATATTCTCCATCTTTAATATGGCAGCCATAGAATTCAGGAGAGTTCCAAGCCTTTGACTGGTTTCACAGATGAATATTGGGTATAAAACAGCAATTTGCCTGGTACTGGTAAGTCTAGGAACAGAATTATAATAACTAAGAGCCAGGAGAAGAAAGTCAGCTCATGTAGACCTGGTCAAGGAGATGCTACCATCCCTACTCATTCTCACTCCCAGCTCCAGTCTCATAAGTGAGTTACTTAGGAACTTAGCTGGTGTTTTCAAGCTAGTTACCTTTCTAGTTTCAAAATGAGTTAGATGGTTAAGTTTTGTGAGTTTCTTTTTCAATCCTATTACTCAATGAGCAGACTATGTAGAACTGGGAGTTATCAAAATAAGTGAGATCACTATTGAGGAGGAAGTTCCCAAGGCTGAATATGGCAACCATGAAGATCATGTGCATCAGAATTACTATATTCTTATGTACCCTTCTGGACAGAAAACAGATTTTCTAATCCCTGCAATATGTACTTTCTTAGAATACAAAAAGCAAAAACAATTGAAGATTGTAGTGCCCATTTGTATGCATGCTTGTGCACATGTGAATATATGCCGATGCATGATGTGGTATAGTGAGAAATATTATATGTTCCTATTTTTAATCCTCTGGCTCACAGGATGTTTGGGTGTCTTTGTTTTTATTTCATAACATTAATGACTATAAGCCACAAGTTAATGTTTGAATCTTTCCTGGCCCATAATAAAATACATTTTTCATTTCCTCTAAATATTAAAAACCAGTAATGTATCTAACATACTGTTATTTTTTCACAAACTTAAGAAAATTAAGTTTCATAAAATTTATAGATTTGACCTAAATATTTTAGAAATTCTTTAGACTTTTAAAAATATCAGGTCAATATTCATATTTATTCCTTTGGAATAAAATTCATTCTAATATTTGACAAGTTTTTTATCTTTGGTGGATGGGGTGGTCAGGGTTGCTCACAGACAAGAACCTGGAGGAGGATGTGGGAAGCCTGAGTAGGGTGGTGTAGGCAACTTCTGTTCTGGTTTCTTTTCTGGTGGTGGCACCTTGGTGGCTGTGGCCTTTTTGCAAGGGTTCATTGTAGTGGCATTTTATTTCCATTTTAATAAATAAAGCTTGCCTGAAGATCAGAGAGGAAAACAGCCCCACTAATCAACCTTACCTATATTGCCAGGCAGTGGTAATATACACCTTTATAATCAGTAGCCACACTAGTTGCCATGGAAACCGGGTGGTATATGCCTTTAATTCCAACCCCAGAGAGGAATATAATGTGAGAGAAGACAGCTCAGAGACACAGTTTCATTCTGAGATTTCTGATAGCAGGATCACCATTTCAGACTGAGGTCCATATAAGAGCCAGTGGCTGGCTGTTTTGCTTTTCTGCTGTGACTCTCCTTCCTGGGTGATGTTCTAAGTCATTGGGTCTGCGGCCTTTTTATATTTTTTTCTAAAGCCTCTCTGGACATCACCATTTGCATGGGAGGGGAAGGTTATAGTGACACCTGAGTGACACAGCTCTTTGCCAAGTGGCACAGAGATCAATCAAGCTACAGAAAACATTTTCAGTCCAGTGCAGAGACATCTCCCCGAAAACCAGGAGCAGGCTTCAAAATGTTTAGCTTGCGTATATCCAGCAGAGTACTACCCTGGATGTTTTTGAGACTTTGTTGACACCACTGTCTTCATTATAGATGACACAAAATACCCTGCAGTGGATATGATTGTGGTTTCTCATTTTGCTCTTTCCAGATCTCAGTGGCTTTCTGTGAATTTTTTATAATCTGTTCCATTATGTTCTCTGTTTTATGTTCTTGGCTCAGTGCTGAGTTGGACACCTTGGGAGAAGGAAAAGGAATGCATGCTTCCTGTTTCCTAGTCACAAATGAAGAACTAGGATATGGTGGAGGGTCTGCTGTGATCCGAGGAAAAAAACAGGAATGCCGAAGAGCCTGAGCAGAAAGGAGAACCATGCAAAGCTTCCTAGAAAATCCACAGGCCTTTTTTATTTTCTGGTTAGGTGACAATGTTTTCTTTTTTATTAATTAATTAATTTATTTATTTATTAAACATTTCTGTCTCTTCCCCGCCACCGCCTCCCATTTCCCTCCCCCTTCCCCAATCAAGTCCCCCTCCCTCCTCATCCCAAAGAGCAATCAGGGTTCCCTGCTCTGTGGGAAGTCCAAGGACCACCCACCTCCATCCAGGTCTAGTAAGGTGAGCATCCAAACTGCCTAGGCTCCCCCAAAGCCAGTACGTGAAGTAGGATCAAAAACCCATTGCCATTGTTCTTTGCAACTACTTTATTGAAATATTCACAAATAAAGTTGTATGTGTCTATATCCATGAGGTTAACACAATTGTGAGACTTTTTTTTATAACCTGAAAGGTGGTTACCACAGTCAAATCAACAGCATATCCATCACTGACTAATTTTCATCTCTCTATGTTTCTATGCTCATGTGTGGAAGAGACTTAAGACTTTCTTAATAAATCCTAAGCATTTAGAACAGTTTTGTATTCAAATTTCTTACAATTTGGCATTACTTATATCTCCAGAATGTATTCTTCTATAGCTGAAAATGTATGTTCCTTGATCAATATCCTCTTATTTCTCATCCTTGACTATGCTATCTTGCATCCATATTTTTATTGTGCTTCTTTCTGCTACTTCCAAGTTGGATCATATAGTGCCTGTGTCCAGCTCATTTCACTCAGCATAATGTTTTTCAGCTAATCCATAATGCAGCAAGCAGCAGGATTTTCTATTTATGGCTAAATAATGTTCCATGCCGTGTATGTATCACATTTTCTTCATCGATCATCTACCAACAGAGATTTAGGATGTTTTCATGCCTTGACAATGATTAATGGTATTTTAATGAACATGGGATGTACATATCTCTTTTAGACACTGAATTTATTTCACTTATGCATGTTTTAAAATGAAACTGTAGAGCTAAATTAGAGTATTGTTTTAATTTGGGGGTTAAGATCCATACTGTGTATACAAAAACCAAAGGTTTGGACAAACCAAAGATTCTGTCCTTTCCAGATACCCTTACCTACACCAAAGTTTCTTTTTACTGATACCCATCCTAATGCATGCAGTGAATTTTTTAAGTGACAAAGTAAAAGATTAAGTGCCAAAGTTATGAAACCTTAGAAGAAATGGAAAGCAATTTCTTTATGCTCCACATGTTCAGTGAGATAGTATGGCACCCATCTCTCTATGCCTGTTTTTATTTTAATTAACACAAGGATTTCTAGTTCTAACCATGTTGTTTTAAATGCCTTTTGATGGTGTATATGAATCATATTTTATCCATTCAACAGTGAGGGAGATATATTTTTTTTATAATCTTTGGTTTTGTTACAGTGAATATGAGAACACAGATGTCTCTTTGACACACTAATTTCTTTGGGTAATATATCCAGGGAGGGTTACTCCATCATATTGAGGTTTTTTTTATTTGTTTAATTTTGAAGCATCTCCAACCTCTGTCTCATTATAGAAGTACTAATTTCCACTACCACTAACAATGTCCCAAAGAGTCCATTTCTTCACAACTGTGCCCATTATTTCTGTTCCTTGCCTTGATTCCTTTGTTAACAGTCTTCTTAACATGGGAGATGAGAAAAAAAAAATTCAACCCTTTAATATCACTCTTATTTTTCAACAAATAGAACTTTAAATCACACATGTAACACATTTTTAGAGTTTCAAAATTGCAAGTAATAAAATTAAATGATTTTTTACTGCCATAATCTTAATTCAACAAGAAATAAGTTTCTTCACGCTATCATCTAGATAAAAAATTATAATGCCCAGAAAGTGAGATGGCTTAGGTAGAAAAGGCTCTTGCTGATAAGCACAAAACCAGAAATTCATCCCTGGATTCAGCGGGTAGGAGAAGAGACTGTCTGCAAGGTGTCCTCTGACTCTACATACATGTAGCAGAAGCACACCTGCATGTGTTGCATGCTTATGCACTCTTATGCATACACACGATTAAATCTAAACTAAATTTTATCTCCAGATGTATATTCATGCTATTGTTAAACAATATTTTTTTTAATGAATTAATTCCTGGCGTGGTTCATTTGCTATCATAGAAATCAGGTATTTTCTGAGCGTGAGTCTGGGAACTCCAAAGGAGCAGACGGAAAGATAGGACCTCTGTGGGTCCGGGAATGAGTCTGGAAGTTCCGAGGAACTAGGCCTGAGCCAGAACCTCTACAGGTCCAGGTGTGAGTCTGGAACATCTGAAGGAGTAGGCTGGAGCCAGAGACCTTTGTGGGACCAACCACAAGCTAGGGTTCTGCAGGAACAGATCCAGACCAGGGACGTTTACGAAAACAGGACTGAGTTAGCAACCTAGGTTGGAGCAGGCCTGAGACAGTGAACTCCACAGGAGCAGAACAAACCCTAGGAGCACAGAACGACCTCTAGGAGCATGGAGTGATCTCCAAAGGTGTCTGTAACTGTGGCTTTCACTGCCCCCTGAGGAACAACAACGTGAGCCTTGGATCCACTGGCTCCTGGAAGATAGATCACAAAAGTCACAGACAACCCCAACTATACCTATCAGAGGAAAAAATATGGGTAGACAAGGTAAAAACACATACAACACCACAAAGAGCAACACGACACCAGTAAAAACAAGTGATTCTACAACAACAAAACTTGAACAATGAATATAGATGAAGCAGAAGAAAATGACCTTAATAATAATTTTACGAGAATGTTTGAGGCCCTTAAGAAAGAAATGAAAAGGCTATCACTGGTGTTTTTTATTTTAGCCATTCTGACAGGTGTAAGATGGTATCTTAAAGTTGTCTTGATTTGCATTTCCCTGATCGCTAAGGAAGTTGAGCATGACCTTAAGTGTCTTTTGGCCATTTGAAGTTCTTCTGTTGAGAATTCTCTGTTCAGCTCAGTGCCCCATTTTATAATTGGATTGATTAGCCTTTTACGGTCTAGTTTCTTGATTTCTTTATATATTTTGGAGATCAGACCTTTGTCAGTTGCGGGGTTGGTGAAAATCTTCTCCCAGTAAGTGGGTTGCCTTTTTGTCTTAGTGACAGAACAGAAATCTCAAGGTCCAAATCAGGAGCAGAAGGAGACGGAGCACGAGCAAGGACCTCAGGACCGCGAGGGGTGCACCCACACACTGAGTCAATGGGGATGTTCTATCGGGAACTCACTAAGGCCAGCTGGCCTGGGTCTGAAAAAGCATGGGATAAATCCGGACTAGCCGAACATAGAGGACAATGAGGAATACTGAGAACTCAGGAACAATCGCAGTGGGTTTTTGATCCTACTGCACGTACTGGCTTTGGGGGAGCCTAGGCAGTTTGGATGCTCACCTTTGGAGACCTGGATAGAGGTGGGCGGTCCTTAGGCTTCCCACAGGTCAGGGAACCCTGATTGCTCTTCGAGCAGATGAGGGAGGGTGACTTGATCGGGGGGAGGGGGAGGGAAATGGGAGGCGGTTGAGGGGAGGAGGCAGAAATCCTTAATAAATAAATAATTAAATTAATAAAAAAAAGAAAGAAATGAAAAGACCTCAATTTCAGCCTGAACACACTGAACCTGATAGAAGAGAAAGTGGGAAGTACCCTACAACAGATGGGCACAGGAGATCGCTTCCTATGTATAACCCCAGCAGCACAGACATTAAGGGCAACATTGAATAAATAGGACCTACTAAAACTGAGAAGCTTCTGTAAATCAAAAGACACTGTCACTAAGACAAAAATGCAACCTACTGACTGGGAGAAGATCTTCACCAACCCCGCAACAGACAAAGGTCTGATCTCCAAAATATATAGAGACTCAAGAAACTAGACTTTAAAATGCTACTTAACCCAATTAAAAAATGGGGCACTGAATTGAAGAGAGAATTCTCAACAGAAGAAGTTCAAATGACCAAAAGACACTTAAGGTCATGCTCAACCTCCTTAGCGATCAGGGAAATGCAAATCAAAACAACTTTGAGATATCATCTTACACCTGTTAGAATGGCTAAAGTCAAAAACACCAAGGATAGCCTTTGCTGGAGAGGCTGTGGAGGAAGGGGTACCCTCATCCATTGCTGGTGGGAATACAATCTTGTGCAACCACTTTGGAAATCAGTGTTGCGGTTTCTCAGGAAATTCGGGATCAACCTACCCCTGGACCCAGCAATACCACTCTTGGGAATATACCCAAGAGATGCCCTATTATATGACAAAAGCATTTGTTCAACTATGTTCATAGCAGTATTATTTGTAATAGCCAGAACCTGGAAACAACCTAGATGCCCTTCAATGGAAAAATGGATGAAGAAAGTATGGAATATATACACATTAGAGTACTATGCTGCGGTAAAAAAAACAATGACTTCTCGAATTTTGCATGCAAATGGATAGAAATAGAAAACACTATCCTGAGTGAGGTATCCCAGACCCAAAAAGATGAACATGGGTTGTACTCACTCATAATTGGTTTCTAGCCATAAATAAGGGTCACGGAGACTACAATTGATGAACCTAAAGAAGCTAAATAAGAAGGTGAAACTAAGGAAAAACATATAGTTATCATCTTGGCTATGGGAAGTAGACAAAATTGCCGGGGAGAATATTGGGATCTTGGGGGTGAGGTGGGATGGGGGTAAGGGGAGATGGGGAGAGAAAAGTGAGAAAGGGAGGAGAGGGGGAACTTGGGGAAGCAGGAGGATTGGGATAAAGGAAGGTTGGATAGGGGTGCACGGAGCACAATTCTTAGTTAAGGGAGCCACCTTAGGGTTGTCAAGAGACTTGACCCTAAAGTGGCTGCCAGGAGCCCATGGTGATGTCCCTAGTTAGTCCCTTGGGCAGCTGAGGATAGGGAACCTGAAATGACCCTATCCTATAGCAATACTGACGAATATCTTGCATATCACCATAAAACCTTCATCTGGTGATGCATGGAGATAGAGACAGAGACCCACACTGGAGCACTGGACTGAGCTCCCAAGGTCCCAATGAGGAGTGGAAAGAGGGAGAAGATGAGCAAGGAAGTCAGGACCACAAGGGGTGCACCCACCCACTGAGACAATGGGGCTGATCTATTGGGAGCTCACCAAGGCCAGCTGGACTGTGACTGAAAAAGCATGGGATAAAACAGGACTCTCTGAACATGGTGGACAATGAGGGCTGTTGAGAAGCCAAGGACAATGGCACGGGGTTTTGACCCTACTTCATGTTCTGGCTTTGTGGGAGCCTAGCCTGTTTGGATGTTCACCTTCCTAGACGTAGACGGAGGGGGGCGGACCTTGGACTTTCCACAGGGCAGGGAACCCTGACTGCTCTATGGTCTGGAGAGGGAGGGAGAGAGGAGTTTGGGGGATGGGGAGAAGGGTGGGAGGAGGGGGGGGAAATGGGAGGCTGGAAGGAGGCGGATACTCTTTTTCCTTTTCTCAATTAAAAAATAAATAAATAGCTATCCCATCCAGCTTACATCCAGATCCCCCCACCCTCTGTTTCTCTCCCCCCTCCCTTCCCTGGTGGCAGAGAGCCTCCCTGCTCTGCCTGCTTGGGCGCTGGGTCCTAACCCCAAGAGTAGGGTCAAGGGGAGCTCGGGGGCTTCTTTGTCCCCATAGCCCGCCTGCAGCAAGCAGGGTGGGCCCTTTGTCTGCGAGCGAACCAAGCAGCACGGAGTTTCATCAGGGCACCTAGTGAGACATCATTGTGGTGAGTGAGTGCTGTGGCACCCGGGAACAGCCCGCCTACACTTCCTGATCAACCTACAGGGCTACACTGCCCGGTACCTCCTCTCTCTTCCTATCCCATCCAGCTTATATCCAGATCCCCCCACCCTCTGTTTCTCTCCCCCCTCCCTTCCCTGGTGGCAGAGAGCCTCCCTGCTCTGCCTGCTTGGGCGCTGGGTCCTAACCCCAAGAGTAGGGTCAAGGGGAGCTCGGGGGCTTCTTTGTCCCCATAGCCCGCCTGCAGCAAGCAGGGTGGGCCCTTTGTCTGCGAGCGAACCAAGCAGCACGGAGTTTCATCAGGGCACCTAGTGAGACATCATTGTGGTGAGTGAGTGCTGTGGCACCCGGGAACAGCCCGCCTACACTTCCTGATCAACCTACAGGGCTACACTGCCCGGTACCTCCTCTCTCTTCCTATCCCATCCAGCTTACATCCAGATCCCCCTACCCCCTGTCTCCCTCCATCCCTCCCTTCTTGGAGCAGAGTGCCTCCCTGTTCAGCCTGCCTGGGCGCTGGGACTGAACTCGAAGGTGAGTGCAAAGGGGAAGGTGGTAGCTCCTTTGTCTCCATAACCTGCCTGCAGCAAGCAGGGTGGGCCTTTGTTTGCAAGCTAACCAAGCAGCAAGGAGATCGGAACTGGACTCCAGGAGAAACATCACGGGGGAGTGACATCACTTGGAAGGTACATCAGTTGGCAAGAAGACCTGATCCTGTAAAAGAAGATCCATAGGAGAATATTGGAAGGAAGAGATGGGGAGACGCCAATGCAAGAATTCACCCAACAATCTGAAGAACAACACGAAACCACCAGAAGCCAGCGACCTCACAACAGGAGGACATGAACACCTTAATCATGAAGAAGGAGAAAAAACTGACTTCATGACAGTGATTGACACCCTTAAACAGCATATAAAAAACGCCCTTATAGAAATGGATGAGAAGTATAACAGAAAGTTCGAGGAATTGAGTAAATCAGTGAATGATACCCTAGGAAAGCAAGGAAAAACAATCAAGCAGATAATGGAAACAGTTCATGATTTGAAAAATGAAATGGAGGCAAAGAAGAAAACACAAACAGAGGGCCGGCTGGACATGGAAAATCTAGGTAAACGAATAGAGACTACAGAAACAAGCATAACCAGCAGAATACAAGAGATAGAAGAAAGAATCTCAGAGTCTGAGGATAACATAGAGAAAATAAACGCACTGATCAAAGAAAACAGCAAGTCCAACAAACTCTCATCACAAAACATTCAGGAAATATGGGACACAATAAAAAGACCAAACCTAAGAATAATTGGAGTAGAAGAAGGAGAAGTGCAGCTCAACGGTCCAGAAAATATACTTAACAAAATTATAGAAGAAAACTTTCCCAACCTGAAGAAGGATGTACCTATGAAGGTTCAAGAGGCATACAGAACCCCAAATAGGCTGGATCAAAAAAAAACATCCCCTCGCCATATAATAATCAAAACACAAAATATACAGAATAAAGAAAGAATATTAAGAGCCGCAAAGGAAAAAGGCCAACTTACTTATAAAGGTAAACCTATCAGACTTACACCTGACTTCTCTATGGAAACCATGAAAGCCAGAAGGTCCTGGATAGATGTACTGCAAAAACTAAGAGACCATGGATGCAAGCCCAGACTACTATATCCAGCCAAGCTTTCGTTCACCATAAATGGGGAAAACAAAATTTTCCAGGATAAAAACAAATTTAAGCAATACGTAGCCACAAATCCAGCCTTACAGAAAATAATAGAAGGAAAATCACTAACCAAGGAGTCCAACAAAGACCTCAATAACTCAGACATCTAGAGACCCTTCACCAGCGCAACTCAAAGAAGGGAAACACACAAACCCTACTACTTAAAAAGTGACCGGAGTTAACAACCACTGGTCATTAATATCACTTAATGTCAATGGACTCAACTCACCTATAAAAAGGCACAGGCTAAGAGACTGGATACGAAAACAGGATCCAACATTCTGCTGTCTACAAGAAACACACCTCAACCACAAAGACAGGCACCTACTCAGAGTAAAGGGCTGGGAAAAGGCTTATCAAGCAAATGGACCTAAGAAACAAGCAGGTGTGGCCATACTAATTTCTAACAAAGTTGACTTCAAACTTAAATCAATCAAAAGAAATGGAGAGGGACATTTTATACTCATAACAGGAAAAATTCATCAGGAAGAAATCTCAATCCTGAATATCTATGCCCCTAATATAAAAGCACCCACGTATGTAAAAGAAACATTGCTAAAATTCAAGGCAGCCATCAAACCACACACACTAATAGTAGGAGACTTCAACACTCCTCTTTCACCAAAGGACAGGTCAATCAGACAGAAACCTAACAGAGAAATTAGAGAATTAATGGAGGTAATGAAGCAAATGGACTTAACAGACATCTATAGAATATTCCAACCAAATAGGAAAGAATATACCTTTTTCTCTGCAGCTCATGGAACCTTCTCGAAAATTGACCACATACTTGGTAACAAAGCTAACTTACACAGCTACAAAAAAATATTACTAACCACCTGTGTCTTATCAGACCACCATGGATTAAAGTTAGAATTCAACAACAATGCTACCCCCAGAAAGCCTACAAACTCATGGAAACTGAACAGTCAACTACTGAACCATACCTGGATTAAGGAGGAAATAAAGAAAGAAATTAAAGTCTTCCTTGAATTCAATGAAAATAAAGAAACAACATACTCGAACTTATGGGACACTATGAAAGCAGTCCTGAGAGGAAAGTTCATAGCACTAAGTGCCCACTTAAAGAAAACAGAGAAAGCACATATTGGAGACTTAACAGCCCACCTGAAAGCTCTAGAAAAAAAAAGAAGCAGACTCACCTAGGAGGAGTAGAAGACTGGAAATAATCAAACTGAGGGCTGAAATCAACAAAATAGAAACACAAAAAACAATCCAAAGAATCAATGAATCAAGAAGCTGGTTCCTGGAAAAAATCAACAAGATTGACAAACCCCTATCCAAACTAATCAAACGGCAGAGAGAAAATTTGCAAATTAATAAGATCAGAAATGAAAAGGGGGACATAACCACAAACACAGAGGAAATTCAGAGAGTCATTAGATCTTACTACAAAAGCTTGTATGCCACTAAACTGGAAAATGTAAAAGAAATGGACACTTTCTTAGATAAATACGATTTACCAAAATTAAATCAGGACCAGGTGAACAAGCTAAACAGACCTGTCAGTCGCGAAGAACTAGAAGCTGTTATCAAAAACCTCCCTACCAAAAAAAGCCCAGGGCCAGATGGTTTCAATGCGGAATTCTACCAGAACTTCCAAGAAGACCTAATACCTATACTCCTCAATGTATTCCACAATATAGAAACAGAAGGGTCATTACCAAATTCCTTTTATGAATCTACAGTTACTCTGATACCAAAACCACACAAAGACTCAACCAGGAAAGAGAATTACAGGCCGATCTCACTCATGAATATCGATGCAAAAATCCTCAACAAAATACTGGCAAACCGAATCCAAGAACACATCCGAAAAATTATCCATTATGATCAAGTAGGCTTCATTCCTGAAATGCAGGGCTGGTTCAACATACGAAAATCTATCAATGTAATCCATCATATAAATAAACTGAAAGAAAAAAACCATATGATCATTTCATTAGATGCTGAAAAAGCATTTGACAAAATTCAACATCCATTTATGTTAAAAGTCTTGGAGAGATTAGGGATACAAGGGTCATACCTAAATATAATAAAAGCTATATACAGCAAGCCGACAGCTAACATCAAATTAAATGGAGAGAAACTCAAAGCCATCCCGCTTAACTCAGGAACACGACAAGGCTGCCCACTTTCGCCATACCTCTTCAATATAGTGCTGGAAGTTCTAGCAATAGCAATAAGACAGCATAATGGGATCAAGGGGATTCGAATTGGAAATGAAGAAGTTAAACTTTCGTTATTCGCAGATGATATGATAGTGTACATAAGCGACCCCCAAAATTCCACCAAAGAACTTTTACAGCTGATAAACAGCTTTAGTAATGTGGCAGGATACAAGATCAACTCCAAAAAATCAGTCGCCCTCTTATACACAAAGGACATGGAAGCAGAGAGGGAAATCAGAGAAGCTTCTCCATTCACGATAGCCACAAACAGCATAAAATATCTTGGGGTAAATCTAACCAAGGAAGTGAAAGATCTATTTGACAAGAACTTTAAGGCATTGAAGAAAGAAATTGAAGAGGATACCAAAAAATGGATGGACATCCCTTGCTCTTGGATTGGGAGGATCAACACAGTAAAAATGGCAATTCTACCAAAGGCAATTTATAGATTCAATGCAATCCCCATCAAGATCCCATCAAAATTCTTCACAGATCTGGAGAGGACAATAATCAACTTTATATGGAAAAACAAAAAACCCAGGATAGCCAAAACAATCCTATACAATAAAGGATCTTCTGGAGGCATTACCATCCCTGACTTCAAACTCTATTACCGAGCTACAGTAATGAAAACAGGGTGGTACTGGCATAAAAACAGAGAAGTCGACCAATGGAATCGTATAGAAGACCCGGACTTTATCCCACAAACCTATGAACACCTCATTTTCGATAAAGGAGCTAAAAGTTTACATTGGAAGAAAGAAAGCATCTTCAACAAATGGTGCTGGCACAACTGGATGTCAACCTGTAGAAGAATGAAAATAGACCCATATCTATCACCGTGCACAAAACTCAAGTCCAAATGGATTAAAGACCTCAATATCAGCCCGAAAACACTGAATCTGATAGAAGAGAAAGTGGGCAATACCCTACAACAGATGGGCACAGGCGATCGCTTCTTAGGTATAACCCCAGAAGCACAGACATTAAGGGCAACATTGAATAAATGGGACCTACTAAAACTGAGAAGCTTCTGTAAAGCAAAGGACACTGTCACTAAGACACAAAGGCAACCTACTGACTGGGAGAAGATCTTCACCAACCCCGCAACAGACAAAGGTCTGATCTCCAAAATATATAGAGAACTCAAGAAACTAGACTTTAAAATGCTAATTAACCCAATTAAAAAATGGGGCGCTGAACTGAACAGAGAATTCTCAACAGAAGAAGTTCAAATGACCAAAAGACACTTAAGGTCATGCTCAACCTCCTTAGCGATCAGGGAAATGCAAATCAAAACAACTTTGAGATATCATCTCACACCTGTAAGATTGGCTAAAGTCAAAAACACCAAGGATAGCCTTTACTGGAGAGGCTGTGGAGGAAGGGGTACCCTCATCCATTGCTGGTGGCAATGCAATCTTGTGCAACCACTGTGGAAGTCAGTGTTTCGGTTTCTCCGGAAATTCGGGATCAACCTACCCCTGGACCCAGCAATACCACTCTTGGGAATTTACCCAAGAGATGCTCTATCACATGTCAAAAGCATTTGTTCAACTATGTTCATAGCAGTATTATTTGTAATAGCCAAAACCTGGAAACAACCTAGATGCCCTTCAATGGAAGAATGGATGAAGAAAGTATGGAATATATACACACTAGAGTACTACGCTGCGGTAAAAAACAATGACTTCTCGAATTTTGCATGCAAATGGATGGAAATAGAAAACACTATCCTGAGTGAGGTATCCCAGGCCCAAAAAGACGAACATGGGATGTACTCACTCATAATTGGTTTCTAGCCATAAATAGGGTTCACGGAGTCTACAATAGGCGAATCTAAGGAAGCTAAGTAAGAAGGTGAACCCAAGGAAAAACATATAGTTATCCTCTTGGATAAGGGAAGTAGACAAAATTGCCGGGGGGAAAAGTGGGATCTTGGGGGTGGGGTGGGATGGGGGTTAGGGGAGATGGGGAGAGAAAAGGTAGAAGGGAAGGAGGGTGGACTTGGGGAAACAAGAGGATCGGGATAAAGGAAGGTTGGATAGGGGAGCACGGAACCACAATTCTTAGTTAAGGGACCCACTTTAGGGTGGGCAGGAGACTTGACCCTAGAGGGGCTCCCAGGTGCCCAAGCTGAGGTCCCCAGTTAATTCCCTGGGCAGCTGAGGATAGGGAACCTGAAATGACCCTACCCTAGAGCAATACTGACGAATATATTGCATATCATCCTAGAACTTGCATCTGGCGATGGATGGAGATAGAGACAGAGACCCACACTGGAGCACTGGACTGAGCTCCCAAGGTCCCAATGAGGAGCAGAAGGAGGGAGAACATGAGCAAAGATGTCGGGACCACGAGGAGTGCACCCACCCACTGAGACAGTGGAGATGATCTACTGGGAGCTCACCAAGGCCAGCTGGACTGTTACCAGAAAAAGCATGGGATAAAACTGGACTCTCGGAAACATGGCGAACAATGAGGGCTGATGAGACGCCAAGGACAATGGCACGCGGTTTTGATCCTACGCAATGTGCTGGCTTGGTGGGAGCCTAGCCAGTCTGGATGTTCACCTTCCTAGATATGGATGGAAGGGGGAGGACCTAGTACGTACCACAGGGCAGGGAACCCTGACAGCTCTTTGGACTGGAAAGGGAGGGGGAGAGGAGTGGGGGGAAGGGGAGAGGGGTGGGAGGAGGGGGAGAAGAGTGGGAGGAGGGGGAGAAAAGTGGGAGGAGGGGGAGGGAAATGGGAGGCTGGTGGGAGGAGGTGGAAATTTGTTTTTTTTTCTTTTCTTTATCCTCCTTTTATCAATAAAAAAATTTAAAAAAAATAAAAATAAATAAATAAATAAATAAATAAATAAATAAATAAAATCCCTCAAAGAAATGGAGGAAAAGACAAACAAAAAATTGGAAGACATCAATAAACCCCTTAAAGAAAACCAAGAAAAAGCAATCAAACATATGAAAGAAATTATTCAAACTTGAAAACTGAAATAGAAACAATAAAGAAAACAAAAGCTGAGGGAATTATAGAAAGAGAAACCATGAGAAAATTATCAGGACCACAAATGCATGTATAAACAGTAGACTACAAGAGGTGGAAGAGAGAATCAAAAGCACTGAAAATAAAATAGAAGAAAGAGCCTCATCAGTAAAAGAAAACATTAAATATAAAGAAAGCTTATCCAAAAACTTGGGACACCAGAAAAAGAACAAACTTAAGAATAATAGGTGTAGAAGTTCAACTCAAAAGCAAAGAAAATATATTCAACAAAATCAGAGAAGAAAACTTTCCCAGTCTAAAAAAAAGATATGTATATGAAGATACAAGAAGCTTATAGAACACAAAATAGATTGGATCAAAAAACAAAAGTCCCATTGCTACATACTAATCAAAACACTATGCAAGTGTAATAAAAAAAGAATATTCAGAGCCGCAAAGGAAAAAGGCCAAGCAACATACAAAGGCAGACCTATCAGAATTACACCTGACTTTGCAGTGGAAATAATAAAAGCCAGAAAGTTCTGGTCAAGCATCATGGAGGCATTAAGAGACCAAAGATGCCAGCCCAGACTACTATACCCAGCAAAATTTTCAATCACCATAGAAGGACAAAACAAGATATTTCTTGACAAAACCAAATTTATCCAATACCTAGCCACAAATCCAGCCATACACAAAGTACTAGAAGGAAAATTCCAGCACAAGGAAGTT
This sequence comes from Microtus pennsylvanicus, assembly GCF_037038515.1. NCBI lineage: Eukaryota > Metazoa > Chordata > Mammalia > Rodentia > Cricetidae > Microtus > Microtus pennsylvanicus. Next base: position 172,820,083 of record NC_134579.1, on the reverse strand, counting down.
GGCTACATCAATAAAAACACAGACAATTGATGGTTTCATAGCAGAAAATCCCCAAAAAGGGGAAAACACACAAAATAACATTATCAACAACGAAAACTAAATGAACAGGAGATTGCAATCACTGGTCATTAATATCCCCTAATATAAATAGAATCAACACTCCTATAAAAAATACACAGTATAACAGACTGGATATGAAAACAGAATCCATCCTTCTTCTGCACACAAGAAACACACCTCAACCTCAAAGACAGACATCGCCTCAGAGTAAAGGGTTGGGAAAAAAAATTCCAATCAAATGAACCTGGAAAGAGCTGGTGTAGCCGGGCAATGGTGGCGCACGCCTTTAATCCCAGCACTTGGGAGGCAGAGGCAGGAGGATCTCTTTGAGTTCCAAAGCCACAGAGAAACCCTGTCTCGAAAAACGAAAAAAAAAAAAAGAGCTGGTATAGCTATTCTAATATCTAACAAAATAGACTTTAAGTTAAAATCAATTGGAAGATACAAAAAAGGAAATTTCTTATTATTCACACACACACACACACACACACACACACACACACACATACACACACACACAAAATCCCTGAAGAGGAAATTTCAATACTGAACGTCTATGCCCTCAAATACAAAAGCACCCTCATAGGTAAAAAAAAAAAAAAAAAAAACACTTCTAAAGCTTAAATAATACATTAAACCCCATATACTATTAGTGGGAGAATTTAACACTCTATTCTCACCACTGGACAGGTCAGTCAGACAAAAAAATGAACAGAGAAATAAGGGAACTAACAGATGTTATGACTCAAATGGACTTAACAGACATCGACAGAATATTCCATCCAAACATAAAGGAATATATGTTTTTCTCAGCACCTCATGGAACCTTCTCAAAAATTGACCAAATACTAGGTAACAAAACAAACATAAACAGATACAAAAAAATTAGAAAAAAACATTATTTAATTTAATAATAAATGCATATTACAGTGTAAAGGAAGGACTAGCTAATTGCTTTTTGATATTATATACAAGGAATAGAGTTAGATGAACATTCATCCAGAATATATATTATATTAAATGTCCATGGCAACTCAATAATGTATTTTAATAGAGTAGTTTGGAATTGTCAATTCACAGAATATGGTACAAAGAAAATTTGTATTTTCATAATTTGGTACATTAGTCTACACTATTAACTTTAACTAAAGGTTTACATAGTAATGTGAAAGAGGGATAATATGACTACAGTAGATCAACTGTTACAGTTTAATTAACAAAGATAAAATGTTTCTCTCTTCAGTGTGACCTTGATGACAAATATTGAGCCAATACATAGTGTTTGGGGACTATTCATAGTGTAAAACACTAAGCTATATAGATGACATTTTTATCTGTAAATATTTGTTGATCTGAGTAAATTTTCCCCATGAAATTAATCTTTTAAATTATGAAACACTATGAGAAAGATGCTGATAAATATCATATCACAAATATAAATCAATATTTATTAATTATTTGTACCTGAAAAGGAACAATTGAGGGAAAATTCAGGCAGGTATTATGTATATGTGGACAAACCACAATGTCACCTGATAGCAAACATTGGTTGATCAATACTTCCTTAAGGTTGCGTGTTTTTGTTAATTTGTTTGTGTTGAGGTTTAATGGTCAACACAATGTTATTTAAAAATAGTGGGTGAATATGAATGCAAAGTAGTGAAGAGTAACCTTTTAAGGTTTTTCTTGGAATGATATCTAGCAAAGAATGAAAACTTCATCTTAAAATATTTCAGGTGCTAATATAGTATCTTCTTTATATATTCACATGGAGGGAGGGCAGATTATGATTTAAGATATGAATTAAATGATTTTACACAATAAAGCATGTGCATTAAAACAAAGATTCATAAGAGTATAGAATCTCTTACTGTGCATGGTGTTTTCCTATAATAGTAACACTCTGGAAGTGGAGAAAGGGGGAGCATATTAAGGTATCCTTATCTACATAGTAAATTCGGGGAGGTGTCTCATGCATTTAATCCCAGCATTCAGGAGGCAGACAGGGGAATCTTTATGAGTTCAAGGTCAGCCTGGTCTACAAGAGCTAGTTCCAGGTCAGACTCTAAAACTACAAACCAAAACACTGTGTCAAAAAAAAATGGAACATAATAAAAAAAATATGTATGTGTTTTTGTAAGTTGACCAACTTTTTATTGAAAATATTGGCATATTAAAAATTAACATGGCTGAAAATATAGGATACTTGTTTTTCTTTGAACTATTTTACATTAGTTTTCATTACCAAGAGTGGAGAAGGGGACGCTATTGACATTTAGAGAGCAGAGAGATAGCTAAACACCTTTCAGGTGTAGATCAAGACACTACAGAAAATCAGTATCTGATCCTATATATCAATAACACAATCCTTATAAACATTGTTTAAATTAAAGAAATCAATGCTTGTTATTTTTAAACATAGAGTGTGGCCTTCTTTCACTCAGACTTCTTCCTTTTTCTTCCTCTTTGGCTCTGTATGTCTTTCTGTATCTCTTTCTATAGTCATCTCTCTTTGTCTTTGTCTTTGTCTTTGTCTTTGTGTGTCTGTGTCTGTGTAGGTGTGTGTGGGTGTGTATATGTGTGTGTCTGAGTGTGTGTATGTGGGAGGGGGAGCGAGAAAGAGAGACAGATTTTCTTGGTTATTTTGGTTCTCACGTGAAGATGAGTCTTAGTTTCTCTCCCTTTCTTCCACTTCTCAATTTTCTACATTCCTTTTCTGATGTTCCCCTTATAAAATGTTGCATGTGGATCAATGGTTCCTTATAATTACATGTGAGACATGGAAGACCAAAAATTAGAAAATAACAAAATCATGTAGAGACATTGTACTAACAAGATAGAATCAATCTTCTCCAGCAATGTGACTTAGAAAGTCTTCCAATCAGCCCAAAGATGAAATAACCTCAAAACACCAGAAATCAGAGGTCACAAACAAAAATAAAGAGAGGCAGAATGAAAGAACTTGGCATGTGTGTGGATCTTCCACACATGTAAGCTTTTTCTCTCCAGTTATTCAGTTATCTTTTGTGAGAGTTTCCAGAATGCACTCATATCTTTTGTCTGCTTCTTTCATTCACAGCCTAAAGAAAGTTGTAATTTCCTTCTATTTGATTCTCTAAGACACTTCTCTTCAGTTAAACATGATGCTCTCACTAGCAAATGTGTTGAGTGACAACCATATAGCATTTTGAAAGATATCATACCAAATAAAATATTATGATGATTTTTGGTCATTTTAAAAAATTACTTAATTCATTTTAATTCTAACTGTAATCTTTTCCTTTGGACTTAATCGTTTTCTATAGAAATTTTCTCTTAACATTGGCTTCCATTCATTTACTGCATTAATTAATTGAAGACAAGGGAATACAAAACTGAGAAAGAATCTCATTACTGAATTAATTGAACTAGGAAGTAGAGTTGTGAAATAATGAAAGAGTGAAATGTGTTTCCACAATCAATTGATCATTTTGTTCAATTCTCTCCTTGTATGATCTCATCCATTTTATTAACCATTTTATTTACTTTGGCTGTATATCATTTCACCAGTTTCACTGTTTCTGTCTTCTACTTTTGACTCTGAGTTCCATTTATTCTCTCTCTCCCTCTCTAGGGGCCTTATAGGTTTTCATGCAATTTTTAGTAGATATACATATCAGTGAAAGATGGAGATTTGGGAGAAAAGTTTGTTATTCAGAGCATATAATATGAGTAGGCACCTTAAAAGCCAATGCCTGTGAGTCTAAGAGAGTTCCCTGAAATGGTTTAGGTGTGGGAACATAGGGAAGAGGAATGAGAAGAATGGAATGGCAAGTCTTCATACTAAAAGCAATTGTGACTAGACATTGCCACTGATCAAAGCCCAAAAATTCATCATGCGATATTCTCTGGCTTCTGTGTTGTTTACACACTTGAAACCTCTTTAGACCTTATAACTAACCTCCAGATCAAATGACATTTGTAGACTTTCTACTTCCAAACAAAGATCTATGTAGACCTAGACAACTTTATATACTAACTGCCTGTATTAACCAAAGTTGTAGACATACCTGCAGGCCTTTACAAGACAGCAAAATACAGCCCATCACCACAGCTATTAACTGAATATTTGTGACTAGATTCCTAGAGTTTAACTAGAAACACTTTGACCCTCTTAGTTATCACTGCTTTAATTATCTTTGCATGATTATTCTTTTACCATAGTAACCTTATTCTTTTATTCTATAAACACTAAAGGTTAACTTCCATTATTTCATAAAACATGTTTTAAAATATTTCATGTCTCAGCAATTATTTTAACTATGAAGTATGTAATATCATTTCATTTAGGATTTTCCAGAGAAAGAGAAGCAACAGGATAAACAGATGAGGGATGACAGACAGAGGGATACGTTAAAGGTTAATTACTCTGCATTCATACAAGTGATATATGTAATCTATTGATTCACCTCAATCCAAAACCTTATAAAAGAACAATTGGAGATGTTTGATCAAGGTCCAATTTGAAGCCACTGGCCTGAAAACTTGAGAAAACTCAACAGCTTACATCCTGAGCCTTATAAGGAAGATAAAGGCAGGAGATTTCACTCAGTGAATGGGCTTTCTTGACCAGATGTGTTCTCTTCCTGAAATAAATTAAAAATATTACCAAAAAATGTTTCAAAGGAAATATTGTTTTAACCCATTTTTTTCAAGTAAAACAGTAGAAAAAGTGGAGCACAAGACAGTTTCAAATGAACATTCGTTATTCTATAGCAATGTTCCTCAAGAATTATTCACTATCATTTATCTACAACCATCCTTTCTACCTAGGTTATATAGCCATTCAAGGTTCCTAGAAAACACACACACACACACACACACACACACACTCGCATACACAGACACACATGCACACACAGACCTCACACATATGTTCATACTCATATACACATATATGCAAAATTTACACACAAAGAAACAGACACACAATACCCTAAACCAAAATGCACATTTTCCTACTAGGGCGTCTTTAACACTTTCTGGAGCAAAGATATACTTCTATTTCATATTTCAAATAATTATTGTTTAAAAATATTTCTGGGGGAACTATAACTTGTTTACATTAGCACCGGGCGAAGATGATGGTTGTTGGTGAATCTATTCTATGTCAAGGTCAATGTATAGTTGCATAACAAAGACTTAATATTAGATTTTCCTTACCATGAATTATGAAATTGTCCATTTTGTTTCACCAGCCTACCGTTAGAAAATTAAAGTTTAAGACAATAAATTAACCATTCAATTTTCCCACCCAGTTAGCTTTAAGGAAAATAATTTGAAAAATGCCATGGTACACTAAAGAAATACTTAGCATACTTGGTTTCTCTTAGACTATTTGTTTTTACTATAACCATTGTGTTCACCTTTTCCAGCAACTTTGTTATTAAAAGTGAGCCAGAGTGATGTCACAGCAGCAAAACTGACCTAGAAACATAAACTAATTAGCAATTATGACCTTTCCCTGGATAATCAACTTTGAAATGGTATGTTCCATGCAGCCTAGAATTTTATATTACTTACTCAAAATGGTATATACTTGAGTTTTACAGATTGAAAGTCTTATTTGTCCACACTGCTGTTTTCTTTTCTTTTCTGAAACATTTGCCTCTCTTCCAACTCACCATCTTATTACCATCTACTAGAATTAGACTTTTCTAGTCATTCACTTACCAGTTAGCTACACCTTACTGAGCTGTCATTGCTCATAATTCCAGACACTTAAATGTTTCCAAGTTTGTTTTCATGGTTGTCTAGACAATGTCACAAGGCATTGATGATGAGCACCACCACAATCCTTAGATTCTCCTTCGGTTAAGTTCTTAACACTGATTCAGTCATTTTTCATCACACTTTAGCAAATTCAGTTGCCAGGTGTCATATAATGTTTCTTAGAAAGAAATGGTCTACTACATTGAAATTTACACAACTACTTTATTAGCAAGCAGCTCACCTTGTTTTTACTCTCTTGAACAAGGTAAAAAGATCCATTTAAAATTAACTCCACAGTAATATGTTGTAATTTCTATTTTTGAAAAAGTCTACAATACTTTAGTGTGGTAAATAATACACAATTGCTGGCTATAATTATTCTATGAAATAATTATATAGTTATTTTTTCCACTTACATTTATCATAAAGAAAATAACCTCTAAAGAATACTCCATGATCATCACTGGTTACTCTGATTTCAATACACTGTTGTGTACAAAAGTAGAGTAAAAGAAAACATAATAGATTAAACAAAACAAGTCTCTTCTAACAATAGGGGCAAAACAATTTGGTTTGCAAGGTGAGTTCCCAAGGTCAAGGTACCTGTCAGGGCAGATGGAGATTTTATTTGATTGTCCCAACTTGTACTGAAGTTGGACTTCTAAGGACAATGTACTCTAAATTTTAGACTCTAGGACCCACAGAAACTTATGCGCTAAAACAGCACCAGCTATCCTGTCTTGGAATTGATCTTGTCAGAGCATGAGTTGTTCTATCAAGTTCAGTGCATCTGGATTTATGTTGAGATCTTTGATGCATGTCGACTTGAGTTTTGTTCAGAGTGATCATGAGTAGGCTAAGGGTGAATGGGGATGGGAACATGAGCTATCAGGATGGTGGGATAGAGGAAGTGAGTACTGATGGAGATTACTTACTGAAGGGGAGAACAATTCAGGGTCAGTTAAAAACCTGGTGCAAGGGAATCTTCCAGGAATCTTCAAGGAAGACCCCAGAAATGACAGATGCATATTCTGAATTGGCCATCTTCTGTGACCATATTGGTGCCTGGCTCAGTTTTCATCAGAGAATCATTATCCAGTGACTGACAGAGACAGACACAGACCGACAGCCAAACATGAGGAGAGTTTGGGGAATACTTTCTGATTCACACAACCCCGAATCTCATTTACTAGGGATGGTACCACTACCAGTGGGTGGGTCTGCTTTACTTAACTAATATATTCAAGATGATCCCTTACTGACATCTGAATAACCAACAGAATATAGAAAATACCTCATTGAGACTTCTTTCCTGGGTACTTCCAGGTTCTGTCAAGTTGACACTATAAATACCACATAGTGGTACTGGAATTCAGGAGTGTCCTCTTTCTGACTGTTCCATCATTTTTTATGGAACAGCATTTGTGTTGTTGATGAAGTTTCCATGCATAGTTTACTAAATATTTAGTATTCTGCATCAATAGTTGTAAAATTCTTACCTTATATCTTTAAATATTCTAACATCTTTTTTCTTCATAACTTGTCATATCTTACTCATAATAGTCTTTGCTGTTTTTTTTCTTTTATACTTTGCTTCAACATAAAAAATCATTTGTGATATTATTATCCGGGATGTGTCTCTCTACATTTCATGAAGGATAGTGTCTTATTCACAAAGAATGGTCAACTTATATTTAGCAATAAATGCATTTCATGCATGAATAAGTTAATATAATCTTTTATAATTGCCACAAGGTTGGGGGTTAATGTTTACATAGGTAAGAAAAAATTCATGAAGATTTAAGTTATCAGTTGAACAAGTTGAATCTTAAATCCAATCAAAGTGCTATGTGTTGACATCAAGGCATACCTGCCACAGCTACATTCTTAAAGTTATGAGGAAATGCTGGTTATTGACAAGGTTCTTAGGCATCATAGCTGGGTAGCACTGTTGGTTGCCTCTCTGGAAGCTTGCATGGAATTTACTGGCACCATGAAAACTAGTTCCCTGGAAGAAAACATTCATGGTATTTCTAGGTTAGTTCTGTGCCCTGTTTTTGGGATGCATGATGTCTTCAGAAATAGTGACTTACCTTTTCCCTCAACCAAGAACAACAGCAATAGATTGCATGTTTAAGGAGTCTCTTGGACAGTCCTGCTAACCACTAAAAAGGGGACTTTTCATGTGTGGTAGTCTTCGGTATTGGAGGAGTACCATTAGACCAGATTTAAAAGTTTTTTTAGTAGCACTGGACTGAGCTCCCAAGGTCCAAATGAGGAGCAGAAGGAAGGAAAACATGAGCAAGGAAATCAGGACCGCAAGTGGTGCGCCCATCCACTGAGACCGTGGGGCTGATCTAATGGGAGCTCATCAAAGCAAGCTGGACTGGGACTGATGGAGCATATGACCAAACCAGACTCTGAACATGTCTGACAAGGAGGGATGACTGAGAAGCCAAGGACAATGGCACTGGGCTCTGATCCTACTGCATGTACTAGCTGTGTGGGAGCCTAGCCAGTTTGGATGTTCACCTTCCTAGACCTGGATGGAAGTCGGAGGACCTTGGACTTCCCACAGGGCAGGGAAACCTGACTGCTCTTTGGACTGGAGAGGGAGGGGGGAGGGAATGGGGGGAGAGGGATGAGGAAGGGGAGTGAAATGGGAGGAGGGGAGGAGGTGAAAATTTTTAAGTAAAATTAAAAAATAAAAAAATTAAAAAAATAAATATATAAGTTTTTTAACTGTATGCGTAAATTTATGTGTAAATTGCATAAACTACAGTTTTTTTGATGGTTTGTTGGTAAATAATAATATGATTTCTTATAGAATTTTCAATCATTTTTTTTCTACTTCTCCTATTGGATCATTTGTGTGTTTCTTTCTGTATTTACTCCACTGCCTTCCTATTTTCCTGAGCCGATCCTGTTATTCATCTTTCTATAAATCCCCCTAACCCATAAACGATTCCTTTATACTGCTCTTGCTTTGTAATTCCAGTCTATGTACTCATATCTGAAGAGTTGGGGGTAAGGGCCTTCAGTAAGAATCAATGATTGTCTTTCTGGCTCTGGCTGACCTCACTCAATATGATCTTTTTTAGTTCCCTCTGTTTACCTGCAAAGTTCCTAACTTCATTCTTTTATTTTAATAGCTAGTAGTATTCCATGGTACATATTACCATATGTGCATTATCTATTGATCAGTTGCAGTTCATTTCAGTTGTCTCCATTCCTTAGCTAGCATGAATATAGCAGTACTGAACGTGGCTAAGCAACTATCTGTGGAGTAGGATATAAAGACATTTGGGCACATGTCAAAGAGTGGTATAGCTGGTAAAATGGTAGACATAATTTTATGGGCTGTGGCTGTCTTATTTCAACAACAGTAAGTGGGGGTTACCTTTTTGCTACATCCCCTCCAGCATTTGTTGTTTATTTTGTTGACATCTGCCATTCTAATTGCAGTAAGATAAAATATCAAAGTTGTTTTGGTTTACATTCTCCCAACTGCTAGTAACAACTAAAGATATTAAATTTAATCATAAAACTTATCTAAAATCTTAGGTTTATATGCAATATGAGAAGATTTTTCTTATCTCCACTCAACTTTAAAATAAGAAAGAAAAATTATCATTTCTGGATCATTTATTTCTTAACATCCCCCAAAGTGAAGAAGAATTTATTGGAGTGTGTTGAGGGTGAGGGTATTGGTCAAAAAATACCAAGCTCATTCCAAAACATTGAAATATTTTTTTTATTATAAGGTGCAAACTCATAACAGGAACAAAAAGCCCAACCTCAGGTGTGTAACTCAGGAACCAGAGAGAAAGTAAGCCCTGGATAAGCTGGGGTTTTTCTCTGGGTACCCCAAAGGGCATGCCCTAACCTGATCAAACCTCCTAAAGATCATTGGCTGACAGAAGTTCTCCATCACCTTCCCCTTTTGTCTAAATAAGAGAATATAAAACCCAATACAAAACTATATACACTAGGAACAGATATTAATTATAAAATTAGGATTACAATCAGCATAAACAATATTAAGCAAGGAATATATGCTAAATGTTTTAATAAACATTCAGTCCTAAAGAGTCTAGGTTTTGCATTGCAAAAGACTTGGCTAAATCATAATCTAATCTTTAACACTATCAAAGGACTGAGAAGGGAAATAATATTACCTTAATAGGCAGGAAGTACAATCAAACAACTTCCAAAATGTGCAGGATATGACATGGACAACTGGCTACCAGAGAAATTGCAATATTGAAGCAACCAAATTAGACTAAGGCCTAGAGTAACTGACAGACCATTTTCAGAGGCAGGAAAAGTTTCAAAACTGCCTTACCCTGTCTTTGCAAAGTTTGGCAGTCTATTTCTTTGTGTCCTGCTTATCCAGTCCAGACACCATGTACTTTGTCAGTGGTCAAGGAATGGACAGTTCCTTGCCAAGGTGAATTGTACCAAGAATAAAACAAACTCCAAGAGAATGTCTTTGGTGATCAACATTCTCTCAGGATTGCTAGCAGGAGCAATTGTATCTCATGTCAAAATAACCATAAGTTATTTAAATGCCATGTTCTAAAGATCCTGTAAGTGGTTGAAGATTACCTATCTATGCAGAGTACAATCTCTATGTATCTAAAGAATCTAATTAGTCTGACTATATGTATAACAATCATGAATAAATATTGACCTATAATACTTACCGTTGTAAGGAGGCCACTAGTGTGTGTGTGCAGCTGCCCGGCAGCTCAGACCCAAAATACTCACAAAGATACCATATTAATTAAATCACTACCTGGTCAATTATTTAAGAATATTGCTAGCTAGCTCCTATATCTAGAATTATGTAATAAGAAACAAGACAATGATTGACATGTAAGCCACATTTTACTATGACCAAACATAGTAAAATCTCAAATGGCAAGGAGAAATAATAATCTAAATCTAAAAAATGTATGCATGTGCATAGAGAAAGAAAAAAATTACATACCAGGAGGTGTTTGGGATACTAATCATCTAACTAATACACAAAAAATGGCAGCCTCATGCCAATGCACACCACAGTTCTAACAATCAGACAAATACAATCTAAAGTTGTAATATGCAATCATTTTATGAATTATATTGGCAAATGTTCAATAGCCTGTTATTAGTAAATTCTGTGAAGGATTTAAAGTCTTGTCAAGAGCCTAAAAAAGTGCAGTATCAAAGTTAAGCTTTATCATATGCATTAGCTTTCCCTCTGTGTCATGCAGGAATCCTTCACATATTGTCTACTAGCAACAATGCTTTTCTTGTGTGCTGTCTCTAGTGAGCCGTATGGAATTCATGAGTTTAGCATACTTTACAAAGTTAAATAATAGGTGAATGTTTAAATTATATATATATATATATATATCATGTTTTTTTAACATTTTATTTATTATGTATAAAATACAGTGTGCTGCCTCCATGTATGCCTGCACGTCAGAAGAGGGCACCAGATCTCATTGTAGATGGTTGTGAGCCACCATGTGGTTGCTGGGAATTGAATTCAGGACATCTGGAAGAACAGACATTATCCTTAACCTCTGGGCCATCATGTTTCTTAAATAGTCCAATTAGCTATTCTTTCAGAAAGCATCCCCAAGTATCTTAGGGCAATAACTACTTCTCTGTGACTTAACATACATTTTAGTGAAAGAACAGCAGCAGAGACTGGCCTAATGCCTAACAGCAGTATCCAGAAATTACTCAATAGCAATACTCTAAACCTTTGTTTGAGACTATTCCTTTGGACTAAAGTGTAAAACATATTTTTAAATTTTCCTAGTTTTCAATGAAAAGAAAAATGATTGTAATGACAATTTTGGTCCATGTGCTTGATCCAAATACTCATCACCTCACATTGTAGGCTTCTCGTGCATTGCCTTGATAAGAGTTATGCTTCTATAAGTGGATGGGATTTCTACAAGTACAAGTTGTTTTAAGATATTCACTTTGTGATTGTTTTTTATTTTTTTTGTCTTCAAGGAGACACAGGATTATTCCATAGCTACTACAGTTCTGGGAATATTAGCATCATCCCATGAGGTGATGCTACACAGTAGAAAAGTTCCTCTCAATATATTACTCCAGGAAACTCCAACTAGAGGCCTTAGCATTGTTGTATTGGCCTCTTGTTCTCATAAATCGTGCTATTATACTTCTTTCCCTTCTGATTTAACCTTTGATCTGTGCATCTTTGTCCATCTGTCATTCTCTTTCCATGACTGTAGATTCTATCAGAGATCATGCCATCATGCCCATTTTTGTGGAATATTGCAGTAGCTAGTTAACATTATTTAATCATATTATAGGTAAAAATAGTTTAAAAGAAGGCACATATTAGAAAATACAGAAGATATAATTAATTTCAGAAAATAAACAGTAGATACTATGATATATTTCATATATATATTTAACTTCATAATTTATGACAATATAATATATGTTGACAGAGATTTTCAGAAATTTGAAACTACTTGCAGAAATTTTTTTGGATATAGATAATATGCTTATAAAATATTTTATGGCAATATTTGTATCATTTAGACTTTTCCTTTTATTTTTGATAATGAGACACACAGCACTGATGATCATCTTCTTCTTGGTAAAGATAGTATTTCTTTCCTGCTTTCTCTCTCTCTCTCTCTCTCTCTCTCTCTCTCTCTCTCTCTTTCTTTCTTTCTTTCTCTCTCTCTCTTTGTACATACTCATTGTTGCTAGGAACCTAGTAATCATCATATTTGCCCTGCTACATATTTATTTCAAGGCGTCAATATATTTCTTCTGCATTCTCAGTTTTAAATTTTTCATTCACCACTATATCACTAAATTTCTTATTGTTTCTATTTTTATCAGTTCCTTTGAGACAATTTATTATTTTTCTTTTGACTGACATATTCTAGTATGCTATGAACCATCTGCAAAACCTTGTAGTATAGGGTTATCAGAAGCTGTAGAATTTGCAAGTTGCTGGCCTTTATATTAATTCTACCTTTCCTCTCCAATGGCATATGACCAGTTGATGATAAGTTGCCCAGCCAACTGGGACATTCCTTTCATCCTTAAAAATAATTAAGCTCACAAACATCACTGCAATTAAGGATTTCAGTAAATCATGAATTACTTGTTCATATTATTTTATGCCATATTAAAATGATTGCTGTGTAGTAATAACCCATCTGGCAAGCATATTTTCAGTAACAAATTTGATAGAAATACATGAATAATAAAATTTTCACTTCTGTTTTTAATCATAAATTGTCACCAAACTATTCATGAGCTCCAGTGCTAGGGGAGTCATTAGACAGATTTGCTGAGTAACAAAATTAAATATTTTGCCACTCTAGTCACATTTAAATGACAATTTGTGTGAATTAAAATTAAAAACTAATTTAAATACTGCTATTACAAAAATAATTCACAAATTACAATGTAATCTTAATAATAATATATATGTATGAAAAAGTAAACTTAATATTTCCTACCTTATTTCTAAAAACCTTCTATACATGAAATATTTGTTATGATAAAACTTTATATAAAACAATAAATGACCAACTTTTTTTCAAATAGCTTTATGAATAAATTCAACCCTGAACAAAATTAAATAACAACTTTAATGCCCTCAGCCTGCTCCCTCTTTAACAGAAGTTAAGAGCATTAAGAGCAAAACTTCACTAGAGTTAACAAGCAGATCTCTAGCTTCCACTCATGATCTGCTAGTATTTGCATGTTTGAATGTAATGAGAGCTTTCTCTCCTGTCCACCAGTTCCAAATATCCACTCAGAGGCTTAAGATTACTTATAAATGTCTGGCCAATGACTCAGGCTTATTATTAGCTAACTCTTATATTTAAATTAACTCATATTTTTTATTTATGCTTTTCCACATGGTTTGTGACTTGTTATCTTATTTTTTTTTACATGTCTTGCTTCCCTGGCAGCACACTGGTATTTCTCAGATTCTGCCCTTTCTCTCCTGTATCTCTCTTTGCATATCCTACCTTGCCATAGGCCAAAACAGATTTGTTTACCAACCAATAAGAGCAAACATATTCACAGCATACAGAAAGGCCATCCTATAGCAAGTGAATATAAATTTAACTTAACATTTCCAAAGATAGTGGCTACTGTGAATTATTATAACTTTTATTGAATTTTATAGAGAATCAAAATTTTTAATATAAATTCTCATTCCTTCCTTTATTTTGTCCTTACACACATACACACACACAAACACACACATTCATATACAAGAGGACACATGAACACCCACAGGCACACACATGGCACATACATGTACATGAACACAAGCATGTATGAATGCACACACCTGTACACAAACACACTCACACATACAATCACACATGTCTTCCTCCCACCTCCCATTCTCATTTACATTAATAAATCTTCTAGAAATCTGTAGGCAATTGTTAAATAGATTTTTCTCTTTAACAATCATAGACATTATACTTGCGTCCTTCCATTTAATCAATAATACACTCACTAAGATAAAAAATGACATAAATATGCAGATATTTCATAAATCTTCACATCTGTTTTAAACAAAGTTAATCCACAGAGATAAAAGAGTCCACAGTAATGGATATGCATTCCAATTTGTGAAAAAAGGTATTAGAATAATTTTACATTTAAATAATTCCTCTATGTGCTTCAAAGGAGAAGAATATTGCTTGGTTTCTCTATCAAAATTACAAACGCCAAGTGGATCTTCTTGTTTTCTTCCATCTTGATCAGTAGTAAAAAGAGCTTGAATTTTAATATTGGTGCAGCAAATACCACATGAGATTCATAAGATAGATAAATCATGATCATATAGAAATATATAACTGCAAATGAAAGTGTCATACCTTATAAGAGAAGAAACAAATTATATTCACTTTGTTGTGAAGGGCAGTTTCTTCCTTGATTTTGAATTACCTGGGCAAATCATTGTGGCCTTAATGCATTCTAATTATTTATTGTTAATTTTGAAATAATTAGCCTGTAGATAAATTTGAAAACAGCTGACATATCTTTGTCTCCTGTGTACAGTTGACTGATACACAATGTATTGTAAAAATTGTAAAAGATACAGCAAACCTGTTCTCTTAACACCAACCACGTATAGTTGGTTTACAGTGCTATTATCCTGGTGAGTTTTCTCAACTTGAAACAAGATAAATTCATCTGGGAAGAAGAACCATTAAGTGAGTAAAAAAAACTCCATCAGATTGCCTGCAGGAAAATTTGTGGTGGCATTTCCATGATTAATGATTGGAGTGGGAGGATCAAACATAGTGGGGCAGTGTCTTCTCTGAGGAGGAGGATGTTCCCTGGTTGTATAAGAAAGCAGTATGTGCAAGTCATGAGGTAGAAACCAGTAAGCTTTCCTACATCATCGCTGCTTCAGTTCCTCCCTCCATGCTCCTGCCTTGAGTCACTGTGTTGTGTTTCCCTAATGACTTTCATCCCAAATTCCTTTTGGTCAGGGTAATTTATAACAGCAACAGTCATTAAACTAATATAGATTCATGCGTTTGGTTTCTCCAGCTGTGCTCAATGAAAGACCACATACCCGAATTTCATCAATGCTATGATTATACAATATCATATTATCTACTTGAAAATAATCCAACCATAGCACTCTGAAGAGCCCCCCAGCTCTCCATACCACATAGATATCTCTATCAAGAAGTTTTATATTACAGAAGGATTGGGACAACACTGCAATTTTTCTTTTTTCTTAGCATTGGAGAAAAGATGACTGGAAGTTCCTCTATCACATGTAAATGAAATTGAATTGCATTTGTTTTATGTGTGTATTTGAAGCAGTAAAATTTTCTTCATCTGTGCCTCATTGAGATGAGTAAGGAGTTAGCTCATGAAACAACAAATATAGTAAAATGTACACTGCAATTTGTCATAGTCCATTCCTTGTAGTTCTCTCATCCTTTTTTTGATACTATGCATATTCTCTAAAGCCAAATTGTAAAACGCTTTATTTTATAGTTTTGAATCAGCATGTCTCCCCAAGAAGGCTTCCTAACATATCCTGGCATCTGCAATGCCTGCATCACTATCTCCTTGTGCTTACTTTAGTGTACTATTAACAACAACAGCAGCAGCAATAACAAAAATACCCTGTCAGAATGAATGTATAAAATTCATTGTATCAGTAAACATTTTATTTCCTCAATGCATGTCTCAACTGTGTTTTTATACCTTTATTTCTGCCTTTTGAATGTTCAGGTCACCTAAAAAATTTTATTCTCATTTTAATATCATGAAATACTAAGAATTAAATGCCTTACCTAATGATTGAACACACATTCAAATGGAAAACATAATTCCCCCTTCTCACAAAGCTACAAATTCACAAGTGAGTATACCCATGGGATCATCATTTTTCTCTTCAATAAGGGAAATCAGTCATGCCTATGAGCCTACTGAGAATAATGTGAGGATATGTAGGAGGCTAACTTTCAGCAAGGAGTAGTATTTACATGTAAGTTGATTATATGGGCCCATCTCACCCTTATGCTTCTCTGAGCTAAGTTCTAAGAATAAACTATTAAGAATCCCAGAAACCCACATCTTGAGTGAGACTTTCTGTAAACTTCCAAACTAGAACAATTTATCTTTATTCTAGGTCTTATTTATCCATATTAATATCACCATCAACAATTCAAACAAAACAAATACATGGGGCCATTTTTTTATATTTTTTACTACTGTTCTGATAGCCTTATATTTATTAAATGTATATAATAATTTCATATTACATGCAAAATAGAGACAAGTACATTCAAATCAGTTCCTCAAAGCATGACCCACTTGTGACAGAATTATTTCCTTTTTGTTAAAATTCCTTCTTTAAATGTGAATGCAGTGAAGCTAGGACTTGTGACTTTTGCATTTCTTTATTTCCACATCAGTGAAATGCTATCAGTAATAATAAATTCTTCTTAAATAAAGGGCTGAGATGAGCTCTACATTGAGCCATAAACTTCATGAAATATTTGTTTGATGGATAGCCTAGACATCCCAATGTTTACCATGAAAGGACTACTCTATTTCAAACAAGGATTGTCCATAAGGCACCAACAACTCTGAAATGGTATCATAAACACTACATTTCTCACTGACTAAACCTCCGGGAAAAAATAAATTGCTAAAGACAACATTTTTTTTTTATTATTGTCAAGACAGTTTCACTATAGCTTTGGACTTTGTCCTGGAACTAGCTCTTGTAGACCAGGTTGGCCTCGAACTTACAGAAATTTACCTGTCTCTACCTCCCAAGTGTTGGGATTAAAGGTGGGCACCACCACTGCCTGGCTAAAGGCAACGCTTTTAAAGTCAGGTTTATAGTAAAGATTGTTTTTATTGAATCCTCCAGTTTGTATTATTTCCACTCTAGTGCATACTCTTTAAAAAAAATACTCAGATAAAGTTTATATTTGGCAGAGTAAACACTGCCAAATATAAATGAGCATATTATGTACATATTCACATGAATTATGTGACATGAAATATGTTATGCTCATAATTTGTATACATAATATAAATTGTTATACATATTTAATAAACAAAGTTACTGGAACACTGAATGAAATTATATAAAAATAACCGTATGTATTTATTTATGTTACCTAGATGTTGATCTGCTTAGGAGCCCCTTAATCTCAACTGGCAACATCTACCCAAACTATCTTTTCAAGCTCAGCTTCTTCATCAGGTAGATTTTTATATCTTTAGCAGAGATGACTGGAAACCATGTAGAACCAGTCCTCATAAAAATCCGGCCAGTAACATTCATATGCTTCCTATCTAGACATATTTTTGAATATTTTCATTCTAATAACAACTATCATTCCATATATATATATGATATAGGATGGGTCTTATCAATGGGATCAATATAACTATTCTAACAGCTGACATCATACATGACACCATCAGATGGTGAGCCATTGATGTACATCTTCTCTATTTACCTTTCTTAAATGGTGTTTCTTCTCAAGTAACATCTATACCTAAATTCATATGAAGTTGTGCTTATGAAACATGCTGTGTGATTAGGTCAAAACTTTGAATCAATGTAAAGCAACATAGACATGGATGGTAAATCTTAAAAGGCTCAAAATTCACAAAAGCTCTTTCCCCTCTTTCCTTTTTTTTTATACTTAATCTTGTCTCCCTTAAGGGGTTTTCACTGTCTCTGAAATGTGGAAATTTTAGGAAGAAAGAGGAGGAGGAGAGGGTAAAACTAAGTGGAAGGAGAGAAACAATTTAAGGGGCTACTGGACTTCTCTAATAAACATGATCCACTACTGTTGTCAGTAAGAATTCAATGATCATTAACATCAACATTACAAAAAAAAAAGTACCCTCACTCCAGCCATCAAATCAATATCTACACAGAAAAGAGGAACTATCATAGATTGTAATCAGCAAGCTGCTCAATATGCTGTCTGACTTTTCCAAGCCATATTAATCAGATCCTTGTTTTACTGATATTAATGAAACATATTCACAAATTATAATGAATATTCACCTTTTCAGAGATTATTTTTGAAGAACCCAATCACAAATTATGATTTATAATAATAAATAGGTTAGGGACAAAGCAGGTGAGATAATATTTACTTAGTTACTATATAATATTTATTATATGAAATTTATAATGTATGAATTCAAAACACATCAAACTAAGGAATAATTATATTAGTATGATAAAATGATACAGTGCTATGTCATCATGAAACTTTACCCTCTCGCCGAATTTACTTTTATTCTGATATATATATTTCTGCATTTCATTCATTTGATTCATTTAATATATAGCAAAGGGAATTTTTAGTTTATTTACAAACACCTTTTCCATAAAGTTTCAGCAGTTATGTAGGGACATAAGTCATTGTGTGAGAAGTTAGTCTGAGCTTAATTCCCTGCTTAACCTTTCTGGTGAGGTAAGGGTTGAAGCCCCAGTTTCCTCCTTTATATAGTCAAATTCTCAGCCCAAGTAACTTTTGCTAAGGGTAGATAGATAGATAGATAGATAGATAGATAGATAGATAGATAGATAGATAGATAGATAGATAGATATAGATATATGTAATAGATATATGTAACACATATATATTACATATATAGATAGATGATAGATAGATAAATAGAATAAAAGGAAGACATTGTATGATTCAAATAATTCATAAACATTGAATAATAAAATTATATGCAAGCACTAAAATGCTGGTAGGATTGATACAAGATACTATATGTTTGCAAACATTTGTGGACAAGGGTAGAGTATGACTCAACAGTATTATTGACACACAGGAGTAGAAAAACACCAAAAAGATTCAGAAATGGATTTATGTTTTTCTTCTTCAAGTTTGCAACACAACTTCTCTAAACAATGTTTCTAACTGGATACATATATTTATGTGTCTAGGGAAAGGGATAGTTACACACTGAAACTACAACATTTGGCCTCTGACAAATTGCAATTGGAAGACTCCAGGGACTTTTGAAGTTGAACTAATATATTTTTCATTACAAACTGGACAATAACCTGTGAGGATGTCATGGAACTTTTAGGCAGCAAGACCATTTGGAGGATGAAGGTTGGTGGAAGCTGTATTCATGAGTTACAGCATGGCTCTAGTTTGAGACCAGTTGTATCTTTGTCTGTGGAAATATAAGAAAGCAATCCCATGCCCTTCTGTGACAGTCACAGCCACCATAAACTCTGCCATACCTTCCCTGCCATGATGGACTATTCTTTCTTAAATTCTAAGTCAAAATATGTCCTTTCCCCTTTAGTTTCTTATTTCAGATGCTTCATCACAGACACCAAAAAAGCAACGAAAACAGCCTTATTCAGAATACCAAAAGCAAGCTTGTAACCCTGTGAATAACTCTGATGGAGTTGCAATGTTGTCTCTCCAACTGCTAGATGTAGGATCTTAGGGTCAGCAATGTGGAATAGCAGAGCTACTGACAGTGGTACCGACAAATTCAGTCAGTACTTGACAAAGGGCAAGACCGTCCTAGGTTTTTCTTGCCTTTCTTCTTAGCACCTTTGTTTCTATTGAACTGTGCTCAAATGGACAGATTTGAGGTGATTCCATCTTCCTTATTATTCATTTCAGCACATTTCTGGTAGTCTTCCATTTTAGATGATCCATTCATTCATTTCTGCACTTGCCAGTTACTGTGATTTATGTCTTTCTGTCTGTCTTTACTTGAAACAATTATGTCTATACACTTTTACTATATGATGTGGAATTATAAGCACTGTCTTCCTTTTCTCTCAGATAATTTCTGATATGGTAATTTGCTTATACATTTTCCTTCAAGTCAGTATAATTTTTCTTTCTCTAGATTGTGTTATGGATATAGGTTCTGTTAAAATTCTGTGCAATAAAATAACTATGAGTGTGATGTGTTTATAGAGGTGTTTATATGCTTTCTATCAAATCCACTCATATTTAGATCACAAATATGACCTCACATTCTCTGACTCCAGGCCCATGTGCTCTTTTCCAAAATTGCCTTTTAGATATGCATAACCAATCCTGAAATTCACCAAGGAGTTGATTATTGTTTTGCACATATGCTCAGGTTTCAAAACCAATTCCTGAATTATTTTGGCATGATCAATAGCACTGGTGAAACCTTTGACATGGTGGATCTCTGAATCCTCAATTTGGATTAATCTACACACAGGACTACTAGATGGATTTCTTTAATTATTTCCCCTTTTAATGTCCATATGCTCTATCTCAGAAGTCTCTTTTGCCACTTATCTATTCAGAAGCATCTCTTTCAGAATTGTAGCTTAAGTGACCTTGTATAGCTTGTATATCTCAAGATGCCCTGAAGACAACAGAACAGCAATAAAGAATAGGAAAAGCAGAAATTCCTCAATATCATGTATTTGGATGTAGAAGTACTTGTTCTTGATTCTACAAGCTGAAATGGTTGGGTTTGGGGAAGTCATACATTAATGATATTGGAGTAGTATATATTAGCAGTTAAACCCATCACATATTAAAGTTTGTATTCAATTGAATGAAAATGAACAGAAACTCCAGAAACATGATTTTCAGTTTTGAAGTCTAGCCTCAATCCTCTTTCAGCTGTTTAGTTCTCGTGTGCCTAGTGAGGACTCTTGTGCAATGTTCATCGTGACAGCTGTACTCTGCATATGAAATACGGTTTAGTTGGCCAATATTTGATGAGAATAACATACTTTTCAAGGGCAAATAAAAGATACATGTGGTTATCATTAGTCAGGTATATAGATCTGATATTCGGAGTTCATGGCACATATAAATTTATTTAGATGCAATATGATTAGAATTAATGGCATAGAAGTGACTGAGAGTTCCAAATAATGATTACAGAGAGGAGAGAGAGAGAGAGAGAGAGAGAGAGAGAGAGAGAGAGAGAGAGGGAAAATAGAAGAAAGGAGAGAGGAGAGGAAATGACATTGGTATTAGTGGACTTAAGTGACATATTTTTTTTCAGAGTGCTATTTATTTATTTAGATTAGTATGGAATTATTGTACAAAGCAATGAGTTTAGTGATGGGAATTTTATGCATGCATACTGTACTCTAATTCCCTCTCCGTTCTCATGCGTTCCTTTTATTTTCTCATGTGAATGATGTTTCACAGAATAGTTACATTTGATACAGATTAAAGGAGAACAGTATGAATATGTGTGAGAATGAAATTAAAATATGGTTTATCAGCATTATTAATGCTTATAGAAGGTAAGGAAATAGCATTTGAAAATGAAGAAATTGTTAATATTTTTAATTTTTCAAGGGGTCAAATATAATAATGAAAACTTTCATTTGGCTGGAAAAAATTATAATCTTAATGAGTTTCCAAGGTAGGTTAAGTAAATTCAGAGGGACAATTAATAGTGATATTATTAATGAGGGTGGATGTAATTAGATACTATAAGTTTGTTCCCTTGCTAACAAAGTTTCTATGAAAAGAGAATGGGGCATATTATCGGAGTTGGAAGATGTGTTTACAGAGTTTGAAAAATTTTGCACACACACACACACACACACACACACACACACACATATATATATATATATATATATATATATATATATATATGTCACTGAGAAGGAACCATAAACAAAGAGGGGACAAAGTCAGAGAGCAAAAAGAAAGCAATGTATAGATTCAAATCCCTAGAGTAGAAGGAAAGAGATCTAAGAACAGGCGAAGGTATTATTTTGGAATGAACTAAGGTAACTTTTAAACGTAACACTAACACTTTACCTTAACAGTTCCCACTAGACATTTTGCTTTGATTTTCTTTCCCACCCCCTTCTTGGTTTCCTGTGGGAGCACTGTGTGGTGTATTAATAGAATACAGATTCTTATTGCAGAGTCTGCATATGGTAAATCTGACTCCAGCAACTCTAAATATACTTATTTATTTCTGATGGAAAGTTCTTCAAGGTATTCTCTCCAAATGTCTACTTTGTATAATAACTACGTCAAAATTAATTCTTACTGATGAGATCTTTATTTGTTAATGTTATCCTTGTTTCAGCTTTTATCCTTACATAAATGGGAACTTAATCACCTCAGAATTAAGGATTATATTTAGTGTCTTTGTTTAACCAGCAAACAGAGTTGACTGTGAATTACAGTTTAAAGTGGTAAATTTGTTTAAACATTTTATTTCCTTCTGTTTTTTTCTAATCATTTTTGTTAACCCATATTACCTCCCAGCAAGACTACTATAAGAGATACCTAAGTGATGAATTTACACACTCTACAATCTATTTAATCAAATATTAGAAAGGAAGACATTGAAAATGAACTCAAATCATGTTCTCTTAAATCTAGAAAATATTTTATTATTTACTATCATCATAAAAATTCTATACAAATTATCAATATTCATGCAGGGCACATGAAAGTTTTAATATAGGTAATACAGCAAGCATTAGTCAAAAGGTAAACTGGCAAGATTGTATAAGGCTGATCTCTAGTACTGAATGTGAGTGTGACCACAAGGTGCCACATAAAAACTCTCCTTTTTTGACTCCACACAACCATGGAACCCTTCTTCCAAGGGTCACTTCTTTGGATTCACTGCATTACTGAATCCCTTGGCCTCCAGTTAACTGTCTAAAACATTATACTCTCAGTGAGACTTTCTCTTCACAGACAGCATCAAGCCCTCCCTTAGCTCAGCCCAGTCAGAATCAGATCAGAATAGAGAGTCAGATGAAATCATTTTATATTCTCCGCTTATGCTGCCTGACAGAGTTAGAATGCAAGTCCATCAGTAGTGGGGGCCTTGCCTTATCACCAGTGTGTCCCCACAACCAGGGCTGATACTTGGAATGAAATAAGAATTACATGTTCTTTCATTAAATCTTTGAGTTGTTGAAATAATAACTAAAAAGGTAGTGCACAGATGAATCTGGCTCTAGATCATGAAGAAATATTGCATATTAATACTATTACTTTTTATTGTTTATCAATGAATTAAAAATCTTTACATCCAAATCTTTATTGGAATGTTAGAAAACAGATAACACTTAATAGAAATTATTGACATACTCTTCTTTCATTTCTTTTCATGTCAAATTATAGGTTCATACAACCTATAATGATGTGTAAAACAATTTTAAAATGAGTTGGGGTTGTGGAAAGGTGCATTAGTGGTTAAGAACACTGCCGCTCTTGCAGAGTACCTGGATTTGATTTCCGGAACATGTACAGTGGTTTACTTCCACTTGTAACTCCAGTTCCATAAGACCCAATGGCCTCTTCTGACTTAGAGATAAAGTATTCATGCAGTGCAGAGACAGACATGGAGTCCATACACATAAAATGAAAATAAATAAATCTTTAAAAATGGTTCTAAACTTAAATTGAATAGGGTCAAAGCTAAATTTATAGCATTTATTCTCCGTATAAAGGCCACTTAATCTTTCTGTAACCATATCCCCTCCTGCAATGTGCTGATTATAATGAAAGGCCTAATATAGAAACTTGTTGACAAAAATAGGTAAATGTATTTTTGAATATATTAGTATTTGCTAATGAGAATTTTTAAATTAGAATGGAACCAAGTAGTTTTCTTACATCGATACATTGGTGGAGTGGGGGTTCTTCAAATATTCCCATTCTATGTCTCTTCAACCTAGCTTCTAAAGTAAACAATAATTTCCATTTATATCTCTATCATATTTTGACCATTGTAATAACACTTTTAATATTAAAATGAGAAGGAGCTAATAACTGTTGCTTAAAGGTAGAAATCAACGAGGAGAGACTCAAATAAATACTCTGTGTGATGGACAGAAAACTATTCACAAGCACAAGTTTCTACCTGTTATTGAAAGGTGGAAGAGCAGGACCAGATGATACTTTGCTGCATAAGATGTTTGCTGTGCATATATGAGGACCTGAGATCACAGGAATTTAGGAAATTGTATAAGAAGCCTGATGATGTGAGGAATCTTTAGTTTCAGAACTTCTCCCTTAAGATAGGAAAAACGTTGTTTTTAAGAAAAAAATGTAAGCATTCACAAATGAGAATACACCCAATGCTTGTAATCCAGCAGTCTAGTTTCTTATATTGTGAAAGAAAACTCTTAAAAAAAAAAAAAAAAAGAGGTCCCGGTTTAATGCAGCTTTCCAGGGTGGTCTGGTAGCATGGCGAGGGGAAGAAAGAAAGGGGAAGACCATCTTTTCTGAGTGGCAGCCTAAATAGCCTGTGGGAGTGGCCCACTGCTTGGCCGGCTTTTTGTGACCTCCCTGGAGATGGGTCACTGCTTGGCAGGCTTTCCTGGATGTTGAGTCCGGACCAAGGCAACTCCAAGGGTTATGGGGCTTTCAAAGATGGATGCCAGTATTGCATTCCCTACATTTTGTTTAAGGGTTGATAGGGAGCTGAAGCGATGCTTATGACAACATTTTAGGCTCCTTTTGGGTGTTGGCCCAAGTCTGGCGTACTTCCTATGGGCATCGGGAGACATTTCATAGGAAACTGTTATCTCTCCTGTGCTCTTTCAACTAGAAAGAAAAAATTCTTCTAAATTATTGCATCAAAAGATATAGTTTGATTGTTTTTCATGTTTATAGCATACTATGTATTAATGAAATAAACATAAATTTAAAGCAAAAAAAAAAAAGATAGGAGGCAGGAACGAAAGAATTCCTCCTCCTCAGACTCTCACTAACTGGTTGCCTTGTGTCTGGAGTCACAAACTAAAAGCTAGAAAGTGAGAACCCACATGAGCATGCCCTGTGACTTCTATCTATATATGCTATAACAAAAAAGAGCCTACAATAATCCACACAAACAGGTTCATGTTTGCATAAATCTTACACACAAATACTCACACAAGCACATACACACACACTCATAGCCATACACACACATACACACACTCACACACATTTATGCACACACCCTATTTTAAAATGGACAATGAGTAACTCTTCAAAGTAACAGCCAAAGGGAAAGAATTAATTTCTTGGAAATTAAATTTATCCTTGTGCCATTGTTGATGAAAATTAATATACAACTTCTCCATCTGCAATTTTTATCCTTTTGTTCTGTTTCTTTGTTGTAATATTTCACCACTAAGTCATAGAGAGCTATTCATTTAGAAAACTCTTCTTTCTAGCTACAAGGTGGGTTGCCTTTGGCAATATAAGCACTAATAGGGAGAGATGAGTGTTCAGGATCTCCGACATGCCTGAGTCTGTTATTCTGTTTATTCATCATCAGGAACTCCTCCTGACACTCCTACTATCTTTTTCCTTCTCATTAAAACTTTTATCTCACCAGCTTTTAAAACTTAGTGTGTTATCACATGATCTTTTTCTTTTTTCTTTTTGAATGGCTTAATGATGAAGACCTGATGTGTGATTCACCTTTGTAAGCTGAGAATACTGTTAGTTAATAAAGAAATTGTCTTTGGCCTGCACAGGGAATAGAGGGGTGGGGAAAACTAAACTGAATGCTGGAAGAAAGGAGGCAGAGTATAGGAGAAGCCGTGTAGCCCTGCTGGGGACACAGGCCGGAACTTTAGCCGGTAAGCCATGTGGCGATACACAGATAGAAATAAGTTAAATTAATATGCAATAGTTAACCAATAAGAAGCTAGAGCAAATGGGCCAAGCAGTGATTTAATTAATACAATTTCTGTGTGGTTATTTTGGGTCTGTGTGATTATTTCGGGGCTAAGTGGCTGGAAACTAACTAGTGGCCTCCTTAGAACAAAGACCCATATGTGTGTGTTTTATAGCAGGCTATTTGTAGTTATTATTGCTCAATCTTTTTAAAAAGAAAAATGTGCTATTTGACGCCTCCTTTTGTTTCTTTGAAAAACAACAGTATTTGACATAACAGAAACTACAGCCTTTTTATGATGAGGAAAATATCATGTTTTGGAGATGTTTTCCTATTTCTAATTTAACTTCCTCACATTCTCTTTTTCTACCACTTGAAATGGTCATTGAAATGACTCATTTTATGTTGCTACAAAATACTAATAAAATATTTTATCTCTAGTTATATTATTATTAAACATAAAAAATTAAAAACATCACATAATGTTGTACTACACATACCTGCCTTTAATTTTATTAATAAGGAAAGTCTCATAGTTGTGTTATAAATACATTTTTTAGTAAATGTGACACAGGTGATAGTAGTAATTTAAGTATGCCTCACCCCATACAGATCACTTGGAAAAAATTTCAAGAAAGTCCTGAAAAACAGATCTGATGAAAATAGCTCTTCCATGCATCAACTGTTCACTAGCACCTTCGTTCAATTTTAATCACTCTTTCACACAATTTAGATAAATCATCCTCCAAGCTACAAGCATGCCCAAATTACTGGAATGAGAACTCAGTGGTGATTAAGAATACACTGTCCTTAGAAACTTTCAGTAGTTTCAGTAGTTTAGAAATGAGAACTAAAAAAGACTATAGCATGGCACCCAACTTGCAATGTGACAAATGATTTTGACTTGTTAAAGTAAAAAAATTTAGAGTTGTAGATAGTTAGTTCAACATTATTATCTGATGAAGTGTCTTCCAAGGTTAACTGTATAGTACCTTGAAAAATAACTTAGTTTCCAATTTCTTGCGGACAGTTGAAATCTTAATGTTAATCTGTACATTTTCTAATATTTTTCTTTCCTCCTTTATAGTTTATTGTTTTAATTGAGCTATATATTTTTCTCCACTCCTCTTCTACCCTCTCCCATGGTCCCCATACTCCCAATTTATTCAGGAAATCTTATCTTTTTCTACTTTTCATGTATGTCTCTATAAGGGCACTCATTGGAGATTATCACTTGATCTGATATGGGGTTGGTGAGGATCTTTTCCCATTCTGTAGGCTGCCGTTTTGTCTTGTTGATCGTGTCCTTTGATTTACAGAATCTTCTCAATTTCAGGAGTCCCATTTATTAATCATTTCTCTCAGTGTTTGTGCTACTGAGGTTATATTTAGGAAGAGTTCTCCTGTGCCAATACATTCAAGTGTACTACCCATTTTCTTTTCAGTGAGGTTCAGTGTAGTTGGCTTTTTGTTGAGGTCTTTGATCCATTTGGACTTGAGTTTATGCATGGTGGTAGATAGGGATCTACCCATTTTCATTCTTCTACACGTTTGAATATGTTGAATATGCTTTCTTTTTTCCATTTTATATTTTTTGCTTTTTTGTCAAAAATCAAGTGTTCATAGATGTGTAGTTTGATGTCTGGGTCTTCTATTTGGATCCATTGATCTTCTTTTCTGTTTTTATGCCAACACTAGCATGTTTTCAAGACAGTAGCTCTGTAATAGACTTTAAAGTCAGGGATTGTGATGGCCCCAAAAGTTCCTTTTTTATACAGAACTGTTTTGGCTTTCTTGAGTTTTATGGATTTCCATATGAAGTTGTGTATTGTTGTCTTGAGGTCTGTGAAGAATTTTGCTGGGATTTTGATGGGCATTGCATTTAAACTGTAAATTGTTTTTGGTAAGATTGATATTTTTACTATGTTAATTCTACTTACCCAAGAGCATGGGAGATCTTTTCATTTTCTGGTGTCTTCTTCAGTTTCTTTCTTCAAAGATTTAAAGACCTTGCCATATAGATTTTCCACTTGTTTGGTTGGAGTTCCTTCAAGATGTTTTATGGTATGTATGGCTATTATGAAGGGTGGTGTTTCTCTGATTTCTTTCTCATCCCACTTATCATTTGCATAATGGATTTTTTGAGTTAATCTTCTATCCTGTTATTTTACTAAAGGTGTTTATGAGTTGTAGAAGTTCCTTGGTAGAATTTGTGGGATAGCTTATGTAAACTATCATATCATCAGCAAATAATGAGAGTTTGACGTTTTCTTTTCTGATTTGTATCCCTTTGGTTTCCTTTTGTTGTCTTATTGCTCTATCTAGAATCTTAAGAATTATATTGAGTAGATATGGAAAGAGTGGTCAATTTTGTCTGGTTTCTACTTTTAGTGGGATTACTTTGAGTTTCTCTCCATTTAGTTTGATGTTGGATGTTGGCTTCCTTGTATATTGCCTTTATTATGTTATGTATGTTCCTTGTTTTCCTGCTCTCTCCAAGACCTTTATTATGAAGGGATGTTGTATTTTGTCAAAGGCTTTTTCAGCATAACAAGATGATCATGTGTGACGTTTTTTGTTATATTGTGAATTACATTGGCAGTTTTTCTTATGTTGAACCATCTCTGCATTTCTGGGATGAAACCAACTGGAAAGTGGTGGATGATTTTTCTGATGTGTTCTTGAATTCAGTTTGCCAGTATTTTATTGAGTATATTCACAGCAATATTCATGAGTGAAATTTGTTTTTTATTCTTTTAGTTTTGTCTTTGTGTGGTTTGGGTATCAGGGTCATTATAGCCTTATAAAAAGAGTTTGCTGCAGTGGTTTCTGGTTTGGCCTGCTCCCTCAGCAGTGGCTCTGTTGTATATTCTCTTATGGAGTTCATAGCTGAGGTAGCTGATTTAATCCTGCTCCTGCAGAGGTGGTGACTCAGGCCTGTCTCCACAGATGTCCCTGGCTCAGGCCTTCTCCCCCAAGAGGTCCCTGACTTGTGCACATCACACAGATGTGTAGTATTAGGAGCGGGCCACATCCTGGTGCCAAACTAGCCTAACCCACGAAATAACCACACAGAAATTGTATTAATTAAATCACTTCCTGGCCCATTATATCTAGCCTCTTCTTGGCTAATCCTTACATCTTGATTCAACCCATTTCTAATAATCTGTGTAGAACCATGAGGCTGTGGCATGACTGACTCTGGCGACTCCATGGTGGCTCTCCCTGCCTGCCTTCTTCCTCGCAGCATCCAGTTCTGTCTTCCCCACCTATCTAAGTTCTGCCCTATCAAAAGGCCAAGGCAGCTTCTTTATTTGAACGATAGAAAGAAGAACCTCCTATACCACAGATGTCTCTGGTTTGACCTGTTCCCTTGGAAGTTGCTCCCTTGTACCTGTTCCTCTGGGGAACACAGCCTCAGGCCTGCTCTGGCAGAGGTCCCTGACCCAGGCTTGTATAAATAGGTTTCCCTGACTAGGGCCTGCTCTCACAGAGGCCCAGTCCCATAGTGGTCTCTGGCTTGGGCCTGATCCCTCAGAGGTCCTTGACTCAGGTTGGGTCCCAAAGAGGTCTCTGGCTCAGACTTGTACCCTCAGTGGTTGCTCTCTTGTATCTACTCCTATGGAGGTTGCTGCCTCAGTTCTGTTCCGACAGAGGTTCTTTAAATATCTCAATACTATTTCTATGTTACAGGAGAACTTCCGTACAATGTGTATAAGTTTGGCCAAAATATGGTATGAACATCATTTTATTTCAAAAAACAATGCTTTTATCTTGCCAGGCTTCTCTCCAAAAGAAATAGTTGGTGCAGAAATTCACATGCTACATGCCTTCAAGTGAGATAATTCACAAGTTTTCTCAGAAACATACAAAGCTTCACTGAAGTAGCGTCAAAGCACTCATACTAGAGAAACAGAAGACAGGTGAAATGATTGAACCTCCAATTAAAACTGATGCTTCTCTCACAGTACAGAAATTGTGTGTGGGGGAAACAAAGTGAGTTCTAAGAAATTGGGCACCCTGGAGGTGGTGATGGCTAAGTGGATAAAGTATTAGATCCATAGGCATGAGGATCATCTCCATTCAAATTCTTAGAACCTAAATAAAAGCCATGCAGACATGGCAGCCATCTACAGTCCAATAACCTAGAAGGTGGATCTCATTGGCGTGTTGCCAAGAATTTGTGAGCTCCCGGTTTATCTAAAGATCCTGTCTAAATAAACAAGGAAGTCATTGGGAAAACAAACCATTCTAAAGGACAGCCCCCGTGCCCAGCAATAAGAAGGTCATCACAAAATGAGTACAATGGCACCTTTAGAGGTCTTTTGTCTGCTAATATGAAGTCAAGGCTTTGTTGTTTCTTTTTAATTAAGTATTATTTTCTACCTCACAGGTCCTTTGTATTTATTTAACCTCAGAGGTTACTTTGTACTTCTGTCTGTTTGTTTGGTTTTTTGTTTTGTTGTTGTTGTTGTTTTAAGGGGAAACCTGAGTGTGTGAACATGAGAACTTCTACAGCATGTATGTCTTGTACTTTTTCTTTTCATCATTTTCTTAAATGTTTTGTCATATTTCCATTTGCTTGTTTTTGGTATATCTTGCTTCATTTTATTTTGTTATTATTCCTTAGATATGTGTGTATGTTTTCCATTGTTGTTTTATTTCTGTTTTTTTCCTAAACAAAAAAAATCTATTTTCAATTAAAGGAAGCAAAAATAATTAACACACTGCAGAATGGCTTGGTATATTTCTATTGCTGTTATAAGACTGACCACAAAGAATTTGTGGAGAACAGAGTATATTTCACATTGCATATTACAGCCCATTTTTGACGGAAGTCACAAGAGAAATTTAAAAATTATCTTGGAGATAAGACTATAGCAAAGCCATAGAGGAACACTTCTTTTTTTTTTTCTGGTTTTTCGAGACAGGGTTTCTCTGTGGTTTTGAAGCCTGTCCTGGAACTAGCTCTTGTAGACCCAGCAGGTCTCGAACTCACAGAGATCCGCCTGCCTCTGCCTCCCAAGTGCTGGGATTAAAGGCGTGCGCCACCACCGCCCGGTGAGGAACACTTCTTAATGACTTGCACACCATGGCTTGTTCAGGCTACTTTCATTTACAACCTAGTACTACCTGCCCAGGGATGGCAGCATCCATAGTAGGCTTGACCCTACCACATCAATTACCTGATATCAATTTCTTGCTTCCACATCCATTTGCACACACCTGAAATCATATACCTGTATATGCGTGTGCCCACACATAGGAGGGAACAGACATACATACACAGATATCATGTATATTAAAATAAAGATAAAGATTTAAGCAGTGTGTGGGTTGAGGTATTTTTAAAAATTTTGCATTTTGACTCCTTAAAATGTGTACATGTCGAATTTGGATAAACCCTGTTTTAAACATAGATACGGATTCAAATGTTATCACATGCCTTAAATACTCTATTTGAAAGTTAGTTCATTCACTGCTTAAATAAGTTAGAAGTCATTTAAGGCATTTTCAATTTCAGAAATTTACTTGCATTTAGGCAGGTTTTCTTGTATTAAAATATTCATTCATAATAGGCAGAAACCGGAAATAACCTAGACTTCCCTCAATAGAAAAATAGATAAAGAAAATGTGAAACATTTACCCAATGGAGTATTACTCAGATGTTAACAAGTGACATAAGGAAATTTGGAGACAAATGGACGGAACTAGAAAAAAATCATCCTGATTGAGGTAACTCAGAACCAGAAAAATAAATATGGTATTTATTCACTTATACTTATATATTAGCTGTTAAGTAAATGATAACCAAGCTATAATCCATAGAATCAAAAGGTTAGGTATACTGGAAGGGTCTAGGGTAGACACGTGGACCTCTTTGGGAGGGAGAAATAGATTTTATGGGTGAATTGGAAGAAGGTGAAAATGGGAAGAGAAGGACCAGGTTGGGAGAGCAAGGAGACATGGGGTTGAGAGAAAGAATGCAGGGGGAGACAGCTAGCATTGAGGGACATTTGAGGGATGACATGGAAACCTAGTGTAGTGGAAACCAACTAAAATATGTGAAAGTGATCCTAATGAGGTCTCCTAATAATGGAGCATACGGACTCTCAACTGACCACCTCCTTTTACCAAACAAGTCTTCTAGTAGCTATTGTGTTATATTCAATTGAGTTGTTGGACTAAGGGGTCCCCTAAAAATTCCCTAAGCCATTGCTAAGATAATCACTTTCTCTCTGCAAACTCACAGGGCCACCATTGCCAAGGACAAGACTCACAATTCGTTGAACATGGAGAAGTCCAATGGAGCCTACAAGAAGCCTTTATCCCTATGGTCTAGTGTCTTTGATGCTGGAAAGAACAACACAGGCTAGAAAACTGAAGCATAGATGCCAACCCAGCCACAAAGCCTTTGGCCTACAATCTGTTCTGCCTGCAAGATATAGAGTACAATGGTGATACTGAACTTGTGGAGATAGTCAATCAATGTCTAATTTGACTTAAAGCCCTTCATACCCAAAACTGCTTGGGTGACCAAGAACCAGGGATTAGACAGCCCAGAGACCTAAGGTAAAACCAAACACGATTAGTCTAAAAAATATATGTCAATAAACATATCAATGATATTCTGATATACCCATATATCAGTGTTTTATTTAGTCATCATAGCAAAGATTTCTCCAGCTGCAGATGGGAACAAATTCAGAGAAACAGAGCCCAACATGTAGAAACTCTAAATGGGATGTCTTCATCAAATCCCTCTCCTAGGACCTCAGAATTCCCTGCCCATGAAAGGGGAGGCAGAAAGAGTATAAGAGACAGGGGAGTACATTAGAAGAGCAAGGA
This sequence comes from Microtus pennsylvanicus, assembly GCF_037038515.1. Lineage (NCBI taxonomy): Eukaryota > Metazoa > Chordata > Mammalia > Rodentia > Cricetidae > Microtus > Microtus pennsylvanicus. The sequence goes on along the minus strand of NC_134579.1, from coordinate 172,787,251 downwards.
CCTATGAATAAACTAAGCAAGGTACATATGAAACCATCCATACTAAAGCAGCAAGAACAGAACTTTCATGGGTCTATACCAGGTTCTCTACATATGTATTATAGTTTTTAGCTTAGTCTTTTAATGCAACTCCTGAGTGTAAGAACTAGTGGGTCCTGACTTTTGTTCATGCTTTTAGAACTTTTTTCCTTCTATTGCACTATCTTGTTCAACTTTGATATTATATTTATTTTTACCTTATTGTATTTTATATTATCATGTTTAGTTTTCTCTTAGAAGCCTCTTCTTTTTTAATGAGAGATGGAAAAGGAGTGGATCTGGAGGAAAAGTGGATCTGGGAGGGAAAGTGCTGAGGAACCAAGAGCAATAGAGGAAGAAGAAAGTGTAACAGGACATATTGTATGGTAAAAAAAATTCCATTTTAAGTAACAGGAAAATAATAGATATATTCTCAATGAAAATACTGAAATCAAAATATGCAACTTTAAATAATGTAAAATTTATTAGCCATGATTTTTGGAATAGGTATAATTGTTTCATTATGTGCCCAGAAAAAGGCATTGCATACAGGTACCAAAGTTCTGTAATGATTTAGCAAATATTTCAGAAATATAATGTATAATTTGTATGGTGCCTTGAGTGTTTTCTGGTGTATTATAATTGTTCTTTTTTGTATATATTATATAAATAATTAGTATGGTCTAGAATCAGCTACTTATACAACTGGTAGCTATTTTTAAGTGTAAGGTTATTTTCTTTTAACTGGGCATAAGTCATTATGAGGTTCTACTTCAGTGCCTATTGAGTCCTTTAGGAATTGATAGGTCAACCTGAGATTTAAATGCAATGAAGGGTGATTTTTTTCAGTCTATACAAGATATATTAGAAATTATATATTTATCCTAGATATTTAGATGTATATATAGGTCTGAACTTGAAGTAAAATTCAGGGTAAATACAAATCATGCTGGTATTATGCACTGAAATCAGAATCACAGTTAGTTGTGGTATATGTGCTATGTATCTCTTACATATTACATATCATACAAAATCTGAAAGTTGTATGAAATGTGATGTGGTTTCTATCTTAAAACACTTTTTTAGAAAAAAACTGAGTGTTAATGTTGGGAAATATTAGTTTAATATGGGTTTCATTTGATTTATGCTGAAGAATATTTGTTTAATGATGCAAAGATGTTCTTTATCCTTTATGTTGCATTTAACTCTGTAAAATTGTGTTAACTCTGCTAATAAAGTAAAGATCTGAATAAAGAGATGAATGGCCAATAGCTAGGCAGGAGAGGGATAGTTGTGGTTGCCAGGCAGAAGAAACACAAAACAGGAGGAAAAATCTAGGCTCAAGAGAAGAGAAGGAGGAGCAAGAAAAGGGAAAGGGAGGAGGATGCTAGGGACCAGACATAGTCAGCCATAGAGTAAGAAGGAAGAAAAAGGTATATAGAATAGAGAAAGGCAAAAGTTAGATGGAGTAAGTTAAGAAAAGCTGCCTAGAAACAAGTCAAGCTAAAGCAGGACATTCATAAGTAAGAATAATTTCCATGTATTTATTTTGGAGCTGGTTGGTGGGCCCCCCAAAGAGTAAAAAACCAACCAAACAAATAAAAAGTAACAAAAACACCACTCTATATTAAAAATATGATAATGAGTCCACCCACAAAATATGTTTTATTTCACGTCACATGGAGATCCATCCAAGCATCCCCCTTGGAGACCTCCATGTTACTTAGCCTTTCTGGGTCTTTGGATTGTAGCACAATTGTAATTTATTTAATATCAAATATCCATTTATACATACCATGTTTTTTGTCTTTCTGGCTTTGGATTATCTCACCCAGGGTGATTTTTCTAATTCCATCCATTTGTCTACAAATTTCATGATGGTATATTTTAAACAACTGAGTAATACTCCATTGTGTAAATGTGCCATATTTATTTATCCACTGTTCAATATAGGAACATCTGGGTGGTTTCCAGCTTCTGGTTATTATGAATAAAGCCTGTATGAACATAGTTGTGCAAGTTTCTTTGTGGTAGGATAGAATGTCCTGAAGGTATATGCCCAAGTGTGGCATAGCTGGGTCTTGCAGTAGATTAACTCTAAGTCTTCTGAGGAACTGCCTGCATTTACTACTATCAGGAAGCCTCCCTGATGATGATTGGGCTACATACCAATCTATAAATATAGCATGGTACAATTAGGGAATATTTTACTCATATTTTTGTTTCTATCATAGATATTTGGATTATCTAGCCTCTTGTTTCTGGTAATCCAGTTAGTGTCAAGGTCCTTCTGGTGGCATGGACCTCAAATTAGACCAGTCACTGTTTGGTGACCTCCACAAGTTTTGTGCCTCCATTGCCCCAGCCCATCTTGCAGGCAAGGTACGTTGTAGGTAGAAGGGTTTGTGCTTGAGCTGGTGTCCCAGACCCACCATTGAAAGTTGCCTGGTTAGAGAAAGTGGCTGATTCAGTTTCTATATTTTCCATTACTAGGAGTCTTCTCTAAGCCCACCCTTGCAGAATCCTGGGAGTTTCTTCTGCACGAGATTTCCATTCCCCCATGCCCTACAATTCTAGTCATCTCTCCTAGCACACTACCCTCACTTGATCAATCTTCTTCCCATTGAGGCTTCCACTGACTGCTGATGAGAGCAGATAAGAGACCAGATTGACAATTAAACATTAGATGGAGAGAAAGCCCAACCTGGAGCTCTCCATTGGGTCTCTCTACTTGGAGCTCAGAAAGCGCTGCAGAAGCAGGTGAGGAAGAATTGTATGAACCAAAGGACTTGATGGCAACAGGAGAACAAAACCCACAGAATAAGATAAGCTGGCTAATAGAATCTCATAGAGACTGAAGCATTAATTATGTGACCTACAGGGACCTGCACTAGGACCTCTGCAATTATATTATGATTGTTAGCTTGGTGATTTTGTGGAACTCTTAACACCGAGAGTGGAGTGTGTCTCTACCTCTTTTGCCTGTGCACTTTTCCTACGACTATATTTCCTCGCCCAGCCCAGATATGAGAGTTTGTGCCTTATCTTATTGTATCTCTTTAAAATAAGAATACAAGGAATGAAGGCAGAAGAAGCTGTGTCAAGATTTATTTGTGAGGGAAGAATAAATTAAAATATAATATATTAAATGGAAGATAATTTATTTAACTAATCTTTTAAAATGTATTACTGCCAAGGGTTGATTGGCAAAATCATTGACAAGGTCTCTAAGAATTCATTTTGCCAGAAATCTAGACTCATAATGCTTCTTGTCAATATCTTAGACAACTAATTTTTGTCATATTCTATATAAGACTATTTCACATATTTGTACATGTCAGTAGCTTTCAGTACTATTTCTATGTGCTGGATAATTTTGTTTTTGACTTAAAAAAATTCTGGTTATTTGAAATAAACGCCCTACCACACTGGGTGGTAGGCAAGTCTGTGGGGTCATTTTTCTTGATTAATGATTAATCAAGGTGGGCATCTACTATAACTCGTGCCAACTCTGACAACTCATCTTGTGTTATATTGGAAAGTAGGCTAGAAAACAATGAGGAGTAAGCTACTAAGAAGTATTCCTCCATGGCTTCTGCTTCAGTTCCTGCCTTCAGGTTCCTGGTCAAATTCCTATCAAGACTTCCTTCAAAAATAGACAGCAATCTAAAAGGTTAAATAAGCCCCTTTATCCTCAAGTTCTTTGTGGTTAATGTATTATCTAAGCAGTAGATGCCTAACCAGGACATTTTAAAAATATCATAATTTAGAAATATAAGTCTATGAAATGTAGATCCCAAAATATCAAGGTCCTTCAACATTTCTTTTCTTTTTTTTAAAGATATATTTATTTATTTATTATGTATACAAATTTCTGCCTCCATGTATACCCACACACCAGAGGAGGGCGCCAGATCTCATTACAAATCGTTTGAAGCCACCATGTGGTTGCTGGGAATTGAACTCAGGACCTCTGGAAGAGCAGACAGTGCTCTTAACCACTGAGCCATCTCTCCAGCCCACTCCTTCAACATTTCTAAGTAGTTCCTTAGCTTAAGCAAACTATTACACCAACTGCTTCTTTGCATGCTGTTTTTCAAATAAAATGATAACCTCATGACTTCACATGAAACACAGATAGTTCTTTACTGAGATGTAGACTCATTTTCCCAGATAATTTATGAGTTCCAGGATACTATTCGCTATATTCAATCATTTTATCAGAAAATAAGACATCTCAATAGTACTAAGTTTATACAAATAAAATGCAATGAGCAAAGAAATGATCCTGGAAAAACTATTTTTTCTGCTAAAGAAATGGTCTCTTTCACTCTTACTGCTTGGAATGAAATATCCCTTATCAATCTTATTCTATTACATTTATTTTTTTATTTGATTTTAGATACTTCCTTAGTTACTATGCTAAAATTTTCTTTTATAGGTTACTAAGGTCTTAGTTATAACTTTACTGATGCTGTGATAAAGATCCGAGGTTAATATAAAAGCCATAATATTAACTTTATAAGGGTCTGGTTTATGGTATGCATCAAAGTATTCCTTTTTTTACTATTATAATAATGAGCAAGAATTACCCACACATGCTTAAAAAAATAGGTACTAAATAAATCTCTGAGTTTGAGGACAGCCTGGTCTACAGAGAAAGTTCCAGAACATCAGGGCTATAGAGAGAATCCCTGTTTCAATCAACAAAAAATAAATCATCAAAGTTGTACAAAGGAAAACTGGCAAAGACTGCTTAGTGGTTATCTAGTAGGCATTAGGATCTGAGTTTTCTTCCTACACAGAAAATGAAACAAATATATAAAAAAAAAAACATGTTAATGTATTTAGTTCTTCCCTACAGTAGTTCACAGCAGGCACATTGAAATTAAAAAGAGATATTTTCATTTATGTTTTTTGCCATTTATATGCTGAAGGAATTTTTTTGAGTCAGGGAAAAAAAAAATCAAAGTCCTCCAAACCTGTTGCCTCTTCCTAGAATTTGCCTTTCACCATTTAGCACAGCTGAAGAACAAAATAATGAAAGCACACAGAATCCAAGGCATTTCGTAAGGAAAAGAATTAAAAAACAAGAACAGATACTTAACACTGCCTATAAAAGGGGCTGAGGCATTTGCAGTCTTTCACCCAATATATCAGAATTCACTCTGAGATTTATCAGGAGCCACCAAAGTTTATCTGCCCCCAAGAAGGCATTTCCTCTGAAGATCTTCCTGGAAACAGGCCATTGCTTTTATATTCATTAATCTAAATTTCATTTTCATATCGCAAAGTATGACATAACTGACAAAAAATAAACACACAAACATTGTGGCAGTATTGCTGTAATTCACTTCTCTAGTCTATAAAACAAATGTAGTCTGAAAAGAATTTCTTTTTAATTCCGGGTTAAAATATAAATGATAGAAATAATTACATATCTGCCTGCAGATTTATTAAATCCTAAAAGGAAGCATTTGGTGATACAGAAACAGAATGCATCTCTAAAATTGACTTTGTGTCTAAACAGAATAAATTTGAATCCTATCTTTAAAAATACCACAACTTATTTGCATTTAAGGAGAATATCTTATAGCATTGGGTAATGTGCATTGCTATGGATCTTGATGTGCTGATACAAATATAAGATCAATTTTATTATATATATATTTTCTGTTCTAGTTTAAGGTATTGTGTTTGTGCAGCTCATTTAAAATATAATGCATATTAAGAAATATAGGTTAATAGATAGTCTTTTAAAATAATCAAACTTGTCATCATGTTAATTAGGTTTTCTAGATATATAGAGATATATTTCAGTTAGATAGATAATCTTCATGCCTTCCAAAGACCTAAGGAATATGGAATTTAAAATATTTTAATAACTTAGGACTGTTCATAGCAATGAGACACATCTGCTCCTATCAGCACCAACCTATTTTAGAGGATGATGGACCTCAAATAGGCTTCTCATGGAGTTTGCTAGACATTTGGGAAAGGAACTGCTCTTGCCTGGACTGCTTGATGTTATGCTGTATGAACTGGACATGCAGGATCCACAGAAAAATGACTGCTGAAATTGCCTAAGAAAGTGTGAAGTCCTTCAGGGTTAATGCTTTATGAAAGAGACGGCCAAAAAATGCAGCAGGACACAGAAGAAAGTGACTGACAAACTTCAAATATAAACAGAACAGTCTTTAAAATTTTTCTGCTTCATGGAAAAGTCTGCTGAACACTATGGGCCCACAAGGTTACAGAAGAACTTTTGTGACTGCCCAGGCAGTGAGATGTCTCTGTCATTTCTCGAGTTTTGGAAGTTGCTTACAATATACTTCCTTTTAACTTAGGTATATTATATTTTTCTGGGGACTTTGATGGGATTGCAGAACAGATAGTTATAATTATAGTTCCTTAATTATGATAAAAGATAAAGTAGATATAAATATTATAACTGTAATTCTTGCTTGATAACTGTTATATTATATGTAATTTTACTATATAAAAGTTAAAGCCTTCCTTCTTATTTAAACAGAAAAGGGAAAATGGTGTGGGAAGTCCTTCTGTATATGTGTTGCTTTTATTGGTTAATGAATAAAAAAGCTATTTTTGGCCAATGGCTTAACAGAATCTAGCCAGGCTGGAAAATATATAGAGACATTAGGCTTCCCTTCCTCAGTAGTCTGAACGTTAGGATGAATATTGTGCTTACCAACTCAAGATTCTTATAGAGTTCATTACCTCACCCTCTATTCAATAATAAAACAAACATGGTGGATTGGCATAAAAATAGATACAGTGATCAATATTTGAGAATTGAAGAAATAAGTAGACATAATTACAGACACCAGAGTTTTAACAAAGAAATTGTAAATACATAGTGGAGAAAACACAAAATCTTCAACTAGATGTCTGTATGTAAAGAATGCACATATACCCATTCTTACCAACAGTGCACAAAACTCTGCTCCAAACGAATCAAGTACCTCAACATAAGACTAGATACTCTTAATCTTATAAGAGAGAAATGGAGAAAAGGCTTGAACTCATAGGCCTAGGAAAGGACTCTCTGAACTACTAATAGCACATTCACTAAGATCAACAACTAAAAAATACAATTCACGGAGCTAAAATGTTACTATATGGAAAAGGTCAATATCATGTGAGCAAAGTAACAGGCTACAGAATGTGAAAATACTTTACCAACACTATATCTGATAGATGGTTAGTACTTAGAATATATAAAGAAGAAATAAATCTCTAGAAAACAGATTACCAAATGTCAAAAATGGACTATAGAACTAAGCAGTGAAATTTCAAAATATGAAACCCAAATCAGTGAGAAATACTTAAAGAAATATTCAACATTTTGAGCCACCAGGAAAATGCAAATTAAATCACATTGTGATTATATCTTATCCCTATAGGAATGGCTAAAATCAGTTAAATGGTTGATCATTTTGTGAATATGTAGAGAAAGATAGACACTGTTATTGCTGGTAAGAGTGAAAACTAGTACAGCCCCTTTAAGAATTTTCCTGGAGATAGAAGTCTGTCTCCCCAAAGATCCAGGTGCCACTCTTAGGAATATATTCAAAGGACTCTACATTTTAGTATAAAGGTACTTGGTAATTCATGTTCACTGGTGCTCTATTCATATAGCCAGAAATTAGAAATACTCTAGAAACTATCAATTGACAAATGAATAATAAAATGGGTTGCATTTACACTATGCAATATTACTTAGGTGTTAAGAAAGATGAAATTAGCAGAAACATGAGTAAAGGTATAAAACAACCATCCTGGATGAGGTAACCCACATCCCAAAATGTCTTCTCTTCTATGTGGACATTATCTTTGAATCCCTCCCTCCCTCCCTCCCTCCCTCCCTCCCTCCCCTCCCTCCCTCCCTCCCTCCCCCCCCTCTCTGTGTGTGTGTGTGTGTGTGTGTGTGTTTGTTTGTGTGCATTTTTAATCTGAATGATCATAGAGATTAGGTTGCTAATAAAGGAGCAGTAGGGAGGAGGAGATCTTCTAAGCAAGGGGAAATAAAGTATAATGTTATAATGAATGAATGAGAAACTAGATGAAAAGGATTAAATGGGGAATAGAATGCAGGATAGGTCAAGGAGGGAAAATGGGAACAGATAACTAATCCAAGAAACTTTTTGAAAAGTTATACGAAAATCTGCCACTATAGAAGCTTCATATAGATAGATGATAGATAGATAGATAGATGATAGATAGAATAGATAGATAGATGATAGATAGATAGATAGATGATAGATAGATAGATAGGTAGATGATAGATAGATAGAAACAGACACATTGATATATAGATAGATTTATATGTGTTGTGTTTGTGTTTGTGTGTAGATATATAGGCCCACTTCATGACATGTTACCCACATATGGCCTAATTCAAGTGGTCAGGAACCTAAGACTAGATAGACCCTAGGCCCTATGAGAAAAGTTAGCAGTACTTCTTAGTCTGAATCACAAGCTTCTAAAAAAACATATTACTGATCATCTTAGGAACCCACAACTACAAATTTATTTTTGATGCTACTTCATAACTATAATTTTGCTACTGAATGACATCTCAGTTTTTTTAGAGTAGTGGAAAAATGTGTTTTCAGGTGGTGGTGACCCAAAAATTTGACAACCATTGTGCTAAAGGAACAAAGTTATAAAATGTCTTCTAATGACAAGTTGCTATACCATAAATCTGTACATCACTCAACCCTTATAAAACCTTCTTCATACAGTAGTTTGGAATTAATAAAAAGAATCACAACTGGACATGTGCAAAGAATTGAGAAAGTGCCAGAGTTTGGAACAATAAACATCGAATCAGATGTTTTTATCAAAGCTCTGTCCTCTATGTAGATGAGCAGGTAGAAAGGTTGTTAGAACCAGACATTTTGGATGACTCCAAGGAAACTGCCTTCCAAATACAACACACTTGATACACATGTGTACGCACAGAGATTGTGACAACATGCACAAGACACGTAGACTTTCAAACCAGAAAAAATCCCAGCGCTATTTGCAGAAGCAGACACAGAAGTCCACTCCTAAGTTCTAACCTATTTTCAATTGATAACTGCAGAGGAAAGTATAGTCACTTGGTATGTCAACCACACTTGGGGGCAAGCCCATGCCCAGGAATAGTTGGCTAACACAAAACAGACTCTTTGTTTTATGTGATTTTATTTGTTTTGTAATTTTTGTCTTAATTTGTTTTGACTATTTTGGTGTTGTATGTTTTGAGAGGGGAGATAAAATGAAATTAGGTGTGAAGTGGAATACGGGTATCTGGGATGTATTGGGGAAGAAGATCAAAATGTAGAATATGAAAAACATTTTAAATGTAAAACAAAAATAACTTAAAAGAAATCTTTTCCATTTAGTTATTTTTACATGTGTAAGTTTGTAATATTTTTTATTTCTATTCTTGGTTACATCTATAAATGAATTTAAGAGCCCCTATATGTAAGTACAACTGTGTTTTTATGTGATTAAATGTATTTTTAAAGCAAAAGATAAATTATTCATTAAAGTTACTTTCAAGAGAAAAATCAAGCTGTTTGGCTCACAACTGTTACAATGTCAAGTATATTTCTAGCTTATTTAAATATGTAAAAACAAAAACTGAAATAAAAATAAACTACAATAAAATAGAAACAATTTTTGTTTCATTCATTATTAGGTAGAAACTTTCACCTCTTTCCAAACTTTACAACATTTATAAACATATCACATAAATAAGCTATAAGGCAATTTGAAATATGGGAATATAAGGGCTACAAATATAATAGACCAGAGTTACTGTTTTATGTAAAGAGGGCTTAAAAGTAAATGGGGGGAAAAGACGATATACCAAGATAAAGGTCGTGATCAGAACACTTCATTAGTAATAAAGGAGTTAAACAAGTTAAGACATTCATTTTAATTTTACATTATGAGATTCCCTAAATATTCTAAACATAATTCTCAGTTTGACTGAAGAAAAGAAGGAAGAGTCACTGCCATGTACTCTTAGTGAAGGTATTCTTGGCAGGACCTTACCCTTGAGAAGTAAGTTAAGAAGTTGAATAAATCCTCACTTTGCCTGATGAGTTTTCCTTACAATTTTCTGCAACAAAATTATCAGATAAAAGTGCATGTACGTGAGTTTTATATTTCCTAATATTTAACAAAAATACTCCTTTATTTATTTATTTATTTATTTATTTATTTATTTATTTTGGTTTTTCGAGACAGGGTTTCTCTGTGGTTTTGGAGCCTGTCCTGGAACTACAAAAATACTCCTTATTTACATAATGATTTAGTTATTTTGGAATTTATTTTGAGGTATTCAGTATTGAACCTACTGTATTGTGTATACTAGTGAAGTGTTCTGTTATCAACCTACATCTCATCCATATCAGACTACAACAAATCAAAGCTCAACAAATTAAAATCCAACATTGTGGCATCCAGTCATAAAGGATACATCTACAAAACAACTCCCTTGCCTAAGGCTCTGGGAACATTTGGAAAGAAGTCAGAAAGACTGTGGGAGCCAGAGTCAGGGAGTTTTCTGTGAGATGATGTCTCCTAGTAATGTTGGAAGCAATACCAAGAAAGCCTCACTAAAATGATTGCCATGACGTCCAATGAACATGGATGACAACAATTGGTTTTCCAAAGTGCATGAGGAAAGACCATGAGTCCTCAATCCAATACAAAGAACCACACACAATTAAGGAATGCTCAGAGAGGGAAAACAGTCTTCCTCTAAGGAAGACCATTCCAAATTGTTAGCAAATATCACATGGTCAATCCTGACCATACAAGTAAGATTTATACAGACTGAATGAGTTGTATTTAAATACATATGTATATACTGATTGATATATATGTATATGCATGTATACATATACATGTAACAGTTTTTGAAAAATGAGGCCAGTCATGATTTTAAAAGTGAATAGGGAGAGATAAAAGTGGAAATTTAGAGGGAGGAAAAGGAAAGGGTAAATAAGTTAGCCATATTATAATTTATTTATTTATTTTGGTTTTATAAGACAGGGTTTCTCTGTGGTTTTGGAGCCTGTCCTGGAACTAGCTCTTGTAGACCAGGCTGGTCTCAAACTCACAGCGATCCGCCTGCCTCTGCCTCCCGAGTGCACCATATTATAATCTTAATTAAAGTAAAACAGCTGGGCTGTGGTGGCACACACCTTTAATCCCAGCACTCGGGAGGCAGAGGCAGGCGGATCCCTGTGAGTTCGAGGTCAGCCTGGTCTACAAGAGCTAGTTCCAGGACAGGCTCCAAAAGCTATGGAGAAACCCTGTCTCGAAAAATCCAAAAAAAAAAAAGAAAGAAAGAAAGAAAGAAAGAAAGAAAGAAAGAAAGAAAGAAAGAAAAGTAAAACAGTGAAAATACTAAGAAAAATTTCAATATGTCAAACACTTTCCAGAGTATAATTAGAAGGAAACTTATCTATGGGGATTACATTTCAACTAACATTAGTGAAGCATAAATATTAATATTGACCATTATTTCTGGACAGTTTATATAAAATGTGTAAGGAGGGAAATGCAAGAGCTTTCCACAATATGCAGAATATAATCATCTTTGAAATATGAAATAAGATGTTAGCATAACTTTATTTTCATACTATTAGAAATTGTCCACATTAAACATTATTACTTCTGTGATTATTGTAAGATAATATAAAATGTAAAAGTAATGAAGATGGAAGAGATTAAAGAAAAATCAACTTTGAAAATATCCTCTTCTGAGGACGGGAACACAGTGACGGTTGGTGGCTCTCCAGAGCATTATGTATCCTGTTACCTTCAGCTGTCTTCTTATGTCTATCCTCACATCAGACTGTTAATGACAGATAAGAGTAAATGCCCATTATCAATATATTGTTCTTAATCACCCTCAATATGTTTAGAAATTTAGCATATATGAGTCACACACAGATATATTGCCTCATGTATTAGAAAGTATGTACATAATTTAAATTATTGAATCTATGAATCAAAGTGTCAGGTATATTCAAAACCAGCATTACATGCAAAGCTTCTAAAAATAATAACTATAGTCACATACATAGATATTCCAATTCAGTATGGCTTGGCTTGGGCACTGGGTATCATTCACAAAAGCCACCAGAGTTTCTTCTGAATCCTTAAAACTTGGGAATGCTTAAACATAAAAAGAAAGATTTTCACTTGCACACAAGTATTTGATTCTGTCTTCAGTTTCCATGGCAGTAGGTTTGGGTTACTATTAGAACTTTTATGCTATTCTTTTGAACTCTATGGTTTCGTCTTGATGAATTACTCGAAGTAACGAAATATTACAGTCATCATAGTTACATGTTTGAACTTCCCTGAATCGCATACTAGTAAATGATGCCTAACAGCCTTATTTTGCAATTTTCAAATAAATAATAAAAAAACGATAAACGTTGCCTCAAGTTTCAAAAGAGGATCTTTTGAGTTGCTTTAGTTGAAATGACTGTTTCACATTACTAACAAACACTCTAAGCTTTGAGTTCATTGTGAGCATGGGCCGGGGGAGTACTCAAATAACTGATCTGTTATGACTCTTCGGGTAGGAAGGCAGGAAGAAATTAGGCAGATGAAAGCTTAGTATATAACAATTTTGCAATGAATGTTTATTTCAAGAGTGAATATGGGGACTTTAAAGTAGATCTTACAAATTTCCAAGTGACAGGGATTCATGGCTACTGGCTTTCCTATCCCTGTGCTTTTTTTGGCTTTCCAGCTCATCTGCCAGGTACCTGATCCAATGTGTGTAATGCCTCTATTATTTTCATCACTTCCTGGGGATATTTCCTTAGGGTCTCAAGTGTGATCCACTACCATGTTGTATGCTCTGTTAATTGCAGAACTAAATGAAGCATACCCAGCAGCATCTGAAAACAATTAAAAAATAATTGAAATGAGCTGTGGTCTCTAGTAGAATCATTAAGATTTTTATTTCATCTTCCACACATTGGAGAGATTCAAATCTGAACCTCCTATCTCGCTGGCCTCCTGCTGGTTCAAGAGATCCCTTGGCAGGGGCAGAAAAAGGACCATCCGTTTCTGTGCAGAGAGTGTTCTCCAAATGACCAGGCAGGGAAAAGTCTTGATGACTGCCAAGAGGCTTCAGTGGGAGGAGATATCTCTCTGTTTGCTGCCTTTGAGCAGCTGCTCTATGAATTAATAAACATCAGTGTGGATATGCACACATCCTTATTAAGAATCTACAAACACATTAATCAGGCCACTCACATGCAACTCAGGAAATTAAAGCTAGTTTTTCTATTGCATTTCTCAGAGAGAAATTCAGAGGCAGAGAAAGAAGAGAAAAGCAAACTGACAGAAAGGACAGAGAAGAAACAGGAAGATATCAACACCTTCTTCTCTAGGAGAGGAGATAATAGAAAGTTTGGGAACACTCCAGGTAAGATATATTTCAAAAGTTTTCAGTGCTTTTATTAAGATAACATAGTAGTTAAATACACTAAAACATATAACTTCATTGATGGTTTTGTTATGTCAAAATATACGGCAATATTTTTCTATAGTATATAACAACAAGTATCTCCTTGTATAGGCATAAATGGATGTAGAAAGAATGTAATAATATATACAGCTTTAATGGGGAAAATAGACTTACAGAACCATAGGTTCCCGTGGAGAACAGGAAAGCAAAAGAGGCAGTGGGCTCACGCTGGCCAGATTTATATGTAAACATTAGCCCAAGGCAAACACGCCCCCTAAGGGGGTTGGGCTATTCCTACATCTACTCTTTTGTCTAAATAAGACAGAATTAAACCAAATACAACTATATACAATAATAACAAAAAATAAATATAACAAACAATATTGAGAACAAAAGTTTTGCTAAACATTCTCTCAAGGAGTCTAAATAATGTAGAGAGTAACAACAATTATATAATCTTTAACTTTGTTAAAGATCTGAGAAGGGAATAAATATTACTTAACAAACGAGAGATATCTAAAATGTGTAACAAATGACAGAGACAACTGACTACCTGGGCAATCATCCAAAGTCTTGTTTGTAATGTTGAGTTAACCAACTTTGGTTAAGGCCTAATATAATTGACATACCATTATTAAAGGCAAGGAACTTTCTTAGAACTATCCTACCCTGTCTTGGCAAGATAAGACAATCCTGTTTTATCCATTTATGGATATTTTGTATCTTTGTCAGTAGTTGAAGTATGTGCTTTTCTTAACCCACAGGCCAGTTCTGTCAAGAAGACAAGCTCCCAGTGGAGTGTCTTTGGTGCTCAACGTTTTCTCGGGAGTAGAGTGTTGTCACCAGGAGTGATTGTGTCTTGTTGGCACAGAGTTCTAGGTTAGATTAAGAAGGTTTTAGGTTAGACTAAAGGCCATTTTTATAGCTCTTCGAAGAGGCTGAAGATTATACTATCTAGCTTTAGACAAAATTTGATTGCCACATTTAGCAGTTTTGATTTCCTTAGTTAATGTTTTAGTTCCTACAGAAAGGGACTGAAGCTTACAATCCAAATCAGCTGTTCCCTCTTCCATAGTAATGAATTTCTCCTTAACTTCAGCCTGTACCTTTTTTAAATTTTGTTTAGTTGATTGAGTCATGTTAAACAAAGATCTGTTCTCTTTCTGGAGAACTTTAAACTGATTTTTGAGAAGATTGCTGTCATTCTCAATTGTTTTTAAGTGTTTAACCTCTGCCCTAAGAATCCTGGATTTGTCTTATAAAGACTTCATCATATTTTTATTATCAAACCATATAGTACCAAGGAAAACTATGAATCCTAGAAAGATCCAGAGATGTGGGGTGACAGACACCTCTTGTAAAATCTCCCACATGGTACAATCAAAAAGGCTGTTAAAGTCTTGAATGGTAATGTTTTTAGACGTTTTTAATCAAATTAGTATTTATTTTTATTTATAAAAGAAAATTATTTACCTGTAATGATGTTTTTCTGCCAGTGGTGGCAAAAGAAATGCACCTGAGTCCACGTGGCCTAAGTCAGAGCCGGTCTGAAACAGTTCACTCAAAACCGAAAGTTAAGTAGACTGTGTACTGTGTGAATTAGAGCAGACACCAGGCTGATAAATAGCAATTGGGGGGAGGGCCAGGAAGCCCGGCAGAGCCAAGGCCGGACAAAGCCACCTGCGGGGAGGGGACACAGAGCAGTCACGTGTGCAGAGTGGCGTTGTGTGTTGATCACGCTGTTACAGAGGCACTTGTACCACTGTTGGGCAGGGCGGGCGCACAGACTTGTGGTGCGGGGCCAATTCAACTATCGCCAAACCGCCAGGGCTAAGTCACCCTTCAGGAGTCTCATTTGTCGACTTTCTAGCAAGCGCCAGAAAAAATAGAGTCGCTGCAGATGTTTAGTGACTCAGAGTCTCAGTTGCTTCTGCCACCGTAGTCGGGCAGAGCGAACCAGCAAGGAGCTGTGCTGAGAGGGTACAATCTGCGCGGAGGGAAAGGTCTCCGGAGGGGGGGGCTCTGACTCCCAGCGGTCGCCCCCAGGAGGCTCTGATTCGGCGTGGGTTTCCACAAAGCCCCACGTTGGGCACCAAGTGTATCGGCGTAAATGGATGTAGACAGATTGTAATAATATATACATCTTTAATGGGGAAATAGACTAACAGAACCATAGGTTTCCGCAGAGAATAGGAAAGCAGAAGGGGTGGCGGGCTCAAGCTTGCCAGATTTATATGTAAACATTAGCCCGAGGTGAACACGCCCCCTAAGGGGGTTGGGCTATCCCTACATCACCTGACTCATTCATCCCATCTCTGAATGTGTGGTATGTGTGTGTATGTGCGCACATGCGTGTGCACATGCACATGAGAAATTTAGCTGGGTGGTAATTATTCTTAGAGAGATATTTAACATGAATCATTGACAAGTATGAGGAAATGAGATTAGCTCTTAGCATGAAGAATGATTTAGATGTGAGAGTGGAATAATGTGTGTGTAAGAAAGATAAAGGTGGTATTTTATTAAAGCAGTGGTACTTGTGCAGATTGTAGTAATAAGAGCGGTGGGCTGCATCCCCTGCACCTGCCCGCCCACCCGCCCACATGGCTAGCTTTACCCGAAATAATTACACGGAAACTGGATTCTTTTGAACACTGCCTGGCCCATTAGTTCCCAGACTCTTATTGGCTAGCTCTTACATATCGATCTAACCCATTTCTAATATCCCTGTAACACCACGGGGTGTCTTACCAGGGAAGATCTTAACCTGCGTCTGTGTCCGGTAGGAGAATCATGGAGACTCCTTGACTCAGCTTCTTTCTCCCAGCATTCTGTTCTGTTTACTCCACCTACCTAAATTTCTGTTTTATTAAAGTTCCTAGGCAATCTCTTTATTTAACCAATGAAATTAACACAAGCCAGAAGACTCTCCCCCATCAGCAGATGATTCCATAGACATCACTGTGCATTTGCATTCTTCTCAAGAAAGAGACTGGCAAGCTCCAAAGTACAATTGACCTTTCAATTTTCTCAATTTCAGAAAGATCTAATGACCCCTAGACTCATCCTAAAATGTTCATACCCTCTTAACTGTAGAACACTGGTATCACTGTTGGTTCTAAGAAACTGTGCTGGTGGAGCTAGGAGGGCGACAATCCACTTCGTTCCTTCCAAAATTTCTGGGGAGTTAATGAAGCACACAGAAAGCAACATTTTCATATGCAATAATCCTTTCACATGATGTATATTTTAAAGACTTTCCATAAATATCTGAAACAAAAAAATGCCATGTCCTTTATTTCATTCTTTCTCTTTTCTTTTTTCTTTTTTTTTTCTTTTGTTTTTTGAGACAGTCTTTTTACATAGTCTGGCTGGCCTGGAACTCTATATATAGATAGAGTGGCTTTGAACTCACAGATACCTATCTGCCTCTGTCTCTTTAGAAAGGAGTTATTTTTTTCTCTCCTTCAAAACCTGAGGTTTATGTTCACAGTATCCAGCACTCATTAAACACTATGTGTTAATAACACTTTTAGACTTTACACACACCTCCTAGCATAACCCTGCACACTGTGCAGTAGGATGGTATTATTATTTTGTTATTTTTAAAGAGTAAAGTGCAATTAAGTAGCAGTGGAATAACTTACTGAGATAAAATGTGAAGGTGAATGAGTACTCAGGCCCTGGTGCTCCTGCCTTATATCTGCTTAATTAGCCATGATACCTGCTGTTGAAGTGTGTCCTATCCATCCTTTACCAGTCTGACTTACGTGCCACATCCAAGAGAAAAAAAAAACATTTTGTTACTTAGTATATTGTGTATATATTAACAAGATAAGTATCAGCAATTCAGAAATGATGTTTTGCTGTAAGGGATTAGATTTAAAACATTATTAGTACACTTAATAGTTCTCAGTTTAACTTCTAGTTGTGGCATTCTTCTGCCTCCTAGGCCTATAGCCAATACTAATTTCCATGTCTGCATGAGACAGCAACCCCCTACTGAGGGAGCTTGAAATGATTTTGTGATGAGTATGACTCCTCCATTGTGCTTTTGCATGGCAAATTTCAGATTTAAATTGTTAAGAGATTAGAAGAAAACAGACATCAAGTTAGGATAAAAAGAATACAAAGAGAAAATTCTAAAGGTTTCTAAAGCTATTTTTTAAAATATCTTTTATAACTATCTTCCTCTCCCTAATGGTAACAGTTCCTTCTGAAATTCTGCTTTTGTGAACAGGACATATACTGTCACCTAGCAAACAATACAAACAAGCAAAAACAAACAAATAAACAAACAAAGGCTCCTTAAATATAAGAATAAATACTGCAATAAAATTACCAGGCCTATGATAATCTATTTTTATGACATAGACATACACCAGGCAAGAAGCAAGAAGAGGGCTGAAAATATAACTAATTATTTTTTAAGATGCTGATATGGATATTAAGTTATAAAATGTACATATATGGATAAACCTAAGATGGCGTTTACCTATCTACATCTATATCTCTATATATAGCTACATATTTTTGAGTGTGCTTAGAAAAACAGATACATACATACTCATTCCATTGGCAGACTTTGTGATAAATTTGAAAATGATTAAAATAGCTATGATTCTATAATATGTCTGTATAACAAACTACAGGGAGGGGAAAGACACACCAAATTCACATTCTAAACCAAGCACTAAAAAATAGCTTTTATGGGGAGCTGGGTCCCAGTCCTCCCGGCGCCCGGGCGGGCTCCACTGCCTTTGTTTCTGTGGCCTGCCTGCACCAAGGAGGGTAGGCGCTTTGTTTGTGAGCTGCCCAACCAGCACGGAGGCCTGATCTCTCGGCCCCAGGAGAACCAGCGTTGGGGTGAGTTTCTGGCCCGCAGCGCCAGCCAGGGACGGGGATCTCGGGGGTCCCCTGGCCTCCTGTCTTTCTTGGGCTCTCTGCAGGACCTCTATTTCCTGGTTACTGCCTCTTTCTTCCTGGCCCACCCAGCTTCCGTCCAGAGCCCTCCCCACTTGGGCCCCCCGCCCTCTTTTGGCGCGAGGCATTGGGAGTTGGGTCCCAGTCCTCTGGCACCCGGGCGGGCTCCACTGCCTTTGTTTCTGTGGCCTGCCTGCACCAAGGAGGGTAGGCGCTTTGTTTGCGAGCTGCCCATCCAGCACGGAGGCCTGATCTCTCGGCCCCAGGAGAACCAGCGTTGGGGTGAGTTTCTG
Organism: Microtus pennsylvanicus; assembly: GCF_037038515.1. Classification (NCBI taxonomy): domain Eukaryota; kingdom Metazoa; phylum Chordata; class Mammalia; order Rodentia; family Cricetidae; genus Microtus; species Microtus pennsylvanicus. The sequence continues at coordinate 172,768,501 of NC_134579.1, read as the reverse complement.
GCCCGCAGCGCCAGCCAAGGACGGGGATCTCGGGGGTCCCTTGGCCTCCTGTCTTTCTTGGGCTCTCTGCAGGACCTCTATTCCCTGGTTACTGCCTCTTTCTTCCTGGCCCACCCAGCTTCCGTCCAGAGCCCTCCCCACTTGGGCCCCCCGCCCTCTTTTGGCTCGAGGCATTGGGAGCTGGGTCCCAGTCCTCCCGGCACCCGGGCGGGCTCCACTGCCTTTGTTTCTGTGGCCTGCCTGCACCAAGGAGGGTAGGCGCTTTGTTTGCGAGCTGCCCAACCAGCACGGAGGCCTGATCTCTCGGCCCCAGGAGAACCAGCGTTGGGGTGAGTTTCTGGCCCGCAGCGCCAGCCAGGGACGGGGATCTCGGGGGTCCCCTGGCCTCCTGTCTTTCTTGGGCTCTCTGCAGGACCTCTATTCCCTGGTTACTGCCTCTTTCTTCCTGGCCCACCCAGCTTCCGTCCAGAGCCCTCCCCACTTGGGCCCCCGCCCTCTTTTGGCGCGAGGCATTGGGAGTTGGGTCCCAGTCCTCCCGGCGCCCGGGCGGGCTCCACTGCCTTTGTTTCTGTGGCCTGCCTGCACCAAGGAGAGTAGGCGCTTTGTTTGCGAGCTGCCCAACCAGCACGGAGGCCTGATATCTCGGCCCAGGAGAACCAGCATTGGGGAGAACCAGCATTGGGGAGAACCAGCGTTGGGACGAGCCAGGGTTGGGCACGGAGACCTGATCCCTTGGTGCCAGGAGAGCCAACATTGGTGAGGCCGCGTTGGGTAGGCAAGGAGACCTGATCTGGTAAAAGAAGACCCATAAGGGAGTATTTGGAAGAAGAGATGGGCAGACGCCAAGGCAAGAATTCGCCCAACAAACTGAAAAGCAACATGAAGCCACCAGAATCCAGCGACCTCACAACGGAAGGTCATGAACACCTTAATCAAGAAGGAGAAAAGTTTGACTTCATGAAAGTGATTGACGCCCTTAAACAGCATGTAAAAAACGCCCTTATAGAAATGGATGAGAAATATAACAGAAAGTTTGAAGAATTGAATAAATCAGTGAATGATACCCTAGAAAACCAAGGAAAAACAATCAAACAGATAATGGAAACAGTTCAAGACTTGAAAACTGAAATAGAGGCAAAGAAGAAAACACAAACAGAGGGCCGGCTGGACATGGAAAATCTAGGTAAACGAATAGAGACTACAGAAACAAGCATAACCAGCAGAATACAAGAGATAGAAGAAAGACTCTCAGATTCTGAAGATACCATAGAGAAAATAAACACACTGATCAAAGAAAACAGCAAGTCCAACAAACTCTCATCACAAAACATTCAGGAAATATGGGACACAATAAAAAGACCAAACCTAAGAATAATAGGAGTAGAAGAAGGAGAAGAAGTGCAGCTCAATGGTCCAGAAAATATATTTAATAAAATTATAGAAGAAAACTTTCCCAACCTAAAGAAAGATATACCTATGAAGGTGCAAGAAGCATACAGAACACCAAATAGGCTGGATCAAAAAAAAACATCTCCTTGCCATATAATTATCAAAACACAAAGCATTCAGAATAAGGAAAAAATATTAAGAGCGGCAAAGGAAAAAGGCCAAATTACTTACAAAGGTAAACCTATCAGACTTACACCTGACTTTTCCATGGAAACCATGAAAGCCAGAAGGTCCTGGATAGATGTACTGCAGAAACTGAGAGACCATGGATGCAAGCCCAGATTACTATACCCAGCCAAGCTTTCGTTCACTATAAATGGAGAAAATAAAATTTTCCAGGATAAAAGCAAATTCAAACAATATGCAGCCACAAATCCAGCCTTACAGAAAGTAATAGAAGGAAAATCACTAACCAAGGAATCCAATAATGACCACAATAACTCTGACATCTAGAGACCCTTCATCAACACAAACCAAAGAAGGGATACACACAAACTCTACGACTAAAAAAAAAAAATGACCGGAGTTAACAACCACTGGTCATTAATATCACTTAATGTCAATGGTCTCAACTCACCTATAAAAAGGCACAGGCTAAGAGATTGGATAAGAAAACAGGATCCAACATTCTGCTGTTTACAAGAAACACACCTCAACCACAAAGACAGGCACCTACTCAGAGTAAAGGGTTGGGAAAAGGCCTATCAAACAAATGGACCTAAGAAACAAGCAGGTGTGGCCATACTAATCTCTAACAAAGTTGACTTCAAACTTAAATCAATCAGAAGAGATGGAGAGGGGCATTTTATATTCATAACAGGAACAGTTCATCAGGATGAAGTCTCAATCCTGAACATCTATGCCCCTAATATAAAAGCACCCACGTACATAAAAGAAACATTGCTAAAATTCAAGGCAGCCATCAAACCGCACACACTAATAGTAGGAGATTTCAACACTCCTCTCTCACCAATGGACAGGTCAATCAGACAGAAACCTAACAGAGAAATAAGACAACTAATGGAGGTAATGAAACAAATGGACTTAACAGACATCTATAGAACATTCCACCCAAATAGGAAAGAATACACCTTCTTCTCTGCAGCTCATGGAACTTTCTCGAAAATCGACCACATAGTCGGTAACAAAGCAAACATCCACAGTTACAAAAAAGTATTACTAACCACCTGTGTCTTATCAGATCACCATGGATTAAAGTTAGAATTCAACAACAAGGCTACCCCTGGAAAGCCCACAAAGTCATGGAAACTGAACAGCCAACTACTGAACCACACCTGGATTAAGGAAGAAATAAAGAAAGAAATTAAAGTATTCCTGGAATTAAATGAAAATAAAGAAACAACATACTCAAACTTATGGGACACTATGAATGCAGTCCTAAGAGGAAAGTTCATAGCACTAAGTGCCCACTTAAAGAAAACGGAGAAAGCTCACATTGGAGACTTAACAGCCCACCTGAAAGCTCTAGAAAAAAAAGAAGCAGACTCACCTAGGAGGAGTAGGAGACTGGAAATAATCAAACTGAGGGCTGAAATCAATAAAATAGAAACACAGAGAACAATCCAAAGAATCAATGAAACAAAAAGTTGGTTCCTGGAGAAAATCAACAAGATTGACAAACCCCTATCCAAACTAATCAAACGGCAGAGAGAGAATTTGCAAATTAATAAGATCAGAAATGAAAAGGGGGACATAACCACAGACACAGAGGAAATTCAGAGAATCATTAGATCTTACTACAAAAGCCTATATGCCACAAAACTGGAAAATGTAAAGGAAATGGATACTTTCTTAGATAAATATCATTTACCAAAGTTAAATCAGGACCAGGTGAACAATCTAAATAGACCTGTTAGTCGCGAAGAATTAGAAGAGGTTATCAAAAACCTCCCTACCAAAAAAAGCCCAGGACCAGATGGTTTCAATGCGGAATTCTACCAGAACTTCCAAGAAGACCTAATACCTATACTCCTTAATGTATTTCACAATATAGAAACAGAAGGGTCATTACCAAATTCCTTTTATGAAGCTACAGTTACTCTGATACCAAAACCACACAAAGACTCAACCAGGAAAGAGAATTACAGGCCGATCTCACTCATGAATATCGATGCAAAAATCCTCAACAAAATACTGGCAAACCGAATCCAAGAACACATCCGAAAAATTATCCACTATGATCAAGTAGGCTTCATTCCTGAGATGCAGGGCTGGTTCAACATACGAAAATCTATCAATGTAGTCCAGCATATAAATAAACTGAAAGAAAAAAACCATATGATCATTTCATTAGATGCTGAAAAAGCATTCTACAAAATTCAACATCCATTTATGTTAAAAGTCTTGGAGAGATTAGGGATACAAGGGTCATACCTAAATATAATAAAAGCTATATACAGCAAGCCGACAGCTAACATCAAATTAAACGGAGAGAAACTCAAAGCCATCCCGCTTAACTCAGGAACACGACAAGGCTGTCCACTTTCGCCATACCTCTTCAATATAGTGCTGGAAGTTCTAGCAATAGCAATAAGACAGCATAATGGGATCAAGGGGATTCGAATTGGAAAGGAAGAAGTTAAACTTTCGTTATTCGCAGATGATATGATAGTGTACATAAGCGACCCCCAAAACTCCACCAAAGAACTTTTACAGCTGATAAACAGCTTTAGTAATGTAGCAGGATACAAGATCAACTCCAAAAAATCAGTCGCCCTCTTATACACAAAGGATATGGAAGCAGAGAGGGAAATCAGAGAAGCTTCTCCATTCACGATAGCCACAAACAGCATAAAATATCTTGGGGTAAATCTAACCAAGGAAGTGAAAGATCTATTTGACAAGAACTTTAAGGCATTGAAGAAAGAAATTGATGAGGATACCAAAAAATGGATGGACATCCCTTGCTCTTGGATTGGGAGAATCAACATAGTAAAAATGGCAATTCTACCAAAGGCAATTTATAGATTCAATGCAATCCCCATCAAGATCCCATCAAAATTCTTCACAGATCTGGAGAGGACAATAATCAACTTTATATGGAAAAACAAAAAACCCAGGATAGCCAAAACAATCCTATACAATAAAGGATCTTCTGGAGGCATTACCATCCCTGACTTCAAACTCTATTACAGAGCTACAGTAATGAAAACAGGGTGGTACTGGCATAAAAACAGAGAAGTCGACCAATGGAATCGTATAGAAGACCCGGATTTTACCCCACAAACCTATGAACACCTCATTTTTGATAAAGGAGCTAAAAGTATACAATGGAAGAAAGAAAGCATCTTCAACAAATGGTGCTGGCACAACTGGATGTCAACCTGTAGAAGAATGAAAATAGACCCATATCTATCACCGTGCACAAATCTCAAGTCCAAATGGATTAAAGACCTCATTATCAGCCCGAAAACACTGAACCTGATAGAAGAGAAAGTGGGAAATACCCTACAACAGATGGGCACAGGTGATCGCTTCTTAGGTATAACCCCAGAAGCACAGGCATTAAGGGCAACATTGAATAAATGGGACCTACTAAAACTGAGAAGCTTCTGTAAAGCAAAGGACACTGTCACTAAGACACAAAGGCAACCTACTGACTGGGAGAAGATCTTCACCAACCCCGCAACAGACAAAGGTCTGATCTCCAAAATATATAGAGAACTCAAGAAACTAGACTTTAAAATGCTAATTAACCCAATTAAAAAATGGGGCACTGAACTGAACAGAGAATTCTCAACAGAAGAACTTCAAATGGCCAAAAGATACTTAAGGTCGTGCTCAACTTCCTTAGCAATCAGGGAAATGCAAATCAAAACAACTTTGAGATACCATCTTACACCTGTCAGAATGGCTAAAGTCAAAAACACCAAGGATAGCCTTTGCTGGAGAGGCTGTGGAGGAAGGGGTACCCTCATCCATTGCTGGTGGGAATGCAATCTTGTGCAACCACTGTGGAAGTCAGTGTTTCGGTTTCTCAGGAAATTCGGGATCAACCTACCCCTGGACCCAGCAATACCACTCTTGGGAATTTACCCAAGAGATGTTCTATCACATGTCAAAAGCATTTGTTCAACTATGTTCATAGCAGTATTATTTGTAATAGCCAGAACCTGGAAACAACCTAGATGCCCTTCAATGGAAGAATGGATGAAGAAAGTATGGAATATATACACACTAGAGTACTACGCTGCGGTAAAAAACAATGACTTCTCGAATTTTGCATGCAAATGGATGGAAATAGAAAACACTATCCTGAGTGAGGTATCCCAGACCCAAAAAGAAGAACATGGGATGTACTCACTCATAATTGGTTTCTAGCCATAAATAGGGGTCACAGAATCTACAATTGGCGAACCTAAAGAAGCTAAGTAAGAAGGTGAACACAAGGAAAAACATATCGTTATCCTCTTGGATAAGGGAAGTAGACAAAATTGCCGGGGAGAAAAGTGGGATCTTGGGGGTGGGGTGGGAAGGGGGTAAGGGGAGATGGGGAGAGAAAAAGTAGAAGGGAAGGAGGGGTACTTGGGGAAATAGGAGGATCGGGATAAAGGAAGGTTGGATAGGGGAGCACGGAACCACAATTCTTAGTTAAGGGACCCACTTTAGGGTGGGCAGGAGAATTGACCCTAGAGGGGCTCCCAGGTGCCCAAGCTGAGGTCCCCAGTTAGTTCCTTGGGCAGCTGAGGATAGGGAACCTGAAATGACCCCATCCTAGCGCAATACTGACGAATATCTTGCATATCATCTTAGAACTTTCATCTGGTGATGGATGGAGATAGAGACAGAGACCGAGACCCACACTGGAGCACTGGACTGAGCTCCCAAGGTCCCAATGAGGAGCAGAAGGAGGGAGAACATGAGCAAAGAAGTCGGGACCGCGAGGGGTGCACCCACCCACTGAGACAGTGGAGCTGATCTACTGGGAGCTCACCAAGGCCAGCTGGACTATTACCAAAAAAAGCATGGGATAAAACTGAACTCTCTGATCATGACGAACAATGAGGGCTGATGAGACGCCAAGGACAATGGCATGCAGTTTTGATCCTACGCAATCTGCTGGCTTGGTGGGAGCCTAGCCAGTTTGGATGTTCACCTTCCTAGATATGGACGGAGGGGGGAGGACCTAGGACTTACCACAGGGCAGGGAACCCTGACTGCTCTTTGGACTGGAGAGGGAGGGGGAGAGGAGTGGGGAGAAGGGGAGAGGGGTGGGAGGAGGGGGAGAAGAGTGGGAGGAGGGGGAGGGAAAGGGGAGGCTGGGAGGAGGTGGAAATTTGTTTTTTTTTCCTTTATTCTTTTATCAATAAAAAAAATAATCAAAAATTTAAAAAATAAAAATATATTTTAAACATACAGAATAAACTATGATAAATATTCTCATGCAAAAAAAAATTAAAAAAAAATAGCTTTTATTTTTCATATAATATCATGCTTTCTCTCTCAACTCCTTTTTACCTCTCTACTTATCTATGTTGATTCTCTGTCTCTGTCTCTCCTTCCAAACATACAAAACCAGAACACCCTCTCAACCTTCTCTCCAAACCCAACTTCCTTTTTTTGTTTTAGTTACTGATCCTCAGCAGCACTTTCTACCTAGTAGTGTCTACTGGCTGGGACACAGGTAAGGGGTTCTCCGTATTCTCCCTGCTCTCCATTATGTTCTACCTAGATTTCCTCTCAGTCCTGTAGCAACAGAGTGCTTGCAGGAGCTTTTCTTTCCTTATGCCTCAACTCTAATTGCCGGGAAATTGAGCTCTTAGGGAATAATGCACTAGCCATAGCCCCATTATCCCTCTCTCTCCAGATTATTCTTGTCCTACTTCAGCTTGCTTGCAAAAACCCTCCTTCTACCACCGCTGTCCTCCTTGTGTACTCTGTCTTTGCCTGGACTACATCCCCTTAGCTCTTTCCCACAGTCCTTTTCAGTCTTTCGTTCAAGTCCATCTTCCATCTCTTTCTGCCACTGACCAACCTGAAGAAACACTCTCTATCAGGAACCCCAGAGCCACCACATTTGCCTAGGATCCAAAGGTGGCAACAGTAATGAAAGAACAGAATATCTATTCAAAAAATTTAAGATCATTTATTAACACCTCAAATATCATAACTCCAGACCCTGGGAAATGCCTAGATACTGAAAAAGAAATTGAACAGACAAAACAATATGTTTTCATTCCACCAAATCCCAGTTACCTTAATGTAAAATGGCTGAGAAATGTAGTAATGCTGAAGCACAAGACAAAGATGCCCTCTTCACAGCACATTTTCAACTGCATGTGTAGGCTGAACAGGATCCCTATACTTCTTTCCAAAAGCCTTTCTTAACAGTTTCTCCTAGTACAACTCTGTTCTTCTGTGTTATTCACAGATCTGCACAAATACCCCATGAGACAGCCTTTCCAGCCTCCACACTTTCCTAAGATATAGAAAAGCCAACAGAAACCAAGGAATGAAACACACACTCAACAAACATTAACAGCATGCATCAATACCTGGAATCACAATTCTCCTAATCCAAGATATCGAGAAAACATTAAAAAAACACAATAATTAGATCAACACAATATGTTTCCACCAAAAACAAGTAACTCTATTAAAACAAGACTGATAAATGAAATATATTAGAAGTACAAGAGAGGAACTTCAAGTTAGCACTTGCAAATATGCTCAAGGACCTTAAAGAACATATGAATAAATCCCTCAATGTAATCTGTGAAAACAAAAATGAACTGTGGAATGAAATAATGAAGACAGTTCAAGACCTGAAAATGAAATAGAGTCACTGAAGAATAGTCAAACTGATACAACACTAGAACTGAAAAATGCAATAAGTGAAAAACCAAATCAACCAACCAATGAACCAAACAAGCAAAGCCATAACTGACCAAACAAACACAAAAACAATCAGAATTAGTGCTAAACCTCTCCAACAGAGAGAAAGGGATATCTCAGCCAAAGAAAATGTTACATTTAAAAATAATCCAGGCACAGAACATCCAGGAAATCTGTGACACTATGAAAACACCAAATCTACAAATAATAGCTTTAGAGGAATGAGAAGAAACTCAGGGCAAAAAATTATGCCTAGCCAATGAGGGGCAAACACATAGTAGCAATGTTGCTTGAGGGCTTAGTAACTGGTGCTGTCAGAGGTCCTGATCATGCCCAGACAATGAGGGACAATCATAGGATGTCAAAGGATCAGAATGTCTATATGCTGGGAGAGTAAGTTTATGAATTCTAACCAGGACTACAGAGGCAAGCTTCACCAACAGACTACAAGAGATAAAGAAGAATCTCAGGTGTTGAGAATACAATAGAAGAAATAGATACATCAGTTAAAGAAAATGTTAAATCAAAACAATAACAGAAAAAAAGGACAAAAAATAACACACACACAAAACATAGACTAAACCCCTAAAACCTCATGATATAAAACATATGGGAAATATGGGCCTTTATGAAAAAAACCAAACCTAAGAATAATAGGTATAGAGGAAGAAGAAACCCAGGTTGATGTAGGAGGTTCTTCTGTTTTGTGTTGATTTCATTGGTTAAATAAAGAGATTGCCTTGGCTTTTTGATAGGGCAGCCCTCAGGTGGGCAGAATAGACAGAAGAGAATGCTGGGAAGAAGGAAAGACACCATGAATCTCTGGCCTGACGTAGGTTAGAATCTTTCGCGGTAAGCCACAACCTCATGGTAAAGTACAGATTATTAGAAATGGGTTAAACTAATACGGGAGAGTTAGCCAATAAGAGGCTAGAAATAATGGGTCAGGCAGTAATTTAATTAATACAATTTTGGTGTGGTTATTTCGGGGCTAAGCTAGCCCGGCGGCTGGGAGCCGGGCACTATGCAGCCTGCTCCTTTGTACTATACCAGGTGGCATGCCAAGAAAATATCTTCAACATAATTATAGAAGATAATTTTCCCAGTCTAGAGAGGAGATGCCATTAAGCTACAGGAAGCATATAGAACACCAAATGGATTGGATAAGAAAAGAAAGCCCCATTGCCATATAATAATCAAAACAATAAACATGCAGAACAGAGAAAGAATATTAAAAGCTGAAAGGGGAAAAGACCAAGTAACATATAAAGGCAGGCTTATTAGAATTGCATCCTAACCTCAATGGAAGCTCAGAGTCAGAAGAGCCTGGACAGATATCTAGCATACTCTAAGAGACCACAGATGTCAGTCAAGACCAAGCAAAGAATTCAATCATCATAGCTGAAGAAATAAGATATTCTATGATGAAGTCAAACTTGAATAATAACTATCTACAAATGTAATGTTATATAATTTGGTAGAAAAAAAATGCTAACTTAAGGGCATTAACCTCACCAGTGAAAAAACAGGAAATAAAAACAAACACACACCACCACCACCACCAAAATCAGCAGCAAAATAACAGGATTCAACAATAGTTGGCCATTGATATCTTTCAATAACAATGGTTTCAATTGTCCAATAAAAAGGCACAGATTAACAAAAGATATGTGGAAACTTGATCTGTCTTTCTGCTGTACACAAGAAACACACCTCAACATCAAGGATAAACACTACCTCAGGGTAGAGGGTTGAAAAAGGATATTCTAAAGAAATGGACCTAAGAGCCAACATGGTATTGCCATTGATATTGAAAACCCAGATATAAATCCCCACACCTATGGACACCTGAATATTGATAGAGAAGTCAGAAATACACAGTGAAAAAAGACAGCATCTTCAACAAATGGTTTTGGTCAAACTGGACATCTGCATGTGGTAAAATGCAAACTCAAGTTCAAGTGGATCAAGGGCCTCAATATAAAACCACATATACTGAACCTGATAGAAGACAAAATGGGAATAGCCTTGAACTCACAGGCAGAGGAAAAGACTTTCTGTATATAGTGCCATTATCACAGACACTAAGATAAGTGATTAGTAACCGGAACCTCAAGAAAATAAAATCCCTCTGCACAACAAAGAACACTGTCATTCAGACAAAACAGCAGTCTACAGAATGGGAAAATATTTTTAGCATCTCCACATCTGATAGAGTACCAATATTGAAAATACGTAAAGAGGAATCTCTAAAATTCAACACCCTTAGCTATCAGGGAAATTCAAATCAAACACAAGTGACAACTCATGCTGGCAAGGATGTAGAACAAGAGGAGTACTCCTGCATTGCTGTTGGGAATACAAACTTATACACATACTATGGAAATCAATATGGTGGTTCCTCAGAAAGTTAGATATAGATCTACCTCCAGACCCAGATATACCAGTGTTATGTATATACCCAAAGGATGCTCCATCCCACCATAAGTCACTTCATCATCATGTTCATAGTGGCCTTATTCACAATACCAAGAAACTGCAAGCAACCTAGATGTCTCCCAATAGAAGAATGGAAAAACTAAATGTTGTCCGTTTATATAACAGAACATTAGCTGTTCAAAAAATGACATCATAGATTTTGTAGGCAAATTGATGGAATTAAGAAACAAAAATCTGAGTCAGGTAAATCAGACCCAGAAAGACTAATATGATGTGTGTTAACTTAGAAGTGAATATTAACCGTTAAGTAAGCAGTAATCACACTACAACCTATAGATACAAAGAGGTTAGATAAAGTGGAAAGAAATGGGAGAACATAGATATCACAGGGTAGGAGAAATAAAATATATTTTAAAGGTTGGCTTGAGGTAGGTGGGGACAGGAGCAGGAGAGGGAGGGATAAGTCCATAGGGGAAGATGGGATGAAGAGAGAGAGAGTGGGTGAGGAGAGATAGCTGGAATTGGGGAACATTTGGAGAGTTTTGTGGAAATCTAGTGTAGTGGGAAACTTCTTAGAATCTATGAGGGTGATCCTGATAAGGTATCCTAGTAATGAAGGTTACAGAATCTCAACATGCCATCTCTTTTAGCCAAGTCAGTTTTCAGATGGAGGGCCTGAGTTGTACTCAATGGAGTTGTTGGCCAAGAGGATCCCAAGGAGATCCCCAAACAAACCAGGCTGATGTTAAGACAAACTGTTGGTGTCAGTAACCTCACGGTGGTGACTCATTGCCAAGCACAGCATTCACATCACCCATTGGACACAGAGAAGTTGGAAGTTGAGCAGGAGCCTTTATCTCTCTGTTATAGTCTGTTGGGTTCATGAAGGTACTCTGTAGGCAACCAAAAAGGAAAGGGTATATCAACTAAGGCAAAAAAATCATAGGACTCTCATCTGTCCTACCTACAAAATATTCTAGGTCAACGGTAGTACAGAACCTGTAGGAGTACCCAACCAGTGTCTGATTTGACAATAGGTCCATTTTGAGAAAAATCTCATACCTGACAGCACTTGGGTAACCAAGAAACAAAGACTAGATAACCGCGAGACCTAGAGTGATGTCAAACATGACTGGTCTTAAAAAATAATAATCAATAAATTATTCTTAATGATATTCTGTTATACTCATAGATAACTGCCTTGTCCAGTCATCATTAGAAAGGCTTCCTCAGACAACAGACCAACAGATGGGAACATATGCAGAAACTGGGGGAACAGACACACAATTAGACATTGTACAGAGAGTCTATATAGTAAGTCTTCATCAAATCTTTCCTCCTAGGTGTTCAGGGAATCCTATGGAAGAGAGGCTGGAAAGACTGTAAGAGCGGGAGGAGATGGAGGGCACTGGGATAATAAGATCTGTGAATCAACCAAGCAAGGCACACATGAGCTCCCAGAGACAAAAGTAGCAAGCACAGATTCTACCAGGACCTATGCAAACATCTTATAGTTATTGATTACTATATTTATGAGATTCTTGACAATGAGAACAAGTGGGTCTCTGACCCTTTTGTCTACTTTTGGGACTCCTTTTCTCCTGTTGGGATGCTCTGTCTAACTACAATATGAGAGTTTTTTGTTATCTTATTATATTTTCTGTAGTCATGCATGGCTATTATCCCTTAGAAGCCCATTTTACTCTAACCAGAGACAGAAATTAAGTTTATATTGATAGGGCATATAGGTGAGTGCAAACTGAAAGGAGTAATTGGGATCCATTTCATGAGAAAATAATCTATTTTCAGCAAGAAAAACAAAGCTGATAAAAGGATAGTATCTAAATTGTGTAAAATTGAGCATCAATATAACAAATAAATCAGTTAAAATGTGGTACAGAACTCCGCACAGTGTTCTAAAATTATGAAACACAAATGACAGTGAAATCCTTGAAGAAATCTTCAAATTCCTTAGTCATTGGGGAATTTGAAAGTTAAAACTAATGTTTTCATAGACTGAATGGCCAAGATCAATTTGAAAAATGACAATGTATGCAGGTAAGGAATCAGGGAAAGGAAATACTCATTCATTATGGGAAGGAGTGCAAACTTCTACAGTCACTATTCCAATCAGTGTGATAGTTCCTCAGAAAGCTGGGAATAGATCTACTTCTAGATCTAGCTATAGGGCTCTTGTGCTCTGCATATCACTACATCTTTTTCTTTGAAGTATTTAATTTTCTCTCATACAACACATCCTGACCACAGTTTTTCCTTCCTCAACTCTTCCCTGGTCCCACCCAACCTCCCCTCATGTTCGTTTCTCCTCTATTCATAATAGTCAGCAGTTTGAAGCAGACTAGAATTCCATTAGCTTATGAATAGATAAAGAAAAAGTGGTGCATTTCCACAATGGAAAGCTATTCAGTTGTTAAAAAATGATATTATGAATTCACAAGTAAATGGATGAAACTAGAAAATAATCATCTTGAGTGAGGTAATCCAGATCCCAAAATGAAAATACTGTGGTTTTCACTTAGATTATGCATATTAATTCTTAAGTCTTTGATGTGCAAGCTATAATCCACATAACCACAGAGGTTAGGTACCAAGTAAGGAGCTGGGGGTCAGGAGAAAATCTCCCAAAGAAAAAAAAACTGAAATACATGTTGTTATAAAGAGACAGGAGGAATAGAGGAGTGGGGATTAAATGGAGAGGGAGAGGGAAGGGAAAACTAAGGGAGAAAATATTCCTAGGGAAAACTAACACTAAGAGACGTTTTAAGGGTTTTATGGAAACCTGCTACTGTATAAGTTTCCTAAAGCATATACATGTATGAATAAAATCTAAATGAAATTACCAAGTAAAAGAGACAGTGTCCCACCTAGACATTTGTGCCAACAAAGGAAAGTTCTAGTGCTAAGAATGAAAGTGTTACTTCTAGTTGTGTCCGTTCCTACCCATAACTCCTGCTTGCAAAGGGAAAATGATTTTTCTCCCGTGGAGTCTCAATGGGTATATAAAATGCTCTACAGAGTCGGGCCCATGCCCAGGAGTAAGTGACCAACACAAGAGGAACTCAATAGTATTTTTGTAGAACTTTTGTTTCATATTGCTTTCATTGGGCAGTTATTGTCTTACTTGTCTATTGGTCTTTTGCTTGTACATATTGATGATCCTTTCTGTTTTCGTGGGGGTTTTGTGTGTATTTCTTGTTTTTTCCTTATCTTTTAATATTGTTTGTCACGAAATAGAGTCCAAGAAAGGTTGTGTTTATTGGTAAGGGAGGTAGGGAGCATCTGGGAGGGGGGAGAAAGCATGATCAGTACATCCTATATTCACTTTAAAAAAAATAATATGAAAAAATAAAAGACACAAACCCATAAATACTCAAACACACCTACATTAAACAAAATACCAAAATAATTAAACAAACTGACCAAAAGCTCAAAAATAAGATAAAACAAAAATATCAAAGCAAAACAAAAAGCCCACACAAAAATATAGTTTGTTTTTGTTGGCCAACTCCTAAGCATGGTGTCTTCCCAGAGTGTGGCTGACAGACTCACAGATACTCCATTGGATATAATAATTTTCCTTTTCCTAGCGGGTAATAATTTGCAAATACCTTTAGGTTTATGGTGGATTTTGTGTCCAGTTGCCATTTTTGAGGTTGGGAATTTGTTTAGCTTGAAGTTACATAGGTCTTGGGCACACTGCTTCACTGGTCTAAATGGATGTTTTTATGCCAATACCAGGCTTTCATTATCACTCACTAAAGCTTTTAGTATATCTTGAGTCCTAGAAACAAGCCCTCACAGCTATCTATAGACATCTAGTTTTTGACAAAACCATAAAAAGAAAAAAATACTCATAAGATGACAGTTTATTCACCAAATGGTACTGGCAAAACTGGTATACCTATAGATGATAAACATTACATCCACTTTTCTCAATTGGCACATGAATAAATTTAAAATGCATCAAATACTTTATTAAAATTTAAAAGCTGAATAATTTAAAGCAAAATATAAGGGAAACACATTAAATTATTAGTATAGGCTCAGACTTTCCAGACAAGATTCCAATTATACATAAAGTAGATCAACAGATTAGATTGTATAAAATTAGAAAGTTTCTACTAGAATAAATGAACTATTAGGAGAGAATATAGACAAGACCCTCATCTTGCCCCATTTTAACAGTCTTCATCTTCTCTCCATTTGTACTTCATTGGTGGGATTTTTACAATAGCTGATGCTGTACCTTTAACAATGGCCTTTTCTGTTATCTCAAAGTGTCAAGCATCAGCTACTTTTTATGACCACTTCATGCCTTCAAAACCAGTGCCTCTTGAGAAGCTTACATATTATCAAATTTGGTGTAACTTTTCTACCCTCTAGACTTCAGCTTCTGTGGTTTGACCCTGAGGAAAACCTTCCTGAAAGATTTCAGTTGAATGATGCTGGCCTGTTCTTAAGCACAGTTCATTCTTCAGTTCCAGATGATGTCCTTATAGAGCTGCAATCTCACTTAAATGGTTCTGATCTCTTGTTAATTACAATTGATTCTTTAGCATACAGTGACTAGATTCACATATTCTTAATTTAAAATATCAAATGGCCCTTCTGGAGTTCTTAAAGAAGGACTCAAAACTTCCCTTGAAAACTTCACAAGCTAGGACTTCCCTTTGTCCAGACATATCAAGGTTTGAATTAACAAAAACCAATCAGGACATGAACCTATACCCAAAGAATTCTACATAATGCCACAGAGACATTTGGAATTCCATGTTCACTGCTGCATTATTTCAATAGCAAATGACAGAAACAGACACTCCGCAACATATGAATAAATAATTAAACAAGGCATTTACACTCAACATATTGTTATCTAGCTATAGAGCAAAATGAAATAATATTGAGGGAAGATAGGCAAATCGTAGAATTATTAAATCAAGTGTTATTATCAAGAGTCTGAAAAACAATCATAATATGATGTCTCTCATATACAGTTTCTAAATTTCAATGTTTGAGGTCATTTGAGAGTGTATAAGTAAGGGAAATAGAGAGAAGGAGATGAGAGGTGCTGAAGAGGGGAACACAAAAGGACATTTGTGACATGGAAGGGAAATGAAAGCTCCTAGGGATGGAAGAGCACAAATGGTTATAGAACATCTGTCAGAAAAAAAGGGGAAAGAGCCATAAACAATTTTTAAAATCTGCCATAATGAAATGTATTCTAATAAAAATAAGTTAAAAAATGAAACGGTATATTCTTGCATCTTGTCAGTTTCACAACCAAGGAATCTTTGTCTAAGTACATTGAAGCCATACCGTTGAGTAGAAATCACTGAAGAATTTAAACCAATGGAGTGGCAGGAGCTGAACTTCAACAGCACCAATTAGCAAACCCAAATGGACTAATCATATTGACCTGCCTTCTCTATATGCCTTCTAGTGCTTCATTAACTATTAGGTATGAGAACTTTGGTCTATTTTTTTTTAAGGAAGATGATTTCAATTTTTCCTACCTATAGAAATCAAGTGGAATAATTTTTCTTCCCTGCTTAGTTTATCTGGTACACTTTATTCTTTAGCATTATCATATTTTGCTTTCTGCAATAGTAAATAACCCCAGGCATATATCTGTACTTTAATTTCAAATTGTTTATTAAGAAATAATCTCACACAATTTTACATGAATAAATTCCTCCAAATAGTTTACACTTCTTAAAGTCAGATCTCATTTGTATAATGATCAAACTGAAAAACTGAGATATTCTTCCTGGAAGAGCAATTTATCATTCAAATAACTTTACTATATATAAAACATATAGCAAAAATGTATATGGGAAAATATATATTTGATAAAAGCACATTAAAACAGACTGTACAAATAAATGTTTGAATTGTCAAGTGGAAGGTTGTTTCTATGATCATTTCACCTAGGTGCACGTAGATACTCAAAAGCAGAATCTTCACTTCACATTTCTTGTTTGCTGGTTCAGGTGTTCCATTAGAGTACATTAAGAATGTGCTAAACCCATAAAGCCTGCAGTCGATTACCACAAGGCCACATGACTGCCAAGACAGAGTGCTTACGGTTTTGCAACACAGCATTCACATATGCTAGAGAGTAAAGCAATGTTCACTAAGAATCAAAAGTCATGTGCATTATCACATTACTGTACTGTCTGCATCTTTTCTGTTCTTCTAAAAAGGAGCTAAAGAAGGTCAACAAATATATGAACTTGTGCATGAGGGCAGAAAAAAACCTTCTTGCCAAATTAGAAATACACAGCTGTATGAGTGGTTCAAAGTTCTAAGAAAATACATGGAATTTATTTGAGTAATAAAATGTTTTCTCAACATAAAACAATCTCAAGGTGAGTTTTAAAAACCTTTTATCTTCAATTTTTAATACATTTAATCTGCAGATTAGTATTACATAAACATTTTTATAAGTTCCATGTATTTGTAAAGTTTTTATGTTTTTTCCATTTGTTCGTTTTCTTTTGCAGAACTAAGGATTAAGCCTAGTGCTTATAGATAATATGGATATATGAATATAAAGTATCTTATGCTTGTTTTATTACCTTATAATTTCATTGTTAACATTCTTTACACAATTATTGAACAAAAACCATAAAAAAATTTTCCAAATTTCTAGATATTGAATATTGTGATTCACAATTTAGGATGTTCATCACCTGACTCTGACTCTTTTGACAACTCTTTGGACTTGCTTTCTCCTACTAGGTTGCCTTGTTGAGACTTGATTTGAGGGCTTTTGCCTTATCATAGTGTATCTTTTTTTTATTCTGTTTGTTGTCATCACTTGGAGGCCTAATCTTTTCTGAAGAGTAAACAAAAAGGAGGGGGAGTGGATCTGGGAAAGGAGGGAGGTAGAGGGGAGGAGCTAGGAGATGTAGAGGGAAAGGAAACAGTTGTTGGGATATATTATATGAGAGAAAAATCTTTTTAATTTTTTTAAAGGGGAACAAGTTGGATTTTATTCCTTTCTTTGGTGTAACTTTTCCTTTATATTTTTATCTCTTAACTTTGATGGAGGAAACTCACTCCTGACAGACAAAAACACATTCTTGCTTCTCTAAAAGTCGATTGTGAGCTTATTTTACATGTAATTTAAATAAGTATGAATGATTTACTGTAATTCAAAAGTTTTCTTCTTCAGCCACTCATCACTTGTGGCTCTAAAAGAAATGTGATTGAGTAGGAGATGATAAAAATTCCTTGCTCTGGAGTTTTCCTTTGGAGTGGGTGTCTCATTCTCTTCAAATTGCTGCAGCATACCACTAATTAGGTGACACAGACAACAGAAATGTACTTCTCACAGTTTTGGAATTCTGGGATGCCTGAGATGAAGCCAGAGAAGTTGTCTTCCTCTGGTTTACTGATGAGGTCTTCTCCCTGCACATTCACATGGGGACAGGAGCAAGTCAGGTATCCTGAGTCTTATTATTGATAGAGGGTTTGTTATAATACTGGAACATTTCATTACACAATTACTCACAACCCAGAGAACTAAGATGGTGCAGGACATCATGGTTATTGAAGAACAGCCCCCAACACTGCCTTCCATTTTTGTTGTCTCATACCAAAGATAAATGACACGAACTCTCCTAGGAGTAAGTAAAACAGAATTAGGCTTAATTAAGAAATACTACAGCATAGCAATAAATTGAGGAAAAGTGAAAAATTAAAGTAGAGTGAGCGAAACTCTTGAGAGAGGGAAAGATTTCCAAAAATAAGAAACCTATTACATTTCCTTTTCAGTGGGTTTTATAGTGAGGGCAAAAGTAGACACAAAGGCTGAGATTGATACTGAGCTAACACAGGCTGAGACAATGCAGGGCCCACACATACCTGACACAAAAAACTAACTAAACTAACAAAACTCAGGATGTGCATGTTGTATGCTTGACAAAACTGTTGTATAAAATCAGAGAATGGAAATTTTATGCAGCTTTCTAGGAACATGTCATGCCAAATAATATAAAATATTCTTTAGTTGTTATGTTAGAGAAAAATGGTCCCCTCTAATTTTTTTTTAGTAATGATCCAATGTTTTCTGACCAACTTTTAGTAAACCAACAGAATTTGTTTTCTCACATCTCTTTCAAACCAATTAAAAGGCCATTGATCATTAGCTAACAATGTTAAGGAGGTAATATAATAGACAAATTGGGAAAATGACATAGAAACATTTGGAAACTATAAAATAATAACTTTTTAAAAGTTGTACCCAAAGGGAAAAATAAATCTCTTTCAAAAAAATGCCAAACCTCTTTCATATCAAAGTCACAGTAATAATGATTGTGATTTGGGTGTGATTTGGATAACACACTCTCCTGTGCTGAAGTTCTGGTTTCTTACAGGGTTGATGTGGGAGTCTCTTCTGTGTGCTGTGATTACCACTAATGAATAAAGAAACTGCCTTGGCCTGTTGATAGGACAGAACATAAGTAGGCAGGGAAGATGGAACTGAATTCTGGGAGGAAGAAGACAGAGTCAGGGGACACCATGGATCCGCTGCTGGAGAAAGATGTTGAGAATTTTACCCGGTAAGCCACAGCTACATGGCGATACCCAGATTAATAGAAATGCGTTAAATTAATATAAGAGTTAGACCTTATAAGAAGCTAGACCTAGTGGGCCAAGCGGTGTTTTAATTAATGCAGTTTCTTTGTGGTTATTTTGATTCTAGGTGGCTGAGACGAACAAGCAGCATCCTTCCTTGCAACACAGGGGGCTTTAAAAATTTAGAGTTGGTTGGATCATTAGGACTCTAATAGACGTATGAAAGAGTGAGAACATGAGCAAAGATGTCGGGACCACGAGGAGTGCACCCACCCACTGAGACAGTGGAGATGATCTACTGGGAGCTCACCAAGGCCAGCTGGACTGTTACCAGAAAAAGCATGGGATAAAACTGGACTCTCTGAACATGGCGAACAATGAGGGCTGATGAGACGCCAAGGACATTGGCACGCGGTTTTGATCCTAGGCAATGTGCTGGCTTGGTGGGAGCCTAGCCAGTCTGGATGTTCACCTTCCTAGATATGGATGGAGGGGGGAGGACCTAGGACTTCCCACAGGGCAGGGAACCCTGACAGCTCTTTGGACTGGAAAGGGAGGGGGAGAGGAGTGGGGGGAAGGGGAGAGGGGTGGGAGGAGTGGGAGAAGTGTGGGAGGAGGGGGAGGGAAATGGGAGGTTGGTGGGAGGAGGTGGAAATTTGTTTTTTTTCTTTTCTTTATCCTCCTTTTATCAATAAAATTTAAAAAAAAATTAAAAAAAAGAATAATAAACAAATGGAGAAATTTACTAATGAGTTCATGATATGATGGTAATATATAGGAGGGAAGTCCTAACTAAAGCTCGCATAGCGTGGGCATGACTCCTTTCTTGATCTCTGTTGCTCCTGTTTGCAATGAGGTGAGCAGCTTAGTCCCAGCACCACATTCACCTCTAGTGCACAACTGAAGAGACACCCACAGAAAGAAACTCCTTAAACTGCCCAAGATTTCTTTTTTCCTCTTAACCACATTCTCTTAGTCATATGTCACAGACCCCAAAGGATAAGTAACACAGTAGCCAAGATAATGTGCTCTGGTCATAAGATGAGATCTTACATCTATTTGAATGAGTATGTTGAATGTGAAACTCAAGGGCAAAGACATTATTTCCTGATAGAATGCCTAAAATGAAATGAACTTTGACTGATGGATATGAAGTCAGAAAGCTAGCTAAATTTTTGCTCGGGTAACACCAAAGCTGTAATAAAGGTATATTATCTTTAGCATAAAACACCGCTCTAGGATTTCATTTCTGTCACTTTTCATCATTTATAAAACAGAGTATGAAAGACTATGTCTGTAATATTTTTATTAGATAGAAAAGTGACAAGAAAGAGAACATCATTCACCAAATACCAGTGTTTACTTTTTCTTTTTGCCATTTTAGAAATGTAGAAGTAACCATCACATTACAGATATTACAGTCAGATTCAAGTTAACAGCAAGTTATGATGAAATATGAGAGTTTGAAAGACTAAGTTCTATATTCCAGTGGTCTACAGGGAAATTCCATTTATAGAGAATCTTGGCCTTGAAACTATGTTATTTTGTGAACCAGCCATAAATTGAGGAACTGAAATGAAAAAGAGATAATTTTTTGTCTATTTAAAAATATTTTTGGCATAGAAACAAGCTTAATTTTCCCTGCTATGATATGTTCTACTATGTAAAACGACACGAATTTTAGTCCTTACAGCATAACAGCATATCCAGAATGTTTAAGCATTTGTTCCTAAATCTTTTTTAAGTTTTCTTCTGGAAAGCTCTAATAGTTTAAAATTTATAGTTTAAACCATAATAAAAAATTTCAACTAAAAAAATAAAATAAAAGTACACTAGAAAAGAAAATACTTGATGATCAATATACTTTGCAACGGCCTCCTGAAGCAACTCCTTAGAGCACTCACACAGACCTGTTTTTAAGAAATGCTCTGATCCCTTGGGTAAGTCTGTCTTATTTAAGATCCCTTGTCATTTTTAATAAATTCCTAAAGTCTGATTATCTTAGGGGTTTGAGTTTCCACTTTTCTCTACTGTATCTATTCACCTATATCTGAGATTCTCACTTCAAATGAGACAGTCTTTCCACTGTGTAAGTGATTACTTATGTGGAAAGAAAGGCATCTGAAAGGTAATATATCATGAAAACAGAAGGCCAAATGTTGTGTCCTCCCAGAGGGGTAACATGTAGGTCTGCTTTGCACTTGCTGCAAATACTGCACCTTTGTTCAGAAAACACTGCATTACTTGAAGTATAATTTAGAATTTAACTAAAAATATATGAAAACTTTCATTACCTCTTGCATTTTAGAATATTTTACTTAGGACATTTAGAGTAAATTTGAGGTATACATTTCACTATGAATAAACAAAGCATACATATAAATTTCAACAGCTTCTTTAATATAATAGATATTTAACACATTTTTGATGCATATGTTGAATTCAATGAATGGCAGATATTTAAAATATATACACAGAGTGCTTAGGCTTTGTAAAAGTTGAGTTAAAATTTTTAAGATTAATACAAGCAATAATATTTTAACTCGCCAATCTAAATGTGGTTGGGCTTGAATAATAGAGACATAATTCTCTCAGAAACACTCAGATGACCTTGGCTGACCTCTAGCAAGGGATACACCAAAAATACACACCTGTATACTTGGTTAATAGCCATACCATGCTTAAGTTGTATAATAATAAGATTGAAAATGATTAAATGTGTCAGTTTATTTCAAAACTGTCTTTGTAAGTTAGATAATCTGTTCTATGGAGACGATTTAGAGACAGCAGTAGCAGAAAGAAGCAGAAATATACATGTCAGACAATGTCTGGTTTAAATAAAATTAGGACAGCTGATAAAAAGGGTTTCCAAGGAATCTGTGATCATGAAAGACTCTAAGAAGCCAGCAACCATAAACAAAACCAGAAAAAAAGAATCACAGAGGTTAATGATGGGGGAAAACATTCTAAAGGTATATTTTCTTTGAATCCTTTTCTCCAGGATTGAAGATTTTTAATACCCATCTATGCATAGACATCAACATCCCTAAAAGCACAGAACTGTATTCTAAAGTACACAAACAGGAATCCGCATCCAGATTAAGACTTTTAAAAGTTTAGCATTTGAACACTTTCTAGGTGTATTAGCCTCTCTAACTATAGCAGGGACCACTATTTTGACTTTGGTTACTGCATTTATGCCATTTTAAATTTCCTTCCTTACATATTTGCACCTATGAGAAGAATGGGCTATACATCTGAATGTGTTTCCTATGTTTGCATTATTCAAGTAAGATCAGTATGTCATTTTACAGATCTAGTTTTGCTCATTTTTAAAAATTCTTTCTTTGAGAATGTTGTACAGTCAGTCAACCCAGTCACCAAACTCCTCTCAGTTCCCTGCTTCACCCAAATTTCTCTACCTACCCCACTTTTGTGTCTGAGTTTTTAAATCCCATAAAGCTAAACAGGCCATTCATGTACTCTTGACTGTTTGGCGTTTCATTGAAACAGGGTCGCTCTCCAAGGACCACACCCTTAGATCAAACACATCCACTCTCTCCCAGCAGCTAATAGTTGAAAATAATTACTTAGTAGGGTATGATATTTCATGCCTACCTCCCACTCAATGCTTGAATTTGGTCTTGATTGAGATTTCACAGATGTAGGTCATGCTGTCATAACTGCTGTGAGTTCATGTATACAGTTGCTCTTCTA
This sequence comes from Microtus pennsylvanicus, assembly GCF_037038515.1. NCBI lineage: Eukaryota > Metazoa > Chordata > Mammalia > Rodentia > Cricetidae > Microtus > Microtus pennsylvanicus. Next base: position 172,745,437 of record NC_134579.1, on the reverse strand, counting down.
GTCTGGAAAACAGTAGCAGTTTGTAGTTATCTGCTCCTTCTGGTTCTCACATACTATTTACATACTCTTACAAAATGATCCCTGAGAAGAGGGTATAATAGAGATATATTTAGTGCTGAGCATTCTGTAGGCTATTATTCTTTATGCTTTGTTTAGTTGTGGCCCTCTGTGTTCATCACAATCTACCAAAGAAAATATTTTTTTCTTTTGTTTTATTTTTATTGATTTTTGTTAAGCTCTACATTTGTCTCTGCTCCCCTCCCTGCCTCTCCCCTCTCCTTCAACCCTCTGCCAAGGCACCCATGATCCCAATTTATTCAGATCTTGTCTTTTTTCTACTATGTTCTTGCTCAATAAACCCATTACATATCAATTTTACTCTTTTACATCACTAAGGAAAGGCATTTGAATGAAGTAGAGTGAGAGCAAGAACAATCTAGGAAGATGCAAATTAGCAAAGATTTACATATTGAATATTTAAAGACTGTATTCATCAAAGAAATCTCACAAGAATAGGAGTAAAGTAAAATTTAAACCTTAGAAATCAAGAAACATCTTGGTTCATCTCTATTATTCTCTTGTTTAGGATTTATGGTTGGACTGAAATTTATGAGCAAGGCTGGTAAGTAGACAAATAGCTTTTTCCAATCATTTTTTGTTCTGTGTGGAACAACAAAGTAAAATATTTTTTAAAAAATTGATCTAGAAATAAGGGAACACTGCTGGACATGTACTCCAGCCAAGTCCTTAGAAGTGTAAAAACAGATGCAGCCTGTACATACATCAGCCCTACTACCCTCCTAGTTACTCCTCACCCCTTCCCTGACAGGTCTGTTTCCTCTGAAAAGAATTATATATTATTACTGAGTGAATACCAAGAATATAGTATGGAACATGGAAACATTTGCCTTTTTTTATTAATAATGCTATTCTGATAATCTTAAAGCTGCAACCCATGGGTTACTTTCCAGTAAAAGTGTAAAAACTTTTTCTTTTTTGTTGTTCAAGTATCAATGCTCTCTATCAGTTTCATATCTTCTATATTAAAAAATAACCTTTCACTGACATTAGATTTCAAGTTTAACTGGATGCAGCATAAACAATAAGACAAATTCTTACTACTAAATTCAACTTTTCATAAATCCTAGAAAACTAGTTCCTGTCATAGTCTTTTGACCAAGAACTTGTCAGTCTTTTTCTGTAAGAAATGAGAGTGACCATTTGTATTCAGTAATGTCTCTTAAACATCTATAGTATCATCCAGCATCTATATGTGCCCAATAATAGTTTTGCTGATAATTAATATGAGCACTAAGTTTATTTTTCTTTTCTGCTCTTAGAATAGAGTCATCTTCTCTTTCTCTACATTGCCTCCTTCCTTTCCTACACCATATGCCCTCTCCTCTGCCATATAGTGATTGAATTTATTTATTTATTTCTTAAAAATCAGTGCATTGTGATTGAAAGCAAGCAAGGAAATGGCAATAGGCACTTGATATGAAATTAGGTTTCCCTTCATAAGACTTGGAATGTTAACTCATAAAAACAATCACAGCTATAATTATAGTTTCATTCTCATGCTTATTATGGTTTCTTTTATATGTTTTTTTGAGAAATTTGTCTATTCTACATTAAATAAGAAACAATAGGAAATGATAAGAGATTTAAATAAATTGTCTGCCACCAAGAAGTGATATGTTAGGGTGACAAGCAGAGACAAATTGAGAAAAAAAAATATCATTAAATTCCAAAGTATTGGTATTAGTATTTTTCTTTACTGTCTTCATAACCTATACACATATCGATTATAACTTAGTTTGACTAACTCAAGGTTTACTTTTAATTCTTTGTTACATTTATTTCTTTATTTTGTGTGTGCATGTAGAGATCATAGGACAATTTGTGGGAGATGGCCCTCTTCTCTCCTAACATGTAGTTTCCCAAGGATTTAACTCAGAATGCAAGGCTTGTCACCAAGCAGCTTTACCCACTGATCAATCTGATCCGTATCCTCAATTTATCCTTAATTAATGTTTCAATATATTTCATTTTCTGACTCCTTAAATGTTCAATTGATTGAATAATAAGAAACTTGTCTTTAATGTTGGGATAGTTCTGTATTATTGCTACCATAACTATAAACTTAAAAGGAAGGCTTGAATGACCAACAGTGAATTTTTCAGGAGTTACCTGTCTGTGTGATGTTGTTTTTGTTAGCCTTTGCATTGCTGTAACCAAACCTGATAGAGTAAATTAAGGGAGGAAAGATTTAACTTGTTAAGAGGTCCAGAGGTCGATCCATCATGGCAGGAAGGGTATAGCAGAACATGAAGGTTTACGTTATAAAGGACCAGAAAATAACAGTAAAGAGTACATAGCTTAGTCCAGGAGATAGCAGCACCCGTATCTAAGATGGGTCTTACATTCCCAATCCAAACACACACACACACACACACACACACACACACACACACACACACACAGAGTCATGCATGCACACTGACAATGAACAAGCACATGCACGTGTGTGAACACAGAGAGAGAGAGAGAGAGAGCTTCTTAGGTAATTCTAAGATACAGTCATTATGACAAGATGAACCATCACAGATTTTAACCAAGAGAATTTGAATAAAAATCTTAGTGAAAAGCCTTTCTGGGTTGAAGAAGCTGAACTCAATTATATAAGAACATTTAAATACAGCTGGTTATACGATGGACTGTTAAAAACATCATAGATTTATTATAGGAAAAAGATCAGGGTAAAACTTTAAATGGCCTTTCCCCCCTTCACTGATATTTTGTTGTTTGTCACCACTGACTGCAAATGATGCGTAAGTTATGAATTCAACAATCATAGTTATATATATATATATATATATATATATATATATATATATTCACTAAAATTCTGTTTTGAGCAACTCCTCCAAAAACTACTACAGTAAAAATGCAAAATGATTTATGCTTTTGACATTTTTATCATATTTGGATTCTGAACTCTGACAAAGCAGAAACTAAAACTTCAGTGTAAAAAACTAAGAAAACTGTCCATTTCTAGAAGGTCTGGGAATGACTGTGCTCTACCTGTAAAGAATTGACTGGAACTATGGAAGCATTGTGTCCTCAGAAATGCAGTCCTGTAGTGCTGGGTGGATTAATGGGTTCTGTTAACCTAATGGCCTAAGAACTTTTTTCACTGCTTAGCCTTTTCCTCCAAGGCCCCTCCAGGTGTGTCTGCAGGGCACCAGTGTGAGAAGTTTAACAACACAGCGCCTTTTGATCTCAATACAGCTGCTGTGATTAAACAGACACACATCACTTGCTGTGCCACAGCAAAATGAGTTTGGGACTCACCTTTGCGGAATTAGTACCCACTGAGCACAGCAAATATTTAAAATGTCAGTCCGCTTGATAATGTCAAGGAGACCTGCAAACACTGCAAAATGGCACCGAGGATGCATTCCACACAAAGGAACGCAGAGCATCTCTCTACTTCAAGGGAAAATCAGAGTTAAGTGGAAACAGTAAATTGCTGATGGAGTTAAAAGGCCAGTCAGTTTAATGATGCTACCTGAGTCATGGGCTTGCCACTCACTGTTTTATCTATTCTAATATGCAGAGGATGTCTTCTATCATTGATGCAAGCCTACTTCTGTGGTTGGAGAACTCATTTATATTTCCAAGATTGGAAAGTTCTTGCTACAAAAATCTATGTATCATTCTTTTTCAATCTGCAGGTGTTTTGAGCAAGAATTCAGCCCTACATGAAAATTTCAAATCAAGTAACAGCTCATTTATCATTAAATATTTAATTACAAAGGCAAGAACAATACATTGTTGTAATATCTGAAATATCAGTGAAATTACAAACTATTATTCAATTTCTCTTCTTGATTTTCAGAAAATATCGCATCCCAAAACATCAACTATCAAAAATCTTCTGCTATGATTCAACCACAAAGGGTCACTGATACTTGCTATATTTTGATTTCTTTGAATTATAACAATTGATCAGTTATATTTAATTGTTTTGTTATACATATACACATACAGCACTTGCACCATAATACACACTAACACATACATGCATGCATACATACATAACCAATAAACCACAAACACACATATAGATAATACATACAGATCACATACACACATATACACACATACACTCAAACATACTATGCTACATATACACATATACCCAAGTACATGTACAGATGTACACACCTACAAAAATACCACACATACATACACACATATTAATAATTTGGGCAAAATGCTAACTGAGATTTACAAATTATTAAATCATTTCTAAGACTGTTCAGAGGAAAGTGTTCAAAATCAATGAACTGAAACTTTATGGGACCTGCATTCAATCTCCTGAGTCATCAAAAACTAAACAAAAGATAGAGAACAACAAACAAACAAATGTCAGTGGACAACTCTACAACATGAAGATAATTAGGGCTGGAAAGTCAGTTCTGCTATTCTCACAGAAGCCTGCCATATCCTTTTATTTTCCACTTTTGTCCTTGCCTCTGGAGAGCAGGAAAGAGTCCTGACTTCTTTTTTAAAAGTAGGGATACATCAAACACCTGTTCTCTACTTTCTATTGGCACAAAGTTAATCACCTGACTACTTGAGTGTCTATCTGGGAAATAGAATTTGCTTTGACAAAAAAGGAGAATGCTTATGCTTATTTCCTTTCCATTTGAAATATGGCATATTTACCAAAATACAGGGTAGCAGTTATATATTGTAATGGGCGATACTTAGAATTCAATACAGCAAATGAAGTGGAAAATATATGAATAGAAAAGTCAAGAACAGTCTTATGCTGATAAGTATAAAAATTACATACAAAAGTTCAAAGTAACTATGGCATACTCTCTCTGTATCCAAGAAAAAAATTGCTTGTATTTGTTACTGTTTTTCCTTTAATAAAATAATTTTTCTCATTTTATGCTTCTGAACTTTCAGGGTAAAGAATTTTAAAAGATGGGGTCACAACCCATAACTCCAAAGTCAAGTAGTATTTGCACTTATACTTGTATATAGATCATGAGAAATTATAACTGAAACAAATGAAACTGAATTACACTAGCTTTCTCATACTATGTTTTTGCAGAGGTTAGGGTCTGTCTGGAATAGTATCTTAATTTTGCCTTGTCCAATTGTCATTAGCAAGGCTTCCTCAGACAGCAGATTAGAGCAGATGCAGAGACCCACAGTGAGACATTAGGCTGAGGGAGAGACTAAATTGCCGAACTCCTTGGAGCTTGGAGAGCCCTGGAGAAGAGAGGGAGGAAAGAATGTAGTCAGAGGGAAGAAAGAACTGCAGGAGAACATGGCCCATGGAATCAAGTAAGCAGAGCTCACATGGATGCACAGAGACTGAAACGGTAATCAAATCACGGAGCCTACATGGGTCTGCACCAGATCTTCTGTGTATATGTGGTGGTTGTTAGCTTGGTGTTTCTGTGGAACTCCTAACTGTGGGAGTGGGTGAATCTCCGACTCATTGTCTGTTCTTGGGACTTTTTCTTTCCTATTGGGTTGTCATATCCAGCTTTTGCCTTGTCTTGCTATATCTTAATTTGTAGTGTTTGGTCATCGTCTCTTGGGGGCCTGCGTTTTTCAGATGGGAGGAGTTCGGGAGAGCAGAGGTGAGAGTGAGCCAGGAGAAGTGGAGGGAGGGGAAACTATGGTCAGATATATTGTATGGGAAAATAATCTATTTACAATGAAAGAGAAAAGAGAAAGATGAAATAAAGAAGAGGAAAGAAGAAAGGAAGAAAGACAGTTTTCCAAGTCTATTTTTTTCTATTAATTTCTGAACTAATTTTCTATGAAGCAGTTTTACCCTTGATTGATATTTGCATGTCTTCAATAATTACAGATGGATTATCACAGACTCTTTAGTCCACTACCAAGTCATGCTTTAAAAACATAACTGCTGTATTTAGAAAAACATAACTGTTGTAGGAGGCCACTTGTTGGTTCCCAGCTGCTCAGCCCCAAAATAATCATCCAGAAACTATATTATTTAAAACACTGCTTGGTCCATTGGCTCTGGGTTTTTATTGGCTAACTCTTCCATATTAATTTAACCCAATTTATAAACCTGTGTATTGCCACATGGCTGTGGCTTACCAGCTAAAGTTCTAACATTTGTCTCTGGTGGGCTACATTATTTCTTTTTAAACTCTGCCTCCTTTCTTCCAGCATTCAGTTTAGTTTTCCCCACCCAGCTCTGTTCCTCTATATCTCTGCCATAGGCTCAAAGCAGTTCCTTTATTGACCAATGGCATTCACAGTGTACAGAGGGGAATCCCACATCACCTACCCTTTTCTGTTTAAATAAAAAGGAAGGCTTTATCTTCAACATAATAAAATTATATATAACCAAACAAGTATCAAGCAAGAATTACAATTACAATATTTATATCTATTTTATCTTTTATCATAACTAAGGAAAACTATAACTATGACTATAGTCATAACCTATTTTGATGTAATATGGCACAATTAATATAGCGGGAGTGAAGACATACTATAGAAGTCAAGCTGCATCATGTTCATTATATCAGAGCATTCTATCAGATGTGAAGTTGACTGCTCATTTATTATTCTTCCTTGTGAATAAATCCCTGTAATTATTAACCTTGTACTGTCCTTCTTGGGTATTCCTTCATTTATTCATTAACACACACCATTTTCAGTCTCTTATTCCTACATCATACTTCAGATGCAGTCAGCAATATCAAATATGCTATCATATTTTAGAACTTATAATGATTCTTATTGTAAATTAAAATCCCAGAATTCCTTAATTATAATGGAGATGGGCAGCTTTTTAATTGCAAAGAAAGCTGAAGACATGGGGGCATCCACTTGCAAGGGGAAACTATATTATAAGTATGTGGGTCTTAGAATTATTTTAAGCATATGCATGATGTAAAATCCTTTATGTTTTGGGGGAGAAAAACACTCTGTTTGCTCTGTGCTTATCTAACACAGAATGGCTTGTGATGATCCAGAAGGTACAGAGAGATCCTTACTTCTGTGCTTTCTATGATAAGGTATCATAGTTGGCCTATAGGGAGAGCATTGGAGGTACAGTGGATTAAGTTCACTTGAGAACTACTTATAAATTAGTAAGACATTCTGTAGTACAATGGATGGAGAAGGGAAAAGGGAACACTCAGGACAGCCCAATAACTCCTGGTTCACGTAGCAAACCAGACAGCAGATTTTGCCAGTGCTGTTGAAATTGACATGGTGCTCAGAAACAAAGCACAGGGGGAAGCAGGAAGGATTAGTTGGGAGAAATTTAATTTCTATTAATCTTGAGATAGCCCTTAGAACCTGCACAAATGTCACTGAATATTTCAGTGTAATGCTAGGAGGAGAGGTGCATTTTGGGTGTGATATACTGGAGACCCCTTGGATAAAAGTGAACTGCGAGTCACATGCATGGTTCTAGTTATCTAAAGTTAGCAGAGGAAATGGAAGGAAGGGATATTTCCTAACAATCTTGAAATCCTCAATTTCTTTATTTTATTTTATTTTGTTTTGTTTTTTTGAGACAGGGTATCTATGTGTAACTTTCGAGCCTGTCCTGGAACTTGCTTTATAGATCACGCTGGCCTCGAACTCACAGAGATCCCCCTGCCTCTGCCTTCCAAATACTGAAATCCACCACCGCCACACCACCTGGTTGAAATCCTTAATGGTTTGAAAAAGGAACATTACCTCCCAAAAGTGAGTATGAAGGCAGATATGTGAGATATGTATGGAAAGAAAGAAAAATTTGAAGGTGGTGTTATGCCACTTAAGTGACAACATTAAACTTTTAGAGATGAAGATATCTAGCAGTATCAAAAGTTTTTGAAAATCTTTTCACAATTAAGGATAAATTGTCAAGAAACCTTAAAGATACTATTATTTCAGATCATACTAGAATAAAGTAATACACATAAAATCACTTATATCCAGGGGTGGCCCTTTCATTTTCTGGCAGTCCAGTCCCAAATAATTAAAAAAGTTTAGTATTAATTATAAACTGTTTTGCCTATTGCTCAGGCTTGTTGCTAATTAACTCCTACTTTTAAATTAACTCATTTCTATTAATCTGTGAATTGCCTCATGGCTTGTAGTTTTGCCTGTGGTCGAGTACATCTTGCTGCTGGCTGACCTCTCCCTCAACCGTGTCCCTCCTCATCTGAGTTCTCAGCTGATTGTTCCACCTATCCTTATCCTGCCTGGCTATTGCTCAAACGGCTATAATTATTAACCAATGAGAATAAACCATATTCATAGCATACAGCAGGGTTACCCCACAGCAATCACTGAACAGGAGTGTTACACTATTCTCTTGCAAAGATTTGCCTGTGAAATAGAAATGATAGTAAAAAGGATTTGGATGGACTGCTATATTCATTGTCTTTGCTAACGTTCTTGATGATATATTTTCAAGTGCTTGATTGAAATACTTGATTATGGTTTTATATTATAGGAAGAAAACAGATTGAAAAAGGTAAGATTAATCGGTAATATAGATAGAATATATGAAGGAATGAGCTGTAAAATGCAAGTAGAAAATAAGAATCTAAAAGTAGTTTTATTATCAGGGAGGGAAGGATAAATTCTTATTTCTTTTTATGAGACATCTCCCTCAGTAATGTTAATTTTCATTAAACATAACAGAAATCACAAAAGAGAACAGTCACTGAAACACCCTAAAGGTTTCAAAAATTTACCATAAGCTGGAAACACTTGAATTTCTTATATCTGAGATGAAACAACTCTGATATCTAGAATGAGAAAATTTCCCTTTTGTTAACCACACATTCCTTTCACTTTCCTAGCATAGAATTTCAAATACTTTCAAGCTTGATTAGGACAAAAAGACTTTTCTTCAAGGACTCTGTAAATTAATTACTAAAAGCCTGACCTCCAAACAGAGACCTCAGTGTACATGGTAAGAATTATATACTTCTAAGATGTCTCCAGATGGTTAACTTAGATGACAGCCACCAAAATTATTGAGGAAAGAAATTCAGACTTGAAAAGATAAAAAAAAATAAATTTTAGGAAAAAATACACTTTTTTCAAATAATTCAAACTTTTTGAAAAATTAGGGAATAAAATAAAATCCAAAATCTGAATTGTTTTTACTTGGAAATTGAACCCATGGTCATTAGTTTATTAAGCATATACTCTACCACTGAACTGTATTCCCACTTCTTAATTTTCCCTACTTTATTGAGATAGACATTGTGACCCACCTTGTCTAGAACCTACTGATTAGCACAGGCCTGTCACATACATTACCTTCTTTCTGCCTAGCCTCCTAAGTTCCTCAATTGTAGATGTATGCTATCAACCTTAAAAATGAGCTGAATTTTAATAAGCATTATTTATATAGTGTTTTTTATCAAGAATCCCAAAGTAAACAGCAGAATTAGACAGTTTAAATTTCAGAATTGTATATTTCTTTTTGTGCATGTGAATGTTTTTCTGCCTATATGTACATGGCATGAAAGTCTTGTGCACAGAGAGACCAAAAGAGGGAACTGGATAACCTAAAACAGAAAGCAGAGAAAGTTCTGAAATGTTGGAAACTGGATCCCTCTATAAAAGCAAGATGTTCTTTTAACTACTGTAACCACTAAACACTGAATCATCGCTCCCATACAAAAGGATTAGATAATGTCTTTTCTTTTTTTTTCTTTCTTCCTTTTTTTTTGGTTGTTCAAGACAAAGTTTGTCTGTGTAACAGCCCTTGACGGTATTGGAACTTATTTTATTAACCAGATTGGTCTCGAACTCAGAACTTCCTCTTGAGTGCTGGAATTAAAGGTGTGTGCCATTATTGGCCTGGCAGGACAATGTCTTTATTCAACTTAGAATCTAATAAAACATGCCACATGATTCTCAAAATACATGTACCAAATATGACATGGAAGACTGTCACCTTTCTCTCACTTTCTTAAATTACATTTCTCGCTGGTACTGTAAAAGCATGGTTCCCTTCAGATTCAGTGACCTACTCCTCGATACATTATTTTACAATTTTTAATGTACCCCATTGTATGTCAATACTGTCAACTTTAACATACAAATATGATTATAATTAAAATTCAATATTTATTATATAAAAGTGTGAATTCATTTATTGAGTTGTGTTCTTTTACTGGATTTTCCCAGTATTTTCATGGTCTATTTCTCTCTTTTCTCAATGATAAAATAAAAATTCACAAGGTTTATTAATAAGCTGACTGAGAATCATGAAGCTCCATTTCTTAATTTCAAAAATATCTATTCTCCAGTTGTACTTCTGTCCTTTACTGCAAAATCTATAGATTTCAAATACATGCTATTTAAGGAAGGTTTTACATTCTAATCCATTTTATAAAAACCATGATATTTACTTAAAGTTCATGAAAAACTAGCAAAATTAGGAAATTAAATATTGAGAGGACAGTGAAGAAGAAACAACAAAAGATTTGGTGTATATGGGGAATATAGATATATATTCTATATAGATCAACATAGAGAGAGCTTATATAATCTATATATTATATATATTTATAAATATATAGGAATAATTATAAAAATATCTATATTTGTAAGGTAGGGCTAAATATATAGATAGATGGCTATGGAAATAAATAGTTACAGATTATAATTATATATATCTTTATGCAACCTATATAATTTCTATTTTTTTAAACTTGAATGTGTAAAAATAGTAGAAATGTAGATAAGTGATTTATAATAATAACATGAAGTGATTTATCACCTTAAATGATAGAAGGAATCATTAATATAATAATTACACTGAAACATTTAAGAAATTAATAAAGTGACCATTTGAATAATGGGTAGATATGGATATAGGCACTTTAGAACAAAGATGTCACTAATGGTTAGAAATCATGAACTTAGTATAATAGGAAGAAAAGTCAGAGGATGAACATCAAGGCATTTGACAATATTTTTAAGTAAATGTAATGTGGTGGGCAATATATCTTATAAAACATTTTAAGTTACTCTTTGAAGGAGAAGAAGGCCTTTTAAAAAAACCACAATTAGCCTAAATGCAGTCAACTACTGATTAAATGATGTCTAGACCAATTGGTGCACCTAAAAGTCAAAGAACATTGCAGGAAGCAAGGGCAGAAGTATAGAATCATGAGATCTGCTGTGATATTGTATCTCCTAAAATGTGATAGGGAAGATACACCCATGACACCTCAGCAATATGGCTGTCACTATAAACAATTGTAACATCAATAAACATGCTATCATGGAAGGCCCAATTCTCATAGTGCCTCACCATTGGATATAGAATTATAGACACCTAAGTGATGTTGATAGAGGGAGAATCAGTATCCCAGGAATAGGCCCCTGATTGATTGTCCAATTTCAAGTGATCATCCCTGAAGTCATATCCACACAAGCCACATTATATGTATTCTTCAGAAAATATTTATGTATTTATGTACTTATATACATATTGAACAAAAATAAAAAGAGGATATTTGGGAGGATAGAGTTGATGGCAGAATGTGGAAAAAGGATTGGAGAGTGTAAAGGGAAGAAGGGAGGTTATAAAACTAAATTGTATTTTTAAAAATTTAGAAACATATAGTAAGAAGAAAAATATACTAATTTTCATTATTATATTGGTAGATAGAAGAACATAAGTAGCACCTCACATGATCTGTATCTGCACAAAGCATACATCTACTCATATATTATTCATCTATGTCTATAAAACACAAGATTATAATCTGCTCCAATGTTTCCATTATCTCATTAATTGTTGTACTACTTAATTTCTAAGAGAAAATTGAAATGAACTAATCTGTGCTCACTTAAAACTCTTCCATTTAACATCCAAGAATGAACATATATTCTAAATATTCTACAACCTACAGAAAAACTAAAATTGATTAACTCTCCATTAACTTTCTTTCCCAAGACAAAACTTCCTGTTTAGTATTTTTTGAAGTTTCTTAGTATTTTATGTAAATTTCTATATGTTTCTCCACTTATTTGAATAATCCATTTGCACAAAATACTTTTAGAATTCAAAGTCTTGCATAATTCTTCTTAGTTCAGTAACTTCTCTCACTGCTGTGAATAAATGCCATCAAGAAACAACACTTAGAAAAGACTGGTTAAAATATGAGCAACAATTGATGAATGAGACCAGGAATTGGAAACCTTCTATTAAGAAAAGAAAGCGGTAGTTGGCAAAATATAGAAATAAACTTTACCCACTATACATCTGATAGAGTGTATTCAGGACTACACTGAAAATAAAAAAAAATAGATTGGCAACAACAACAACAACAAACAAACAAACAAAACCAACTATTAATAGCTATGCACCAAGAAAACAAACTATCCACTTTAAATTATCTATGTCCCAAGAGAAAGAGAATTCCCCAAAGGAAAAAAAATGGCTAAAAATTATTTTTTAAAGTGTTCAGTAGCCTTTGTCATTGGGAACAAGCAAATTACATGATGTTTCCTATTACTCCTTTCAAAATGACCTATACCAAGAAAATAATAGAAAACAAATGCTGGTATGGGAATATAGGGGGCGTAATATATTTATTAACTCTTGGATGCAACCTAATACAGCTGTTACAGAAATCACTGTGGATGTTCTGTAATAATCTATCAATAGACAGCTGGATTGGATATAGATATAATTATGGAGAAAGAGACAGAGACAGAGACAATGACAGAGACAGAGAAAACATGATTATTTTATATGAGAGGACAATGTTTCTCTTATGTGTCTAGATTAATAGACAAAAGCCTAGTGCCTGGTGTAGTATACATCTTTCCCAGTTGTTGTCAAGGGTACCATAGGCCTCCAAAAGAAAAACAGATATTCCTTTTTGCTCACAACATAATAAGGGATACCACCATTTCTGGTTTGATGAGCATGAAACACTGGTCAACTGAGTCCTCAGTCGGGGAGCAGAGATGAATGTTGAAGCTTAGATGGCTTCCTCCTTTTCCTTTGCACTCACTCTGAGACCCACATTTAGAGTGGGTTTTCCAATCTCAGTTAAATTTCTCAGGAAACTCCCTCAGAGACATTGCTAAAATTATAGCACCTAGTATTAACCAATGGTAATAAGACATATTCACAGCATACAGAGGGGAATCCCACATAAATACCTAGAAAAGTCAAAAATAAGTATTATATTTTTATATTTTATTTCCTAATACACAACCTCCCATAATATGGCTTCAAATATTCCTGCCCCATTACTTTTTTATTCATAGATGACAGAAATTTTTGAAGTGTTTCTAGATCAACCTTGAGAGGTAGAGCTAAGTGTTTATAAAAGCCAGAGAGTCATAGAGCTTGTTGTGAGACTCTGTCTACTAGTAATGTCAGAAGATATGTTCATAAAGTCTTACCAACATGACTGCCTGTAACATGTGGGTCCCTACTTGTAGGGATTTCTGTTCTGCCCAGTTCCCCACAGCCAGGAAGCCCCAAAGAAAATCACACAGAGGACTCCATAAGATTATAAATCTGATTGGCCCATTAGCTCAGGCTACATATTAGCTCTTGTAGCTTATATAAATCCATTATTCTGATCTATTTTTGTCATATGGCTCAGTACCTTTTTCAGCTAGCAGCTCACATCTTCCTCAGAGTTCTGCCCAGGACTGGGAGCAATCAACTTCCTCCTTCCCAGAATTCTTCTGTTTTCATTGCATTATATCTATGTCCTGTCTGGTTTTCCCACCTATACTTCCTGCCTGGCCAATCAGCGTTTATTTAAAACATGATTGACAGAGTACAGACAATTCTCCCACACCAACTTCCAACATACGTGAGATGAATAAGGACAACAACAATAGATATATTGACATAGATGTACAAATGTCCATAAGGCCTTAGCTCTACACAAAGAACTACAGGCAACTCAGAAATACTGAGAATGAAAGAAATTATCTTCCCCATAGAAGAGCACACTAAATGACTATCCAATACCAAATGGTCAGCACTGAAAATGTACATACAAGTAATAAAGTCTATGTGTAAATAATATATATACCTAATTATGTAAGTAAAACCTATTTCGTCTTTATAATGCTAATGAAAAAGAGCCATGAATTTCAATGAGAGTAAGAAGGGATTTGTGACAGGCTTTGGATGGAGGAAAGGTGATGTGGGATTTTCCTCTGTATGCTGTGAATGCCACTGGTTAATAGAGAAACTGTGTTTGGTGTGTGCAGAACAGAATATGGGTAGACAGGGAAAATTGAATGATAAGAGAAAGAAGGTGGAGACAAGAGACACCATGTAGCTGCAGCTGGGAGCAGACATGCCAGAACCTTGCTGGTAAGCCACAGATGTGTGGCAACACACAGATTAATAGATATGGGCTAAATTAAGCGCCAAGTATTAGTCAATAAGAAACTAGAGATAATAGGCCAACCAATGATTTAATAAATATAGTTTCTGTCTACTTATTTTGGGCTGAGCAGCCAGGAACAAACAAGAGGCCTCCTGCAACAGGAGGCCAAACTTATAACTATGTTATAATCTAAAAGAGAAAATAAATATTTTTAAAAATATTGTGATGGCTAAAGTCATCTTAGAGTGTAGTTTTCTACTGATACAAAAATTATAAAAATATCCAACTAATTTTCATTTATGGAAAATATGTGTTTATTTATATCAATATTAGAAAAGTTTATATACAGACGCATGCCTGGTATACACATCATTCCCATGTGTAGTGATCTTATGCTTTTTGGTTTCCTGAGAAGAATTCTATCAGTTCAAGCCTATTCTCTTTACTCAGCAATAAATAAATTTTACTTTCATAGTTGGAACTTCACTAAGTTAAGACAAATTATTTATTTGTGCTTGCAAAGTATGTCACACTTGTGATTATTAAACACATTTCCCTACCAGGTCACAGTTCATACCTATTAGTATAGCAACCTTTATTCATCTGGACTCTCTCATAAATTCATTAATATACATCATGTATATATACTCATATGTATAATTTTTACATTAAACTTATATATAGTTCATTTTCTACTTTTGTCCCTAGTCTTAAGTCAATACACAATCAGTATAATCCATATATTTTTCATAATTTACATATACCACAATTTATTTAATAATGCTCATTTAATGTTCACATATATCTGTATTTGAAAGTGAGTGTCAACCAAAAACAATTTTGATGTAAGTATCCTTGGATGAATATCAAAGTCACACATTGCTCTGGGGATCAATATAGAAGTGGAGTGGAGTAAAAACACCTGGTTGTATAGTATAGACAGGATTAGCACCAGGAACAGACTCTCTCATCTATCTTTTACTGACACTAATATCTGTATCTGCATCCTGAGAGAGTGTTGCGGGAGGTCCTTCTGTTCCTCCAGCCAATAGCCACTGAGATACCAGCCCATTGAGGCATGGTCTCTCTCTTTAAAAAAGCAGCCACTTCCCTCCTTGCTCTCTTTTACTTCCTGCTCCGCTTCCGGTGACTAGACTCCCTTCCTGATTGCGCAGAGGGCTGTTGTCTGGGACGGTGATCTGTAAGTTTTTCCCCTTTAAATAAATAACCATTCTATTAATCATAATTCCAAACTGGTGTGGGATTGTTTGTGACTTATGCCTTCGCCTTCACTTCACCCTATATCTACACAGAGTAAGTTACCCCCACAAAAAGAATAGAATCCAAAAAGCCAATTCAAACACTAAGGATAAATCCTTGTCCCACTGCCAGGGGTCCCACAGACTGTTCCACCTAGAAAAGTTTCACCCCCATTCAAGGGTCCTAGTTTGGGCCTATATAGGTTCCTCTACTGTCAGTCCAGAGTCAGTGAGCTCCCAATAGCTCACTCAGGTCAGCTGTGACTATCCCCATCATGGTCTTGACCCCTTTGCTCACATTATTTTTTCTCCCTCTCTTTGACTGGACTTGGGAACTTGGCAAGGTGTGAGCTGTTAATCTCTGCATCTACTTCCATCAGTTGATGGATGAAGGTTTTTTGATGACAATTAAGGTAGTGATCAATCTCATTACAGGAGAAGGTCAGTTTAGGTACCCTCTCTACTATTGTTTGCAGTCTTAGCTGGGGTCAATCTTCTGGATTCCTCAGAATTTCCCTAGTGCCAGGTTCTTACTAACCTCATAATAACTCTCTCGATCAAGATTTGGCCATCCCGTTCCCTTATGTTCTCCACCCCCCATGTTTTACCCCTCCACCTATAGCTCTACCCTCCCTTCTTCCAATCCCCCATTCTCCCAACTTTCTCAGGAGTGCTTGTCAATTTCCCCTTCCTAGTGGGAAATACATGTATGTATTTCTTAGGGTTCTCCTTGTATCCTAGCTTCTCTGGGGTCATGGACTATAGGCTAGTTATTCTTAGCTTTATGTCTAGTATCCACTTATGAATGAGGAATACCATATTTGTCTTTCTGCCTCTAGGTTATGTCACTAAGGGTGGCTTTTTCTAGTTCCATCCATCATCTGTTTGCCTGCAAATTTCAAGATTTCATTTTTTTAACTGTTGAGTAGTACTCCATTGTGTAAATAAACCATGTTTTATTTGTCCATTCTTTGAATGGTGGGCATCTAGGTTGTTTATAGGTTCTGGCCATTATGAATAATGCTGCTATGACCATAGTTGAGCAAATGTCCTTATGGTGTGAGTATGCATCCTTTGGGTATATTCTCAAGAGTGGTATTGCTGGGTTTTGAGGTAGGTTGATTCCCAATTTTCTGAGAAACTACTATTAACAATTTCCAAAGTGGCTGTGCAAGCTTGCACTCCCACCAGCAATGGAGGAGTGTGTCCCTTACTCTTCAGCATAAGATATTGTCAGTGTTTTAATCCTAGCCATTTGACAGTGTAAGATGTTATCCCAGAGTCATTTTAATTTCCATTTCCCCTATGATTTAAGATGTTGAGTAATTCCTTAAGTATCTTTTGGCCATTTGAGATTCTTCTTTTGAGAATTCTTTGTTTAGATCTGTGCCTGATTTTTAATTGGATTATTTGGCATTTTGATGTCTAGTTTCTTGAGTTCTTTGTGTATTTTGGAGATCAGTCCTCTGTCTGATGTGGTGTTGGTGAAGAACTTTTTACATTAAGTTGGCTGCATTTTTTACTTATTAACTGTGTCCTTTGCCTTACAGAAGCTTCTTAGTTTCAGGAGGTCCCCCCATTTTTTATTGTTGCTCTCAGTGTCTGCGCTACTGGTATCATATTTAGTGCCCACATGTACAAGGTCTTGATTTAATTTTGGTATGTGGTACCTGACTAGAAAATTGTCCATTTCTGTTAGATTTCCAATTTTGTGGAGTATAGGTTTTCAAAGTATGACCTAATGATTTTCTGGATTCCTTCAGTATCTGTTTTTATATCCTTTTTTTTTTTTTTTGATTTTGTTAATTTGGATATTTGCTTTCTGCTTTTTTGGTTAGTTTGAATAAGGATTTGTCTATCTTGTTGATTTTCTCAATAAATCCAATTCTTTGTTTCATTGATTCTTGGTATTGTTTTCTTTGTTTCTATCTCACTGATTTAAGCATTCATTATGATTATTTCCTATTGTCTACTCCTCCTGCGTACATCTGCTTCCTTGTGTTTTAGAGCTTTCAGACATTCTGTTAAGTCACTAGTATCAGATTTCTCCACTTTATGTAGGCATTTAATGTAATGAACCTTCCTCTTAGCACTGATTTCATGGTGTCCCATAGGTTTGAGTACTTTATGCATTCATTTTCACTGAATTCTAGAAAGCCTTTAATTTGTTTTTTATTAAAAACTTGACCCAGAGGTGATTCACTTGAGAATTGTTCAATTTCAATGAATTTGTAGGCTTCCTGTAGTTAGTGTTGATGTATAACTCTAACTTTAAACCATGGTAATCCAACAAAATACAGAAGTTAATCTATTTTTTTTTGTATCTGTTGGGGTTTGTTTTGTTGCTGACATTGGGGTCAATTTTCAAAAAGTTTCCATGAGGTGCTGAGAAGAAGGTATATTCATTTGTGTTTGGGTGAAATTCTCTATAGTTGTCAGTTATATACATTTGTTTCACGATATATGTTAGTTCTCATATTACTCTGCTATATTGTCTGGCAGACCTGCCCATTTATTAGAGTTGGATTATAGTGTCTCCTACTATTAGTGTGTGTGGTTTGATATGCAATTTAAGCTTCAGTAATGCTTATTTTACATATGTGGGTGCTCTTGTATATGAGGCATAGATGTTCAGATTTGAGAGTCAATACTGATAGATTTTTCCTGTGATGAGTATGAAGTGTCCTTCTCCATCTCTTTTAATTGATTTTAGTTTGAAGTCTGTTTTCTTAGACATTAGGACAAATACATATGCTTATTTCTCAGGTCCATTTGATTGAAAAATCTTTCCCCAACACTTTACTTTGAAGTAATGCCTATCTTAGAGATTGAGGTGTATTTCTTGTTGTAAAGTGGAAATGGGTCCTGTTTTCCTCTCTATTCTGTTAATGTGTGTCTTTTTATAGGTGAATTGAGTCCATTAATAATAAAAGATATTAGTGACCAGTCATTGTTAATTTATGTTGTTTTTCAATGGTAGTGTTTTGTGTTTACCTTCTTTGGGGTTTGCTGGTGTGAAGTTATCTTGTTACTTTGTTTTTGTGGGTGCAGCTAACTTACTTGGGTTAAAGTTTTCTTTCTAGTACTTTTTATAAGTATGGATTTGTAGATAGGTATAATTTAAATCTGGTTTTGTCATAGATTATCTTGCTTTCTCTATTTATGGTGATTGGAAAATTTGCTAGGAATAGCCATCTGGGTTTGCATCTATGGTCTCTTAGTATCTTCAGTACATCTGTTCAGGACCTTCTGGCTTTCAGAGTCTCCATTGAAAAGCTGAGGGTAATTCTGATAGGTTTGCCTTTTTATGTTACTTCCTTTTTTCTCTTCAACTCTTACTATTCTTTCTTCATTCTATATGTTTTGTATTTTGATTATTATATGGCAAGGGGACATTTTTTTCTTTCCCAGTTCATTTCAGGTTCTGTAAGCTTCTGTATCTTCATAAGCATAACCTTCTTTATATTGGGAAAGGTTTCTACTCTGATTTTGTTGAATATATTTTCTGTGCCTTTGAGCACAGAGAGCTGCTGAGGTCTCTGGGGATGGGTAGTCTGGGGGTTCAAGGGGACTTGTAGATTACTGGAGTAGTCTGCCTGCCGGAGGCTTTCCCACTGGCTGAATACTGCACCTGAAGTGAGTAGAGGAGAAAATTGGGGCTTTGAACTGGAGCCTAGGGCCTAGAGACTGGGCTGTACATCTAAGGGGTTGATCACTCATCTCGTGGTTCACTCTGTGAAATCAACAAAAAAAAAATACAATTTTTAAGTAGGAAAAACAGAATATAGTATCATTCACCGTGGAAAAATTTCAAAATAGAAAGCATTCTTGTAATTGAGCAAGGAAAGGAAAGGGAAAAAGGGATAACAAAATGAAATATTTGATAAAATAATGGCTGATATTTTTCCAAACATAGTAGCATTGAACCACATGTCAAGTAATTGCAGAAAATAACCACTAGGATAAATATTAAAAATTTTATACAAATGCACAAAAAATACATAATCCATAAACAAAGATAGGACCTAGAAAATTCAAGAGTTGTCCAGGATGGTGGGTACCATGGCAAGGTGATTGTGCAAAGAACCAGAAACTTTATATGTGTTAAAATACTCAGCTCCTTCACATTCTCCTACAATGGTAGATAACTAAACTTAAATATTTTAAAGATGTAAAACTGTGTAGTACAATCCCTGAATTTCAACACATGCAAAATTAAAATAAGTGAGTTATTTGTGTGATTTTAAGAAAAAAATTGTAGAAAGAGAACAAGAGCCAAGATGAAAGCATTCTTAGAAATGGAGAATAGACTTTAAAAATCACATGCCTTATAATGAACATTTGCCTAGAATTTATAAAGAATGCTTAAAACTCACCAATAATTAAACAATCTAATTAGATTCTTTTTCCAGAGAAAATAGATTTAAAAATGATCTGTTAGCTCATGAATAATGATTCTTAATGCCGTAGTCATCAGGGAAAACTAAAAAAAAAAAAAAAAAAAAAAAAAAAAAAAAAAAAAAAAAAAACCTTCAGTGAAGTATTATTTCACAGTTATTATGACAGTGTAAAAAAAATCTGATAAACACTAACAAGAGTATAATGAAACTGGTGCCATCATATAGTTCTCTGGGGAGTTTGAAGTGGTATCGTCACTTTGGGAAACATTCTGGCTATTTTTGAAATGATGTAAGATGTAAAAGTTTCACTCCAAAAGAAGTAAAAATATATTCAAACAAAACCTTATATGCTAATATTTATATAAGAAGTCTTAATAGCAAAAGGGTGAACAGAATTCAAATAACCTTCATTGTACAAATATATAAACAAAATGATAACCTCCACTGTGGGAAGAAGAAGTCAATTTAACTCCATTTACAGATGATATAATTGTGCATCAGAAATCCCTAAAGGTCCTATCAAGTGTCATTTTGACCAAATGAACAAAGTAGAGCTTGCCAAAAGCGATTTTTAAAACCTAGTAGCTTTTAAAAACAGAAATAACACTCTAAGAAAGAAATCAGGAAAACAACGCCTTCCAAAATACCTTCAAAAATATCTGAAAATGGGCTTTGAAAGATCATTCAGCATTTCAGAGCCCTTTCTGCTCTATCAGACAACTGGCATTTCATTCCCAACACCCTATAGTGGTGCATGAACCTGTTTCCAGACCTAAGAGATTCAGTATTCTCTATGTAAGCAAATTGCCCAAGCACATTAAATAAAAATAATTTCATAGGAAGTTAAATATGCATTCAGTGAGAACCAGGAAACACAGGAAAGAATTGATTCTAGAAGTAGATTCTAGAAACCTGTAGGACCTTTCACATTCACAAGCAAGAAGAATCAACTGTCTATAAAAATTTGAAGTCATATTGTCAACATTTACCTATAAATTCAATGTAATCCCTATCAAAACAGAAGTGATGTGCTTCTTTGCAAATATATTGATACACAAATAATATTCCAAACATCCAATGAAATATAGATTACAAAGACAAAGAGTGGATGCATCTCAACTTACTTTGCTCTAGTTCCTCCCTCTTTTCCCTTCTTTATTTCCTGTCTGCCACAACTTACTCTCTTTAAACTTCCCAATCATGATGGACTGACATACAAGAACCCCTGAACCAAAATAAATCTTATGTTTCAGAGTTGTTGGTCTCAGACATGATCCCAGAGGCATAAGAAAAAACATATATCTCCTGAAGACATAGAAGATGTTGCTTGTAGGATAAGGAGTGAAGCCATAGTACAGAAAGAAATAGCTATGATCTTAGAACACTATTTGGAAAATTTAACAGTGACTACCTGATGGAGTAAATATATATGATAATAACCCCGAGGTTTTATATTTTAATGGATTAAATATATGATGAGTCTTACATCTGAAAATTATTTAAAATATTTAAAGAAAACATAAAATATGCTCATGAATTTACTACATATAACACATTATAATAACAAATTCCATAAGGACTCTAACAGCATAGTCTTTCAAACTACTCATAAAAAGCTAAAGAAGAGCCACATATTATACATTCTTATGACTAGAAAAGCAAACTGAGAAAAAATTATAAGAATGAAACAAGCGATTCAGCATCATATAGTAATAACTAGATGAAAATTTCATAATTTTCCTTACCTTATAAAAATTGAAAATCTAGGGCTTTCTCAGATTTGAGATATTTTCTACTTAGAGTACTACAGAATATGTTTACATAATAAAGTCATTTTGTAGCTTTAGTTGCTGGAAGTTTCTTGGGTAAATATATTTGTTAAAATTCAGCAGTTATATATTCAGAACATGTGGACTTTTACTATATAAATAACTGTACGAGAAATAAAATGATTAAGAAATATTTACGAAAATCATTTTATGAACTGACCTTTTGCCATCTTGTGGCATAGTTTATCTTTTTTTGCTTCCCATCCTGTTTAATGCTCTTCAGCCACATTTTATCAATATCTTTTTAGGCATTCATAAGTATTGCATAATCCTTGTAACTATTTTCAATGGAGTATTATTTTTCCTTTTATGTCCCTAGTGTGTTATTAAAATTAAGGAGAAGTATTGACTTTTATATCTCAATCTGATCTATAGCCAATTTCCCAAAGTCTTATTAATTTCAATAAATTATCTTAATTTTCTGGCAAAGCAGTTGTATTTTCTGAGAATGAAGAGTGTTGTGGTTTGGATGGACGTTCATTAAATATCTCCACGTTAAAAGTACAGACTGGCGCTACAGGGCACGTTGGGGTCTCTATAAGGAGCTTCCTGGTGGGAACTCCTTAGGTTATTGGGGGCAATACCTTGAAAGCTGCTTGTGTTCATCTGTAACCATATCTTAGATCTCTGTTCTCTGTATTCAAGCAAGCTGTTTAATCTCCTCTGCATTTCCACACTGACTTGTTGTTCTTGCCAGTCTCCATGTAAGTGGTCCCAGACATGAAGAACTTTCCAAACTATAAGGGTAAATTAACCTTCCTCCTCACAAATTGCCTCATGTATTTTAATTGTGTCATAAAGCTGACAAATACTAATGGGAATTTTTTAATTAGTTTGTTTCACTTATTGTAATTGTATTCTATTTTTACTTGATTGTCCAATCTAAAGTTTTAGAAGTAAAGTCTTGACTGACAGTGTTATAACTTCTGTCTTTTGTTAACTATAGAATTTCAATCTAAAATATTATGTCTTGAGTGTTGACAGTTATTTTATGCTTAATGTAATTCCCTTAAATTTTATTAATTATGGCTGCTGACTTGTACTTGATTCTTTTGGATCATTTACTGACTTAGATAAAATTACTTGATTCATATATGCTCATTGAAATCCTGTAGATTCCTGTATACTGTGACTACAGTGACAAGCTAATTCTGTCATGTATGCCATTCTCAAGTACTTTAGCTTATAGTTATATCAATGTATGAATAAGGTGGATTGTTTTTTTCTGATCTATGAATAATGAAAAGATGTATTATAAATTTCATGATATTTCTGGAAGGCAACAGTGCTAAGGTAGAGTGGGTTACAAATATACTTAGTGAGTTGAAGGAATGTCTGTGTGGATGAACAGAGTGGGTAGGGAAAATCTGTTCAAAGGAGATGTATGGATTCATAGAGTGCCCAAATCATACATTCCACTGGGAGTTAAGGTGTAGTGAATTATGTCAATATGCTGATGGGTGCCGAGATATCCTAGCATTCCTAATATAGGCGTTTTCTTCTAGTGTATTATTCAGATATTACACTCTATTGTTGCTATGTATCAAGATATATAATGAATATTAAAGGAAACTTGGAGTGTAATACTTTCTTTGAGTGTTAGCTCTTTGAAAATTTCTATCTTCTGAAATATCTCATTATTTTAGTTTCATTATAATATTTATTATTTTATAATTTTTTAAGTATTACTAAAAAAGACTTTATTCCAAATAAGCTGATCTTGTGAAAGTGTAGGCTTCATGTATTAAAAAAAAATCCATCTGCTTTGCTCTTAATTTTGTCTGTTTAGTTAAATTTGAAAATCTTATTGATTTCATTCTAAATTATTTTTCTAATTTATGGATATTTTCATTTTCCTTTCAAATATGCATATACTCACACATAAATGGTTAGCAGAACCCTTTGATTTTGTCATTAATGTTACCTTTTTGATTTTCACTGTATCAGTCTAAAATAATATTTTCCTACCAAATTGCTTCTTAGTGTCATGGAAATTTTGTTTTATGCCAATGTATGTTTATGTGTATTTAATTAACTGTTGGGGGAGGTGGCTAGTTCATTACTGGTTGCTCTGACTTGAAATAATCACTCAGAAAATACATTATTTGCAATACTGTTTAGCCAATAGCTTAAGCATATTTCTAGCTTGCTGTTATATCCTAAACTAACTCATCTTTATTAATCTGTGCATCACCAGGAGGCTGTGGCTTACAGGTAAACTTCTGTATGGCGTCTGTCCCTGACAAGGTTACATGCCTTCTCCTGCTCTGCCTTCTTTCTCCCTGCATTCAATTTGTTTCCCCCAAGGGTCTACTCTGCCCTATCACAGATCATGCCAGCTTCTATATTCATTAAACAATAAAAGCAGAACATATACAGAAGGACTTCCCACACCATTTCCTCTTTTCTATATAAGTAAAAGAGAAGATTCTAACTTTAACATAGTAAAATTACATACAACAAAACAAATATTAAGCAAGAATTACAGTTACAATGTTTATGTCTACTTTATCTTTTATCATAATTTGGAAAAGCTATAACTTTTTTCTTCAACTCCCTCAAAAACTCCAGAAGGATATAATATTACCTAAGTAAACAGGAAGTACATTGCAAGCAACTTCAAAAACTCTAGAATTGATAGAAACATTGCACTGCCAAGACAGCCACCCAAAGTTCTTCTGTATCATTGGAGCATCCATCTTTAGCCTACAGGCCCATAATATCTAGCAGTATTTTTCACGAAGCAGTACATTTCAAAGACAGTTCCACCTATTTTGTCAGTTTGTCAGTTACTTTTTTCTGTGTACTGCAGAATGTCTGACAGACTCTTTCATGAAGCATAAATACTGAAGGACTGTCTCATCCTGTTTAGGCAACTTCATCAGCCACTTTCTGTGGTATGGCAAGACCAGTCAAACAGCTCAGGCAAGAGCAGTTTCTTGTTCAAATGAATAACAAACTCCATGAGGAGTCTCTTCGATGCTTATCATCCTACTAAAGTAGATTGGTGCTGCCAGGAAAAGACATGTCTCATGTCATGGAAAGTCCTAAGTTCTTAAAACATTTTAATTGACATATTCTGAAGGTCTCTGAAAGATTTAAAGAATACCTATTCAACTGAAATATATCTCTATATATCTAGAAAATCTAACATGATGACAAGCTTGGCTAGTGTAGGTGATTATCTATTAACCTATATTTCTTAATTATACATTACATTTTAAATGAACTGCACAAATTCAATACCTTAATCAAGAGCATTTATCTTAAATTTGTATCAATAAACCAAGATCCATACCAATGCAAAGTTTTCGTATCTATAGCATATCCCCCTTTAAATGTAAACAAACATTTATAAACAATACTTCAGAATTTGGGCTTAGTTCTTCCCTGCTCTATGTTGGGTGAAATAATTTTGGGGGCGGGGGTGTTCAAGAAATCTTTTGGGTATTCTTGGACCATCAAACCACACTATCCTGAAATGAATCTCCAGGTTCTCATTCTCTGTGGAAAAAAAAAAAGAAGAACCTCTCTTCCAAAGCAACAAATCCATAGACCAAAATTTTGAAGTCAAGATACCTTTATGTTGATTTATCTTAGCAGCCCATACAATGAAATTTCTCTCTGTACTTAGATCCTTCACAGTCAAAATAATTAAAAGAAAACACAATAATACACATAATCCGGACTCTCTGTGTATATTTCTTCTTTACTTGAAGAAGAAATAGTTTTCTTACTCAATTGCTTTTCTACAAGTTTTATTTATTTTATTGTGTTTACTCCTTTGATCTATGACTGTCTTCCTCTTTTATATTACATTTACTGTCTCTTTACTCTTATTCTTTTCTCCCCCAAGTATGCATATATATATATATATTAAATGCATTGTGTCTCATTTAGAGGTCTTTGCTGTCTGAATCTGCGCTATTGTGCATTTGAAATACTTTTCTGTCCATGAATACTTCTTAAAATGCAAAGCAACATTACTAGGATTAAAGCTGCTTTGCCTTTTGACTCCTCCCAGTTTAACATTTTGGAGATCTGTTCATTGCTTCTGAGAGCCATACTCTCTGCCCCAGATAGAGGTTTGGGTTGCAGCAGGTCTGTGTTGCCATTAATCCATTTGTAGAACTCTGTTCACAGATCTGATTTAAAATCTCCATTGCCGGAGCTCCCAAAAGAATCAGAGTTGTTTGTGCTGGTGAACCATAATGCGGCCATTTTGAAACCATATTTTTTTTTCTGCCATTGAATCAGGAAAATGTCTATAAAAGAAGATGTAGCATTCTGCCAGCAAGCAAAGATCATCCCAAAAGATGCACCTAAACTTTGTTTTTTAGTGTCTAGAATTCCTTTCCAAGCCTTTTCAAGTTTTATGTGGATTTAGCTAGCTCCACCTTGGGTGCCAATCTTTTGGGGGAGGCAGCTCATCATTCCTGGCTGCTCGGAATCGATAATCACTCAGAAACTATATAATTTGCAATACTGTTTAGTCAATAGCTTAAGAATATTTCTATATTGCTCTTATATTCTAAACTAACCCATCTCCATTTATCTGTGTATTACCACGTGGTGTGGGAAATCTCAGTCTGGTGTCTGTCTCTGGTGAGCTTACATGGCTTCTCCAGACTTGAACTTCTTTCTCCCAGCATTCAGTTTTGTTTTTCCAGCATAGTTCTACTCTGCTCTATAACAGGTCAAGCAGCTTCTTTATTCATTAAGCAATGAAAGCAACACAGATACAGAAGGAATTCTCACACCAAAATACTAAATTGTAAAAATCTCTTTTTGGAATTAATAAAAGAGATCATAAATATATTGATTTCTGTTTGGATGTACAAGGGATTCCATTAAAATGGGATTCTTGGGTTTATTATCTATTTAGTTAAAAGCTCTATGAAATGAATTGTCTTATAAATAAATAATAAAATTACCATTTAATATATGTTAGTTCATGAGAAAATTTAATGAACCTTGTAGTATCCTGTCCAAAATTATTCATACACAAGTATTAAATGAGTGTAGACACTGAGAAGAGAAATCTGACAAATGCTGATAAAATGGAAACTACTTTAATATCATTTTCATTGTTGAATATCTTAATTCTTTTCTATAAATTTGAAACTTTAAACATACTTGGTAGTCTCTAATATATATTGAAATGGAAATGTATTCAGGGTAGAAAATGAAAGGGAATGATTAAATAGTAATCAATGTTAAATCCTAATTTAACTGTCATTCTTAGAAAACTTAGATAAATAGATATTCAAAGCTTCTATCAAAAATTACTTAAATTTTATTGTAATATTTAATTTTAAGATCTAAAATTATGAGCTAAAGAGCTCCAAGCACAAAACCACATTTCAATCTGAAATAACTAAAAACTTAAGCAATAAAAAAATGAATGAACCAGATAACAATAAATGTAGAGAAAAGAGAACAAATTTACTGAAATAACAAATGAAGCACAATTTTAAACAACCCATGCAAACTTACAGTATGCAAGATTGCACATACATTATGTAATTTAACACTTAAATAATATTATAGTTATTAATGCATGGATTTAACAAAGTGAAATGGAAAGTGTAGAAGTGCTTTATGAAGGTTATTGTTTTTCATCCATGTCAAGCTGGTTCCTATTATATCTCTTCAAGTAAAGTCACCAATGCTAAAACACAACCATAAAAATACAAAAACTTCAAAGCCTTTTAGAACAAAAGTTAGTAGTGAGTTTGATTATCTGCTTACAGAAGTACTGGAGGAAAAGTCCAGAGCCTTTCAATGTGTTAGGCATGTGTTCTGTGTTATTAAGCCCCTAGCCACTGAGATGTTTCTTTTAATTGTTGAAAGTTATTTCATAAAATCCAGTAGCACATCAAAAATAAAAATTCATTCATACTTTTCATGGTTTTATTGTATGTTAGAATCGTTTGTAAATACTTATTGGTTCATTTGGTATTTTTGCTAAGAGAGTAAGGTGACAATTATAGTTTGTAATCATTTTTGTACTCTCATGGTTATAGATGAGGAATTTCAGGTATGTAAAATGAAATTTGTGTATGGTCTCAAATCAGGCTCAAATGGCTGTCAAGTAGCAAAAACTGTAGAATAGAATTAAGACAATAGAGAGAATATGTAAAAATCCAGTTCGTTATCTCTTCTGATGACTAGGAATTCCTAAATTTAAAGCGTCCACAATATGTATCTGTCCTGATAAGCCTGTCACAATTATTTCTATGTTTTCCAGTACTAATAATTAAAAAGAGACTATCTTTTGGAGTTGGCTGTCCAATGTTAGCCCAATGAATTGCAGAGATATGGAATCATGTGTTAAAATTGTGTTTCTGAAATCCACTCAATAAAACAGAGAATAAAGACAATATTCTCCCCAAATAGAACTAAAAACAACAAAAGCTGACCTACAGAAGCGGAAAAGTAAGAATAAGGATGGATAAAAGACACTGTCATGAGCAGGCTGCCCTGTGCTTGTGCTGGATTCAATGACTGATTCTCTTTGTAGATAGTATGCTCTTTCAGGTCACACATGGTTGCAACTTGTCTATACACATGCACTCAAAGTCTGATATTAAAAAAATATATTGTCCCTCAATTGTTTGAAAGCAAATTTAATGATACACTAATATGTAGTATGAAGAGAGGCCACTTGTTTCCCAGCTGCCTAGAAACTGAAATAATCACACAGAAACCATATTATTTAAATCACCACATGGCCCATTAGCTTTAGCTTTTTATTGGCTAACTCTTACATATTAATTTAAGCCATTTCTATTAATCTGTGTATTGCTGCAGGTCTGTGGTTTACCAGCTAAAGTTTTGTCAGGCTCCAGTGGGGCTACATGGCTTCTCTCTGACTCTGCCCTTTTTTCTCCCAGCATTCACTTTAGTTTTCTTTACCTGGCTCTTTCTGCCCTGCTCTGCTATGGACTCTAAGCAGTCTTTCATTAACAAATGTTATTCACAGAATACAGAGAGGAATCCCATATCACTAATAATTGTTTTTTTTACCATGGCATGCATACAATTTTCTAAACATTCTTGTACTGAATATATTACTCTAGAGAAATAACTATAGAATTCTAGATAACTTTTAAATCCATTTATTTTTATTCTATATGTTGGCATGAGTGCATATATGTATGTTCAAGCACCATGAGTTTGTCTAGTACCCGATAAGAATAAAATATGTCATATCCCTTGGAACTGGAGTTACAGACAGTTGTGTGATATCATGTGGGTGCTGGAAAACAATACACTTTCACAAAAAAGCAGCAGATACCCTTAGTCAGTCATATATATTTTTAGTACACTAATAAAATTTAAAACCACATTTTTATTTGTGAACTCTTTGGATGTTTTCTTTATCACATTAATTGAGAATAAGAACAAGCAAATAGAACTAATATATTCACAAAAAAGCCACCATTAACGAAACTAGAAACTCAAAATTGATGTTGTGCAGAACTGCTGCATGTATCCAAGAGTACTGGTGCATGATTAGGAGGTCATAAAGATCCCACAGGTCAGAAGAGTTCCAGGAGAACGGAGAAGGACCAACAGTGGGCCATTATTTAAAAGGACTCATGAGGAAACAGAGGCTCCTTGGCTTAATTTAGACAAATAACAGAGCTTTACCTGTTGTAATATGGAGCGGCAGCGGGGCTGCGTCCCCAAGTCCCCAGCCGCCTGGCTCGGCTAGCTTATGCCCCAAATAATTACACGGACACTGTATTCTTTTAAACACTGCTCTGGCCCATTTCTAATCATCTGTGTAGCGCCCCTAGGTGCGCTTACCGGGAAGATTCTAGCCTAAGTCCATCCTGGGTCGGAGCTTCATAGCATGCGTCTTCCCTGGAGCAGGTAGCATGGCGTCTCTCTCTGAGGTGTCTGCTCTGGAGAGGAGAGCTGCGGAGTCTGACCTCACTTCCTCTTCCTCCTGGCATTCTGTTCTGTCTACTCCTCCCACCTATCTTCTAACCAATGAAATGGGCCGAGGCAGTTCCTTTATTGCTTAGCCAATAAAATCAACAGATTGATATATGACACTCCCACATCATTTACCCAAGAACTTCTAACTACTAATTAAAAGCATTCATTATGTTAAGAGAAACAGAAATATTGTGGACTACAAAGCTAAACATTATTTAATTCTCAGAAAAATACAGACAACTCTTCAGGAAATTGGGTCATTGGAGGATACTATCTCTAAATTTTAATATCTATATAAATTTAACTCATTTCTGTCAAGGAAAGGGTCTTTACTATTTGGGTACAGAAATTTACATACTATTTCTTAGAATAAATGAAGATTATATTTGAAACATTAATTTATACCAAAGGCAATTACTTCATATAATTCTAGGAGAACCACCCCAGGCTATATCTTTTTAGATATTATCTCAGAATAAGGAGGCAATGCCTCTTACATTAGAGATTTCAAGACAAACCCTGAGGAGCCTTGAAAGCTGTCTTGGCAATAGTAAAAGGGAGATTTTCTCAGGGCAGTGCTAGGACTCCACATTGTTTCAATTTATCTAAATAATTATGAATTTTATTAGATGCACAGATATCAGAAAAAAATTATTTGACCTTTATAAAATGCTTTTAAAAAAATCAGAGGTCCAAAGCCATGGCAATGTCCATGGGCCATGCAGCCACCAGGAGTCATATTCATGTGAATGGCCTGTGTTGCCATCTGGGGCCACAGTGGACCCATAGTATCACCCAGGGTCATGTCTATGTCTGTGGTCCTGCTGAGGCCAGGGTCAATGTTTGTTGAAGGGAGACTGCTTGTTTATTCCCAGACACCCAGACCCAAAATAGTCTTAGAGAAACTGTATTAATTAAATCACTGCTTGCCCTATTTGCTTGTGAATATTTCTAGCTAGCACTTACATCTTAAATTAACAGTTTTCTGTTAATGTGAACATCACAAGATCATGGCCTACTGGCAAGGTTCCAGCATGTGTCTCCTCTTGTGGCTATATGGTGCCTCTCTTACTCTGTCTACTTTTCTCCTCTATCTTTGCTTGGAATTTCTTGCATGGCTCTTGCCTTGCTAGAGGCCCAAAGCAGCTTCTTTATTAACTGGTGATATACAGAAGAGAGTCCCACATCAACTCTCCTTTTCTGTCTAAATAGAAGGAAGGTTTTTACATTAACATAGTAAAATTACATTTATAAAACAGTCATCAAGCAAGAATATAGCTAAAATATTTATATCTATTTCATCTTTTATTATAACTAAGGAAAACGATAATTATAACTATTCTTCAACTCTATCAAAGACTTCTAAAGGATATAATATTATTTAAGTTAGCAGGAAGTGCAGTGTAATCAACTCCCAAAACTCTGGAATTGACAGAGACACCTTGCTACGTGGACAGTCACCCAAAGTTCTTCTGTAATGTTGTGGCATCCATTCTCAGCCTACAAGCCCACAGCATACTTTTCCATGAAGCAAGACATTTAAAGATCTGTTCTACCTTGTAATGGTAAATTCCATCAGTTGCTTCCCTTTGTGTCCTGCAGAATGTCTGGTCAACTCTTTCATGAAGCAGGAACCCAGAAGGACAGTCTCACCTTTAAACAAGTTCAGCAGTCATATTTCTGTGTGCCCTGAATGTCTAGTTCATACAGCATAATATCAATCAGTCCATGCAAATTTCTTGCCCAAATATCTAAAAAAGGCTATAAGGATCCTCTTTGATGCCCACCATCCTCTTGAAGTAGATTGGTGCTGCCAAGAGGAGATGTGTCTCATAGTCATCTAAGTTCTTAAAACATTGTAAATACCATATTCTGTTAGTCTTTAAAAGGTTTGAAGAGTACATGTCTATCTGACATATATCTCTGTACATATAAAAGTCTAACATGACTACAAGTTTTGCTATTATAAATGGCTATTAATCTGTATTTTTTAGTTATACATTACACTTTTAAATGAGCTGCACAAACACAATACCTTAAACAAGAGCAGAAATATACATATAATGAAATTGACCTCAAATTTTTATCAGTAAACCAAGATCCATACCAACGCAAATTATTCATATCTATATCATATCCCCCTTTAAATGTAAAGAACATTTATAAACAATATTTGGGAATATGGGAGTAGTTTTGCCCAAGTCCTTTCAAAATTTCATTGAGCACATTGGAGCACCAATTGTTTCAGGAGGGGCCAAGCTGCTTGTTCATCCCAGCCACCCAGTTTGCTTAGCCCCAAAATAACCACACAGAAATTGTATTAGTTAAATCGCTGTTTGGCCCATTAGTTCTGGTTTCTTATTGCCTAATCTTACATCTTAATTTAATCCATTTCTATTATTCTGTGTATCACTATGTGGCAGTGGCTAACTGGGAAAGATCTGGCACGTCTGTCTCCAGTGGCACCATGGCGTCTCTCTCCTCCTCCACGTTTCTTCCTCCCAGCATTCAGTTCTGTCTTCCCTGCCTACATAAGTTCTGCCTTATCAACTAGGCCAACGTATTTTGTTTATTCATTAACCAATAAAAACTACATACATACAAACAAACAAATGAAAACTCTTAATACCATCTCTGTATATTTTTTATCTCTTTGTGGCTTATTTTTCTTTATTCTTTTAATCTATGACTATACTCTGTCTCTTTAAAGACTTTGTTTTATTTATTTACCTAGTTATTTTTTTAAAGAAGATAAAAATTAGTCTTTATTTCCTGTTTTTGAGAAAACATTCAATACACCTTAAAGTAATTTAGAATTTGCTATGTATCTGATTTGTTCTTGACCTACCTTCTCCATCTCTTCCAGTTGATGAGTTTATACCAAACTGAGTAAAACATGATCTGAACAAGGATGATGCTAAGAGACACATCCAAGAGTATGGGATAAAGTCTACCAGTCTCAATTCTATACAAAAATGAGCAGAAGTGAGAAATGATGAAAATAGGGGAAATATTTTTCCCCATAGAAGAGTACAGTAATAGGTTATCCAACACTATATGTTCATCCTTGAAAAGATACAAACAAGTAGCACTATAACAAATTAACAGGTTTCTTTTCTCTCTCAATCTCCCTGCCTGTTGTCTGTGAGATAAAGGTGTAAATTTTCACGTACTATGTGAGCACCATCCTGTCTCCAGCCCAACATTTTTATCATGGACTAACCAACCCACTTAGACTCTAAGGACGCTTCCAATTACATGCTTCTTATAAAGAGCTGTTATGGTCACCATTGTTCTTCACAGCAATAGAACAGTGGTTAAGAAAATATAGTAAATTGATAAAACCATTTCCAATTAAAAAGACAAGTTTTTTATATTATAATATAAATTTCATTATACCCCTTCCCTCTTTCTAGACCATTCTATATAAACCCTTAGTGTTCTTACAAATGCATGCTGACTTTTTCATTAATTTTTACTGAATTTATAGATGTATACATAGAATATATAGTTATTTTTTTAAAAGAAAAAAATTCTTCCTTTTATAACTACTTCCTCTCTCTTGCAATCCTACATACATTTAATTCAACACTGTGACCTCTTCGGAGGTCTTTTCCATCTGGACTTGTCTTTATTGCATGCATATCTATAATTATTTTTTGACCAGGATCACTTTTTTTAAAATGCTAATTGGGTGTGGCTAGGACCAACTCACTGCCTGTTGGCTCCACATGGAATGTTTCTGTGACAACCCATACACTTGTCCACCCAAAAAAGGAACAGCCTAATCAAAAAGACATTGAAAATACTCTTAAAAAGTGTGATGGGGATGCTGAGGTATAGCTCTCTGTAATTGAGGGCTTCTAGCAGTGGTATGAAAAAGGAAGGACTCAGCTCTGTTTAAGGGACAGACCACTAAAGGATTAACATGGTCCAGTGAGAATATAATGAACACAAACTGGATATTTTCTTTTGTTTCATTTTGTTGTGTGTGGAGGAGGGTTAGAAGGGCAGCCCTGGGGGACAGATGGGAAGGACTGGAAAATGAGTATGATAGGGGTATATTATGTGAAATTATCAAAGAATCAATAAAAATATTATGTTGAGAAAATTCTATTGTTATTTCAATAATCAATAACTTCTAAGAGAACACTATATTTTATGTGTCAGAAAATGTCAGAAGTCATTTATCAAAAATAGCTTACGAGTTTGTCAGTGTTGAAGTCATTCAATTTCATTTCTCAATATTAGAGATTGTATTTTCTTCCAATATCATATTTTCTTTGGAAAAACAATTTCTAAAAAAGGTAATTATTTCACTGTAAAAATTTTATTATTATAAAACACTAAGTAAGCCATTCAAAGATGTAGACTTTATTTTTAGGATAAATAATATTGTTATAGATGTTTTATCATAAGAAAAAATCCTAAATATTTATATATATATCAACCTTATCATTTAAACACCTGTTATGCTCTTCATCCACCTTTGACTTTTCCTGATAACGTAATGTTCACTCTTGACAGGAGCCTTCCTGCATAGTGGACAGGTCGACAGAGGGTGGAGCCAGGCCATGATGCTTGAGAAAATCTTGCAGACTGACTGACTAACAGCCAGAGTGTTTATTTACCCAAAATTTAATACCTAGGGATACATTTATGTTGTTTCAAACATAGATCATATAATTTTTTAAATTTATTTATTTATTAAAGATTTCTGTTTCTTCCCTGCCACCGCCTTCCATTTCCCTCCCCCTCTCCCAATCAAGTCCCCATCCCTCATCAGCTCAAAGAGCAATCAGGGTTCCCTGCCCTGTGGGAAGTCCAAGGACCACCCACCTCCATCCAGGTCTAGTAAGGTGAGCATCCAAACTGCCTAGGCTCCCACAAAGCCAGTACGTACAGTAGGATCAAAAACCCATTGCCATTGTTCTTGAGTTTTCTGTAGTCCTCATTGTCCGCTATGTTCAGCGAGAGATCATATCATTTTTATTTTTGAACGTATGTTATACTTCCTTTTGCTCACCTTTTAGTCATAATTAATAAACTATAACAGAACAGAGTTATCATTTCCAGTCATTTTCCCTCAAATTTTGACATCACTGATGAACATTTGCCTTTCATAATCATTTTTTCATCAACCCAATAACCCAATTTTTAAAAACCTAGAGGTATATGACAAGGTATATGTTCTCAGGCTAGTTATTTTTGTGACTACAAGGACATTAGATCAAAACAATCTTCATGCCCTCCCGGGCTTACTGCTATGGCCCAAGCAGTGCATTATGGTCAAAGTACCCAAGTTATTATTCAAATTCTGGAATACTACAATGTTTATGTTTTATATATTTATAGAATATTTTGTCATCTTCATACATCATTTGTTGACTATTAGTATAGTGTAGGACAGAGGTAAAGTCAACTAATCTAACTCTGTTGCTGTATATGCCACATAATTGTCTGAATGCATAATAGGTAGAGGCTTGTAATCTGAACTGGGGCCAACTCTTCTATCCCACTGAATCTTGTTATCCTTTTTAAGTTTACTTTGTTTCGGTGATCTTGTTCCTGAGTAAGTACAGGAACAGATGTTTCACAAATGTCTCATAGCCTCATAAAGAGACTTCTGGCTTCTTTAGGTGTGTCACAACCTCTAAGGCATAACGAAGACCTTCAAGAAGATAAGGATATCTCCAAAAAAGCCTGGAGAGATAGTATGCTCAATACTGTCCTATCCTGGGGAAGCTTAGAAATAGAATTCCTGAGAGAAGGTATACATGATTCATAAGAAATTTTCTGTCAATTCAATATCCCCAAGTAGTGCAATTATTAAATGTCTCTCAAGTATGCAACAGGTAGAGATGAAAACTGAAGGTGGCAAGGAGGAGATCATTTGACTAGATTTGCTGGATCTTTGTCAAACAGCTGTGCTGTTTTTAGGACTTCAGTCATTCCCAGCAGATATGGCTTGCCATATTCTATTTTAGAAGAGTACTTATTCTGGAAACAGTTTTACTGAGTTGTGTTTTTCTAATTATTGATATAAATTCAGATATTTATAATATATTATAATATGATCTTAATAATTCATTGACAAAATGTTATATATGCATATAATATAAAGACATAAATATACAGTTTAGAATTTGTTTCTTTCCCAAAGACAGACAAATGAAAGACAAACAAACAGATAATTGAGAAACTCTGCCAGGTATAAAGTTCACCAAATCAGTATAAGACTGCAAAAATCCCAGCAAATATTCATACACTTAAACCCATATAATCTTGTTTTGTATTCAACTGGGAAATATTAGGTTTGAAAGATTCTTTTCCATATTTATGACTTATTTTTTGATCATTTTCTTACTTGTCTTGATGCCTATCTAACCAAAACCAAACAGTATTTTAAAGTGAATTATCCAGTCATTCATATGTTTAAACTTTTAAAGACAATATTATGTCTGTAATACTATGCCAAATGACAAAGTAGATTGAACATTTTAAAAATGAAAAGTTTAAAATCTACAAAGGAAAGCTATAATCACATAGTTAAAGTGCCATGTACTCATTCTAATGATTGCATTACTATAATTTAATGAATGCTAAATATCCTACCAGATTTCAGTGTATCATCTCATCTAAATCCTAAAGCACAGTGCTCTCATGACACACAATTCACTTATAATGGCCCTGACAGTAGGAGCAGTGTTACCCAGTGTGAGTGAACAAGGTGATTAAGCTAGAGTAGAACAAGGTAATTGAACTCTGATCATGAGTGGCAAAAGTCCACCATTTCAGCTGTTCTGTGAAGTAGATAAAGTAGTTGCCATTTAATTCTTTCATAGACCAAGGAAAAGGCAATAATAATTTAAACAACTCAATTGACATCAGATAACATAGCAGAATTTAAAAGCTAACCATGTACAGTAAATATATTTTAACATCTACCACAGCCTCTGAAGTCAGTGCCACGTTGTTTCCAAGCACTTTAGAATTATCTTGGGCTTACTGGATATATTTAGTGCAGAAATACTTGCTTAACACCACATTTTAAATGAGTGGTTATTTTATATTGAAAAAGAAATGGAGTAAGAACGTACATAAGGGAAGAGGTGCATAAGGGAAAGATGGTTTAGGTTATTGTGATACTTGGTATTTGATGAAATCAAAGAAAATGGGTGAGACAAAAATTCTTTGTGATTAAGAGCTAGGTTGTAGAGAATTTTAAAACTTGATTCTCACCAAGAGACAAAAGGAGCATTAAATCTTATTTATGACAGAAAAGAAATGATGTTTGAGAATGACTTGTGGGATGTGGTGCACTGTTGAGAGAGCTTGTCTAAGCAATAATGGGTGAGTCTGTCATAGAAGTTAGAAGTTCTGTTGCTTAAGTGAACAGCTATACAGAAACTTGGATTAAAGGGCAAATAACTAAGAAAAATCTTCTGCAGTATTGAGTACGAAAGGGAAATAACACTAATAGTTGAGTGTATTTAAAAAGAAATGTGTTATAAAGGCACATGTGAAATATAATAACACTTTACATATGAATATATACATAGTACCATGTACCATATATAATATGCATGTATGCAAATTAACTTACTAGGCTTTATAAAGGAACTAGATATATCCTAAGGCTCTGACTAAGGAGAGTTTAAAATTGTAGCTGAGAGAATAAATTAAAATGGCAGGAAGAGAAAAAGTGGAGGGTATAAAATCAATAGGGGTTTTATTAAAAGTGCAAAGTACAGATGTTCATGATTGTATCACTAGTCAAAGAAGTATCTCACCTCCCTATCCCTCAACTTTTACATAAAATATGAGTCAGGGTTGTTGTAAGAAGGAGTGGGCTGCATCCCACCACCCGGCTAGCTCAATTCCCGAAATAACTACACAGAAATTGTAATAATTAAATTACTGCCTGGCCCATTAGCTCTAGCCTCTCACCAGCCAACTCGCACATCTTAACTTAACCCATCTCTATTAATGTGTATCGCCACTTGACTGTGGCTTACCAGCATGAGTCTAACCGGCGTCAATCTTGGGCAGAAGAACCATGGCATCTGCCTGTCTTCCTTCTTTCCAGCATTCCATTCTGTCTACTCCACCCACCTAATTGCTGCCCTATCAAAAGGCCAAGGCAGTTTCTTTATAAAACCAGTGAAAGCAACAAAAATACAGAAGGACCTTCTACACCACGTGGTCACCTTATTTATATCATATGACACAAAAACATGGGTCATCGTTCCTACGGTCAAGAACAGCATCAGGCCCAATACTAACTGTGATCTTTCAACTGTTTACAAGCTAGGCATTATCTTCATCTTTGATGATATATATTCATGTAAGGATTACTTATGCTACAGAATTTGGTTATACAGCTATTCATATATATATATATATATATTCAAATGCAAATGTGATCCTTTGCATCCTTTCTTTTTGAGCTTCTTCTAATGAAAAATGTGTAATCATGGATTCATTTATAAAAACAGTAGTTATTTAATATTAAGTAGGTGAAATGGAGTGGAAGTTTCATGTCATGCCACACAACACTCAATTAAGCACAATGCTCCCTAGACACATATAGAAGGGTGCCATCAATTAGAGTGACCTACACAATGTCACCTTCTGATGCTAAATATGATAAAAATGTTGATCATGTTCCACTCACCTTATCCCCAATGAAAGGCTACAACATTCTAGATGACAAAATATCCTCTGTATGCTATCTATTCTGAGAGAATGCCCTTCTTGAAAGTCGCCCTCTTTTTAAAGAAATAGATTTTGTAGCTCACAGAGCACACCACATGCTAAGAGGTATCCTGAGAGGTTACCTTCATGCTCCTGTCTGTCATTGACACCCTTTAGAGGACCCCTTCCTTCCTTCCTTCCTTCCTTCCTTCCTTCCTTCCTTCCTTCCTTCCTTCCTTCCTTCCTTCTATTCCAATCCCAACCTTTCATCACTCAACATATAATCTTGTTCTAAAATATTTCTCACTTGTGGCTTTTTACTAATATAGCCACACAAATAAGCACAGGGAAATCAGGGATAGGACATGGAAACCAACACTTTGACAGAAGCCCCCAACAGCGCCTCTTCTCACATGCCCTAGGCAGGAAGACAGAAAGCAAAAGCAAAACAATGAGACAGCAGACAGGTGCTGGAGACTATCAGGGTAGAGGAGGGGAGAGAATGGATTACAACTGGATAGTGAGTAATAGAATCAATTTCAAATTCATGTTGGCAGTTTGAATACATTAGCAATCTTCAAGTTTATCTGTTTTAAAGTATTAAATGAGGGTGTTTTTATTCTTTTTCCTATCAGAAAGGATCTGAGAAATATTAGTTTGAACTATATGATTTGTCTTTGATTATATCTTCCACCTTATCTAAATAGCAGTAAACCTATTTAGATATAGATTATATAACATAAAACATATATTTGATTACAAACTATTTAAAAGTATAAAAATTCTAGGATCTACTCAATCTTTGAAAGTATGAATATTTTAAAGTATCTACTATAGTTAAGAAAATGAAAATTAATTTTATAGTTCTAATAGTTTTAAACATATAAAGTGGCCATTTAATGAACTTTTCTAAACAGAAATGTGATAGCAACTCCAAAAAATGTACTTTGTTGTCATTTGAAATAAAATAATATTAAAAGTGTCTGTAGTAGGACATTTCTGAATTTAATTCCCTTATACACATTTTGGCAGACATCTCATGCATTGGCCTGTGTAAGTCCCATAGGGGTGTGTAAGATACTCACTGTGTTTAGTCTAGTCAATCATTTTGAGTAAATTGAAAGGCTTGATCTGATCAACAATGACAAAGGATTAGGTGACTGTGAAAAAGACTTCAAAAGTCAATTTAGCATTGATAAGAGTTCTGCTCTTACTTGTCGATTGAAAATACTTTCCAATCTCACTGAAATGAGAATTCTTTCACCTCTCTTTCTTTCTCTCTCTTTCTCTCTTCTCTCCTCTTTCTCTCTTTTTCCTTTCTCCCCTTTTTCTTTCTCCCACTAATCTTAATAAGAGACTAAACAAAAAATTTATTGCCAGAATATAGAGTTCTATTAAAATATAAATATATAGTAGAAATGTTAAGAAGCAGCCCCCAATAAAAATTTTAGGGAGTAAGTTTTATAAAATACGAGAAAATAATAAACAAGAAGGATGCAGATTGAGTCTGAGAATACAGAAAGCCCAGGAGAAACCAGCGGCAGTAAAAATATGAGGAGAAATTACAAATAGGGGCTCTAAGATCTGCTGTTAATTTAAACTCTGCTCAAAGGGAAGGGCTTTGTGATCATCAAGGAAATAAACTGACAAGAACTTGAACCAATGACCCAATTTTGTAATATCTATTTAATTTTATAAAGAATTCTTTATACAATAAACATACATATATAAACTTTTCTTTTAAACGAAGCTACAGTTTTTAAAATGTTTACTCTATTAATGGCTCCTGTCTTCATTGTGAAGCATATGTAATATAAAAATCAGAAAATTTCTGACTCCTCCCCATTTCCCATTTCCCTATCCCTCCTCCCACACATTGCCCACTCCCCCCACTCCCCTCCCCTCTCCCCCTCCCCACCACTCCATTCCCCCTTCCTCTAGAGAGGGAGGAGGCGGAAATATTTATTTCAACAACTAAAAAAAAAAAACCCCAAAAAAACCCTTCAAAGTGGGTTTCATTT
Source organism: Microtus pennsylvanicus (assembly GCF_037038515.1). Lineage (NCBI taxonomy): Eukaryota > Metazoa > Chordata > Mammalia > Rodentia > Cricetidae > Microtus > Microtus pennsylvanicus. The sequence continues at coordinate 172,704,873 of NC_134579.1, read as the reverse complement.
TTAAAAAATTCAAAAATAAAAGACTGTTGAAGTACTGCATTTGCAGGGAAAAAATAAATCAATAAATCCTAACCCCTCAAAAAAAAAAACTAAAAATCTGACAGAGGTCTGTATGGTCACAGAAACTAAAAATTACAGGGAGTGCTTTTCCATGCTTCCTCAAGGATGAGAAGAAATGGGAAATGATTTTCTGAAACATTCAGAGAACAGAAGAAGGCATGTAGCTAATGAAAGTCTGTATATGGTCACCAAGTCTTCATCTGATAATCTTCCCAGGGACACACCGTGTTGTGAAACTATCTAAATGGTGCTCATGAGATTTGGTGACTGTGTTGACTGAGGCAGAAGTTGCCATGATTTCGTCCTAAAGAATCCTTAGAACCTCAGTGCTCACTCAATGAGACCCTGTACCCTGAATTTCTACTACAGTTTCTTTTCTCATTTTAAAATTCAAATTTGTACATTCCTGAATTATGAGAGGGATATCAATTAGAATACAAGAATCCTGTATAACTTTTCAGTCAGATAAGCAATTATGAAAATTCATTTTTATGCTTTATTTAGTATATGGAAGCTACATTAGGGGAACAAAATTTCAAATATTTTCAATAACAGAAAATAGACTGCTTACAAGAATTTCTATATCTTATCTAATGAAAAGAATAAAAAAGAGAATAATTTAAACTTTACCTAAATTTGTTAACATGCTGAGAATTTTATCTCTCTTTCCGCAGGCCAGAAGCACATGGGTGGGGTAGGAAATGATTATCTGAGCTGTTTCATGATGGTAGAGGGCATGGTTTAGCTCAGAATTTTGAAAGCCAATTTGGTTTGTACAAACAATTTTTAAACTTTATAATAGACAATATTAAGAGAACTCATACAGAATATATGATGCTTACCCAGTGCACAGCAAATGAACTGAAATGAATAGCCTAGGCAGTTTGGATGCTCAACTTACTAGACCTGGATGGAGGTGGGGGTTCCTTGGACTTCCCACAGGACAGGGAACCCTGATTGCTTTTCAGGCTGGGGGGGGGGACTTAATTGGGGGAGGGGGAGGGAAATGGGAGGCGGTGGCGGGGAAGAGACAGAAATCTTTAATAAATAAATAAATTAAAAAAACTGAGCCTATTAGCTCAGACTTCTTATTAACTAAAAAAAAATACATCCATTAGTATTTTTATCTGAAAAAAATGTTAGGAAATGTCCATCTCAGAAAATATTAATTTTTATTACAGCTATATAAAGCAAATAAAATCCCCCTGCAATACTAGGTAATGGATTCCTTAGGGATCAAACCTCTATAAAACAGGGTTAACAAAGATCAAGCTTCATACTGGATCTAGTGCATGATTTTGTTTTGTGAATTAATTTTCATATATTTGTGCTGAGTGTGTGTATGTGTGTGTGTGCTCGTGTGTGCATGTATGTGAGTGTGTGTGTACGTGAGTATGTGTGTACATATGTGCACATATGTGTGTAAGAATTACTTACCCATGCTCATATACATGGAGGTCTGAGGTCAATCTGTCTTGGGTGTCTTCCTCTATCAATCTCCACCATGAGCCTTCAGATAGGAATTCACTGATTTGCTTGGGTTGAAAAGCCTGCAAGGTCCTGGGGTCTGCTGGTGCATGTGCCCTCAGCTTTGAAGTTGCATAAAATGCCACACTACCTAGCTTACAATGAATTCTAGGGTCCCCAAATTAAGTTTTTATGCTTGTATATAAAGCATTTGAAATGGTTAGCAGTCTCCCAGGTCCTAGTTTTATTACTATCAATGTAGACACAGTTATTTATTTATATGTTCACTGTGACTACTTCCACACCCTGTAACTAAGCTGAATACTTGGACTAAAGAGAAGAATCATTCTACAAAAATGGAAATATTTACTGTCTTCTTCTAGATTGTTCTTGAATTTTGTGGAACTTAATAAATATTTTTTTAATTTTTATAATGAACATGGAGTGATTCAATCCAATTATAGTCAAGCTTCTTTTTAAAAAAGAAATAAAATAATGTAAGTACTTACCAGATATCAAATATTACAATAGTCTCCTGACAAAGACAAGAATTTGGGGTGTAAAATTAAAAAAATAGATCAAATAAGTTATAGAATTCATTAATTATTCACATTTTCATGACAAATTTAACTTCGAAAACAACTGGGCTTTTAATTATGATGAAATAATATTTATATAAGGAATGAATATACATTTTTTCATGGTATTACATATATAAAATGATTCTACAAGGACTGAGTTTATGCACACTGAAAATATCAAAATGGGTCTGGCTCTAAGGACCAGAACAAAAAAGATACCTGCTGCCACGTTTGATAACCTGAATCCCAAGGACCCACATGGTGGAGGGAGGGAATCAATTCCCATAAGTTGTCTCCAACCTCCCCGTGTGTGACATGACAGCCACCCTGTCACAGATATAAATAAATAAACTTAATGAAAGAACTTAAAAAACTAAAATATTAGAGAGAAATTTATAGAATATCTTAGTGTGCAGAAGCACACCTTAAGCAATGGCAGTTTTAAAATTAAGGTCAAATTTAGCAAATGAGAATGGATCCACTGTCATTAAAGAAATGATAATCGGTAAGTAAAAAGAAATTGTTGACATTGTTGTAGACAAGCAATACTTAATTGTAGAACATCTCCTCACCAAAAAATAAAAGAAAAATCTAAAAAATTTAGAAGTATCTCAGAGAACATTTCATAAAAATTCAGAAAAAAAAATCTAAGAAAAAATTTTAAATGTTCTTGTATAGGTTTTATCTACCATGCCTTCTTAATTTAAAGAGACAACTGAAAATTTAAAATGTGGTTATTGTAAAATGGTTAATTTCCATCATTCATTTTTCCCTTGTAATAAGTGGTAAATTAATTTTTTTATTTCTTCTGGTTACTGTAGTAAGATGGCCTTAGATTATTCTCTATTTCTCATTCATGAATATTCTGCCTTTGACATTAAAAGGCCCATAGATCTTCAAGACAAACTAACATCCTCCTTAAGAACCTCCTTTTTAGAGAACGTTGGTAATCTGTGCTATATTGGGCTGGAGTTGGAGGAAAGCAAATATGTCAAATGGAGCATACCCACATTGGCTTTTCTTCCCTTCACCTTAACTCATTGTGATCAGGCAACAAGCAAAATTCCCTTGGTAGAAACTGGATATGCCATAACTGTGTTAAAATCTGAGATCTACCAAACCCTGTGATCATCCAGATGCTCTTAACTAGTTCACTGTAGGAGATCAGGCATCCAGCAGAGCTGCTACATAACTGTATTCTGGAATTTTCCAGTAGAAAAGAACACAGAGACAAGAAAATGGACAGCGCTGACAAGAACTGCCATGTAATGGGCAAAGAAATCTGTAGAACATACAACGAGTGAAAAACTAAGGAATTTAGTTTAACTTCAGTGTAGGTGGAAAGAAAGCAAACATAAAAGGAAGGGAATGAATACAAATAGAGTAAAGGACAAATAGAATACATTTAGGCAGGGGCCCTGAAGAACCATGCAACTAAGAAAGACCAATGCAAAATTTGTTGACTGTTAGTACCTTTTCTATAGTTGTCAATGTTTTCATGTAAGGATCTCCAGCACTTTTTAGTTCTGAAACAAAATGATGGACAATTCATTTATTCATATTTCTCAGAGAATTACATTTTGAAACTACAATTGAGCTGTGTATAAGTGTCTAGACTTTGTGAGTTCCTATGAGCCCAGGTTAGTTAATTCTGTGAGGTTTGTGTGTGTGTGTGTGCGTGTGTGTCCTTGACCTTTCTGGATCCTATAGAGCCTGCATGGTACTGACCTAAGCAGGCTACATATATGTGACAGTGTGTAGCTTAGTCTCCTTGTGGAAGTACTTACAGTAGGTAGGATCAGGGATTGTCTCTGATTTTTTTCTCTTGACGTTTGAGACCATACTCCTTATATTGTGTTGCCTTGCCCGGCCCTAATACATGGGGAAGTGCTTAGTCTTACTGCAATTTGATATGCTGTGTTTTGTTGACACTCATGGCATACCTTTCCTAAACAGAAATGGAGAAAGAGTGGATTGAGGTGTGGGGACAAAGGGGGAATTGGGAGAGGGACTGTAAGGAGAGGGTGGAGGGAAAACTGCAGCCAGGATGCAAAAAAAAAAAAATCAATATCTATATTAAAAAGTCTCCAGTCTTGCTTATGAAAGGCTTCTTAGTGTTCTTTGGTTCTGGTTGCAATCTCTCTACTTAAACTAATTTTCACTGTCAGGTTTGACTTTTCACTGACCTCAAATTCCAGATAAAATACCATTAATAAAAGATACTTTAATGGACAATTACCAGAAGATTTGACCTTTCTTCTATATATGTGTGTGTAAATTTGCACATATGCTCTTGTTATCATCATAGATTTTATAGTAAAATCAGTGTTTTCCTAGATATAGTGGTGTAGTGCTATAGACTGATTTAAATGTTTTGGTTCTTCCATCTTAAGACAAAGATGTATCAAGTTGCCCAGCTGTAGTTGGAGACCTTTGATCTTTCATTTTAGTGTTTTAAGAATGCATTTTATTTTTTTCTGGGTACTTGTGACAAAGAACAGTGACCTATCTGAAGTAGAGTGATAATATGCATTTGCAATCTCAACTCTGAAGAGAAGTAAACATAGGGTCCTCTGGACTTGATGACTCAGAGCAGACTAAATTTGTGAACATCAGGTACTGCTGAAAGAGTGTCTACAAAAATCAGTTGGAAAGCTGCTCCAGAATGAACCCAAATGTTGACCTATGGACTTAAAAATGCACATAAACATGCATATATGTTCACCCACACACATGTACACATGCACAAACATGAAAATGTATATATACATAAACACGAATTGAACCTCATATCTCTGATAGTAAAATTAACTAAATTTGAGAGTATTAGGCATTCCCAGTAAAAGAGGAGAAAATTGGATTAATGCCTCCGAGAACCACAAAGTAGACCATATTCATTCCACTGAAATACTTGAAATAAACAAGGTTGTAAATTATTAGAAAAAAAAGACAGAATTGCATTATGGCTTTGAAACTAGAAGGTCTTTTTGAACCATGTCCAGGAGCCAGAGAAGATAACATTGAATGCTTAGTCACACAGGAACTTAAACTGTCTTCAAGGCCAAGATAGAAGGATAAAAAAAAAACAAATATAAAACACCTTTTACCTACACAAAGATAAAATAAAATATAAAATAATACTGTATTATCTACTTAAACTTTTATGAATAGAAATTATACTAACATAAGAAAAAACACAAATAAATATATGCACCATAAACACATACATCACACACAGAAACAGACACATAAAAACATAAATACATACACAGAGACATGCATAGTACATATATGCAGTAAAACATAAATAAACATGCATATATGTACACACGATAAACACATACATACCACACACATCACACATATATACACACATACAAATGCACATACACATACATTCTAATATATATGCATATATATACCCCATATACTTGTAGATGCATTTATATACATACATACACACATGCAAATGTGCATAAACAGCACATACACTCATAGTCACACCACACAAATACGTACACACATATATATGCTTGAACATATACACAAGCATTCTCATTAAACACACATACATACAAACATCTCCACATACATAAATACTTCACATATTAACTCATACTCCATACACATTTACAAACATGCCACACATAAAAACACACTAACGCACATATATACACCACACATACAAACCATATATACCACATGTACAGATTCAAACACATACACACATGTACTCACATTTCTACCCACACTACAAAAGCTAGACATTTAGGAACCATCTAGACTTTTTAAATTTTACAAATTTTAGTATTTCAAAAATAAAAGTAAAAAGAACAAAAAGAAATAGAGAGGGAGTATAATTTGAGATTAAATACATGAATAACATAACCAAATTATATTAGAAATGAGATTTTCAAAAATTTAAGCTGGAAATGATGATAAACACTTTTAATCCCAGCACTCAGGAGGCAGAAGAAGACAGAACTCTGTGAGTTCAAGGCCAGCCTAGTAACAGTCCAGTCACAGCTGCATAGTCTCTTTCTCTCTCGTTCTTCCTCTTACCTAACTCTCGCTCCTTTTCTCTCAAGCTGTGCTCTACCTTCCACATGTGTGCCTCACCACGTGCCCTCGATTCACAAAGACAAAATAGGTAAAGGTTAAAATGTAAATATATATTATTTAAATTTAATGTTTGATTTTTTTATAAAGCAATAGACTTTAAGGAACATACTCTACCTTCAGGGCATGAAAGAAAATAAATCTTTCACTCAGTGTGGGAGTGTGAAGTAATTGAACTTCTAATAAAAAGAAACTTTATATTCTTTCAATATCGCAATTCTATTTAATTTTTAAGAATTTCACTTTAAGAACATTTTATAGATAAAATAATAACCATAGAAAATTACCTGTAAGGAATTATCCATTGTCTTCTGTGTATGACAAGAAAATATTGAGCAGAGCCAAAGTTTATTTATTTGAGGGTTGTTAAATGGCAGCACATCCATAAAGTAAAATATATAAAGCCTTTGAAGAATGAAAATAAACTCTTAATACACAAAATAAAAACTCTACATTGTATTTTTACATAAAAAATAAATTTTGTCTAGAAAAGGAGTTCTTATGTATCTATGCTGTATAAGGTAAAGGGCCATAAAACGCCATTTTTTTCATATTTTGTGTCAATATGGATAAATACTGAGCACATATGTTTTAAAATAAAACATTTTCACTCTAGGCAATGAGATCCTAGCAGTGCCAGGCACATAATGTCGGGATACTGCCAAAGGTTCTTCTTTCGTTATTTTCAGTTAATCCTTCCTTATATATTACCTACTATAAATTCTAAATAAATAAATGCTTCAACTTATTCTTGTTGGTCTTTGTCAATTTCTTTGTTGAGTTTTCGCTTTATTGATTGCTTAACATATGATTCTACAAGATACAGTTAATCCTGAGCATGCGTGGGTGATTGTGTCTGAGTGTAGACCAAAATGTCAAGATCACTTCCTCTAATTGTTGTTATATATCTTTGTGTGTATTTTTCTATAAATATGTAAATATAACCTCCCGTCCCTATAATATACCTGGATGTATATGTTTTCATACTGAGCATTTGGTACTGGATGATCAATTATATTTTTAGGTGAGGACGTTGACTGACATGAAGCTTACTGATTATCTATACTGGCAAGCACTGCCCCATGATCTACTTGTCTCCATCGTTAAGGAAACCCAAGATTACAAGCGTGAGTCACCATGCTTGTTTTTTACATGACTACTAACATGAACTCATACGTTCATGAACAGCAAGCACTGACAAACTGAGCCATTTCTCCAGGCTTAAAATTAATCTTTAGTATAATACTTGGTAAATATATTTTCCCATTGTCTCTCTACATTTTTCTTTGTTCTGGTTTCCCTTTTGGAGAAATGCTTAGCAAGCAATTAAATTTATCTCTATTTCTTTATAGAATTTGGCTATAACAAAATTCATATGTTATTTTTATATGCTAACTCTGGAGTTTCTTCACGCTTAACATTTATAGTTACTCTATTTCTTAGTATCTTTTGGCACTTAAATGTTTAGCTAAGCTGAGAGGCACAAAAACACAGTTTAAATATTTATGTTTGTAGCCACGGACAAACACTACCCCTTGTCCTTCATTAAAGAAGCTTCTTGACTTGCCCAATCTTAAAGGTTGTAGATAATGATTGCACTTTTTTACATTTAAAAAATTTTATTTTATGAAAATAATATTGCACCATTTATCCTTTCTTCTCACACCTACCCCTACCATTACTAACCTCCCCTAGATCCATGGCTTACTCTTTCTTAACCATTGTCATTTCATATGCATATAACTGAAACAACATATTAATTCAACTTACGGAATCCATTTGGTGTATATACTTCTAGGGATGACCACCACTTAGTAGCAGAGAACTACTCAAGGGGATTCATCTATAGGGAAGACTAATTGTTCCTCTTCAAGCTGTTGCTAATCTACTGTAACTCTTTATCTGTGGGTGGGGCTCTGTAGATGAGATTTTTCCTCATCTACATTGAGATATAAACTAGTGTTTGAATTGTTCAAATTTTGTTTAGTCAGTCCTGTGCTTGTGAATTCATTCCTATCATAGCTAAAGGACACAATATCCAAGCAGATATCCAGGTCTTCTTACAGTCTTTCTGCTACCTCTTTCATGATGTACCCTGAGCCTATTATGTAATAATTGTGTTGTTAATGCAGATGTCAGGATTGAGCATTTTTAGTCACAATTAGAGTTGATGTACTATGCATTTTGACCATTAGTGTTTTTCTTCAACAGTTTCCTTCTGGAGAAGGAGGCAGGGGAAGGGGAAGAGGAGGAGAGGAAGAACAAGAAGAAGAAGAAGAAGAAGAAGTAATTTTTTGCACATGACCTAAGAATTAGATGTAAAAGATAAGTATTTATGTAAATACTGACTACATGTTAAGATTTACCGTAATTTTGGAAAGCTGAAATAATGCAATAACAGTTCCTACTCAAAGATATATGTCCTTATTAGCCGCGTGTTGTCTAGTTTCAGAGTACCAGGCATGATTTCACTGCTGTTAAGTGGCCTCGATCCCAGTTAGACAGATGTTGGTACTACTATTACATCTTTAAGTGTATCATTGCACTGTTAGAGCTCTCCTGCAGTAACAGCACTGCTGTGGTTCATAGCATCAGAGCTGGGTAGAGCTACTGTTTACCTTCCTTAGCATGGAAAAGGCTTTCTGGTTACTTCCAGTTAATTGCTCTGAATACTATATGCAAAATCTGTTGTGTCTTCTGGAATAAGGACTTACCTTCTCTCTCAGGAACAACAAATAGCAACAACAATAATCATCTTAGCTAAGGAAATCTCTTTTACTCTCTAGACCAGCAACTCAGAAAGAGGATTCTCAAGCCTGGTGCTGGATGGTTTTGTTAGATAGTTAGATGTCTACATCTCTTTGGGGAAGTAATATCTCCCAAGTGCTGCAACTGAAAAATATATTTAGTTATTTGCTTGCTTTGTTTACTCATTTATTTGCTTACTTATTTATTATTTTTCTCTCATACACTACACCCTGACAGCAATTTGTCCTCCCTCCATTCCACTCCCCCAGATTCATTTCTCTTCCATTTTACTTTAGAAAAAGAATAGGCTTCCCAGGATATTCACCAAACACAGCATAACAAGTTACAATAAGACTAGACACAAACCCTCATACAAAGACTGAACAAAGCAATCCAGTAGGAGCAAAACGGTCACAAGAGCAATGGAGAGAGTCAGAGACACTCCGACTCCCACTGTTAGGAATTCGACAAGAACATCAAGTTACACCCACAAACATAACATATATTCAGAGGACCTAGGTCAGAACCATGCAGGGTTCTGAGATTGTTACTTCGGTTTCTGTGAGTCCCTTTGATTCCTGCTTAATTGATTCTGCGGGTTACATGCTTGGATTGTAGGGGAAAAAATTAATCTCCTCTCTTCACACCTTCTGAACTGTCCTCCCTGTCCTCCAAACTTAAAGTTCCTGTCCCTGTTTCTCTTTTAGACTTTTAAGCCAAATATGTTTATTCTCTAGATTTGAACTCATTCATCAATCATTTTATACAATAGGATCTATTATCTATCTTCATAATTTCATTGGTGACTACTTGACATATTTGGTGCTGCTGCAAATAGTATTTAATTCATTTTATTTTCTAAAGCTTTGTTTGTAAAAAAATTTGTTAATTTTTACTCACTAATCATTTAATGAGCCATGTAATATAAGAAAATTTGAATTTTTTTTACATTCTTCATATTATAACAATTTTAGTTGATTTAAAATTATGAAAGATTAGTTCTAGTCCAAAAAGTAGTTTATTGCATAAACTTACAGTAATGATATGTGTTTCATTTGGCTTGAACTGATTTAAATAAAATAAATTGGCAGTAACCATGCATGACAGATGCATATTCCAAACAATATCTTCTCTGACTGCTAAGACAGTAGGATACTGAGCACTGCAACAATAGAAAAAGAGGTAAAATACCCCTAATACTGTAGACTGTTTTGGTTCTTCTGAAATCTGTTTTGTACTGGCAGTCGCTGGAACTCTTTTCACAATACATTGCAAAGGTAATTTTCTGACTTTTGATGAAGGACACTGCAGGTTTGGAAGACAATGTTTTGTCTCTAGATAAAGATAAATAGTGATGGAAGTCATTAAATCAGCAATATAAACAGGCTGCTTAGTAATCTATAACCTTGTTTTCATCTCACAATATTGTATCAATAATTCTCAGCCAGTATTTTGAATCTAAAACAATCAATATTTAATACAATGTAATTATGTTAGTTAATGGTGCCAACAATTTTCAGAAAAGCTCTTCAAAGTCCATAGAACAAGTGGTTTATTTTGGTACGTACCTTTGCTTACTTAATTTTAAGTCTTTTGTTTTCATTTAATTTCTGTATATTGTCAAATTAAGTGTCATAGGAGCTCATATGGTCAGAACTAAGCTATACATGTTCCTACTTAATGTTTTTCTTTAACAAATGATAAATATGCTTCACTCAGGTTTTAATTATTCCAAAACTTAAATAGAACAAATGTTCGATTTTGTCTTTATATTCAATATTTATAAATATGCACCATATATTGTAAAACATCTTTCGTCTATTTATTTGTGTCCCCACAACCTTGCTGTTACTGTGATAGAACACCATTACCAGAGCAGCTTACAGAAGGAAGAATTTATTTTCTTCTATGTCTAGCATGATGTGGAAGCGTGGCATCAAGCACACATCATGGCGACAGGTCGTGGGAACCTAGAGATCACATTTTCTGTTTTGTTCTTTTTCTTTCAGCTAGCACTGGGAGAAAAGCAAACTGGGCTCAGGAAGAGATTATAAACTTTCAAAGCCTGCCTCTAGTAATAAACTTCCCTCAACAATACTATACCAAAAGGCCACAGAAATTATGCCATCAATAAGGGATCTCGTGTTGTGTTCAAATATCTGAGCCTATAGAGGATAATTCTGATTCAAAACACCACACTTCTTTGTTATGATATGCTTTGTTATGATATGCTTAAAATCCATATTGAAAGTACCATACTTAAAGACAATTCATATATCTGTCTATTGAGGAAATACATGTAGGCTGTCATACTTTAATGACCTATTATAGTCTAGGAACTGAAGGCATGATTTTAGATATAAGTTTATTATTTGATCTATGGATAAATTTAATTCAATAGGCACATGAAAGAGAAGATGATTAGAAAGTAGAATAATTCTGGACAGTTTTAAAAGCAACAAAAAAGCATGTAATTTAAATTGTCAATAATGCATATATTTAAAATTACATCAACAGAATTAATAAGTATGTATTTTATGTAAATAATTTGTAATAAATACTTGTCAACAATCGAGTTGTATAGTTCTCTTGATTTAAAACGTTGGATATTTAAAGGCTATATTATGCAATCATCAAGTATTTGTGGGTTTTTGACCTTATTTTTAACTCAAAATTATAAAATTAATGCATCTTTATTGATTTGTATCACAAGCTACAACCATCATTTTAAAAAGCTATAAAGACAAAAAAGTTTAAGGTATAAAAATTTAAGACATCCTACTAAAATAAAATTGAACTTTATTAACCAGAACAAATATAGTAAGATAGAATACTCTAATTCTATCTTAGTGAAATAGTCCTGGATTTGACATTAGTTTTTAAGAATATAATTTATATTTTGTCATTCTGAAACACACTATACGTTTATCATAATTCTCAGTTCTGATTTGCTTGGACTTTCACATTCTATCTTTCAAAACAGCTAAAACTTCTAGTTTCTCTTCTGATATTCCTTTCTATTAATGTTAAAGGGACAAAATTTACCTACTCACTTTCTCAGAATTCAGCATTTACTTATTAACCTATTTGTGCTATAAAAATTACAAAAGATGCTCAGTATTTAATTTCCATTAAAATGGATTAACTGTGGTGACAATCTCCAACAGCCTCTTCACTCCCTGTCTCCATTCCCCAGGGAATCTGCAGGTTCTCTGGGGGGACTAAGACATCCTACCTCATCCAATCTCTTTAAGTTAGTTGCAAACACCCAGAGACACTCCGTACCTGGGAACCTACTGGCCACACCAAGGAATCAGGTAAGGGATCTTCAATTTGAAATTTGAAATTCCACAGCCTCATGCACAGCCTTGCAGCTGTACTCTATTTCTCTGACTCCACGCATTGCACACGACACTAAACTTCTTGGTAGATGTAAGTTTCTTCCATTCTGCAGATGATTTCAGGTTCTTTTCCCTCTAGTCCATCCACATTTTCTTTATGTTGGCCTCCAAAACACTTTCTACCCCCACAGTGGCTATACCTCCGAAGATTTCAGAAGCACTCTTCACTATACAAACCATAGCACTACACTTCAAAGACCTAGAGAGGGCAACAGAAACAAGGAATGGAACACTTACCCAACAAAGACAAGAGTAGATATCAATACCTGGAATCACATTTAAATTAAAATTTAGATGCCTACATACCAGCACAGAAACACAATCATTAATACCCCAAACAATACACCCAAAGCAGAACCCAGGAATCCTGCTACAGGGGGTTTGAAAGATGCAATATGACTGTAACAAAAGACAAAGACTTCAAAATACCTACTTTTGTATACCCAAGGACCTGAAATAGGATGTGAAAAAGTCCACTAATATTTTCGGTGAAAACACAAACAGTAAAGGAAATGATAAAATATGGTTCAAGATATGCAAGTAGAAACAGAATTTCTATTTAAGCTCAAACTGAGGTAAACTGAGAAATGAAAAAAATTTAGAAGTGAAACAAAAAGTTCATAAATGAGCCGTATAGAATATTAGAGAGAAAAGAAATTGAAGACAAAATAGAAGAAAGGGATACCTCAGTCAAAGAAAATGTAAATTTAAAAGTAATTCAAGTATAGAGAATTTAGGAAATCTGGGACAGTATGAAAAGATCAAATCTATAAATAATAGTAATAGAAGAAGAAGAAATCCTGTTCTAAGACACAGAAAATATTTTAAATAAAATCCTAGAAAAATTTTCCTAGTCCAAAACAAGAGGTACATGTTAAGGTACAAGTAGCATGCAAAACACAAAATAGACTTAAAAGAGAAATTAATTTTCCTGTGACATATTAATCAAACTAATAAATATGAGGAACAAAGAGATATTAAAAGACCAAGTCTGATTTCTTAATTAAACACTAAAATTCAGAAGGTCCTGGACATATGTTCTACAAACTCCAGGAAACCACAGATGCAAGACCTCACTGCTGTGTCCAGTAAATATTTTATCAATAGATGTAAAAGGAAAACATGATAAAATATTACTAAAAATATTGTAAAAACAAATTTAAACTGTACCTATTTACAAATCCAGTCATGCAGAAGCTGCTAGAAGAAAATCTCAGCCTCAGAAGATTAACCTGAACCCAAGGAAAAACAAAAATAAGAAATGCTATTCTAGAAAAATCAAAAGATGGGTGAATCCATACACTAAGAACAACAACAAAAAGCTATATGAATCCACAAACACTATTAATTGATATGTATCAATGGTCTCAATTCCGCAATAAAAAGATAAATATGGAATTAGAAAACAGAATCTATCTTTCTGCTATATCCAAGAAAAACCAAGGATAAAAACATCGTGGATAGAAATTATTTCAGAATAAATGAATATAAAAGATAGTCCAAGCACATACACCCAAGAAGAAAAACAGTGTAACCATTTTGATATCTGGAAAAATAGAATTCAAACCAAAACTAATCAGAAAGAATAGTGAAGAACACTACTTACTTGACAAGATGAAAATAATCCTCCAAGAGAATATTGCAATTCTATGCAACAAGAATCACCCAAGTTTTCTTTTAAGAACACCCAAGTTCATAAAAGAAACACCAATACAGTTTAAACCACATATTGACCCTCATACAGGTATAGTAGGAGACTTTAATACCCAACTCTTGCCAATAGGCTGGTCACCCAGACAAAAGATAGAGAAGCACAGCTAAGTGATGTCATAAGCCAAATGGGTCTTGCAGTTATTTACAGAAAATTACAGCCAAACACAAAAGAATAAATCTTTTCCTAAGAAGTTCACGAGAGTTTCTGCAAAATTGACCAAATACTTAGAAACAACACAAGTCTCAGCAGATACAAGAAAATTGAAATAACACTGCATCATATCTGACCACCAGGGATTAAATCTGGCTTTCAACAACAACAGAAACAACAAAAAGCTTGCAATCTTGTGGAAACTGAACAACTATCTACTTAGTGAAAAATGGGTCAAGAAAGAGATTAAAAAAACATTTTAGAGTTGAGTGAAAATTAAAACACAGCATACTCTAAATTAGTACAAAGTGCCTACACCAAAAAAGTAAATCTCATAGTAGTAACTTAACTGCACATCTGAAAGTTCTAGAACAAACAGAAAAAATAATATATCCCAAATGAGTAAACAGTAAGAAATAATGAAACTCAAGTTTTAAATCAAGAAAATAGAAAAAAGCAACAACAAAACAATACAATGAGTGATTTGTTTGAAATATTTAATAATATTGATAAACCATAACAATATTAACTAAAAGATACAAAAGATACAAAATAAAAATTTGAAAGGATGAATTGGACATTACTACAGAAAATGAAAAATCAAGAAGAACAATAAGGACATATTTTAAAAATCTGCTTTCTATCAAGTTATAATACTAAAAGAAATCAATAAATTTCTTGATACATCACCAATCAAAGTTAAATGAATATGAACAATTGAAACAGAACCATAACCCCTAGTGAAATGGAAGCAGCAATTAAAAGGTCTCAAAAAAGTTATAAATGGTTTTAGTGCTTAATTCTGAATTCTACCAGTCTTTCTAATAATTAATGGCAATACTAATATAATAAATTATTTCATTTCACTAAATAAAAAAAGTAGGAACATTGCTTAATTGTTTTCTTTTAGAAATCACAAATATCTTAATGCATAAACCAGATAAAAATGCAATGAGGAAATAAAATTACAAATTAATTTTCCTTATGAACATAGATACAAATTTTTTCAATAAAATACTTGCAAAGTAAAGGCAAGGACACATTAAAATGATCATTCACCCTGATCAAGTATATTCCATATATAATAAAAAATTTAAAGTACTTGGAGTGTTGAATAGAACAACAACACAACTGAATTAGTCAAGTGGATGCAAATAATAAAGGAAGAAGTAAAAGTATCTTTATTTGCATTATGATTATATACTTAAATGTTACTAAACAATCCACCAGAAGACTCTTGCAGCTTGCTATGAGCCAGAGGATCATTCAGAAATTAATCAGACTCATTTTACTGGTTCAAACAATCAGATCCAAGGGTTTTGTTTAGAATATTAGGCCAGGATGCAAGTCATGCTGGAATTATTGCTTTGTAAATAAAGTGGCTGTTTATTTCTGTAGATTATCCTCATCTGTTACAGATTTGTGACTTGCATTCCACAGTTCAGCACTATTTGATATGGGCACAATATTCTTTATGCATTTTGGGTTTACTAGTTACATCCCATAGCTATATGTGAAAAGAAATATGTTTCCCACTACTAGGTCTTTGTTCTTTTCCTTCAATGTAAACATAGAGACCTGCCTTCCTGAACTTATTTTCATTGGCAGGCATTTGGCTGATTATTGGAGTCCAGGCAAAAGCATTCCATTTAAGATATTCCCAGATATCCAAGGAGATAGAATTACTTCATGTCCAAAGTTTTTGATCCATAGCTGCTCAGATAGATAGAAAAAAAAATAAGCAATCCCCGGGTTTACCTCATTTACAATGAACTAAAACTAACCTTACATTTAAAGATCCCTAACTCCTCATGCTCACTTTAACCTCAATTTACTGATGATATTATTTCAGGAGGTTTACTGCTTCCATCACACTCTCAGGAAAAATAAAAAGTAATTAACCATCTACCCACAGCCCGAGAAAGACAAACCTCCACTGGCACCTCTGATAGGCATCAAATCCCAGATCTGATAATTTAGAGGCTTGATTCTCCTCTTTGTTTTAACTGCTTAGAGCAATAAATATAAACTTCAAATCTTAAAGACTGTCAGAACTTGCTACATTTGGAAGAATGTGCTAATGGATCAGGGCAAGAAACTTCCATTGCCTGTTCTCATAGGTTTCTTAGTAACTACGCCTGCAAAAGTTTTTGGGTCTTTATAGCTTGGTAAGAACAAAGAGAGTTGACAGAAGCTGGAGCAGAAATGTCCTATAAATTAGCAGAGATAGCAAAGTGAAGAAGAAGCAGGAGGAGGAGGAGAAGAAGACGAAGCATAAGCAATGAAAGAATTTTGCAGAGAATTGGAATTAGAATTGAGATAGAGAATTGGAGAAATTATAGTTAGGACAGAATAATTAGAACAGAGGCCAAAAGAGAACAATAAAGACATCTGGATAAAAAGAACATGTGAGTAGACATCTTAACCCCCAGATTCTAGATTTTTTTGGTTATTGTGGAGTCTTTCTTTTGAACCCTGAGAGAAAATCTTAGAGGCCAGACTTTTAAAGTTTCCAATAAATACTTTCATCATAGTAGCAGGAATACAAATTAACACAAAAGAGTTAGGAACCTTCTGTCATAGTTCCTGTTCTATTGCTGTGAAGATACAACATGAGCAAGGTAACTCCTATAAAAGAAATCATTTAATTGAGGACTTGGAGTTTTAGTCCATTATCATGGCAGGACACATTGCAATAGGCATGATACACATGGTGCTAGAGATGTACTTAGAGATACACCCTGATCCATAGGCAGAGGAGGAGACACTGGGACTGACATTGACTTTTGAAAAATCATCCATTTTCTCTTATGTCTAAAATAATGAAAAGACGGGAGTTTCATTTAGTCACTTACTATATGTCAAAACTCTTTATATGTTTTGCATGCTATATCAGTTAATTCTTTTAAAAGAACACTATTTGATAAGCCTGCTAAAAAATATTCTTCCAGAGACTGGAATGATTTCCTTTTGATATTCCCATGTCTTTCTCAAAATGTAATATAAAAAAACAGTAATAATAATGCATAAACAACAAGTTCTCTGTTTTCAAACTAAAATTCAGTGAAGCATATTATTAATTTTCATATCTTTGAGAAAAGTAACGTAAAGATCATTTGTCTCATCAACGCCAACCAAAAACTTAAGCTATACAAAAAAATCATGTTATTTTATTATTTGTAAAAATTTAACAAAGCATACACAAAATTCCAACTGAAAATAACGTAATAGGCAAAAAGTCATGATTGAAACATACAACCAGAGTAAGTGGAAGGATTTAAGGATTTTTTCTGGAAATGGTGATGGTTTCTAAAATACAGTTTTTAATGTTTTATATTTATTTTTAAAAACCATGAAAGAGGAATACTAATACATTATATCATGAGAGAAGATCTGCATATACTGGGTAAACTTCTAATTCATAGATTTAAAGTGATTAATACACAGAAATAAACTGCAAAGTAAACAAGATAAAACTTTGTGTTTTTGATTTTGGGTGTTGGGTTATGAAATCAATTAGACTATGTTTAATATTAAGCATAGCAATAACAGCACACTTTACTGTATTATATACCCCTAAAAATTTTCACCCTTTCCTACATTTGGTATGGTCCTCTTTTATTGTTTGAAAATTGTATACCTGCAGATAATAAATTTAGGTCAAATCCATTCCCCCATTTCTTCTCCAATTCATCACTAATCATCTCTACAACTAGACTCTTGCAACTTTGTGTATTTTTATTTGTTTCTCTAAAACACTGAATAAACTCAATAATGCCCACATATGTATGGAAGCATGAGTATCCCCTAAGGAGCTGCCTCCTTGAAAATTTCCTTTTTCCCTCTTTCCCAGCAATCTTCCAATATCAATAGCTCCTCAGCTAGCAGTGGATTATCCTGATCATCTCTGCTCTACTTTCTAGGATTCTGACTGGCTTGTTCTTGCTCAGGTCTATGCATGCAATCACAGTGGATGTGAGTTTATATGTCCAAAGGTCCTGATGCCGACAAAATACTATTTTATCAGTCCACTACCTTTGACTTTTACACTTTCTATCCAATCTTTCAAGGTACCTCATGAGTCTTGGGAAAATAGACATGATATAGATGTTCTAATTAGGGTAGAGCATGCCACAGTTTCTTGTTCTTTGCACTTTGATGAGTTGTAGGTCTCTGTGTTACTCAACATCTATACAGAAAAAGGCTTCTTTGATAAGTGTTGGAACATATTCTAATCTATGTCTTATATTAATAAATCACTGAAAATCAATTTACTACTAGGTGTACTTAGAAAAATAATAGGGCTATCCTAGAACCAATGACCTGTCCAGCCACAGGTTCTTTTCCGGAACTTGGTGCCAGATATGGATTTTCATGTGGATCAGAATTTAAATCAGAAAGTTCTTGGTTACCCCATGACATTTAAACCACTCTTCTACACATGGAAATGTTTTGCCTTATTGTCTCTGTTAGTTCAGGATGTTCACAGACGAGCAGGGTGTTCACAGATGTTCCGCTCTTCTGGTAACATGCCTAGCACCCTCAGTCCTGTCGAAAGCAAGTGCATAGGGACAGCTTCATCATGAGTGCCATCATGACTTCACCATGTTCCATGACCTCAGTATGTAGAGATTTTAGCAGTAGGGTCTCACTATCAAGGTCTGCAGGATAAAGAGCAATGACAATACCTTATGGTATTTGAAGGTCTATACTGGTCACACTGACCAACTTTAAAAGAGATAACTCATTTCCGGACTTGGAATTTTATTTGTTAATCTGTGGTATTAAAAGAGGCCTTACTCTACCACATTATAATGCAATACAATTTGAACTTTTTAATCTATGTATTTATACATTTTAGATACTATACAGTGGTAGGTTTCTGGATGCCTTTCTCAAACATTTTCAGGTTAGCTATTCCTCCCCAAATTCCTTTGTCTTGTGTTTCCATCCTCACCCCAGCCTATACTTTCTGTTCCATTATCTTCTACACAACCTTCATTCAAATAAGACACAAATTTTATAACTGCTTTCCCATTCTGTAGAATATCCTCTGTGATATCTAGCCTTTATTCCAGAGGAAACAAAAAATTCCTATTTTCTAAAACCCATTTTAATGCATGGTCCTAAAATGTGACCTAGGCTCTGTAATTTATACTGAAAAACACATTTTAAATTACACAAGAGGCATTTTCAAGAAGCTGAAGAAGAATGCCCATGGAATCCACTTAGGAAAGTGGTAGCATCTTCCAGGAAGCTGGAATGGAAATTCTTCAACTAGACCAGCAGTTAGTACAATGCTGCCTTCACATGAAAGAAGATTAACAAGGCAAGCATGCTTTCAATGTTTTCCTGGCTGTGTGAGCTTTGGTTTGAGGAGTAACTTTCCTAGTGGGAAAGCTCTTTTATCACCATTAGACATGTTTAAGCTTCTTGAAGATATTTATTCATATTTATTTTGAAATTAATCCTTAGGACAAGAATATTAAGTAGCCAATTTTATTGTTGAATTACTGAATATATCTTGAGTTATAATCACCATAATTTAGAGACTTTATTTTGTTAGGAAAAAGCAAATTTGCCTATTTTGCATAGTCAAATTTATCTTCTTTAATTATGACCCTCAAGTCTTCTCAGGGACTATTTCACATGTTGGTAATTTCATTGACAGGACACCTAAATTCAAATGCTATTAATCCTTAACTGCATATTTAGCAATTATTATGTTGAACATTTAGACTAAAATGATAAATTGCACAGTCTCTATCCATTAAGTACCTGTGATCCAGAAAGGTCATGTTTTTAATACAATACCTTTTAGTAATTCCTTTTACGATACTTAAATTAGATATTAAAGTACTGTTGATAATTCACAATTTAAAAATTTATGAAGTACTAAATTTTTGGGTAAATAATATAGAAAGAAATTTCAACATCTATGCCAAAAATATAATTTTATTTGATTAGTAGTTTTGCTTTTGTGTAAATTAAATGGAAAATATTTCCCCAATCATAGTGTTAATATAACATACTAGCATATTATCAGAAGGTAAATAGATGAAAATTATGCTTGATCTAGAACTTTGCTTTTCTGACATTTGGCTTAGACACATGGTTTAAAAGTGAAGTAGTAGGGGCTGAAGAGATAATTCAGTTACTGAGAGAACACACTGCTTTTGTAAAGATTAAGAGCTGGGCTCCCAGTTTTCATGTCTGATGACTCGCAGTTGGCTGTAACTCCAGCCCCCACCATCTTCTGATTTTCCATTAGCCACCTGTGTTCATGTATGTCCACAAAAACACACGCAAACTGGAACATATATACATGATCAAAATAAAGTTAACAGCTAAGAAAAAGGTGAGTGATCATATTCAAACAGTATATCTTGTCTAAAGTAATTAATTGCAGATTATTTTGATCATATTATTTCTTTTTTCTACTGATCTATGTTCATCACTTTTAGGTATTTTTGCTCTTAAATTTTGCAGAAGAATTTTCCATACAACCAATTTACTGTGCCAATAAAGCAATCTTGAACCAAAGGACGGAGTCTGTGATTGGGTGACTGAAATTGGCCATAAAGTTCTTGGAGGACATAGGCAGCAGAGAGAGGGGACAGCAAGAGAGGAGTTGTAGTTAACAAAATTTTCCTCTTCTGGAGGTTCAGGAATAAACATGGAGATGGCCAGGGAATCACTCCACCTTCCTTGGATTTTTTTTTTATTTACTTAGTTATCTGAATGTCTGACTCCTGAGTTTTTTGATGCTAAGACAAATGAGGTAAATTTTCCATCTGTCAGCCTTCCTTAAACTCACTGAAAACGTGTATGCAAATTTGGACTAATAAATGAATTTGAGACATTTTCTCTGCGGTTGGGGTAGTTATTTCTGAAGAGATGGCTCACTGAAAAGCAATTTCCTTTGCCCTGATTTTATATGCATCCTGTACAAACGTCTTTGCCAAGAGTGCATAGCTCTGGATTTATAATTAGCTCCAAACAACCACTGAAACATGTGCTAAATAACATAAAAATTTATATGTTGAAGAACATTAAATTGTTTTAATTTGGTCTAACTTACTTTATATTCTTAAGTACAGAATAAAACAAGTATAATTATCTTTGGTTTCTTGTCCTGAAACCCATTGTCCATGAAATATTTACTCATGTGATTTAGATTGTAGGATGTTTCCTGGGCAGTGCTTCAGATAGCGAAACTTATTGAGGAGCAATCTCCTGTTATATGGCACAAGATATTAACCATGCCCTGGCAAACAGCATTAGTAACTTACAGTATATTGAAATATATCCTATTCCTCTTTTGCCTTAAGTGCTATATATACATCTGCCGCTTCACTAATTCTTAGAACTGCCTCAACTTCACTTAACAGATAAGGAAATTATAAGTTAAAATGAACCGTAAATCATAAACAGAATGTGCCGCTGATTATCGTATTATGCCAGGCAGTGGTTATCAAACTTCCTAACACTGTGACCTTGTAATATATTTCCTCATGTTGTGGTGACCCCTAATCATAAAACCATCTCAATGCTATTTCATCACTGTAATTTGGGTACTGTTATGAATTGTAAATAAATACCTAAGATGTGACCCCTACTGTGGTCAGGACCCACAGTTTGAGAACCACTGACTAAGTTTATATTGAACACACTTGCTTATGCTCTCTGAGATATCAGCTTATAAAAAATTCCAGGAAGTGGAATCTCATATGAGGCTAAGTCCTCTAATACCCCTAGAGGAATTATTTTGTTTTACAAATGGGTGATATGTAAATGAATATTGGAAGCCAACTGCAGGTACTAAGGGCTAATGTATGCGCTTCTATCTCAGTAATGTGGAAGATGGAAAGATTGCTTTTAAAGATTTAAATCAGTGGAGCAAAAGGCTTACAATTCATACGTCTTACTCCCAAATACAAGTTAATATATGACTAAGTAGTGCTATAATTGTGAATTTAGGGATTCAAAGAAATTGGAATTGATTTGAAACTTTTTTAAAAAAACATTGTTAATTTATCACTGAACTATCAATAAGGCTCTTTTTTGAGATTTTCATTTTCACAGTATTAAATATTAAATAATGATAATGTATGTGATTGCTAAATATGTCTATATTTTTCAAGATATGCTGGAACACAAGTTTGGTTAAAATGGCTGCACTTTAGCTGAGTACCTCTTGTGGATACATGGGAACACTTGTGCCACTGTAAGAGACTGCCTTGCCTCATGGCTGAATATGCAGTTTCCTGATGGTTGTGCTCGAGAAGCACAGAACCTCGAGTCACCTTATCTGTTGCCACCTCAGTGCATCTGGTGTGAGAAGATGAAGACTTAAGATCTCGATCTCTCATTGTCTCTCTTTTGACCTTGAGAAAATTGATTTTAATATCTTCCTTAGTTGTACTTTACATCTGTTTACTGGGGTTTAAATTGCTTGAATTTATTGTCATTGTGATGATGTAAGAGGTGTGGACTATAAAACACTAAAGTGTAGGCAATTACTGTTTCTGGTTAAAAGATGACTCCTCTGCAAAGAAGCCAGATGGCCACAACCATCCCAGATGTGATATTAAGGAAAGCCATAACTGAAAAAGAAAATATTGATTCTTCCCATCACTTTTTTGTAATGTTTATGCACTTAATAAATCAAATTCCATTTTATAAGCCATATTTCTTTTTTAAAGTTTTGAGGACAATGACAAACCAGTTGCTTTTTCCCAAATAATTGCAGAATATATTATTTTCTTTTGGTTTAAAGTTTAAATGATTGAAAGTAATCATTTCTTTGATACATTCTTATATTTTTCATAGGTTAATGCAGACTGCTAATATTTTCTTCAAAATTGCAGTTTGAAATCCCATTTACTTGCCATTATGTTTAATTATATTTTGTAAAAATCTGCCAGTGTTGTATACATTCTAGCTTAGCACCAGGTAAACGTATGCTATATTGAGGTAGTTGAAGTCTATCAATGACCTACAACTAATTGATTTGCTTCCAAGTTCTAGTCAATATACATAGTTGCTGAGCAGAAAATTTTGTAACTAAAATAGGAATTGTGGAACTGGGGGTTGGGTAAACCTACCAATCCAATTTACTTTTTATTATGTGTGAGAACTTAAGGCCTGTTGGTTCATGGTGTTAAGTGTTAAGTTATATCTTAATAAAAACTGGGTCAAGTCTATGCCCACCTAGTTTTCCTCTACATTCTTTCCTGCCTATAGTTGTCAATTCTTCTGTTGTGAAAATTGACCACTTTTGATACATTTCATTATATTTTAAAACTTGTCTCAGGATAGCAAGATGCCTCAAAGTGTAAAGGTGACAACCAAAATGCGTAATGATCACGTAAGTTCATTTCAAAGTCTCACATGTTGTAAAGAGGGAAACTAATTCTTAAAGTTGGCCTCTGACTTTCACATGCATGCTGTGGCACATGTTTGAATGTTCGCATAAATACACACACACACACGCACACACAGAGTGAGAGAGAGAGAGAGAGAGAGAGAGAGAGAGAGAGAGAGAGAGAAGAGAGAGAATAAATGTAATAAGAAAGTACATCTTACGTATTTTTATGAAATTGTAATATCTTTGGACTTCACTAAAGTGAGATAATTTATATAATACTTCTTTAGTAGATATATATTTATATAAGAAATATATATATACATACATGGAAATTGAAGATTGAAGATAATGGGCTGGCAAGATGGATCAGATGGTAAAGTGATTGCCATGTAAACACAAGAACCAGGGGTTCATTCCCAGAAAAACCTTGAAGTGTTTACCTGTAATTTCAATCCCAGCACCGGGCAAGCTGAGGCACTACATCTTTAGGGCTTACTGGTCCACCAGTATCACCTTCTTGATAACTTGCAGGAAAATGAGAGACCATGTATCAACAAAAGAAGATAGATAGTGACTGAAGAATAAAGCCTGAGGTTACCGTTTGGTCTTCATATGTGTGTGCATACAGTTTCATATAGCATATTCACACATGAAGATACATGAGAAATATTACCCTGAAGGTTTTACAGTACTGGTTAAGAAGTAAAAAAAAAAATACCCTATATCTGGTGATGTTAGAAATACAAAGTTTTTTGGTGCACTTTTTTCTTTAAAAATGATTTATGCTTTCTAAAAGCCACATGTCAAACTCCTAAGTCTAAAGCAAATTTATCAGGAGGAGGTTCCTTTGTGAATTCAACATAGCAGAACTTTTTGAATGAGATTTGGGCTATCTCTGCCTGCTCTCTGTGTGTGTTTGTGTGGTGTGTTTGCAAGTGTATGAGTGTGTGAGTGTATTAATAGTGTTTCACATTCAGTGCATATGTATGTACAGGTATGCCATCCATGTATGAGAAAAGTGACATGTATCTTTTACTATCATTTTCTGCTGTATTACCATAAGAGTCTCCCATGGCACTGAATTCTCCGGATTTACATACTTCCACATATTCCCCAACACTAAAGTTATAGATCCACCAATGCCACTATGCCACCATACACAACACTCTTATGTGACTGGCTGAGATTCCTACTAAGTTCTTCATGCTCACAGAGAAAGCACTTTTACTATGTCAAATTTAAAACTTTTCTTTTTATTTATACAGAAAGGGGGAGATGATGTTAGTCATGTCTGCTTCTGTTAGCATCAATCTACTGCAAGAGGATGATGAGCATAGAAGAGGCTCCTTATAGTTTGCTAGCCTTTTGGGCAAGGAATTGTTCTTGCCTGGACTGCTTGATGGTATTCTACATTAACTGGACATGCAGGATCCACAAAAAAAAATGACTGCTAAACTTTCTAAAAGATAGAATGATTTCTGTGAGTACCTGCTTCACAGAGGAAATTGCCAGACATTCTGCAGAACACAGAAGAAAGTGACTGACAAATTGCCAATATCGACAAAAAAATCTTTAAAATTTCCCTCTTTGTAAAACTATCTACCAGATACTATGGGTCTGTAGGCTAAAGATAGATGCCCAATGTTACAGAAGAGCTTTGGGTGACTGTTCAGATAGCAAGATGTCTTTGTCAATTCTAGAGTTTTGGAAGTTGCTTAAAATGCATCCTGTTACTTAGATAATATTATATCCTTCTACCGTCTTTGATGGAGTCTTTGATGAAGACTGATAGTTATAGTTTTCCTTTGTTGTAAAATGTCACAAAAACATTTTAACTGCAATTTTTGTTTGATCCCTGTTTTGTTATATTCAATTTTACTATGTCAAATTTAAAACTTTTCTTTTTATTTAGACAGAAAGGGGGAAATGATGTGGGATACTCCTATGTATGCTGTTAATATGTTTTATTACCTATGGTTAATAAAGAAGCTTCTTTGGCTTATGGCAGGATAAAATATAGTTAGTTGGGATATACAAATAAAGAGAGAGGAAGAAAGAAGGCAAAGTCAGGAGGATGCCATGTAGCTGATGATGGAAAAATATGCCATATTTCTTTCAAAGGAGAAAGATGACAAAACCTTACTGGTAAACCATGAACTTCATGATAAAATAAAAGTAATAGAAAGGAGTTAATTTAAGATGTAAGAGTCAACTAGAAATATGCCTAAGCCATTGGCCAGTGTTGTAATTAATATAGTTTTGTGTGATTATTCAGGTCTGGGTAGCTGGAAAACAAGAGAACAGTCTCAATTTATATGTCATCCTCTTTCATCCCTTTCTTCCTGGTGACTCCCTTCTTCTTTCCAACAAGCCCCTTTCTTTCTCTGTATGGCAAAGTTGAGAGTTGCTTGCAGAAGCACAGGTGAGAGGTTACTTAGGTGTGGATAGCTAGTAACTATAACATTGAATGAAATAGCATCCTCAACAATTATTAACCCATATGGAGTGTGAACTCTCATGAACCTCATCCCACACATGATGAAATGTTAATCAGCCTGGTTGGCAGAGAACAACAATTGCGGTAAGTTTATGTGTGAAACAGCTTTGTCCTATCCAGAAGACATATTTGATGCATATGCTCCCACCCTAAGATCATGATTTATTACTGTCCTGTCTATATTTCTTGATATAGCTTGTTTCTTGAGTGAAATGTTAGCTTCAATGCATTCTAATTATTTTACATATGTAATTTTAAAATATAACTTACCTACTGATTGTATATTTCTTTAACTCAAGAGAAACAGACTATGAAATAAAGTTCAGTATAATATATGTGTCAAATTCCATCTCAGTTGCACTTACTCATTGGGAAAATTTTTTCAGACTACTTGGACCATACTTTACACTGCCTTAGCAACTCTCTCCCATAGAGTGTGACTCTTGAGGTGGAACACTGGTTCAATTCTGAACAATAGCTCAATACTCAGGTTATAGTAGAGTAGTTGTATTATTCAAATAGAAGCCACAACAAGCTTCATGAGAGTACAACACCCCTCCAGTGATGCTAGAAAAACATCTTAAAAATAACCCAGCTCAATTCCTTCTAAATTTAGAAGAAATGTGATTCTGCTCAAAGTTAAAGAAGAAATGTGTGAATGTGGAATCTACTAATGATTTAATGCAATTCTTGGCTGAAAGTATACATATTTAGTCAAATCTTTCTCTTACAAATTATAACAGTTGTTTCTTATTCTCCTTAAGGTTTCTTTACAAGATATTTCTCCTACTTTGGCAACTTCATTTAGTAACACTATCATTTTAAATCTCAAGGAAAGACTTCTATTTCAAGGCTGGATGATGGTTCAGTCAATGGAGAGTCTCTGAGTTTTTCTAGCATGTACAAAGCCTCAGATCAGTTATCAATATCAAGTAAACTATGTGTGGTGACATACACCTTGTAATCCATTCATTCCTGTTGTGGAGGCAAGAAGATTGAAAATTCAAACTCATTGTTGACTCTTAGTACGCTTGAGACCATCCTGGGGTTTGTTTATGAAATGTTTTCTCAAAATGTGTTTGTGTTTGTATGTTTGTGTGTGTATGTTTGTGTGTGTGTGTGTGTGTGTGTGATATTATACTGCTTTGAGTGGTATAGAAGGAGCTGTGGGAGGCCTTCTTTTCATCCCACCTGGTTCCCGCACAGTTAGCTTTATACCCAAAATAACCACACACAAATTGTATTCATTTAAACACTGCTTGGCCCATTGGCTCTAGCCTCTTACTGGCTAACTCTCACATCTTGATTAACCAATTTCTATTAATGTGTATACTACCATGGAGGTGGTTACTTACCAGGAAGATTCTAGCATACGTCCATCTTGGGTCTGAGCTTCATTGCATCTGACCCACTTCCCTTCTTCCCAGCATTCTGTTCTCTCTACTCCACTCACTTAAGGGCTGGCCTATCAAATGGGCCAAGGCAGTTTTTTTTATTAACCAATGAAAGTAACTCCTCCATCAGAGTGGTATTACAATATCTATCTTTACAATTATTAAACACCTTTGATCTTATATTTTCTCAGTCTCTCTCACCCTGGAAAAAGCATGGGACAAATCCGGACTAGCTGAACATAGAGGACAATGAGGAATACTGAGAACTCAAGAACAATCGCAGTGGGTTTTTGATCCTACTGCACGTACTGGCTTTGGGGGAGCCTAGGCAGTTTGGATGCTCACCTTAGGAGACCTGGATAGAGGTGGGCGGTCCTTGGGCTTCCCACAGGTCAGGGAACCCTTATTGCTCTTAGAGCAGATGAGGGAGGGTGACGTGATCGGGGGAGGGGGAGGGAAATGGGAGGCGGTTGCGGGGAGGAGGCAGAAATCCTTAATAAATAAATAAATTAAAAAAAATTAAAAAAAATAAAACAGTAAAAAAAAGTAAAAAAAAGAAAATATGCAGTTTAACATTTGTCCAAATGTGCTCTGCATACCTCAGTGACAATCACCCAAATGAAGCTTATGTACCGACTCTTTTCATTAACACTTAAGATATCAAAATAAAATGTGAATCTATTCCCCAAACTCCTATGCTCTTTTGAAAGATTGTTTTAAGGCAAGAAGGAAGGCAGAGTTATGGAGTGTTAACTTAAGTAGAAATTGTTTTCTAACAAAGAATAACATGCTCTAGCCATATAAACTTGGGAATTCTGTTTAACATACACTTATCTGCACAATGGCTGTATAAGTTGGATAGAATCTTAAAATTGTGAAAATAAAATAATATAGTATGTGTAAGTTTATATTACAATGATGTTTTGCAAATTGAAACATTTCAAAGATTATATGTCTTGGTCTATATAATTCTTTTATTTATTGCTACATCATTTATTATTATACATTTTCATTTATCATAAAAGGATAGAAAAATAACATAAACACAGTGCATATAATCATATGAAATGAATAATATTAATCATTTATCATTTCATTTTTATAGAAAATTATTTTTAGAGTAGTTTTCAAAATTATAGATCATATGGTGTAGAGGTCATCTTTACTGAAGTCATGGATTGCTTAATTTCTGAGGAAATTCACCTCAAGATAGACGCTAGTTGTTTGTGAAGAAGGATAAATATTGAAAGGCAACCTTCGGCCAATATTCATAGACAAAGCATTGTTTCTTCTAGTATCACAGCTTTCTCATTAGCCTTTGATCAGATCGGGGCTCTCAAACCCTGTGGTGATCAGAATTTTAGTATCACTGACCAAAACTCCCTCCCTATCCACTCATTTCTTCTTGTTCTGTGTAGATGATAATCATTGCTTTAAAGTTAAATAACTAGTCTTTACTTAAACACTATTTCTTAAACGCATCCCCTTAATTAAAATTCACATGCTTTCTTTCTACCCCTCATTAGGAAAAAAAATAGGTATCTATAATGAAATAAGATAGAACGAAAACAACAAAGCCAGAATAAGACACAGAAATCAGTCTTAACCACAGTCTTTTTTTTTTTCTTCCAGGAAACAACAAAACCAATAATGTAGTCTTTAGGATCCAACAGATAAAAGTAGATATCAGGAAAAATATGAGGAAAATATTGCTGAAGAATTTTACTTGCTCCTTAACCTTTCTGCTCTACTCCAAAGCCATCTTAGAAGGGAGGGCAGAGCTTGTCACTACCTTTGACAGAGATCCCACATTGCAGGAAATACCAAGGAAGCACTATAAAGGCTATTACATCTATCTTTTCAAATTGCTACTGTTCTATGAAAAGAAAGTAGCAACAAAATGACTCCTAACGACATTCTGCTATACTGGTAGATCAGTGCCTTGTCCAGCCATCATCAGGAAACTTGTTGCTACAGTAGACGGAATCGAATCCAGAGATCGCAGCCATACATTATGCATAAAGGCTGAGACCATAAATGGGAAGTCTCTGTCTTCCTCCAATGCCTCCCACCTCAAGAACTCAGGGAACCCTGAAGGTGAGGATGTAGAAAGATTGTAAGAGTAAGAGAGGATGGAGGATACCAAGTAAACAATGTTTTCTAAACACAGGAGGGCATAAACACATATGAACTGGCAGAGACTGCGGCAACATGAGCAGTTCTGCATGGGTCTATGGTAGATGGGATTGCAGTGTGAGAGGAGAAGTAGACACAATCTCACAACTCTAACTTCTAAGCTATCTCCAATTGATAACCTCTCAAAAATGAAGTTCTTTCCAACAAGATCTTACTAAGGAAACAAACGACTCTTAGCCAAAAGTAGATAGCCAACACAAAGGGTGTGGATTCTGATCCACGGAAAAGGTCTCAAAGGAGTTTGGCAAGACTAAACTATAATCAGAATATATTGTATGAAAAACTATTTTCAATAAATGAAAAGTGATACTATCAATCTGCCACAGGCATCTACATATAGACTAGAAAGTTAAATATTTTTATAATTTTTAGAGAAAAATACAGGACTCATAACTTATAATGTTGATAAGTTTATTTCATTCGGCTATTTAAAATCAGGAGTGATGAATTTTAATAATTTTTTCTAGAAATCAATACATTTAGTTAAATACTAGCATATTATTATATTATTATGAGGTGTTATTGTCTCAGTAGAAATTAAGTCTCTAGCCTCTGTTTAGCAGTTAAGATAAAAGGGTTTAAACATATTTAATTAAAATAGGATCTTTAAAAATCAAATGCGTGGTCATAGATCATAGTGTGAGATTTTCATGAGAATTCTTTCTGCCTACAACTTTTGTACTATGGAACCGAAAATAAATGAGTTTTAATTCTTCAGAAAACTGCATATTCTTGCACAACAAGTTTTTCCTGCTAGAAGCATAATTTATGTATAAAAAACTTTATTCTCGGATATTTAAATTATACAAAATAAAGCGAATTAATGTGGGAATGAATCAGCTGTGTCCTGCAGGCTGCTACTGGGGGGTACACTGTGTAGTGTTTAGGCACATCCGGGAGATTAGGTTGAAAGTTGGTGCACGCCAGTTTGGAAGAGCATCCTGTGACCAGAAACAATTGTCACACTGGTTATAGAGCATGAAGAAGCCTGCTGGACACCCTAAGTGCAGACCTTTTGATTATTTAGCACTCACTATCTATTGAGAAATAAATGTTCTGTGGAAGGTAGACATAGTAAACAAAAACTCTCCTCTTTGTGCAACATAGAATATAGTGAAGAATAAAACAATAACTAAAAGAAAAGGATGTGATATTCCCTTGATGTATTTAGGACAATTCATAAATGCTAAATAATTGATTTTTTACTTTAATTTCCAAATAATATTAGAAATTATTTGATGGATCAGCTTTAATGTATATTATAAATTTGTAACATCAAGCAATTTACAATAATATATTCTTAGATTCATTATTCATTTACTATTGAAGAGAAGGATTGAGGCTCTACTATATTTTTAAATCATATTTTAGAGGACTTTTCTCATGCCTTGAAGCTGAATTGTTGTTTTCCTACATTTTGTTTCATTTCCATAGATATATTTGCAAGCATTTCAAGTGACAAAGGATCCTAGATTTAGTACTCACATGAACCATGAAAATTCAGCTATAACTCTCAAATATCTCTAATGAAAATTATCTTGGAAGCTCATATTTTGATAATAAGTTGGTATTCGAAAGATAAATGCCTATAGTGTTCCCTACTGTGCTCTAATGTGGAGCTGAGAACACTGTAAATAAATTCAAACTCTGGATAGTAACACACATTCAGTATTTTCTTGAATGCTTTGTTAGTGTGCCCTGAAGAAATGCAGGAGGCCAGCAGAGAAGCAATCAGCTAAAAGCCTGATTAAGCAAGGGAAGTTCAAGCAAGCGTTTCAAACACTCAAGATTGATCCCTGAAGTTTCTCAGAATGGGAGCTGCCTACAAACAATAAACCCACAGAGACAGACTCAAATATCAAATACAAAAGTGGGAATATCAATATGTCAGAAACGCAAAGAGTGAGGCATGATTCCAGCAATCTGAACAATGGAGTGGATGATTTAGAAGCCGTGCCTCTGCCATAGGGTAGCTTGTGCCCACTCTGCACCATCTGTGTACCCTGGAGCGATCCTGAACAAGTGAGATATGAACAGACTAAAAGATACAATAAGAAAGCAGGAAATGTGCTCTCTTTTTACTAGATCAACAGATTCCGGAAATATCACATTATTTACATATTTAAATATGTCAAAAGGGTGTGAAGCTATACTGTAAATTTTAGGAAATAATAGTTTCTCACTCTGTTAATTTTCAAAATCAATAAATTATTCTTGTTCAAAAATATTCAGAACCACTCACCGACCTTTCAGAAACATGATTGCATTCAGAGAAAAACAGTGACATGATTATAGTTAAAATAGTTTTAATATCAATGAAAATAGTTATATAATTATGATTTCCTGGCACCTTAAAGGTGGAAGGAAAAAATCCCTTAAATTTTGTAGCATTAGATTTGCACAAGTTTTTGTAGAAAATTCTAAGTAAAAACTTTTAGATAATTAAAAAAGAACCCTCTACTAAAAGTTAAGACATTTATACATCTTCAGTATGGAAACTATAAGAATATGCTTTACAATCCTCATGATTTGACCCAACTACTCCAAATAGTTATTAAGCAGTTCCAAAATAGGCATCTCCATCTTTACCACCACATGAAGTCCATATACACTCTAAGATTAAAAAAAACCCTAGCAATTACATAATTAGACTAAAACAGAAAGAAGTCTTCTCATTTATAGCTGTTCCCAAGAGGTACAGTTTTATTGATTGGAAGACATTACCTTGAGCAAGTTAAGTTACTTGGAAGAGATGCTTTTGAAATTATGGATTAGAGGACATGTCTCCAAAAGAAAGAGTATCCGTTTTTCCTATTTATGACAATTAATGCCTCAACAGCTCTGTCTAACCTCTGCTGATCATCAGAGGAATGACGGCTGTGAAAATAATTAGAATTTCTTTCTGATGTGTCAGAATTTCATTCAATACCTCTAAAGTCAAAGATTCTGTAATTGGAGTAAAATTCCTTTCTGTCAAATATGGTGTCACTTTCTCTGCTTCTCAGATGACGAGGACCATGCTTTGGTGGAAATAAATGTTTCAACAGCAAGAAGCCACCAGAGGTACCTTTGGAATGCAATTGCAGGCATTGTCTAGAGAACTTCTACCTATTGTGCACATAGAAACAATTTTTAATTTGGGTGATTCCTTATTTATATAAAAAATCTCAAATATATGCTATCTGAGTTGCTCCAACTGGTACTACCATGTAGCCCAGGGCATCTGGAACTCAGGACAATTCTTGTACCTTAAGCTAGTTTTAGTGCTTTCAATCATACAGTTCACAGTTCTTTTTGTTTTTAAGCTCTTCATCTGGCCGAGTGAAGATTACAGTCTTATATTCAGATTTAAAACTTCAACTAGGATTTTATCAGATTTATTCCAAAATCAGTTTTCATTATTATCATAAATACACATGGGTTTGCCTTTACAATTGAAGAAAGGCATGGACAATTTAAAAGTAACTTGGCTATTCTTTTCTGGGAGTTGAATGTATAATAAAGGCATTTGCTCAATGGTAGAGGGAGTTAAGGAACTTAAATGGGCAATTACTTTAAAGTAATGAGGGTTAAAATTCTGTACCAGATGAAGTTTCCAGATGGCATATAAACCAAGAGGCCAAAGATAGTTTGGTCCAGAATATGTCTTTGAAGGAGTTGTATGTGAACAGAGTTGCAGGGAAATGGCCATGTCATCACTGATAATAAACAAAATACTTACAGGCTCATGGGCCTCATAACCTAAATAGAAAAGATAAAAATAATAATTCCAGCCATCTGATCATGATATCACCAAGCATTTGACTAAGAAGAACATGGAAAA
This sequence comes from Microtus pennsylvanicus, assembly GCF_037038515.1. Classification (NCBI taxonomy): domain Eukaryota; kingdom Metazoa; phylum Chordata; class Mammalia; order Rodentia; family Cricetidae; genus Microtus; species Microtus pennsylvanicus. Next base: position 172,671,353 of record NC_134579.1, on the reverse strand, counting down.
ATTCAAAATTCCATTTTTAGCTTGAGAGATTATAAATACAAATAAAAAATACAGCATAAGTTGACTTTGCTTCTTCCAAAATATTTCACATATGTTTCAAGGGCAAATAAAGACCAAAGGAATAAAAATATCTACCTTTTATTTTAACAGATGGAGAAACTTGACACAATAAATGACTTAAATCTAGTACAAAGAAGTCCCTATATCAGTTAAATTTTGTTTTAACTAGAAAATGAGGAAATATGTCTATGGTTTTCTCTTTCTTTTTTAAGGCTAGTGCAAACTTGTCTAGAAAAATGTATCCATCAGATGTCTATGTTCTGTATACCACCAGAACAATATATTAGGGCAGAAAATTTTTAATTAGAATAAACAAAATGCACATTAGTGTACACTGGCTTCTGCGCTCTACCTGCATAGAACTTCTCAGGAATACTTATGAAACTAGTAAAGCAGAACAGGACTGGGAACAAAAAACAGAACAATTTTTTTTTTTTTGTCTCACATACTGGTGAGTATCTTCCTTATATAGATACATTTCTTGTCCCTGGAGATACTTTATAGTCTTGAACCCATAAAAAATCAAGGGAATGAAACATTTCCTTCCAAATATGTTACAGTTTAAATAGACTTGTACAGGAAAAGAGTTGGATATGTGTTATAGACTTCTTCCCTCAACTTCTCCAGTGGCAGCCGCTCTTATCTTCATCATACATTTATTAAACCTAAGAACTCATACAGGCAGGACCTTTCGATTCTATTTTATCCAGGCTTACATATTTCCTAGACTTGTGTATGTGCTATTTGAGAGTCATTGCTAGCTGTTTCAATGTCTACTTTGCGTGTATGCACATGGTGTCATCATATTTAAAGAACTGTGGTCAGGTATTTTCAATAGTTTCCCCTTAATTAGTGTTTGTTTTAGGAGTTCTTCTATTAGAAATGACCTTGTCGATACATATAAATTATGATCCTAGGTCACTTCCACTTCTTATTCCATCACTTCCTCAGCCACAGTGTCCCTACATCTTACTGATGGACTGTCAATGTTATTTCCTGGCTCTAGTTTCATTATCATAAGGTTTTATTTTGTAGTATTAAGGAATTATTGAAGTATCTACATAGAAACAAACTGGCCATGTTAGTCAGAAAATCAGTTAAGGGATTTTAATTCTCCTTCTCATTCCCCAGTCTTATAGGGTACAAAATTAAAATGCAAAACCAGTATTCTTCCTATATACAAATGGTAAACAGATTGAGAAAGAAATCATAAATACAACACTCTGTACAACAGCCTCTATAATATACAATATCATGGGGGTAACTCTAATCAAGCAATGTAAAGACTTTTGTGATTAAAAACTTCAAGATACTAAAGAAAGAGTAGAAGAACATACCAAAAGATGAAAAGAATCTTCCATGTGCATAGATCCATAGAGTTGATATAGGAAAAATGATACCTAGGCCAGGTGCATAGAAGAAAATTAAATTCTACTGTTCAGCAGAAGAAACCTATATAGCAGTAAAGAGACTCATTATAACATTTTGTTGTACTCACAGATCAATGCCTTACTTAGCATTCTCCTGCAGCAGATGAGAACAATTACAGGGACCCTCAGCCAGACTTTATGCAAAGAGTGAGAGCTCTTGGGGACATTCAGTCCTAAGTGGCTAGCTGCATACATTACATCCCTACTGAATTGCTGTCTCCAATTGATAACCACTTGGAGACGAAAGCAGTAGTTTTCTCTAAGGGAGTCTCACAGATGAAACAAGCCATTCTTAAGGGTAGGACCCGTGTCCAGTAGTAGATGGTGAAAACAAAACTCAATATAGTCTTTGAAGGTTCTTTTTACCTATCTGCAAATTCCTAGGAAGTTCTTACATATTAAATTAACCCATTTCTATTATTTTATATTTTACCGCAAGGCTCTTGGCCTACTGACAAGGTTCCATCTAGCAGCTCACCTCTTTCCCCTCTGGTGGTTAGATGGTACCTCTTGACTCCACCTTCTTTCTCCCTGCATTCCATTTAGTTTTCTATGCCTAACGCTATTCTGCTAAGCCATTGGCCAAAACAGCTTCTTTATTCATAAACCAATAAAAGTTACACATATACAGAAGGACTTCCCACACCATATATATTAATATATTCCACACCATTTTATCAATACTGAGTAATTTGAAAGGATAAAATGTAATAGCCCTTATAGTGCTTCCTTGGTATTTCCTGCAATGTATGATCTCTATCGAAGGTAGTGACAAGCTCTGCCCTCCCTCCTAGATGGTTTTAGAGTAGAGCAGAAAGGTTAAGGAGCAAGTAAAAGTCTTTAGCAATATTTTTCTCATATTTTTCCTGATATCTACTTTTATCTCTTGGATCCTAAAGACTACATTATTGGTTTTGTTGTTTCCTGGAAAATATAAAGACTGTGGTTAAGACTGCTTCCTGTGTTTTATTCTGGCTTCGTTGTTTTTGTTCTATCTTATTTCATTATCATGATTTAGATGCATATATTTTTATAATGAGGGATAGAAAGAAAACATGTGAATTTTGATGGGATGGGAGGTGGTTGGTTAGGATTTTGGTAGAACTGTGGAAAGGAAACCATAAACAGATTACACTGTATGAAAAAAAATCTATTTTCAACAAAAGAAAAAAGAATAAAGAAAGGAATCCAATGGAGCCACTGTGTGCTTCCAAGCACTGTCACAGAGTGTTCCAAATGTGAGACAGGCAGGTCAAGTTGACACAGTCGTAACATCAACTCATAACAGCTTCCCATCCATTTGGTTTATTTTGAACATAATGTATTTGGCTACATCAACTTTAACAGAATAATGGGAAGTTATTTTAAAATATGAAAAACATCTAAACTCATAACATTAGAGTTTGTTATTGTCCAAGGTTACAAATGTTAGTAAAGGAGACTTTCTTACACTTTGCAAAGAGGAATAACTGTACAAGGCCATAGATAAGTTCTGTGTAAGAACTACTTGCTAGTTCAGAATAAATTCCCCTCAAAAAAATCTAGAGGAAGGGTCTTCCATGGTAGCTAAAAGATCAAAGACATGTCAGGAATGAGAATTTGTTTACATAGATCCCAAAGGAGAAAGGAATCCAGAATAACCTAGTTTAGGGTGAGAAATGACTTCAGGGGAAGTTGAATCAGCCATAGTTATTTTAAATACTGTTAATAGACTAGGGTCTCTTTGTAGCTAAAATTAACTTTCACAATCTCACACCTGAAATTATGCTGGGAAAGGGTGGAAGCAACCAAGTCAGATAAAATTGCTGTGCAAGAATCCAGATAAAGAAAGACCCTGGACTCCTGCATAATTACAGCAGAAGTTATGCTACGTAAATCGAGAAATACTTTGAGTCAGTAGCATCCGCCTTCAGAAATAGTGTATGACATAGGATTATAGGTAAAAAATGGAGTAAATAGTGAGAGATGCCAAAGTACCTGGAAGATGAGCTTGGCAGTAACTCAACAGAATGTGAATGGAAGAGAGTTCAGAGAAAACTAGGTAATCTCTTGGGACTAATAAAGCTGTGGTATTAACAATGTATCCAGAAGGAAATAGTGAGCAATATATGCCAATAAATGTACTATACTTCTACAAACCACAAAAAGTATACAGACACTTTTTAAAAAGTAGTTTTTGGTGTTAGTATCTTAGAATCATTTGTGACTTATAGATTTATTATGTTCTGGAAACATTCTTAGGTCCTAAGTGGATGTCAGTGAAAAGTAATCAATGTAATGACTATTATATCTTAATGAAAATATATAGAGATTCCAAAAATAACTCAACAAAAATATTTTTAAAAGTTAATGCATGCATTAAGGAGTATGTGTGTACGGTGTAGAGAATTTAGTGTCACCTTGGGATGGTGTGGAAATCGTTACTATGTGGCCCACAGGAATGCTTATCCAGATACTGATATACAATAATGGGAGTTTCAGAGAAACTTAATCAGAATTTGTAATATGTACTAAGAGCTTCCTATTTCTATGTGAATATTACCTGTAATTTTAATTCCAATTGGGAATGCAGCCCCAATGGGAAAGGCTATAAAGCCCATACCTCAATCTGTATCTAATGCTGAGATGCCATATTAGTACATGTCCACTCAATTCTGTCACTCATATTTAATCTGTTCAGTTCTCATCCATGGCCTGTTGTAGTAAAAACATCAATAATTACGATTTTTTTTCTGTCACCAGCGATATAAGAAATAAAGTAGAAAGTTGAAAATAGGGGCATTTTGGAATAAAGTTATAGGTGACAGAATGTGTGTGTGTGTGTGTGTGTGTGTGTGTGTGTGTGTGTGTGTGTGTGCATCTGAAGTACCTTTGGATTAGGTTGTAATTATGGGAATGGTGGATATGAAAATGCACTGAGCATGTGCTGCTTCAGATGATTGTTCCAAATGCTTTATATTATTAACTATTTAATCACTATAAAACTCTAAGAAATATATGCATATTTTATTATAATTCTATAGATGTAGAATGTTGGACTAAAGAATTAAAAAACTTTTTAAATTTAAGATGCTAGTACGTAAGATGGCTGTGGTACACTCTTACCTACCACAGACCCTCAAATTCCTAACTTTCAGAGGAGAATAGCCAGCTCTAGTTCCACATAAGATTCTTGTGAATCCCTTTTGTCTGCTCTCTGCACTTGCTAAAATAGTCTGCAGCCTAGGAGAAAGCAGGTCTCAATTACAGCCCCAGCCATTTCATCAGGAAACACAATACCAACCGACTTTCCGTAAGATCAAAGCGCTAGGCTCTCAAACATTAAAAATAAACTGCAGAAGCTGAAAAAGCTTTTTGTTTGAAATGCTGTATGTTGAAATAAAATAGAACCCTACAATTCTTACTAAACAAGAACACTGTATTAATAAGGGTAGAAAGCTGAATTCTAGGGAGAGGTTCAGCCACACCATATGGCATTGATGGAAGCATTTTAATAACATGCCAGTCTTCTCTGTGGTGAAATTAGTGTTTTCGAGGGCATGGTAGCTAGATTTACCTGAAGAAGCCTAATAAAACTGCTGACTTATTTGACAACATTGAATGAACAGCAGAAAAGGAAGGCACTTACTACTCATAGTGATGGTTTTAGGAAAGTTTTTGTCAGGTTTTGTGGATGTTCGATACAGTCTCCACATGCCCAAAACAACAGAGAAAAATGGCAAAGAATACCCAGAAATTTAAAAAGGAATGCTTGGGCCGAAGTGTATCAAATTACAAAATTTAAAAACAGCTGCAACATCCACAAAAACAAAAGCAAGTATGCTCACCAAGAGTGGTCATGTCGTATAAGAAACAACAGTGCAGCTATTTATTCAGATAAAAACATAGAAATAAAGTTAAAGATCATAATCTTTAGTTAGATCTCTGGATTTCCTCAGCAACATTGGTAGTACTATATCCCTTGAGGAAACTTTTTTTACAATTTCTGTGCTATTATTTTTTGCTTCCCACAGTTTTAAATTGATAATACTGTTTTTTAACGGTTTTCTTTTTTTTTTAATTTATTTATTTATTAAAGATTTCTGTCTCTTCCCCGCCACCGCCTCCCATTTCCCTCCCCCTCCCCCAATTAAGTCTCCCCCCAGCCCGAAAAGCAATCAGGGTTCCCTGTCCTGTGGGAAGTCCAAGGAACCCCCACCTCCATCCAGGTCTAGTAAGGTGAGCATCCAGACTGCCTAGGCTCCCACAAAGCCAGTGCGTGCAGTAGGATCAGAAACCCATTGCCATTGTTCTTGAGTTCTCAGTAGTCCTCATTGTTTATCTTTTCACCTTTGCACATGTCCAACGTTGTATATATGCAATACAAAGAAATATTTAGAAAAGTTAGTATTATTAAAAATTATTTTATAAATTTGGCTTTACAAAAGCACTGTTACAAAGCTGTCTTTCTGTTTAAGCAAGTGATGGCCATTTGTTCACAGGAATCCGTGACAAAGTTTTGTGGATTTGGGCTGTGGGTGACTGATCATACATTCTGAACCACAGCATTTGGTTCTTGTTTTCTTACATAGTTTAATTTATTATATAAAGTTAACTATGGAATGTTCTATTGTGTTTTAAAATTTTTGTCAAATAAATTCCCTTCTGAAACAAAAACAAATCTTTTAATTTTTACATTGCTTTTTGTAGAATAATGCTTTCTGGATTTTGCAGTTCCAAGAGTTTTAACTCAGAGTTTTTATTTTTCTAGATTTTCTTTTCATTAGTTCTTTTAGAATTTCATGGAATATATTTCTATTGCATTCTCTCATATTCACACTTGTCTCTTTTTTTGGATTTCTTTTTTTCTAATTTATTTATTTATTAAAGATTTCTGCCTCCTCCCCTCCACCGCCTCCCATATCCCTCCCCCTCCCCTAATCAAGTCCCCCTCCCTCATCAGCCCGATGAGCAGTCCTGGTTCCCTGCCTTGTGGGAAGTCCAAGGACCTCCCACCTCCTTCCAGGTCTAGTAAGGTGAGCAACCAAACTGCCTAGGCTCCTACAAAGCCAGTACATGCAGTAGGATCAAAAACCAGTGTCATTGATCTTGACTTCTCAGCAGTCCTCATTGTCCGCTATGTTCAGCGAGTCTGGTTTTATCCCATGCTTTTTCAGACCCAGTCCAGCTGGCCTTGGTGAGTTCCCGATAGATCATCTCCAATGTCCCAGTACTTGTCTCTTATGTACTGACACAATTCTATATCTTTTTGTTACACTATTTGTACATGTGTGTATATATGTACATACTTATAAACAAAAAACATCACAGATTAAGATTAGCCAGATCCAACCTCTGTACATCTCAATGAACTTTCTGTGAAAGTGGTATGATCGTTCTTAAGTTATAGAGCCTCACACTCAGTTTTGTATATTTAATAACAAATACATTTTATGCATTTATGTACCACCAAAATAAAAAACCTAAATCAGAGTTAAAACTAAAAGAATAATTAACCTCAAATTTTTTGCACCTCAACTGTCCAGTATCTACATTCAGTACTTCCCCATTTACCCTTCTTGTTCTCTAGTCTACATGTTTTTTGTTTGTTTGTTTGTTTTATTTCTATCAGTCCTGAACATCACTATTCAAATAATCTTGGATATGTAGCCTTCCACTGGAGCCTGGTCAATTTACCAAGAATTGCACTCTTAAAGAAAAGACTGACTCTTTCTCTCCTAGAAGCTATCAATTGCCAATTGTTTGCCAGCTACATTGGAGGAACGTGAACTGATCTCAGCTCTCCATGCTGGAATTTTTGTCTGTCTTCTGCTTGCACAATCCTGTGGATGCTGTCAAAACTGCTGTGAACTCTTATGTACCAGGGCTCTTCTGTGTCCAGACAATACTGTGTTCTCCTAGTTATCTGCCTTCTAGGACTCTTACACCTTTTCCATGTGCTCTTCCCAAACTGACCCTTAAGATTTGGGAGGCAGAGTGTCGTGTAGACATCCCATGGATGGTTGAGAGCTCCACAGTCTCTTCTTCTCTGCCCACAAACACTTATGGGTCTCTGTGTTAATAACAATCTATTTTAGGTAGAAATTTCTTTAAATGGTAATGGGATATTTACAAATCTATGGGTATGAGGATGAGAAATTAAGAATCAATCTAATCTATAGTGATATTTTATTTACATTTTATAAACAAAGTTTGCCTGAAGACCAAGGAGACAAAACAAAGCCTCTAGAGACCAGGCTGGGATGTCATACGTTTTTAATCCCAGAATTGCAAAGCAGAGGCAGATAGATTTCTACAAGTTCCAGGTCACCCTGGACAAGAGCAATGAAGAAACAGAATCAGGTTGTGTTGGCTCACACCTTTAATCCCAGTACTAGGGAGTCACATGCCTTTAATCCCAGAACTAGAGTGGACTATAGGGTGGGATGAGACAGGAACTTGTTCTCTTTCTATCTGAGGATATCTTAGAGGTGAAAGCTCTCTAGTGGCTTGGTTGCTTTGCTCTTTTGATCTTCAGGTTCACCCCCAATATCGGTTTCTGGGTTTTTATTATTTGTGCTACATTTATCTAACAGAATACCTCTCCGCATTGCACTGATATCATGAAGAAATAGATAGCCTACAAGACTCACGCATGAAGGGAAGCGTTTACTGTGCCTAGAACTTTTATCAACTCAGTGTCAATTCTGAGAAATAATCTAATTAATGTAATGAATATAAGGGAATAAAAGAGAGTAATTGGAGAAAAAAGGAAGTAGAGACTTCTTTTAAAAATATTGGAATTATTTTTACTACAAAGTTGATTAAATGCTCCAAAATGGCTATTAATAAGGCAATTGTAAATTATCTTAAAGATAGAAAATGACTTTAGGGTTACAATAAGTGCTATTACTAAAAGTAGACCAGATTTTATGTTCTAGAGGGACAGTGACATCACTTTCCTCTGTGATTTTGTAAGAAGAGATACATTGACTTAGGGTGATGGGCATATTGAATATCTGTTCAGAATAAGTATCATCCATCACTTAGTGCATACAAAGCAGATACTCTTAATAGATTTTTATTTAGTCAGAGACATTTTTAAGTACAGTACTCTTAGTCAGGCTACACCAAAAAGTCTCCTTTTAGGAGTGTAAATCAGGAGCATCTTCAAAACTTTCCATATGCTATCATTGACAGCATATACTTAAAGCACAGTAGAAACGTATATTAAACAAAGAAAATGTGTGCAGGAATATCAGAATGAAGAAAAGCATGAGAAACTGTATTTAAATTCTTTACTGAATGGTGCCCCATTCTTCCAGTATTTGTCACCACTGATTTTTCCAAGTAGATTCAACTTTATTCTCCATTGAACATTAGATGTGACAGGTTCATTAAAATGGCTTGTGAAGATCCTTGGGAAATCTTTCAGACATCTGAATAAATAAGCAATCTCTTAAATTATAGATATGTAGCTTTGATAAGTTCACTTTCACAAGCTCTACCTCTTCTGGTCCCATGGTACAAACTCAGCTTAAGGCACTTAAAGTTAACATGGCAGAAAAAAAATAATGGAATTCATGAAATGTTCCAATAGATTGTAGTATACTACAGGCTGAGATGGAATATTATTTATTGGGAAACATGAACATGCTTCATTTAATTGAATGAGCAAGAAGAGGCAAAGCTGTAGATATGTGAGCTGATAGCACAGCAGGAAGGGAAATAAGCTGGAAAGGCATTGGGTTAAATGTCCAGAGCACTGTGGTGTGAGCCATGTTGACAGATTGAGCAGTGTCAGGCAAACGTGATCTTAAGGATGCAACCTGTACCTTGGGGAATGCTAAGCAGAGCATAGTGGAAATCTCTTTTGTCACCGCATCTTACTCCTTCATTTTAACCAGCAGTTCCATAGGGAAAAACAAGATTGTATCTAGGAATTTGGGGTTGTCACCCTGATTTCAACACTTTTGTGCAGCTACTTGAATATAAAGTATGTGTCCATAATCCCTATTCAAGTCCACATCCAATTCAACCTATAGATGTGTGTATTGTCAGTACAATCAGCAAGATGACAAGGAGGACAAGTTTAAAATATCAAAGTAGCATTTTCTAAAATGAGCACAACATATAGATTCATTTTATCCTTTTAAATCCTGGTCTAGCAAATGATATAAAGGTTTGCAATGAGGTGCTAGAAGGAAGATTCCAGAATACAAAGGCAGAGACTTCACTGTAGGAAGCAGGAAGTGCAGTAGCTATATATTTCATGAAATGCATTCTGAATGGATTCAAACGTAGAATAGCTGATTATGAGAGTAGAAATAGTATAAAGGACAGGTGCTACTTAAGCACTGCATGTTCTTTACAGGTGCGGAAATACCACAGAAAACCAAATAAACATGTCTTTTTTTTTCTTTTTTAATTTATTTATTTATCAAGGGTTTCTGCCTCCTCCCCGCAACCGCCTCCCATTTCCCTCCCCCTCCCCAGATCAAGTCACCCTCCCTCATCTGCTCAAAGAGCAATCAGGGTTCCCTCACCTGTGGGAAGTCCAAGGACCGCCCACCTCTATCCAGGTCTCCTAAGGTGAGCATCCAAACTGCCTAGGCTCCCCCAAAGCCAGTACGTGCAGTAGGATCAAAAACCCACGGCAATTGTTCTTGAGTTCTCAGTATTCCTCATTGTCCTCTATGTTCAGCTAGTCCAATTTATCCCATGCTTTTTCAGACCCAGGCCAGCTGGCCTTGGTGAGTTCCCGATAGAACATCCCCATTGTCTCAGTGTGTGGGTGCACCCCTCGCGGTCCTGAGTTCCTTGCTCGTGCTCCGTCTCCTTCTGCTCCTGATTTGGACCTTGAGATTTCTGTCCGGTGCTCCAATGTGGGTCTCTGTCTCTGTCTCCTTTCATCACCTGAATAAGTAGTTAGAAGTTTAAATTGGAGCCCGTATGAACAGATGAACAAATAATCACATCAGAGGGAGTGAACACCAATGGGAATCAAAGACAAGTGATAAACACATAGACATATATTCATTATTAAAGACAGGTCAACATGGAAGAGGGGAATTTGCTGGAGCCCAGGATTAGACAAAGTAGAGGCAACTAAGGAATGCTGAGGGCATGAGGAATAGTGTCTCTCAAGGAAGAGCACAAAGTTTGGCTAGCAACACAGATGGTCAGTCCTAAAGACAAATTATAAGTAACATTGCATGGACTGAGTAAGTTGTATTTATATATTTAGGAAAATGTAACAACAAATAATGAAGAGGTCACAAATTTGAGAGAGAGAACAAGGGTGGGATGCATGGGAGAGAAAGGAGAGCGAAGGAAAGAGGAAAGTTAATGTGAATTTGAGCATATGTATATCAGTTATAACAAACTTACTCCACTATTATTTTTTATATGTTATGAGAAGCTTATTACCCCCTTTTCTCTTACAAGTGGTGCTCCGGTAAAGATCTTTCTATAACATAATAAATAAAAGGGTACTTTAAAATTAGGCATTTGATAGTTATGCATTTATTCCGATTTTTACTAGAAGAAAAGTATTTTAATATATTACACAATTAATTCATGGGCCACCCAATAGTTTTCATTCAAAAACAAAAGCTTGAAATGATTTACAATGTATATCATAACACAAGATACTTCCTATATGATGCAACCTAAGGGTACAATTATTCTTTTGTCCGTTTTGTACATTTTGACATTTTGATTTGCACAATTTTCCATTACATTTTTGTTTTCTCTGTACATAAACTGATACATAAACTGATAATGACTCTAATGTTTATAAATTTTAATTTGAAAATGCAAACTGTATGCTCAACACTGAACAATGAAAAGAAAACAATGCAGTCAGAGAAATAATTAGAAAAAGACAGAGACTGTTTTCCAAAATCCATGAGATAGACAACAAATATGTGAAACCGTTCGGCTTTATTATCCATTAGAGAGATGCAAATTACAACTATAACATCATACATACTCTAACAAAAATGCTAAACTAAGAATGTTTACAATCAGTTCTGGCAAGGGTTTTAATAAACTGAATTATTCATTCAGTGATGGTGAAACTACAAAATAGTACAAACATTGTGACAAACAGGTTAATAATTATAAGGCTTAAGTTTGACTATCAACTTCAAGGGGTAAAGAAGAGTGTAGCAGACATGTCTTTTGATGTGAGTGATACCATCTGATGATCTGGGTTCCAGACTCTATAAGGAGAAGCAAGCAGCACATTTTCTCTCTGCTTCCTGACTGCAACCACCATGTGACCAGTTATCTAAGACTCCTGCTAGCACATCTAGACCTATTATCCCTCCCCTAGCTATGGTTACAAAGCAGAGGAACACCTTTACTATTTCAAGTTTAGACTCTGTATGAATGCGAAAACCCATACTAAAGACTTGTGAAAATGTTTTTACATGAATACAGGCTTTTATTTCTATGGGATATAGTGAGTATTGTGGTACTTGAGGATTACATTTTAAGAAAAAAATATATTATTTTAATTAACTTTTCCATTGCTATCACAAAGTACCCCTAAAACATGAGTAGAGATAAATGATTATTTTAAGGTGTATATAACAACACTCTTCTCAATTATATAAACAACAGTTTTCATTCAGCTTATTTAAGTAGTGAGAGTGTTAATCTTTTATTGCAATAGATGTTGTAATGTGCATGTTCTTCCTTAAATTCCATTTTACAGGTATTTTTAAAATTTAAATTTATAAACATTAAATACTCTTTAGTAGGTGATATCAAACAAATTGTCATTTAACTTAGCAATGAAAAAAGTAATACTGAATTAATACAATCAACAGCTTGACTTAAATGTTAAAATTATATGGAATAAAGAAAGACACTCCAAAGAGTCCTTTTTTATATATTATTCCACACAAATGATATTCGAGAAAGGAAATTTCATCAAAAATAAAGGGTAGTGGCTTTAACAGTCTAGGAAAAAAGATAAATGAATATACAAATAAAGGCCATATAAAGATCTAGTTGACCATGTAAATCCTCTAAGTGTCAACATTTCAATAGCCCTGTATTCCTTGTATAGCAAAATTACAACATACTATCAGAAAGAAGGGAACTGAGGCTGGTGGTTCTTGGATAGCAGATACCAAAATCTGACTCCCATTCTATTACTTAAAAATACACTTGAAAATCTGCAATGACTTTAAATTAATGATCAACTGGAACTGTTATCACACACAGCCCTCTGTACATAGTTGTACTTAAAAAGTTACATTTGAACAAATCTATTGACTTCAACATTAATCAGAGAATGTCTTTCAAAGTCTAGAACTTGCTATATCCCTAAAAGTATAAAACATCTAGAAAAAAATGGAGAAACAAATATGTTTAAAGATTTCTATTATCTTAATACTCAAAAATACCACAAATAGACATTGTACATCTTTCGCCTTCTGCAATAGTCAAATATGTGTTCTTTATAGTCTATAATTAATTAATAGAATAGTCACATATATTTGAAAACATGAATGGTATGAGGTTATCTATGTTTTGTTTTTTCAGAGAATCTGTGGACATGAAAAGATTGTATGTTTATAATTTCCTTGTAGGACATAGTGAAATGAGCTAGAACTACTTGGAGCTTCTTCCCCACTGTTGAGCTTGCACAGTATTGGAAAGTCCTATGCAAATTGCTCAAAAGGAAAGGTAATGGTTTTACCCAGGTGTGAACCCTACCAACTATGAGCGAGACTGACTGCCCAGGCTTGCTGTGACTACTGATACAACAGTAGAATAACTTTTATGAGGTAATCAACCACTTTCAGTCCCCAGAAGGAGTTCATGACCTGTAGGGTGATAGATGAGTGCTCATTTCTTTGGAGGATATTTATATTACTTTTGTTAAGGCACAGGGAACATTGTAGAAGAAGGAGCAGAAAAAGGCAACATATGGAAGATAAGGAAGAGAGAAAAAGGCTTTTATCTGAAAAGTCATTATAATCATGATCATTTATCAAACAAGTCTTTCTGCAGGGAGCCTAAGACTCTGTTTGCCAACAGTCATCCATGGATCAAAGAGGGGTTCACAGGACCCTACCTGGCCCTACTACTTGTTCTTGATGGTTTATGGAAAGAAACCATCAATTTCAGTTATCATCTACTAATGACCTCAACAGGCTCAAAGGACAGTTCCAAATTCATGATCTCACTGACTACCTTGGTTAAATTCAGAGAACCACAAAAATGGGAGAGTTGGGGGAGGGGAAGAGGTTGACTGAGTTGCAAATGATGTAAAAGCTGGTTGGGTGCTCAACAAAATCAGAAGGCGTTGCATGCAAATTGCATCTAGTTTGTCAAAGTACATGTTTATTAAAAGTTATTTATAAAATTGTGTGTTCGTCTGCATCAACATGGCAATGATTCATTGGATTTATTTTTTAAAATGGTGCACATGAACTGAAAAGAAAAAAACCTCAATGGTCTTACAAACTAAATAAAATGACCAGTGTGAATGCATGTATCTCACTATGAAAGTGATTTCTTCAACTTTAGGAAAAGTTTTTGTGGTATTTTGTTGTACATGAGAACACTATTCAGTTCTTGAAACTGCAAACCTCCAAGGCTTTGAGTTATTTTTTAAAGACTGCACAGTCAACCAGAAATATGATTTCAGAGGCCTTGTGGAGATGTTTTCAAACTCATCTTGTCTGCACTTTAATATAAATGGAAATATTTTATCATTGGTTTGACATTTAAAATACATCTTAGCTGGATAAAAACATATGAATTACAAACTTTTCTCTGTCAAACCTATAAATCTTCTCCTACCAAAGTCTTGTATTTGTTGTAAAATGAGACTAGATTTACAATGATTTGTATTTTTGTAGAGATAAGCAGAGTTTTCTACCTGAATGAATGAGTTGGCTTTTGTTTTTTCCTAAAATAGAAAATATCTCAAGTGTTTGCTAGCTTTAGGTTTCATCTCATGATTTTTTTCTTACAACAATGTAATTTTTATCTGTATCATGAGTTCTATAAAGGATTACAAACAGATCTGTTTTGTATTACTGCTTCTGTGATTATTTTAGTATTATCTCAGGAACTGTGGCAACTCCTAGATTAAATCTTTCTTTCAGACTCCATATATGCCATATCATCTGTTATTGTTTTGATACTTTTTCTCATCCATTCTGGAAGAGTGACGTTGGGAGGAAGATTTGCCATTCTTTGCACAATGTCTGTATGATTTGCTAGTCGCTATTCCGCTCTTGTACTTCTCGTTCTACAAAAACAAGTGTGCTGAAATTTCACTGAGCTACATTCCTAGCCCTTAAGGTCTTACTGGCAAATTGTCAATGGGTTGTGTCCCGAAGATCATTAGTTTTACTCCTTATATTAATTTGTGAAATACTGCATTGGAGATAGTAAGAAAACTTAGAATTTGTTTCTAATATCAGTTTTAGAAGGAGGTCCAGACTATCAAGCTTCTGATGTTATTGTGATCTTGAGGATTTGGAGGATAACAGGATCAGTGAAAGCTATTTAAGTCCCTTTTCACTTAAATTCATATATGGTAGTCATATAATCCTATGTAGTATATATTATCTTTGACATTTCATACATATTCATATATATTTCTTTATGATATATGTCATTCTTTGATTAAATCTCCCTGCCTTCGCTCTTTCCCAATACTACCAAATGCCTCTTCCTAGAGCTCCTCCTATTTTCATGCCTGTTTTCTGTGGCCCACTTTGAAGTTCCAATTTGTGGTGGTTTGAATGACAAATGATACCCATAATCTCATTTATTTGAATGTTTGTCTCCTTTTGTGAAATATTACTTTAAACATGTAAATTTTGTCATAATCAATTGTGCTACATTTGTTGAATTATATAAAGCTGTGTTGCTTTTTTTATGTTGCATTTGTTTAATTATGTAAGAGGTGTTGTTTTACTATGGCACCTGATTGGTCCAATAAAAAGCTGAATGAATAGCAAATATCTAGGCAGTAGAGGGATATGTGAGGCTGGCAGACAGAAAGAATAAGTAAGAGGAGAGAGAAGGTAAAGAAAAGAGAAGAGAAATAGGGAAAAAGAAAGGAACGTGTCCAGGGCCAGTCAGGCAACACCAGCCAGTCAGGCAGTACCAACCAGCCAGTCAGACATAGAATAGGACATACAGAATGAAAGAAAGGTAAAAAGCCATTAGACCAAAACATAAATGAAGAGAAACAGGTTAATTTAAGCAAAAGAAAAAAAAGCTGGCTATAAATGAGCCTAAGATAAGGCTGAGCATTCATAACTATTAAGAAGCCTCCTTGTCATGACTTGGGAACTTGTTGATGGACCAAAGGAAAGCCTACTAGACGTGCCCAGTTTAGGAAGGACTAGGAGGTGTGGTCTTATTAGAGAAGGCTTGCACCGGAGGGTGGGCTTTGATGCTTCAGAACACATAACAGGTTCAGTCACATTCATTGTCTCTGCCATGCAGATCAGATGTAAATTCTCAGATACTGCCCCATCACTGTGCTTGTTTGCCTGACTTCACACTCTCTGCCATGCTGATCAAGAACTTACATCTGAAACTGTAAGCAAGTCTCAAATTGTTTCCTTTATAAGTTGATTTACTCATGGTGTCTCTTCATAGCAATAGAATGGTAACAAGACACATAGCAAAGACTCACATCCTTGGTAGTATTGAACAGAGCCTCTGCCGAATTCTCATTATTTTCTGTCATTTTTCTCAGCTAAGAACTTCTGCTGTGGATTTTTGTGGACATACTAAATGATCTCTTGCAAGAACAGAGACTTCATGGAAATGTATCCCCTCCTTAATTCCACTTCTACTTATTCTAAGCACTGTGGTATAGCCAATTGAAGAAGGACACACTTAAAAGAAATCCCACACTAGCTCAGAACTGAGAATAATAGAGGGTTATTATTTAGGGCTAGACTCACAGGTCACAATCCTCTGCTGGAATGGAGAACAGCAACCGAATCTTGCAGTCTGAAAAGAGACCGGACACATGCCTTACATCAGCAGCATAAATAGTACAAGAGGCCATGCCTAAGTGGGCGGGTATCTTTAAGGCTACTGAAAGTAGGAATTCCTACAGCAGCCAATGACTGACTGGTGTTTTGAGATCAACAGCTCTGATTATTTCCATGTTCCAGAAGTCCACCATGGATCAGAAAACTTGTTAACCTGTATTTCTGCAATAAATCATGTTTTCTTTATGATGTATTGGGTATCTGTCTTACAGAGCATAATTTAAGGGATTGGAATATTTTGGACTTTGGTTATAAATTAAAAATCATAAATATTGTCTACAGAATGATAATTACATTCAGAATATCTGGAGAAGGATTTTAGAATGTGTTTTAAGAAGCAACTCAAATAATCAAGACAACTCCACATTTAATAATAAAAAACTTGTTCCCTCCTATAGCTTTCCTCTTTAACTAACTTCCCTTGGTCTGTGGATTATAGCTTGATTAGCTTGATTATCATTTACTTAACAGTGAATATCCACTTATAATTGAATAAATGCATACCATATTTGTATTTCTGGTTCTGGGTTACTTCATTAGGATGACTTTTTAGTTGTATTTGCCTGAAAATGAAATGCCTCAGTTCACAAACCCAGAGAAGCTAGGTAACAGAGAGAACCCTAGGAAAGCACACAAGGATCCCTCATGGAAGGGGAACTGGACAAGATCTCTTGAGAAAATTAGAAGTGGAGGAGGAGAATGGAAGGAAGGAGGAGAACATGAGGGAATGGGATAGTTGAGATGGGTGAAGAACAGAGAGAAAGAGCAAAGAAGGAGATATCTTGATTGAGGGAAACAGTATGGGGTTAGCAAGATATCTGGCACTAGGGAAATTCTCAGGATTCCCCAAGAATGGTCCCAGCTAAGACTCTAAACAATAGTGGAGATGATACCTGAACTGGGCCTCCCCTGTAATCCAGTTGATGACTACCTTAAATGTCCTCATAGAACCTTCATTCAGCATTGACGAAAGCAGATCCAGAGATCTATAGCTAAGCACTAAGCCGAGATTCCAGAGACCATTCCAAGAGATGGAGAGTGATAATATGAGCAAAGGAGTCATGGTCATAATGGGGATACCCTTAGAAACAGCTGACCTGAGTGAGTGGGAACTCATTGGATCTGAACTGATAGTGGAGGAATATCTTGCTCAATTTAGACATAGGGGGGCCTTGGTCCTGCCTCAAAGTGCTGTGTCAGACTTTGTTGGCTCTCTGAGGATTAAATAGGGTGCTGGGGTAGGGGGAAGGAGGGGGAAGTGGGAGGAGGGGTGGGAGTTAGGTATATAAAACTGGAAAAGATTGATTAAAAATGGATTTAATTAAAAAATACACAGTGATACTTCATTTGTGTAAATATATATATTTTCTTTATCCATGCTGAGGGATACCTAGGTTATTTCCAGTTTCTGGCTATTACAAATAAAACCGTACTGAGCATAGATAAGCAAGTGTCTTGTGGTAGTATGGAGCATACCTTGGGTAAATGTCCAAGAGTGGAAGAGCTGGATGTGGAGGTAGAAAAATTCCCAATTTTCTGAGCAACTACCACATTGATTTCCACTGAAGTTGTAAAAGTTTGTATTCCCACCAACAGTGAAGAAGTTCTTGCCTTGATCCATATCCTTGCCATACTGGGCTGTCATTTATGTTATTGATATTAGCCATTGTGAAGGCATAAAATAGAATCTCAAAGTTTTGATTTGTATTTCCCTGATGGATAAGGATGGTGAACATTTCCATAAGTGTTTCTCAGCAATTTGAGTTCTCTATTAAGAATTCTCTGTTGAGATCTATACCCTGGATGACTTGGTCTGTAGATGTCTAGTTTCTCAAGTTCTTTATATAATTTGGGTATTTGCACCTGTCAGATGTGGGATTGCCATTTTGTTTTACTGATCATATCCTTTGATTTACAGGAGTTTTTCAGTTTTATGAAACTCCATTTAATCAGAGTGCCTGTGCTAATGGTTCTCTATTCAGAAAGTTGTCTTCTGTGTCAATGTGTTCAAGGCTACTCCCCATTCCTCTGTCAGGTTCAATATGTATGGTTTTACATTGAAGTTTGGGATCCACTTGGACTTTAGTTCTGTAGAGAATGGTAAATATGGATCTATTAACATCATTCTACATGCAGGCATACAGTTTGACGGGTATGCCTTATTGAAGATGATTTTTTTTCCTGTTTTTTTTTTTTTTTTTGATTCTCAAAAATCAAGTGTCCATGGGTATGTGAATAAATTTCTGGATCTTCAGTTTGATTCCATTGATCAATATGTCTCTCATGCCAATAAAATGCAGATTTTGCCCAAAGATCTGTAATACTACTTGAAATAAAAAATGGTGCTCTCTGGGAAGAGCAAATAGGACAGATTCTGTGGGTGGACTGGGGGCAAGTGAGGACTGTGGCTGGAGAGACATGTTAGGGAGTATGGAGGGAGAGAAAGTTCAGGAAAAGATGGGTAGAATTTGTGAGTATTTGGATGGTATGGAAACCTAGGGCAATGGAAACTTCCTGGATTCTATAAGGGTGACCCTAGTGAGGAATTCTAGAAATGGAGAATACATCATCTGTACTGGCTTCCTTTCAGAGACAGGAAAACTTTAACTCCTGGGATAAATCAAGGCTCATGGTCAAACAGAAACCCAAAGACTTTTAAATCTCCAACACTGAATCACCACATAAAGGTCATGTCTTAATTGTGTAAGTATTATTTGAATTGGAAAACATTATAATTCTAGAGTGCTTATTCTACATTTATTCACAAAAAGTGATCATTACTCTACCAAGAGGGATTATTCAGCTTAAAAATTCCGCAAATTGAAACTGATTTTTATATTTATCTTGATTGAGAGGAAGAAATACCTTAAAATTCATATATGCAGTGAAATGCAGTGAAAACTACTAATAACATCCCTAATTTTACTTTAAAATTTCTAGTTATTATAAAATTGTTTATAATATTGGCCCTAAAATAGAATTGGAAATGTTCTTTGTTCAAAGAGTTCTTGTTTCAAGTACTTAGAAGGAATAAATTTCAAAACTTAGGTAGTTCTTATATTTCCATAAAGGTTTAGAACAAGCTGTCTTTAGTAACTATGTTTGACATGTACTGGAAGATTAAGATGTGTGATCATCCTTCTGTAACTGGATTTTATTGAAATCCCAGTCCCTCAAATTGAGACTTTATTTTTCTTGTCACAGAGAATTCTTCTATAAAGAAGCATCCACTGTGCTAGGCTATTCTCTTAACTATATCACAACATTGTTAATATTGTGTTAATATTTATATTAATATAAATATTGGGAAAGATAATTGAAATAAGCTAAAAGAAAAGACAAAAATATGAATTTTCTTCCTCACAATGTAGTTTCCAGCATTGTAATGTTTTATGGCACCTATACCATCACCTTCTCTGGTTCTGTTCTGAAAGTACAATATAACTGAAGACATAATTAGTCTGTAGTAACATATCTACACATGTAGGCTTAGGTTTAGAGAGTCATTTCTCTCATTTCAAATACTTCCCTAACAAACTTATTTGAAAAGTATTTATTTATTTCTTATTTCTGTCCAGGTGCATGTGCATGCACTATGTGCTTGCAGGAGGTCTTGAAGCCAGGGCATGAGCAAGATCCCTTTGAACTGGAGTAGCAAATGGTCTTGAGCTTCAGTGTAGTTGCTAATGACCAAACTCGAGTCCTCTTCATGAACAGTAATGATTCTTAATCAATGGGACATCTCCCCATCTTCTTAGGATTGACTTCTACTCAGTAAATTAGAAAATCTTACTGGCTAAAGTAAC
Organism: Microtus pennsylvanicus; assembly: GCF_037038515.1. NCBI lineage: Eukaryota > Metazoa > Chordata > Mammalia > Rodentia > Cricetidae > Microtus > Microtus pennsylvanicus. Next base: position 172,651,028 of record NC_134579.1, on the reverse strand, counting down.
AATAGTTTGTGAAGTTTCCAAATATCAGAGATAAAATTTAGAATTCATTCACTTTGAAAGTACTTCCTTCCCTTTGTCCCAGAAGAGGCAAAAATAGAAGTCCCATCAGTCTAAATAACTCACTAAAAACCATAAATATGATAAGTACAGCTTTTATCCAATGTAAACAGGTTCAGGGTTTAAATAGTTATTACCCCATTCTTTCATTAGAAATGACACATAATTTAATTTTAAAAGATTCACATTTATTTAAAACTATTCAGAGGATAAACCATTTAATTACACACAATTTTGTTTTCCACTGCAAAAAAAGAAATTGCAGTTGACAAAGGATCTAAATGGATTAGAAGAAGGAGATGAGCCTTAGAACAGTGACTAGTACTCAGCAAGATGGGGGTGACTGCAAATAGGCTCATGCCTTTCACTGACAGCTTTGTAGAAAAAAAATAAGATAGTGATCAGTGTGACAATAAAAATGTGTTAAATATCCTCCTGAACTTTTGTGACAACTGACAGGGCATATAGTGTGTCATAGCCTTGATACAGCAACTTCTGCAGCTAGACACTTCTACTGAGGTATGGAAGCCCTGAGGCAAAACTATTGTGTGTTGAGCTTTATTCTGACACACATTTTATAAAAGTTCACTAGCACTTCTTACACTTGACAAACATTCTATAAACCTCTTGCATTCTCAAAATTTGTGTGATTACTTTGAAATTTAAGGATAAAAGCTTAAAGTCATGGGTTTGCTTTTTATCCATAGTATCTAAATTAATTTTCAGTGATACAGACCCAATAATAGATATGTATTGATTCTTCTTGTCATGATCCCTGGTTTTCATTCTTCAAGCTTGTCTAAACCAGCTTACTTCTGTTGCTATGATAAATAACAACCAAAACCAACCCACAGGAGAAAAGAGTTTATTTGGTGTATGAGTTACAGTCAAGGAAAAAAGAGGGCAGGGATCAAGTCAGTACCTGAATAAAATAAATGAAGTCAAGCTTCTTGAAGAATACTGCTTACTGAGTAGCTCATTCAACTGCACTTCTTTTACAGTCTAGGTATAGCACTATAGTCTGGGTACCCATATACCAGTCAGTTGTTGTGATCCAGCTGCCCTCCCTTCCCCTGACTGACAGTGGAACTTTCTTGTGGTCTGTAATTGACAAGGATGTTTGTGTTCTTTCTGGCCCGTAAGTCTCCACAGAAGGAGTAGAGGTATAAAAGGTTGCTGGGCAAAAGAAAAGTAGCTGTTCTTCCACCTGAAAAGAAGCCTCTGTGTCTCAATCCCGGCACCACCCACCAGTGTTGGCTATCCAGGCTGCGCTGGAGGCAGCAGTCAGTGATTATTAAAATGCCCCACAGATATGGCAACTGATCAAACCAATGGAGGTAATTTCTTAATTGTGGTAAGGTGTCAAAACTGATAATCAAATTAATCATTGCAGGTCCACACACAAACTCATTATCTATTAAACCATAAACTTTCTGTCTTCCCAAGATCTTGTTAACCTCACCATATAAATAACAGTTCAACTGCAAGAGTAGAATAGCCTTTAAAAAATCAAACCTTAAAAAACACAAGGCCCTTTTAATTATCTAGTCTATTAATTGTGGGCTTCTGTAAAGTCCAAATTAAGTAACTTTCTTGGGACAATGCCTCCAAAACAGTTACCTGTAGGCAAGGCTGTGGGCATCTTTTATTGCTTTATGTTTTGACGAATGATTGGCATGGGAGGACCCAGGCTATAGTGGGCTTTACTAACCTTGGTTTTCTCATCCTGGGAGGTAGAAGAATGCTAGATGAACCTAATTATGGAGAGCAATCCAGTAAGCAGCTTTTCTAAAGCTTTCTGCTCTGATCCTACTAACATGATACTTCTTATTCCAAGATGGAATAAAGGTACAATTACAAACAGATTAAAGACAATCTAAGTAAAACAGTGTAAATAGCTCAATATCCAATATCTGGTATTAACTCATCATCTTCTGGGATCTAAGGGGTTAATAACCCCATATGTCTACTGTACCCACAACTTCTCTTGTAGGTCCAAGTGAGCTCCAATCTTAAGCTGCTGCTTTTCTCAGCAGAGGCCATCAGTCCCAGCATCTCTGAACCCGAGGGTCTCCATTTAATCTCAGAATGTACCTTCAGGAATTACCTTGCTGTGGCCTCTCATGTTTTCTGTCCAGTTAGAATGTGAGAGAAGCAAACATGGAAACTGGATCTTTATCAGTATGTGAGAAAAAATATGAGGATATTTAAATTAAAGCAAGAATAGGAGTTAAAAATCAAAGCTAAGATAAATATGTATTCCCTAAACTCTCATTGAAAGTTCCAACACTTCCATGGTCCTTCCATGGAACCACACACTTATGCCCTTCACAGCAATACCACACATCCAGTACTGACTTCTACTCTAGTTTTCTGTATTAAACACATTAATGCAGCCTCCAGCTCTCTTCTTTGCTTTTTCAGACTTTGTCTAGGTAGAAAATGTGTTAACCTTCTAGAAAGATTTATTGTCAGCATTTGAAATGTTGAAGGTATGCTTCTTATAATTGAGTGATAAATGAACTTCTAACCAGTAAATAATTCACTGTTTTTGATCATATTATCTCAGTTCTGAAAATTATTTTTATTTTCTTCCTGAAGTCTTCTCCATTTTACACCAGTGCATTCCAATCTTCAATGATAAAGTCATAATACTTGTGTTGAAGAACTTAGAAACTAAGTGTTCAAATATATGGTAAAGAAGCTTTGGGTACACTTTTGGAAAATTAAAGGAAGTAATATAATATTTTTATAATCTATGAAAGGGGCTATAGAGGTAGCTCAACCATATCAGACACCTCCACAAACACCTTTAACTTCAGTCTCAGGATAACTGACACATCATCCTCACACACACACACACACACACACACACACACACACACACACAATCATAAAGAAAAATAAATATTTTTAAAACGGTGGAAATGGATAAGTTAAGATCAGGTTTTATCATTTTTCTTGAAAAGACAACTTTGTGTCTTGAAGTTCACCAACTAGTATTAATAATTTATTTGCTATTATTCCTTGTCAAACTAATGAAAACTGAGAAGAGAAAATAAATAGATGTATTCCGTATTTATTAAAAATGTCAGCAGAATGCCTAAGGTGGCATGAAGCAGCTTTTTAACATGGTAAAAGGTTAAAAAACTGTTCAATTGAATTTTAATGTTATTAAAAATTATTTTATAATTTAGTTGACATTAAACACTCTACAATTGTTTTCATGAGATTTTTCAAAACAATACTAACCCCAACTGAAAGACAATGTGGAGAATATAGCTATGTAGTATAAAAAAGGGATAGTCATTTGAAAATAGTCTGGAATGACATACAGAAAATGACATTCATTCTATTTTAGAGGATAAGAAACAATAATAACTTCTTCTGTACTCTCTGTAATTTATAATATTTTAAAAGTGTGAATTATTTATTTAATAAAAATTTGAAAAATTTCAAATCATAAAAGAAAGTTCTCCTGTGATACTATGAAGTATACATGGTGTGTATTAAATCAAATGCTTTTAGTTAATAAACAGGTATAAAAGGGCAAGCAATATCGTCGGTGTGCTTTAAAACTACTTTGATTGCTATAAATTAAGGAAAGACATATATATATATATATACATATATATATATATATATATATATTGTATTTCCTTTTATAAAACATCTGAAAATGTGAAGTTATTGGCATCTAAACACTGATTAATGCTATTGTAACTATCTAGATATTTCAGACAAATAAGTACATGATCACTGATATAGCAAAGATGCTTCTATTCTTGTAATTTCATGTGTTCTTTTCCCATGCACAAGCTGACTGTGTTTTCTTTGCTTCCTTTCAAGGAGTGTATGAACAACGCAAAGGCACAGGCTCTTGTCTTCTCTAGTAGAAACTGTGTTTATGTGTTGTTTTATTCTCTCCATTTCTACACCACAGACCTTTGGGAATGGCAGCTGTGAACCATGTTTATTATTGCTATTATCATGATTATTGATTATTAATTAAAGTCATATATTTGCCAAGCTATTGTGTTCCCATAATTGATATTCCACAGCAAATTATGTCAATGAAGCAAGCAATATTTTATGTAGCTGCTTAATATGTACTTACGATGACATAGATTTCCAACCTCTTTTATTTTATAATTTCAGTTAGTATATAAAAATGTGTAAGCATGACTTTTTATTAAAATGATTTGCAGATAATTTCTGAATTAGTGATAACTTGTAAAACATGAATAAAATATAATGTACTTAAAACTGAGTGGTTATAGTTGTTAAGAGGATCCAGTTTGTGAACAGTCTTAAAACTTATATCATATTGTACATTGCTAAGGTACTAAAATTAAAGTTCCAGATTAGGGCAAGCATTGGTGCTGGCAATAAAATTGAAAAGAAAAGAGGGAACTTGTGATAACTTTATGGGATATAAAATTTTTGAATAATGACACTAAATTACAGAACACTGGATACATCCTCCCATAAAATCCCTTGGTAATTAAAAAAATTCCTACTTCATATAGTTCTTGAGAAAACTTAGTCTCTATTGCCAAAAATATTTCTGAGAATGGATCTGATACTTAAACTCTGTGCAACAAAGCAGAAGTATAATTGCATTTTATTTTTATTTTAATAAATAAAGCTTGCCTGAAGTTCAAAGAGTAAAACAGCCACACTGGCCAGCCTTACAGACACAATAATACATATATTTAATCCCAGTAGCCACACGAGTTTGCCATAGAAACTGGGTGGTGCATGCCTTTAATCCCATAGGTGAGTGCCTTTAATTACAGTACTAGAGTGGATTATAAAATGGGAGGAGACAGCTCTCAGACAGTTTCATTCTGAGATTCCTGGAGGCAAGATTGCCCTTTCGTACTGAGGTCGAAGTAAGAACCAGTGGCTGGATGTTTTGCTTTTCTGATCTTCAGGTTAAATCCCAGTTTCTCTCTAAGTTTTTATTATTCATGTAACAAAGATGTTTTCCCAAGGTTACATTAACACTAAAAATCTTTCCAGATCCTACAGAGCAAAATTGGGACCAAGGAACAGACAAAGAGAGAAAATGCAACTTGAATAGGATCTGGTAAAGCTGCTGATTCACATACAAAGCCTCCCCACCTCTGGGCCTGCCCACATGTTTAAAATGGGATTGCTGTATTAAGCAGAAAATCTTTAACTGCTTTTCTTAGAGTCACCCATAATACCACCCTTGTAAAGTGCAAATACAGAAACCACACAGGAGTAATGCAGGCTTATTTTCCAACTGTCCTTTTAAATTTTATCCTAAGATTCGAAAATAAAATTCCAGGCAGCATTAAAAGTGAGCTTGCAATGTGAAAGGGTTATCCTGGCAATTTAATAATCAAGAAATAAGTTTATAACTTGATCATCTCAACATTCCAGGTGTATTAATATAAACTGCCAATCTTAGGCTGTGCTCTCGATATTAGCATAGCATCAGAGGCAACCCAGTTGTTCTGGTGGAATGCTTGAGGTGCAAAAGAAACCAATCTTAGAGCTAATGGTGGCTGGGTGTGGCAAGGATCAAGGGCAAGAATGGCTTCCCTGCCTGCCCCATACATTCTTAACTTTTTAAGAGGCATACAAGAACTACCTGCAGCCTGCCTTTCCCAGCAGCCTCCACCACTCTGTATACAGAAATTATTTGATTACTATTTTCCATAAAAAACACCTAAATTCTGTGTGTTAATAGAATATTAAGAAAGCCATCAAGGACATCGATATCCTAAAGCCACCAAGAACGAATATATCCTACAGTTACCAAGGACATCTATATCCTACAACCACCAAAGATATTGTTATCCTACAGCCACCAAAGATGTCCATATCCTATAGCCACGAAGAACATCTATACCCTATATCCAGCAAGGACACTGTTACCCTACAGTCACCAATGACATCTATATCCTAAAGCCACCAAGGACATCAATAACGTAATATCTAAAACCAGTGATAGTTTTTCACCTAGCAAAAAGAACTTATTAGTTGAACAAGAGAGACATGTTTAAACTGGCAGATAACCCTGCATTTTGGGGGAGGATAATAAGTGCCGTTAGATCTTTACAAATGAAAGGAGCAGGTGAAGACTTAAAAGAGAAGAGGAGAAACTGATGTGAGCAGATCCTAGATTGTGGTCATGAGATCATAGCCACAGAAAGCACAAAAATAGTAAAGGAACTAACTTCTATTGCATTTTAGCAGTGAGCACAGACCTCTGGAGCACTGATTTCATATGGAATATCAGATAGGAGACTTTGGTTTTTTAATCTCTGAGAATAATACATTACTGAATGATGAATGATAACTCATAAAAGGAGAAACTATTCAATATATACCAATAGTAAATTCTATTCTTTAATCCTTCTAGGTCTTATCAAGTACCCGCGTTAACTGGCTGCTACATTATACCCAGGCTGGTAATGTTTTGCAGATATAAATTGTTCTTTCTTTCCTCTAGTAATAATCTTTTAAGAGACATTTTATAGAAGCCTATGTATTATATACAAATTATAGTGAAGCAGTAAATAAGAAATCAAAATTTAGAAGTTTTTTCATCAGGTCATTGGTTATGCTCCTTTCTAGGTCTATGATGTCTATGTTTGATGATCTTACTTTCAATACGATTGCAAAGAAGATTTATGAATTGCCTTTGTGACAAACACTTTTTGCCTGTACTATCATCTAATACCTCTACAATACTACTCAAACAATCCAAATGCTTTTGTTTTCTCTTTTGCAGAGAAAAATATCGAAAAACTTGGGAGGTGGAGAGACAGCTCAGGAGTTAAGAATTCACACTCTTCTTGTGGAAGACAAAATTTGCTTCCAGTGTCCATGTCTGGCATGTCACAATTGACCATTTTTTCATATCCGCATCTCCAGGGAATTTATCGTCTTCTGGTTTCTGCAGCAACGGCACTCAAGTAAGTATGTCCCCTCCACCACCACCCCCACATACATGAAAGGGGGTGTAACAGAAAGAAAAGAAGTCTTTTTAAAAATACAGTTGTGGAGCTTCATCTATTTGTGGGACTGCTAGCAGTGGGGCCAGGACCTATGCCTAATGCTTGCGTGGGCTTTCAGGAATGTATTCTTCATATTTGGTTGTCTTGCCATACCTTAATACAAGGGAAAAGCTTAATCTTACCTCATCTTGATGCTCCATGCTTTGTTGACACCCATGGGAAACCTACCTTTTTCTGAACATAGAGAGTAGGAGTGGATGGGGGGGCCAGAGGAGAGATGGAGGGAGAGAAGAAAAGAAGGAGAGGAGAGAGGGGAACCTGTTGTTGGGATATAAAATAAAGGAAAATAACTAGTTCAAAATAATTTTCAAAAAGATGCCATGCAGATATTTACTTCTATAATATCTTTCTGAGCTTAATTATAATTAAAAATGCTGCAGATTATAATTAGAACACAAAAATAATGCAAACAACCCTATCACATAACATTTTAATTAGTTAATAATTATTAAATGTCAAGAAACATGACTCTCAATCCATCAAAAAAATCCAACTTTGTGTTGAGTATTTTGATAAGTTCTGCATCCAAGTTGTGAATTCAATATTGAATTCCTGAATAATTAAAGATATTTATGTTGACTCAGTAAGAAAATAACTTAGAGATGATAAATTATGATTGGACATTTCAGGATAATTGCAAAGTAATTATTGTGGTAATAAGCAAATATAAGGCTAGAAATTAAATCCAGTTAATCACTAGGACTCAGAATAATTTTCTAAATTATTTTAGCTTAATATGGCAAGTTCAGTCAATAGTCCAAGGTTTTAATTTAATTTTTTATATAATTCTCAAAAACCAAAATACTATTTATATCTGCCTAATAAAACAATGTGTTCAGTATGCTTCATGTTTTCGAAAACTGAGGAAAATTAGAAGAAAGTTCATATCACTGGAGTGTATCTGCCCACACACTTCTGGGAATTGAAGACACTAGTAACCACCTTCATGTTTTCAATAACACATGAAATGAAGGATAATATCTCCAAAATGCAGATGTTTAGCATAATATCCCTTGCAGACTTATGATCATAAGTAAGTAATTTTGCATATGTTGAATGCTCTGAAATATTCCATGGAACACATCAAGAGGTTAAGAAACATTAGAAATTATTAAAATATGTAAACTTGTCATTTATTGTTCACTGTGAAAGTGCTATCTGGCCTCATTAGCCACTCTATGCGTCACTTACTATAATTCCATAGTAATGTTAATGTGTGTTGGGTTATTCTATAATGGGCCACCTGGCTCCTCTCCAAGTGTCATGACTTTTGGGAGTAGTTGGGCTGCGTTTAAAAATCTAATTGGTTAATTTACCAGGTATGTAAAATTGGGTGATTTATTTTTTTTCTAAGTTAATTTGATAGCAGTGGGCCAATGATTGGTCCCTTTATGAAATAACAGAAGTCAGCTTGAGTTTCAGACTCTTATTTCCTTTACTCTTAAGAAATTCAAGGTTACTGAAATTTTTTCTTAGTTATGATATTAATAACATTACATTTTTTAATATTATGGAATTTTTTTCTTTTTGGTATTTTAAGAAAGGGTTTTTCTGTAGCTTGGGCTCCTTTCCTGGAACTAGCTCTTGTCGACCAGACTGGCCTCGAGCTCACAAAGATCCACCTGACTCTGCCTCCCAAGTGCTGGGATTAAAAGTATGCACCACCACCGCCCAGCTGGAATTTTTCTTAAAACCAAGAAACAACAATAAGAATTTTTTCTATAACTATACAAATCTCAAAATACTATCTGTCAAGAAAAAGCAACGTTTAGTGAAGATGTGGTGTTGAGTTTTATAGGGCCTCTTTCCAAGTACTATGCAGTAATACAAAAGGAAGACTAATAGTATCAAGTAATTAACTATGAGTATTAATATATAATAACTATAACGTAGTTTGTTAGCATTTTTAATAATTTCCTCATTTGAGTTTTATACTTAAATAGCAATAAATACTAAGTTTAACTGATTAATTACATATAGCACACACAGCATATGAAGCTATTCTAATTTTCAAGTCATTGGGGTAATTTATTTATTTTACATACCTATGACAAATCTGTACTACTAATAAAATTCCTTCATCTAAATTCATGTATTATGACACATGTTTGCTTTAACATTGGTATCACAGAAATACAGAACATCAATATTTTTTTTCTAAAAGACTTCTAAATAGAGTATAGGATTTCCCATAAGACAGAATTCTAGTTACAGTTTGAGCATATAGAGCTATATATATTCCCTCCTCTGGTCTTGAGACCCTTTCTCTCCTCCCCACAAATACCAGGACCATGGCCTCAGCAGTTTCAAATGTATACCCAAGATAAAGATTTTCCCTTAAACCCTTTAACTTTATCTGATGTTCCTATTTCCAATTAACTGAAGACTTTTAATCAAGTAAAGACTGCTCCAAATTGGAACAAGAGAGCTCTAGACTTGATTAAAGCTAATAAATACTATATGCTTCTGGCAAATTTCCAACCAACCTAAGCCCCTTCTTTGAACCCGAACTTCTAGGACTGCTCTAAAGTGGTCTGAATTTTATTAGCGCCAGACTGTCCCACAGAACATGGGCACCAAAGTATGTCTCCCAGTCTGCATTCCTCCCTCCCTCTCCAGCCTTAACCAGCATTCTCTCCTTACTGGGCCCTAACAAGAGCACCCAAATTTCATCTAAGAAACAATTGCAGAAGTGTTTATGTTGCCTCTTATCATCAATATCTAGCTTGAATGTTGGATCCAAAAGAAACTCAGAACAAATGGCTGACAATGGTCCTATTAACATAGCAAAGTACATGAAGGACTTTAGGTTTTCTTGGAAAGTACCTATATCAGGGTCTAGTGCTGGTGTCTTGATTCCTCATCTCTTCTCACCCCACCTCCTACCATAAACTTCTCTATCCCATGAGCTTCCCTTTCCCCAGTTTCTCATTCCTATATAACCCTGCAATTTTGACCATGAATCTTATTTTCCCTCTTGTTCTGCTTGTCTTTGCTTCCTCTCTTGATCTCCTCTCCTACACTCATGACCAATTTCAGTCTGCTACTTATGTTTAGTCTATTACTCTCTCTCTCTCTCTCTCTCTCTCTCTCTCTCTCTCTCTCTCTCTCTCTCTCTCTCTCTCTCCCTGCTCTGGACTCTTCTAGATGCCTCTGAATGTACCCTCCCTTATATACAATAGAAACCTCAACCATACCATGGAAGGGTCAGGCCCTCATCTCATTCACTATGGTTTGTTCCATGGGCTGACTCTATATGAAAATGAAACTGCTTCATTGTTTAATAACCTAAAGAAAAAAACACATTATTATAGTAATTGATAAAGAATAGCAAATTGTAAATATTCAACATATAAGCATATATAAGCATACTGAAAATATGACCAGAAGGAAACTTCCCAAACTTATAAAAAAAGCACCTATAAACATCTTAAGTCAAGTGTGGAAGAATGAGATACTTAGTAAGATTAGGAATAAGGCAAATAAATCCACCATGTTTACTTTCTTTTACTTTAGTATTGGAAGTTCTAGACAGGGTACTAAAGGAAAAGAAAAACAAAGGTATAAAAGGCATAAGGATTAAAAAGACAGACCTTCACCTTTCCCTTCTCTCCTCCAAATCACATCTGCCAGCTATATTCTCCAATCTCTAACTGATCTCCTGAGGTCTCATCCACCTCTCTGCCTCCATGTCAACAAGATCACATAGACTCCTCCAACCTTCTTCCTGACTCCTCCGGTTGTTCCAGTCCCCAGTATTCCCTGAAACTCCACCAGCAAATCCTGCTTCATGCTCAAAAAGCAAATAGGTCGGTGAAGCTTGCTTCATAGGCAAGCTTTGGATAATCATTCTATATACCTTCCTTCAAATGGAAGACCACAGTCTCATCCCCAGCTCTGTAGCAGAAGACCAGTTGAAGCTTCTCTCCACTCTCTGTCCTCATACTCAGAAGACTAAGTAGATCCTTATAGAACACCTGGTTTTCTTCTCTCCTCTGGACCACCAATCTTCAAGTCCATCCTAATTTTTAAGTGGATTATCTCAATACCTTAAAGCACATTCTACCCAGAACTCCCACACCTGGGAGTGGCCCCACATGGCACAGAACTCCCTACCAGGCAACATACATCCACCATAACCTCTTAAGAACCAAAGAAGGCAACAAAAACAAGGAGCAAAACACACACTCAAAAGAATAGACATCAATACCTAGACTTACAATAACCAAAATGCAGAGCCTAGACTCCAGTCCTGACAATCTATCTCAACTAGATCCCAACCATTTTATTACAGTGGACACTGAGAAATGCATCATAGCTGAACCACAAGACAAGGACATTAATAACAAAATGGACATTAAAAATATGATAAAAGTTATTATATAAGAAATAAATATGTCCCTTAAAGATATAATTGAGAATACAAACAGGCAGTAGAAGGAAATGAATACATCATTTTAAGACCTGAAAGTCACCTAAAAGTAGAAATAGAACCAAGAAAACCCAGCTGGGCAGTGGTGATACATACCATTATTCCCAGCACTCAGGAGGCAGAGGTAGGTAGATCTCTGAGTTTGAAGCCAGCCTGGTATACAAAAGCTAGTTTTAAGATAGGCTCCAATGAATAGATAAACTCTGTCTCAAAGAAAAATAGAATCAAGAAAACCAAAACTAAGGTAAATCAGGAAATTAAAAATTTAGGGTCATGAAAGGGAACTTAAGTGGCAGGACTCACCCACAGAATGTAGGAGATGGAAAAGAGAATCTCAGGCACTGAAGACAAAATAGAAGAAAAGGTTAAATTAAAAAAACCCATGGTTTTTCTTGGGCTTTATTATCTTCTGTTTCTTTGTTTTGTTCTATTATGATGTGTTTGGCTTTATCTTATATTATTATATCATTTTATTTTATTATTATTTCTTAAATGCCCATTTGTTTTCTAATGAGAGAGAGAAAAGGATGGATCCAAATGGAAGGTGATGTGGGGAGGAACTGGTAGAAATAGAAGGACAGAAACCATAAAATCTACAAAAATTAGAGAGTTGTTCAAAAAACATAATACTCAGTTAAAAAGAATGACTGAATTCTGGTGATCTATGCTACTACAGACTAATAAATAGCACTGTATTTTATACAGTGTCTTAAGTTTTTTTCACCATATACAAAACAAATAAAGTAATGGATATGTTAAATAGCTTGGTTATGTGAATAAATTCATATTATAGTTATGCATCAATCATGGTGCTATAAATGTTTAATATAGGCCATTTTTAATTTACAAGTATATTTCAATAAAACTAATATCGGGAGTTCGAGGCCAGCCTGGTCTACCAGAGCTAGTTCCGGGACAGGCACCAAAGCTACAGAGAAACCCTGTCTCGAAAAACCAAAAAAAAAAAAAAAAAAAAAGAACACTAATATTTAAAATTAGTTAAATTTTTTATTATAAAATTTATCATAAAGAAAAATGAATGAAAAAACGAAATTTATGCCCTGGCAATGCTGAAGAATGCATGGGCAGCCTGTATATGGCGGTTCTGTTGAACTTGTTCATATTAGGTTTCATAGTCTAAGTTGATGAGACAATTGACCAGGTTTCTTCCTCAAGATGGCAAAGATCTCATTAAAGATGGTTGTGATCCACCATGTGGTTGCTCGGAATTGAACTCAGGACCTTTGGAAGAACAGTCAGTGCTCATAATTACTGAGCAATAGAGAAACAGATTATAATATTTTAATTTTTGAGTGATTTATAATCACTTATAAAAGAAGTACTTGTATGTAAATTGAACAATTTATGCAGAGGACTTCTGTGCTACAAAACTACAAAGTAGAAACAAAATAAAAACAATAATTAAGTAAATAGTTACACCGGTTCAGGAATAAAAAAATTACAGAGTGCAGAAGTCAGACTTCAAATCATTATATAGGTATAACAAAATGTTATGACAATTTCATAAAAATCATTGTAAGATATAAAGACTTAAATATATGAGAATAAGGATGGGGAAGCTTGAGAATCTCTTAGTCTCAAGCTAAGCTAAAAGTGGTAGTTATTTGCAAGAATAACCAAGTATTTTCAATGCCCTGATGTTTGTGAAAATCAATTTTCTAGAAAAAAGTGATGTTACATATTAGATTAAAAAGAAGTCATGGTAGTTTATGAAGACAATGATTGCTAAACTTCCTACTCAATGAAGAAATTCATCTCTGGGTCACCTTGGCATACATTTACAAAAGAGAATTTATCAGATATCCAAAATACAGACTATTAAATCACCACATAGTGATTTGATATAAAGGTTCAACCAGAGGGGAAATTATCTCTCTGTTAGAACTGAAAATTTTATAAATCTGTAAAGTTGATGAAAATGGCACTTAATAAATAAAAGGTTGAATAAATAATGATTTATTAATTCTTTGAAAACTATTATATATAAATATTTTTCTGAGTTATATTTTGTTCGTCTGATTTGAAGACTAAAATACATTGCATCCACTGGGCTACTCGTGGCCATATTGAAGGAAATTTGTCACAGGTGGTAGGTTTTCCCTCACTACATAGCAGTATCTCTCATATATGTATGACAGCATAGTTTTGTAATCTTCTCCTTTTTATGATCTTTGTATGTATATCATCAGTTGTACTTCATGGGCATTCTTTCATCATTATGTTTTCTTGGAAAACAAATTTTCAAACAGGTCATTTTAAAAAAATGTAAAAATTATTAGAACTCTTGCCTAAGTATACTAGATTAAAAACTAAGTATTAATTTAAAGGTTAAATCTTCTGACTTAGATTTTTTCTTAATGTGTTCAATTTTGGGGCCTTGTACTTAGGTTTTAACTCTTAAAAAAGTTACTTTTCTCTTTGGAAATTTAGTAGTTGAAGAAATTTGGGAAAGATGTACACCTCATTAAATTCTGGTAGGCACTGAGAGCAGAGAGCTATCTTACTTCCACCATTGCTATGAATTTGAAATTGTAAAATTCAGTAGACGCAGTGGAGAAATAAAAATGAGTATCATTAATTGACACAGTCATAATGAGAAATTCAACCTGGGTTATCCATTGTAATATTTATTTGCACAATTCTGAGAATAAAAAAAAATCCTAATCTTCATGCTACAAATTCCATCTGCTAAAATCTTTATTTATTAATCTTTGAAGTCCCACTCCAAGAATTTCAATTTTATTTAACATTGATTAAAGAGAAAAAAACTTGATGAGACTGGAGAGATGAATCAGCAGTTTGGTTAATAGTACTGGCTGCCCTTGTAGAGAACTAGGGTTCCTAGCACCAACATGGAAGCTCATAAGTAATGGTAACTCCAGTTCTAGAGAAGCAGACACCAACTTCTGGCCTCAATTGGTACAAGGCTTGTAAATGCTGTATATACATAAAGTAAGATAAAAATGCAAATCTTAAAAACTAGTCCTTTTTCTAATATATTAAATAATTTTAATAGCATCATAATAATGAAAATAGATAATTTCATTTTTTATAACCTAGATATGCTTTTGAAGCTGGCATTAAACGCCAATATAGTCTTCGAAATCTCAAAGGGAGGAAGTGGAGTCCGTTTGGAGGTTAGTGTTTGTTTCCCACAAAATGCCATGGAAATGTTCAGTTATTTCCCTGGTAGTCTCTTACCTACAAAGCATCTTTGCAAGCATAGCCTTATTAATTTTGGTTTGATTTTACTCTGTAACAAGAGTTATCCTCATCTAATAATATCATGACCTAATGTCAAGCCATCAATCTGTCATTAGAAATTATCCTCATTCATTCATTTTCAATATATTTCCACACATCTGGCCAAACTGTGTTTCAAAAGCTCAGGCAGTGTGTCTCGATATTTGTGATTCTATTTAATAAATACAAAGGATGTTTAAAGGGCTCAGTCAGCTTTTCTAGCCTTACTTTTGATTTGTTTTTAAATGACTATAATAGCAAGGAAAATGTTAAATGAACCATGACCCTCCTATCTTCTAGTTTAGGAGGAAAGATGGAAATGGTGAAAGAAAGGAATTTCAAGTTATCCTTTGTCAAACAGGGGAGCATCTTATATAGTGTAGAAATGCTATCCTGTGTTTTCTGAAAACATCAGTGATCTAATCATTCCTTTTCAGTTATACACTTATTGTACTGTTCACATTTGTCTTGCAAGATAATTCTCAGGAAATAATGTAAATCATAATTTTGCATGGAAGAATTAAAACCCTATAGTGTATTTCCCACAGTATTCACTTCAGAAAAGTTGTCACTTTCAAATTTTTCAATGGCTGCTAAAAAAACTACAGAAACTATATAAAATGTCATGAATTCAAATCTTATTTTATTTATGTTATGAAGGAAGAAAGAACGGCACATGAAAATGAGACAGGATGAAAATATCCTAAATATATAGAATAAAAATAAATTGTGATATGGAAGTGAGAAAAAAGGCAACAAAGAAGAGATGAATAAAAGTGAGAAAGTGGGAGAAACATTGTTTAAGAAAAAAGTAAGGGTAGGAATTCTTCCTCCTCTGAAAAAGACTATGTTTCCTCAAGTCTTAAAAGTCAAAGACCTGTATCTTCAATCCACCGAGCTACTGATGAAAGCATTTACTTAACCACACTCTGAATTACTCTCTACATTGACCAGATTACAGAAGGAACTTGATCAGTTTGGTTCATTTGCACTCTAATCCCCTTTAACATATTTCATGAATTAAATTTGTTCCTTGACAATTTAATATCCAACAATAGTGAAACGTGATAATGGTCCTCATTCTTTCTTGCCTCCCTTTCATATGAACTCTCCTCGATAAAAAAAAAAAAAAGAAAAACTTTCCCAGATTCATGACTTTTGTATTCTCTCTCTCTCTCTCTCTCTCTCTCTCTTGTTGTGGGCGTGTGTGTGTGTGTGTGTGTGTGTGTGTGTGTGTGTGTGTGCGCTCCACTTAGTTTAACATGGGAAGTATGTGTGATGGCTGAACTGGAACTATCTACTGGAGCCTTGAAGGGTCAGCTGCTTTTATAAAACTGAAAGCAAGGACTCCCCTTGTCCCCGAATATATATTAGTAGCAAATAGTTCAGCAGA
The DNA here is from genome assembly GCF_037038515.1 of Microtus pennsylvanicus. Classification (NCBI taxonomy): domain Eukaryota; kingdom Metazoa; phylum Chordata; class Mammalia; order Rodentia; family Cricetidae; genus Microtus; species Microtus pennsylvanicus. Next base: position 172,634,827 of record NC_134579.1, on the reverse strand, counting down.
AAGAAGTAGGAACCCCAAAATTTCTCTTTCATTTATGCCTGAAATATTGAGGGCCCCATTTCTGTGCAGACTAGTCATGATAGACCAGCTGTCTTTTCTTTATTGCAATGGTTATGACTTGCCTACAGAATGTGGCATTCTGTAGCTCTTTTCCTTGTCTTTTACTTTCTGCATTCTAACTATTCCTCTTTTGTAAAGTTTCCAGAGCCTTGCATGGGATAGTAAGAGTATCCTACTGAGAGATATCTATCATTTACTCTTAGCTCCTTGTGAAGCCATGTAAATACTGTTCACTAGCATCTCATATGCCCTCTGTTTTATTATCTCTCTGTTTGTAGGGCATCCTGATGTGGGATGTCCTTCCGTATGTGTGTTGCTTTTATTGGTTAATGAAGAAAGCTACTTTGCCCAATGAGTTTGTAGAGCAAGGCAGGAAATCTGAACAGAGATATAAAGAGAGAGTAGGTGGAGTCAGAGATGCAATGTAGCTGCTGAAGGAAAAAGATGCTGCTGGAACCTTACTGGTAGTCCACAGTCTCATGGTGATACATAGATTAATAGAAATGGGTTGATTTAAGATTTAAGAGTTAGTTAATAAGAAGCCTGAACAAATAAGCCAAACAGTATTGTAATTAAAATGGTTTCTATGTGATTATTTGGGTGTGGGCAATATGGAAATGAATGAGCAGTATCCAGTTGCAACATCCTGCTCTCAATGACTTCTTTCTAATTTGCTGAATGCTGAAGACCCCTGAGTAAAATGTACAAAATTAAAGATTCCTAAATTGTACATGGATTCTAAAAAGAAATCCCACACCAGCTCAGAATTGCATATAATAAAGGGTTGTTTATTTAGGGGTAGAATCATAGATCACAGTCCTATATCATAGTCCTCTGCAAGAATGTGGAATAGGAACCAAATCTAGCAGCCATAAGCAAGAGAACAAGCATGCTCTTTACCTCGACGATTGTATATAAGGGACCATACACAAATGGGCCAGTATCTTAATGGCTTAAAGGTTGAAGGAGTTCCCACAACACCTCCCCATTTTGGTTAAATAAGAAAATTCCAAACCCAATACAAAACTATATACACTATATGAAATGTATTAATGAACATTCTATCCTAAGGAGTCTAAGTCTTTTATTGGAAAAGGCTTGGCTAATCATAAGAGGAAAGTAACTATGACAATCCAATTTTCAATCCCATTGAGGGCCTGAGAAGGGAGATAATATTACTTTAGTATGCAGGAAGTAAAATCAAGCAGTTTCCAAAATGTGCAGTAGATGACAGAGACATTTGGCTACCTGAGCAATCACCCAAAGTCTCATTTGGAATTTTGAAGCAACTAACTTTGGCTAAGGCCTAGAGTAACTTAAAGAACATTTTTAGAGGCAGGAAAATTTTCTCAACCATCTTACCCTATTTTGGCAAGTTTTGGCAATCTGTTTTCAGGTATCCTGCTTGTCCAATCCGGACACCACACATTTTGTCTGTGGTTGTGGCTTGGACAGTTCCTTGCCTAAAAGCCAATTTTGTCAAAAACAAAACATACTGCAAGTAGAGAGTCCTTGGTGCTCAACACCCTCTCAGAAATAGATTGGTACTGTCAGGAGAAATCATGTCTCATGTCAATAGAATCCTAAGTTATTTAGATGCCATATTTTATAGATCTTTGAAGTGGGTGAAGATTACCTATCTATACAGAATACAATCTCTATGTATCTAGGGAATTTAACCAGTCTAAAAGTTTAATAAACATGAATGACTATTGACCTATAATACTTAATAATATATATAAATTAAAGATTAAGACTTCATTTCAGAATATTAAACAACCTTTAAACAACTGTGCAGTATAGGAAGACAATGACCTCAAAATGAAAACAGTGTATAAGTATCTTGATCAGAGATAGAAATGTGTAATGCAATATGATAAATATAACCTAAAATTGTATCAATATACAAAATAACTTAAACAGAAGTATAAATATGCATGCATACAATCTTACAAAATAACTTTGCATAGGTATATAAATATTATAAACAGAAATAGGAGCATGTTCAATATAACAAATAAATTTGAACTTGTATCAATATACAAAAACCTATACTAATGTGAATTGCCCATAAATAATAATTCACAAGTATTCACTCTATTACTCACTATTACTATAAGTGCATGTAAGTTTACACTAATCTACTTATTATCTTTTTAATTTTTTCCTCTTTTTTCAAGGAGTTCTCTGGGCCTTCATAAATTCCACCCCAATCCCTAACCCTATATGAGTAATAATCAACCCCTAAATGGTGTCTCCAACCCTGAGGACAAACTTTGTTGGGAGAGGAGACATAGTCTTCTAGTATTACTTTCAGCTGTACTGGAAGGTGTTAGAGATGTTCTTTCTATGGAATCTTGTAAAAGTAAAATGATGGTTAAGTTTCAGGATTGCTGTTTTGTATAAACTCAAACAGAAAAGTTTCTGAGTCGTCAGTAGGGTTTTTCTGAAGTTCTTATTTAGAGTTCTGGACAGAATTTTGTAAGAAGGTGTACCATTTCGGTAGCTGGTATCCAAAAACTAGTCTCATAGTAGAACTGTTAGCATCTTTACATCATATTGACCAGGTGAAGTCATTGTAGTGGGGCCCTATCTTCTTCATGGAAACTACAAAGATTGCTGCAGAAAAATCTACTGTTCATTGTGGAAAACCTAAACATTATTCATATAAATGTATATTCAATGAAAGATGTAATATAGACAAAATGGGCATGGAGAAAAGTAAAATATTACCTGCTGTAGGAATTCCTACCACCAGTAGCCTTTAAGTTACCCACCCACTTGGGCTTGGCCTCTTACATTATAAATGATGATGGTCACTCTTTCTTCTGGTTGCATGATTCGGTTGTTATTCCCCATTAGAGAAGAGGACTGTGATCTGTGAGTTTACCCCTAAATAGTTAACCCATTATTATACTCAATTCTGAGCTAGTGTGGGATATCTTTTTATCATCCGTCATCAATACCTTAAAATCTATCTTCTTTCTGTCCCATACCATGTACCATGTGACTGGCAAACCAGGACTGCCATGGGGAGTGGGGTTGGTTGAGCAACAAGTTGGGCACCAGATGTAGATTGATGCTAAAAAGAAATCCTCACTAGTTCAGAGTTGTATATAATAAAGGATTATTTATTTAGGTGAAGACTCACAGATTATCATCCTCGCAAGAATGGGGAATAGGAACTGAATCCAGCAGCTGGAAACAAGAAAGTGTGCACACACTTTACCTCAGCTTATACTATGGGAGACTACCTCCAAGTGGACTGGTATTTTAAAGTCTATTAGTTGAAGGAGCCTCCACAGAACCAAATAGTATTCATATGAGGAAGAATGTGTATCATTTGTTTTTCTTGTCTGGGTAAGTAACGATATAATTTTTGAATTTCATATATTTAGTTGATCAAAGTTTAGTGATATATATTTATCATTTGTCAAATAATAGATGATCTTTAAAATTCCTAAAATGTGGAGTGAACTTTTTTCTTTGGAACATAGTTATGCCTTCCTATAGTTCTCCACAGAAACAAAGAGTAGAATATGCTTCATAGTTATCAAAACTTGGATGAATGAAATAAATGCCAAGGATATTCTGAAGGTCTCACATATTCCTCTCCTGGTATTCTGCACTTGTTTGGGCTCCATTGCTATACCTTTGATGAGGAAACAGAATCAGCATCAGGGGAAAGGCACATTTCCTAGGTAATAATTTTGATTTCATAAGTTGAACTCTAAGACTCCTATAACTCACTGCAATCTGCAGATTATTTGTGGTACTATAATCAGCAAGCAAAATTTATATCCCAAGTAAGCAATTATATTGCATATCAGAGCAAATATTGTGCTCAATAACCTTACTGCTGGCTTAAAGCACTCAATGCTAAATAATTTTTTTTTTGTGATTTCCAAGCCTATCTCACAATTTAGTAGGATGTAAACTGATATCAATGAGACATTGATTGGTGAAAACAGGAAACAGAGCTGAGAAAGAATATTTGGACTAAATTTTCTGGACTAAACATGTTAAGTTTTTAAGATTTATCTTCATTTGAATCCATTGTAAATTGATTTAGATGATGAAATTATAATTTCCACACTAGATAATATTGAGTTGGACTAAAAACAAGGACATGTTAAACAAATATGGCTTTTCTTTTTCACCCATTTTATTGAAAATATATCCTAAGTACACTTTTCCCTCCTTCTACTCTTTCTAGTTCTCCCTGCACGTCCTCCCATCAGAATCTAATCTCTTTCTGTCTCTCATTATAAAACAAACAAGCTTTTAAGGGATAATAACAAAATATAACAAAATAAAACATAAGATTTTTTTTAAAAAACTGTAGCATTGGAGTTGGACAAGACAAACTAAAGAAAAACCCAAAGAGAACATACAATAACTGGAGACCCATTCATTCACATCCTCAGGAATCCCAAAAAATAACCCACTCATTTGGAAGTATAATACATACACAGAGGACCTGCTGCAGACCATTAAATGCTCTGTGTGTGCTGCTTTATTCTCTATGAGTATATATGTGCATTGAGCATGTTGATCAGAAAATGTTGTTTCTTCGTGTCCTCCATTCACTATAGTTCCTACTCATTTTCTTCCTCTTCTGTGAGATTTCTTGAGCTGCAGGGATAAGGATTTGGTAGATACATCCCAGTTAGGACTGAGTGTTCCACGATCTCTCATTCTCTATATAATTTCTGGCTGTAGGTCTCTATATTTGTTCCCAAAGCTTCTCTGATGAAGGTTGAGTAAAACCTTGATCTATGAGTATAGCAGAATGTCATTAGGAGTCAATAATTTTATTGATACTTTTAATTTTTTTTAGAATAGTAGTGTTTGGTTTTACCCTAAGACTCTAGGCTATCTAGTATCTGGTTCTTGGTATTCTAAGCAATGTTCTCTATGGGTTCCTTCTCCTGGAGTATATCTTAAGCCAAATCAGATACCTTTCTAATTTTTTTTAAATTCTTATATTTTCCACTTCTAATAGAAAATTTGTTCAAGAAAAGTAATCATCTATTCTGACTTACTAGAATATCTGCAACAATATCTGGTCACTGAGTTTGAACAATAGATTTTCACTTGACTAAATCACTGTATACTTGAATAACCCATGTTATGTGTCATTTTTGAGTCTTTTTTCTCCTCATCTGTGAAAGGCCAATTTACTATATTATAATGTGCACTTCTGTATAGTATGGGTCATGCACAATAATCCTTAATGTATTTGTCTCAAAATCTTTCAAAAAGTAAAACCACACCAATTATGTATGTATGTATATTTTCTCTTAACGTTTCAGAGTTCTAATTAAACAAAGGCACAATATTCCTTTTTCTCATTGATATACCTTCATTTAAGTTGTTGATAGCTGTGTCACGCCCTGCTGGGAGAAGAAATTCTAAATAGAATGCCTTGACAAATGGTTTCAGAAAAGAAAAATAGTTTCCCGGAAAGATATCATGAAATCAATATATTTCCACAAGTTATCAGCTTAATCATTCAGTCCTCTAGGCAAAGGACCCAGGAGAAGTTCTGTACTGTCTTTCTGCCTTCAAACCTCAGAGGCTACAGAGCAATACATTGACCACCAATAGAAGAAAGTAGATCTGGCGATCTAATTAAATGTAGGGTATTGAAGGTTGAAACAGAAGGTAACAACACCTTTGTTTTAAATGTAACCAATTTAAAAAGTTTCTATTCATTTTTTATTTGTATCTATTCAGGGTTTTGTTTTTTTTTGAAACTGGAATAAATGCAGCAAAGAAAAAACTTTCCTACTGGATAAAGTATTTTTTATTTGCCTTTATAAAACCTCAAAGTTCTTCTTAAAACTAAAGTGAAATCTTTTTCTGCTCTAATATTTTCCAGGAAAACACCATTGGCTCCAAACAAAGATAATAACATGCACATGAAATCGTTAAAGTATTTTTTCAAGAGCCTTTTAGAGCATATTATTTCCTGCGCCATAAAAACTCACTTTTGCAAACAGAAAATATAGTTTTGCTGCTGCTTTTTTACCCCCAGAATTCGAGAATAATGACTAGTGTGACTTAGCTAAGATTCAGCTACAACTGTCACTTTCCTTGCGTGCTTGGTCTGGCTGATATGCTCCCATAGTTTCATTCTGCTAGAAGTGACACACATTTCTCTTTTTCATAGGACAAAAAAAAAAATCATTCTTGATTTTGAAATTGACCCAAAACCATGTAGCTGTTTCAGTTGGAAGACCTCCCTCTAGGATAGTGATATATGGTCTACAGTGACCTCTGTATGGAACTTCCTTTCTGATAAAAAAGATAATTGTGACAATAACTCTTTCTGCTTTCTTTAACAGTGTTGTTGCCATACACACTCAGTTACTTCTGTGGTCCCATTTACTGCTAGCCCAGCTGAGTCCATCTATTATTCCATTTATTTTAAATTAAGCAACTGTTTGTCAATCACTCACCTAAGTGTTAAGGCCCCAAACAACTATATAAATAATAATAAACACTTTACAAACATACTGTGCATTTAGTTTATATTGTTTTGGGGGCTTGTCTGGTAGAAGTATTTTAATCATTTTGAATTCTTCATATTTCTATTAGTTAAAACTTCTTCCCCATGACAAAAACCTCCCACGGACAACTAAAAAGAAAGCAGGACTTGTTTTGACTCACAGTTTCAGAAGTTCTTATTGTTCACTGGCTGCGTGATTTCCGGACTGTGGTGTGCATGGCAGGAAGGAGTGAGGTGGTGACTTCTTAATAACCCAAAGCAGCAAGACAAAATAGGAAGGGTCCAGGGTGTGATGAATAATGCAAGAAAATACTTCTAGAGACTTACATCTTTCAAACAGGAACTGTGTCCTAAAACTTTCAGATCTGCCTACAATAGTACCAGCTGTGAACTGAACCTTCAATCCTTGGTTGCTTCATTTTCAACCTTGTAAGAACATCCTTGCTTCAAACTGATGTGGACAAATTTTCTGTGATAACAATATGTATTTTTTTTTCTTTTTTCTTTTTTTGGATTTTCAAGACAGGGTTTCTCTATAGCTTTTGTTATAACAATATGTATTTTTTTTTCTTTTTTCTTCTTTTGGATTTTCAAGACAGGGTTTCTCTATAGCTTTTGTTTCCTGTCCTGGAACTAGCTCTTGTAGACCAGGCTGGCCTTGAACTCACAGAAATCCGTCTGCCTCTGCCTCCCGAGTGCTGGGATTAAAGGTGTGCGCCACCACCGCCCGGCAACAATATGTATTTCTGTTAATGAAAACACTAGATCTGACACACTCCCAGCTCATACCTAGATCAGTTGCTAAGTATCTGCTTGATTTAGCTTTCAATGGAAAAAAAAATGGTGATTAAATGTTAACACGATCTTTATTCACAGTGGTAAAATGTAACATGGAGGGGTGCCTGGTTGTTGTTGGGGTTTCTGTCCTGCCCGGTACCTCATAACTGTTTAGCCCCAAAGAAAATCACACATAGGTCTCCATAAATTATAAGCTGATTGGCCCATTATCTCTAGCCTCTCACTGGCTAACTCTTACATCTTGATTAACCCATTTTTCTGATCTATGTTATCTATGTGGCTCAGTACTTTTTTTCCGTTGTTGCAGATCACATCCTGCTGCTTTGGTGATCTGGGCAGGAGTGGGAGGAATCAACTTCCTCTCTCCCAGAATTCTCCTGTTCTCATTACCTCATTTCTACTTTCTGTCTGGTTCCTACCTATATTTCCTACATGGCCAATCAGCGTTTATTTATAACAGGATTGATAAAATACAGACAATTCTCCGGCACCAGTAAAATACTCATGTGTGCACAATGTTGCTGTTGTCAGAAGCATAGACTGTAAAGTCCTATAACTAAAACAGGGGTAAATAGGAATTACTCTCAAGAAATGAAGAACTGCAACAAGAGAACGGACATTTTAAGTGGCTTTTTTTTACCATAAATATGCTTTTCGAGTATATATGGAGTAGGTGTGTTAAACCATATCAAAGTCATAGACATGACTAAAGAAGCTGTTTGAGAATTAAAGTGTGGCAAACTTGAGAAAGTCTGGATAGTTGGTTGTATGCAATAAGACACTGATCAGGGGCTCTCACTGGAAACAAATGAGATCACTTTGTGTGAGGAAAATGTTTTTCAGTGTATGAATACAGACCGCACAAATGCTCCTAACTGATTACTAATTTTAAATACTAGCAGTGAGGCTAGAGGTGAGAGTGAAATATTGTCAGAAGCTAGGACTGCTACTACATAAAGAGCTTGATAGAAGACAGGAGATATCAAAGGAATATCAGTATGTGTGTGTCTACTGGAAATCAGTGCTGGGTAGTCTAATTATAATAACAGGTCTATATCAGCTATGAAAATTGATGAGGATGACCAGACAAGAAAATTAGGAAACAATATAAAAATACCGTGCTTAGAGGAAAGAAATTCTTTTTTTTTGTTTGTTTTTTGTTTTCTCATTATCTCATATTTATTGAGCACTCATTATGTCCCGGCCCCTGACTCCAATGACTGCATTACCCACACCTACTCCTATCCCTAGATCTTTGGGAAAAGCTTCATAATCATGTATCATCCTAAAGACACATGATATAAGGATAAACCTCTTGGGGACAATGGAGTGTTTTTCGCAAACTAGAGAAATATATATATATATATATATATATATATATATATATATATATATATGTGTGTGTGTGTGTGTGTGTGTGTGTGTGTGTGTGTGTATAATTTATATGTATATATTAAATCTTTTCTTATGTCTGTACAACAATGATCTCTGCTAATTGCTTAAAACAGAACTTGATTCTCTACTATAGCGTCTTCTAAACCTAATAGCCTCACAACAAAAGGAGGCCTAGCTTCATAGATTGATCCAAATCTCCCAGACCAGGTAGTCACGCTGAAGTTGCATGGCAAGATAATATCTACTTTTCTCGAGAGTCACTGTCCAGAGTAGCAGGATTAGGGCAGAGGGAGCACTTGGCAATTATACAGAAACACCCATAAGCCGAGTCTAAACCATGAGTGGACATGACTGACGTTTGCGAGAAGGCAACTCTATTCTGCAGACATTTCAGGTGGCTGCCCTGGGCCTGCCTGTGACAGTGAAGACAAGAGCTTCCTTGAATGCACATATGGTCTGAGGGTACCTTAAGAAGTTGGTGAATATTTCCTTCAACAAGTACAAAGCCTTCTGCCTTCCATTGTATATTTGCTGTCCCCTCAACAGTATCAACAGTTAAGTGGCATTTCCTTCAACAATCTACAATTTCCTACCCTGCAGCTAGTGAAGAGCTAATAGCTGCTCTGAACATAAATTAGCTCCCCTTTAGGCATATGTTTTATGCCAGAAGGCATGCTTCCTGAGACATCCCTGACATGAGCTCAGGCCTTGCTCTGGCTAGTGTGTCAGCCAACATGAAGACTACTGGCTCAGATGGCTGGTGTTGGACTAAACCAGTGGGAAAGAGACTAATTACACATTGATGATGGAAGGGATGAGTGCTGGTCATGGGCCAGAGACTGACTTTCCGTGTTTTCATCACTAGATGGACCCTGGGGGAGATCCTCAATAGGCAGCTCATCAATCACCTCAGGAACCACCCTGGAGTCCTGATCAGTCTCCTCAGAGACCTCCTGAGCCTGCAGACCAGCCTCCTCAGTGAGCTCTTGGGATTCTTTGTCAGCCTCAGGAATGTCTTGAGACAATTCAATGATGGCAGGGACCTCCTTAGCCAGTACACCAACCTCCACAGATAATTCCTGGCATGGTGGGCTGAACTCTTCAAGGATCTCCTGGGTTGGCCTGTCAATTTCCATAATTGTTTCCTAGACTATGGTACTAACACTGACAGGGACGCCATGGGCCATCCTGCCCAGCTCCACAGGGACCTCTTGGCACAGCTGGTTACTCTTCTCAGGGTTGTCTTGACAAAGCTGGCCGACTTCCTCATAAGCTTTCAGAGACAGTTGGCTGGCCTTCTGCCATGGCTGACATGCTGGTCGTAGTGTCATGTTTTTTTAGGAACAGCTGGCTGATGTCAGGGACCTCCTGACTAGGCTGGTGGACTCCTCAAGGATGTTATAGCATTTCTGGGTGGTATCTGGGACCTCCTGGCATACCAGGCTGACCTCAGCAACATCCTGGCCTCCTAGAGGGTTGGTTTCCACAAGTGACTCCTCAGGAGTCTTTTCAGGCTCCACAAACTCTTGCTGTCTTTCTACAGCAGCCCTCTTTGACTCTATGCACAACCCGGCCTCAGATAGCTTGTTTTCCCCACCCGGTACTCTTCATTTGCCACCGCTGCAACTCCGGGATGGCTCTGAAAAGCCACCTTGGTACAGCAGTGGTCCTTCCAGCACCGTGTCCAGTACTGGCCCTTTCTCTCCTACTGCAGTGGATGGAAACTCACATTTTGGCTTCAGTGATTAGTCCTCTGTAAATACACATATGACTGAAGTCTGCTCCAGGAGCCTCCTGGAAAGGAAAGAAATTCTTGACATTGCCTCTGGTATTGGATGTTCATTTAATAAAATCCAAGAGTAGTAGACTTAAATTAATAGAAACAAAAAACAAATCAGAAATTAAGCCCTAGTTTGATATGCTCTTTCAATAGAGTTAGTGAAAAATGTTTCCATTAGATGCTTATGTGATGATCTGAAGATTTTGCTTTTTCCTTACCAACGAGACAATTTTGAGTTAATACTCAATCTCACTATAGCTGTAGTAGGCTGGTGCAGAGGGCATTGGATCCAAGGTATTTCCTGAAGCCACACGTTAGCTGTACAACATACCTACAGAATAGGTCAATATTATAAGTTATGTCACATCAACTTATGACTCTGTAATAGTCAGTAAATTACAAACACAGCTATCTTTGGCCGTATCTATCCAAGACTTTTACTAAAATCAGAAACAATGAGGAAATTAGCCTAAAATTCTGCAATATCAGAAGGAATTGTATGAAGGAAAAATAATGAAATACTTGATTACTATTATTATGTAAAAAGAAAATAATTAAAATGAAGAAAATATAAATTTAAATTAAGTGAGGTATAAAAGATATCAACAGAATTATGCAATTTCATGCAAGGAAACTGCCTCATTGTAAATAAAGATCAAAGCAAGATTAAGTTATAAAGATTTTGAGCAATGATATATTAACAAATACCTACCTATTTCAATGTGTCTGCAGTGCCACCACTCAGCAAGTTTCCTGATCTTGCTTAGATTTCATCTCCAAATCTGAATTTTCAGTATTGTAGCCCCCTAAAGGCAGAACTCCATCAGGACCTTAGAAAGCATAAGAAAAGTTAGAGGGAGAAAAAATGGGGGCGATTTTAAGCTGATTAAGGTCAAGTTAAACAAACCAGTCTTCTTACAATTTTTATTTTATTACATTTTCTTTATTTTGTGTTTATATATGCCCTGCCTATACTTCCTGTCTGGCTACCAGCCATTCAGCGTTTTATTAACTAGTACAAGTGACAGATCTTTACAGGGTACAAAAACATTATCCCACAGCAATGCGGCGGGGGCATGCCACAGTGCTTGTGTGAGGTCAGAGAATAACTTTTAGGGGTCAATATTCTTCTTCCACAACGTGGAACCTGAAATTGAACTCAGGTTGTCTGTAATTTATATACAAGTAGGTAAGTATATATCTTATATAATTTTGACAAAACATCAAAGAATTGTAAAAATGGAAAGCAATTGGTGAAACATTTTAAGCTTATTATAAAAACAAATTATTTTTAATGCTAGATACTTAGTGTTACCTCTACAATTATTTTGTTAACCCTTTTATTGGTTATTCCATAATTAACTTTAACTGTTTAGAACCATTGCTATGAATTTCTTACTTAGTATTTGAAATAAATGTTAAGAAAATAAGTCTTAGTGTTAAGTTGTTTAAACATAAAAAAGTTTCTCTATAAAAGTAACAGATGAAATCTTACTTTGATTCTCACAGGAAATGCATGATGTGTTATTTTTAGACATAAAATATAGAAGCTACAGACATCTACCAGAGTTGGCTTTCTTTTTTGTGGCACTGGAGTTTGAACTTAAGACTGTTCACAGGGTAAGTCAGCCAGCTGACTCTCAGCTAGAATCCTAACCACCGTTCTTCAAAGAAGACCCACATCAACTTGTAACATGGGCATTCCAGGATTCATCTGGGTTCCTCACATGGGCAATTCTGGAAGCTGAGGTAAAGGCAGTGGATGCATTGCTGGCTCACTCCTTATACACACATCATATCTCTACAGACACATGGAAGCTGTCTAGGTATGAGAGATTACAATTTGATGAGAGGAATGACATTGAAAAAGAAATAGGTACCAAATTGATATCATGAACAAAAACCAAAAACAAACAAACAAACAAAAAACCTCAGAGTCAGATTTTGGAGTACAACCCCAAAACCAGAAAACCAAATCAACCAGGCCACTAGAAAAGTCTCATTTCACTGAGGCTGAGCAGCCACAAACTAAGCAAACCAAGCCTCTCTCTCCTCCCATTTTATATTCCTTCTAGTTCTGAGATCAAGGATGTATCACTCCCTAGTACTGGGATTAAAGGTGTAGGTCACCACCACCTAGAGTGATTTCTGCATTGATATTTTGTAGTCCAGAGTTACTTTGAGTTCACAGAGACCCATCTGACTCTACCACTCTAATCCTGGGATTAAACATATGTGTCACCATCGCCTAGCCTCTAGTGACTTTAGGTTTGCCTCTGATCTTCAGGCAAAATTTATTCATCAAAATACATATATCACTACACAAATCCTCATGCTATGTAGTATTTTTAGGGCAACTATAAAGTATACAGTATAAACTATAAAGTATATAGAAGCATGAATAATAAAACCTCAGAGAGAGAGAGAGAGAGATTTGGTATTATAGAGGTAAGATAAGCCAGTGGATCTTACCTCTACCTCAGTCTGATATGGCAGTCCTGCCTCCAGGAATCTCAGAATGATACTGTGTCTAGAGCTGTCTACTCCTGTCTTATTATCTCCTCTAGTTATGAGATTAAGAGTTTGTACTACTACTACTGCTTCCCGGTTTCTATGGCAAGTTAGTATGACTACTGGGATTAAAGATGTATGCTATTGCTGTCTGGTCTGTAAGGCTAACCAGTGTATCTGTTTCACTTTTCTGATCTTCAGGCAAGCTTTATTTATTAAAATACAAATGAAATGCTACTATATTCCTCCTTTTTCTAAAATAAAAAAGGTTAAAACTAATATAAGAAAGACTATATACCATAAGTAGAATAACTATATTCAATATACATAAGTAATAAATACATCAACAATTTCTAGTTCATTTGCATTTGACAAATTCAGAGAAAATACTCCATATCTATCCTATCTTGGTGAGCCAAAAAGTCTTGTAACTAATTTACTCTCTCTCATAATTTGCTTTCTGTTCCTGGTAAACAATGAAAACATGACTATAACTATCTAGTATTCAACCCCTCAGAGATCCAAGAAGGAAATAGTATTAATTAAGTAAGCAGAAAATGCAAGCAAGCAAGCAAATTCAAAAAAAAAAAAGGGTAATGACAGAAACAGCTGGCTGCTTGGACAGTTACCCAAACTTCCACAGCAACATTGGGGCATCCACCTTCAGCCACAGGCCTCACATATCTGAGAGACTTTTTTGTGAATATTTTGAAGGTCTGTCCCTCCTAGTCTTGACAATATTTGGCACTTTCTTTTGTGTGCTGCTTGTCTAATTAGGACATCATGCTTTCAGAAGTCAAGGCAGGGGCATTTTCTTGCTCAGTGGCTTACTTTTGTCATAAACAAAGTAAACTTCATTTGGAGTTAGTAGATGCCAATCATCTTCTCTGAAGGAAATTGTTGCTGCCAGGAGCAGACATGTCTCACTGTCATTAAAAACAAAAACCTAGGTTATTAAAACATCTTAAATGCCATATTCTGAAGATCTCTGAAGTATTTGAAGATGACCTGTCTATCTAAACTTTATTTTTATTTGACCTTTAAATCATACCTAATATGACTACAAATTTGATTATATTAGGTGATTAACTACTAACCTCCATTTTCTTATTATCCTAAATAGTTGCTAATAATATTTTTCAAGGGGTAGAAATTTATATTACATTATTAAATAGGTTATATAGGTACAAAACATTGAACAAGAGTAAAATATATATTCTAACAAAATTAATCTCAAATTTGTATACAATATACAAAAGCCCAATGTAAAACATTTAAAAATACTAGTTGCTTTTTAAAAGTAGATTCAATAATCTACCCTTTTATCATATTATAGCTATATCCTCCCCTTTTTTTCAGAACCAGAACCCTGAATCTAATCACTTTCATTTAGATTTTTTTTCCTGACCATTATCCATAACACCTTATAACCACACTCTAAACAAAGACAAACATCCATAATCTATTTTGGGAGGAATTTCAGTACAGTTTTCTAGGCTGCTTTCTGCTGGTTGGGGGGTGTTGATAATCTTATGGGGATCCAAAGAAAATTTAAGATTATGGTCAAGTCCTAACTGGAGGATGGATCATCTCAGCCAGCTGCCTTGAAACTGTTCTGGATGTAGAACTTAGAGGAAACTGCAACAGAAGCGCTCTAAGTGGTGGATCATTTGGGTTATCCACTCCTTTGGAGATTTTTCAGTGGGTCTTCCTTGATCAAATCTTCTTTTCTAAACCCAGAATGAACCCACAGCCTCTTGCTTCCTGTGGAAACAAAAACAAAACCTCTTCTCCAAAGTAACTTATCTTGTGACTTAAATTTTTAAGTCAGGGCATTTTCAAAATATATAGGTTGGATTAACCCAGTAGCATTTATAATCAAATATATTTTAGCAGTTGTTGCTCCTTCCTCAGCAATCAAATAAGTCAAACACAATAAATCACATACAGTATCCAGATTCTCTGTATATTTTCCATCTATCCATGGAGGCTAAGCCAAGATGGATGGGATCTGGGAGCACTAGTTTTTCTCCTGAACCCAGGTGACTAGGTTTGGGTTCCAATTCCTATAGCTGTAATACTAGTGCAAGATCTGTTCTGAGCTGGTGGCTAAAAATCCTCAAGCAAAAATTTTTTGGGGGAAAATTTTACCCAAAAGTTGGGTGCCAAATTAAGCAAAATTATATAATCTCAGAGAGAGAGATTGGGGTTCAACCTGAAGACCAGAAAAGCTTACCTCTACCTCAGTCTGAAATAGCAATCCTGCCTCCAGGAATCTAAGAATGAGACTGTGTCTGAGAGCTGTCTCCTCCTGTCTTATAATCCTCTCTAGTTCTAAGATTAAGGGTGTATACCACTACTGCCTGGTTTCTATAGCAAGCTAGTGTGACTGCTGGGATACAAGGTGTGTGTTATTGTGGCTGCTGGGATTAAAGGTGTGTGTCATTGCTGCCTTGTCTGTAAGGCTGGTCAGTGTGTCTGTTTTTCTTTTCTGAGCTTCATATAAGCTTTATTAATGAAATGCCAATATACTGGGGAAGAGTTTACTGGAAGGTTGTAGAGAATGTATCACATGTTAGAGTGAATTGAAGAAGAGGAAATCAGCAGAATGAAAAACCTTGAAATTTAAAACGTCTTAAAGACCCACACTGCAGTGCGTACAAAGAAAAGTCCGGGAGAGATAAATCTTTATATGCATAAAGGCAAGTAACATTTTCTTGCATATGTTCATGCCTTGTACTTACCAAATAACGTATTATTATATAACTGTGGTGATATGAATAAGAATTTCATCTTTCAGCTCATGCATTTGAATACTTGGTCCCCAGGTGCTTGAACTGTTTGGACGGAAAGGATTAGCAGGTTTAGCATGGAGGAGGAGGAGGAGTGCCACACAGAAAAACTTTGAATATAAGGGCCAAATTTGAACTAATCTAAGATTACCCCTCTTATGTCCTCTCCATGATCCCAAGTTCAACCAAGTTCCCAGAATGAGTCCAACTCCAACCTAGGTATGAGTGATGTATGATTGATGATAGCCATTAACCACATGGCTAATGCAGCTACTAAGCACATGCTTCAACCGTGCCTCATGTATTTTAACTACTCTACTCTTCAATTCTGTACACCCCCTCACCACAACATATCAGGTTAAACATCAACTTCCACAAGACCTTCTGACGAGGCTTGTAACCCCTTTGGTTTTGATCCTCATGTGTGGATTTCCCTTTGTAAACTCAATCCTGTGAATGTTCAGGGCAGTTCTCCGTTTCCGGAGGGCTGAGTTACTGCCCAAGTCAGGACTTGCTTCCATAAACCCCTTTGTATTTGGATAGGGTACAGGCTCCGTGGTGGTCTTGTTCAGGGGTCTCGCAACACGGGCACAGTATGAGGTTTCAGAAGCTCACAGTACTCCAACTACTCTCCACTTTAGTAAAATGTTTATGCATCAGGATATACATTCTCAGGCACTGCTCCAGTGCTCTGCCTACTTGCCTACTGGCGTGTTCCTTGCTATGGTGCTAATGGACTCTGACCAACCTTCTGAGAGCATAAGTTCTAAACTCACTCTTTTATGATTTGCCTTGATCATGGTGTCTTATAACAACAGTAGAAAAAAGGACTATGATGATACCCTTCATCCTCATAAAATCAGATTTAAAAAATAATTTTAAAACACTGAAAGTCATCATTTTCAATTATAAACAATGAGAGGTGCAAACTACTCCTGAAGCAATTATTGAAAACTCCCGTACTTACAATCATCAAAATGTAGTCTTGGCACATAAAAGTCAGCCTTTGCGGTTGAGACTAAAACCATCATATTACTTGATATTATTAATAATATTATTATTATCAGTGTAATATTGCTAAGGCCTTTAATTGAATAATGAAGTAATGAGATAGTCTTGCAAATAGATGAGCATTATTAGTTTGGTCATACATACTTAAAGGGCATATCTTTGAAAGAGTAACCTTAATGCATCTAACAAGTTGTATAGTTCTACTCATTTATGGCATAAGAATCACAAGACATTTTAATGACGAGACTAAACTTTGACTGCACTTCCTTCTTCAGTGATACCCAAATACTTTGTTTAAAAGTTAAGAATACAATATGTGCAATTCTTTGTGCAATAACATGCTTGTTTTCAATATAAAACAATCTATTTCTATTGATTTTTTGCCTTAATATTCTCTAAACCAATATCCAAGCTCACTAAAGCACAAATTTAATATTGTAAGGTATTTAGAACATCACTATCCAGACCTAAGATATTTTTCTCTTTATATTTAAGTGTGTGAGTGTATATGCATGCAGAAGTTGGAGTATTTGATTTATATGTATACACACACACACACACACACACACACACACACACTTAAACATCATTCTTAACATTTATTTTTTTGCCAAATATCCAACATCTACTAATAGCATTGAAGACGTAAGTCATAAACAATGCCACACCAGTTTGGAATTATGATTAATAGGGTGGTATTTATTTAAAGGGGAAAAAACTTACAGATCACTGTCAGCCCTCTGCGTAACCAGGAAGGAAGTCAAGTCACCAGCGGAGCAGGAAGTGAAGAGAGAGAGGAGAGGGAAGTGGCTGCTTTTTTAAAGGGAGAGAGACCACGCCCCAATGGGCTGGTATCTCAGCGGCTATTGGCTGGAGGAGTGGGAGGACCTCCCGCAACACCTCCCCCTTCTGTTTAAATAAGAGAGTTCTAAACCTACTATGAAATTATATACAATAAGTACAAATATCCTATTCTAACTAGCTTAGGTCTTGTATAATAAATAACTTGGCCAAGTCATGAGAGAAAGTAACTACATTTATATAGTCTTCAACCCCATCAAAGATCTGAGAAGGGAAATAATGTTACCTGGGTAATTAGGAAGTTCAGTAAAACAACTTCCAAAACATGCAACAAATCACAGAGACAACTAGCTACCTGGGCAATCACCCAAAATCACGTTAGCAGGGTTGAAGCAACCAACTTTGGCTAAGGCCTAACATAACTGACATACCATTTTCAAAGGCAAGCAACTTTTCAAAACTATCTTACCCTGTCTTGGCAGGATAAGACAGCCCTGTTTTATCCATTGATGCATGCTCTGTATCTCTGTCAGTGGTTGAGGTATGGGCATTTCTTTGCCCCAAGGCCAGTTCTGCCAAAAAAGAAAGGCTCCAGGTGGAGTGTCTTTGGTGCTCAACATTTTCTCGGGAATAGAGTGGTGTTGCCAGGAGCAATTGTGTCTCATTACCACAAAACTCTGAGTTAGATTAAAGGCCATTTTCTACAGCTCTTTGAAGAAGTTGAAGATTATCTATCTATACTGAGTATAATCTCTATATATCTAAAGAACCTGATTAGTCTAATTATAAATGACAAACTTAGATGACTATTAGTCTGTATAATTCTCAATATCTATCTAAC
Source organism: Microtus pennsylvanicus (assembly GCF_037038515.1). NCBI lineage: Eukaryota > Metazoa > Chordata > Mammalia > Rodentia > Cricetidae > Microtus > Microtus pennsylvanicus. Next base: position 172,616,324 of record NC_134579.1, on the reverse strand, counting down.
TTAAAGACTAAGACAATAAACGACTGTGAAACAAATGAGGACAATGACCTCCAAAGATAAACAATGTACAAATATACATTGCAGTAGGTAAATATATATCAATACACAAACATTATATAAGTATCTTAATCAGAGGTAGAAATGTACACTGCAATATGGTAAATATATGCAATATATATATCAATACAATATATGTCAACACATAAGAATGTTTTAAACAGAAGTAGAAACATGAATGCATACAATAGTCAATATAATTTAACTTTGTATCAATATACAAGAATCTATACCAATATATTTGTCTAAAAACAGTAACTCACAATTACAAATCTATTATCCCATCATCCCTCTTTTTTTTTTCCAAAATGATCCCTGAGCTTATAAAATTCCTCCCCCAACCCTCAATCGTATACTAATTATAATCAACCCCTAAATGATGTCCGTAAACCCAAGGGCAAACTTTACTGGGAGAGGGGACGTCGTCCTCTAGAATTACTTCCAGCTGTCATGCGGGCGACGTTCTTTCTGGGGGATCCTGTGAAAGTAAAATGATGGTTAAATTTCAAGATCAATGTCTTTTAAAATTGCCAATGGTCTCTGAATATTTTGTGCAGGTCTGGCCAAAATGTTGTATAAGATGTGCACCATTTCAGCTAACCAAGTTGGAACTGTCTTGTGCAGCTGGTACCCGAAGCAGGTCTTGTAGTAGCGCTATCAGTATCATGACGTCATATCAACCAGGTGGAGTTGTTGTTATGGGGCCCCATCTTCTTCCTGGAAACTTCAAATGTCACTTCAGGAAAAACTCATTGTTCATTGTGAAAAACTTAAACATTAATCATATAGACATGTATAGACATAGATATACATATTCACTGAAAGGCATGATAGATATGTTCAATGAAAAGTATGATAGATATGAAGAAAAGCAAAGATGTTTTCTAAACTCATATTTCTTTCTGTCCCATATCATGGCTCTTGACATGAGACAGGAACTCCAGAAACTCTGGGTTTTTCTCTTACTAACAGGCTTGGAATTGGAGAAGGACTGAGCCAGAGTCCAACTTCAAAACCAGCTTTATAAATTTAGAAATATGGTTTATATTACTTACACAATCCATTCAGTTTTCTTGCTATTTCCTATTAGGCAGGTATTTTTCCATCTGTCAGTATCCAAATATCCAGGGTCCCTTGAAGTTTTCAAAGATGAGTGTTTTCCTGTGGAGATAAGAACAGAACCCTGCCCCCATTCTATATGTTTTTCTTACCACCTGTATGAATATCATCATTGTGGATGAGTTGTCATTTCTCCTTTCCAAGAGGTTTCTCCTCTTCAAATCAAAACTTTATTAATTTTGATGGTATCCACAATTTTTCTTCTCCTGTGGAAACAAGAGCAAAACCCCTTCCCCAATGTAGCACATCTCCTGGCTTCCACTGAGAGGTCAGCACATCTTTGAAATAAATCGGTTGGTTTAGTTCAGCAGACTTTTCCATTATCCAATGTCTTTCTGCTGCTGTCGTTCCTTTCTCATTAGCGTTAAGAAAATTCAAGGTTAATAAAGCATTGTGTAATCTATTTCTGGGGGTATTTTCGGTCCCTTTCTGTTTGTTCAGCATATCCTTTATAGTACGATTTGATCTTTCTATAACTGCCTGACCTGTAGGATTATTTGGTATACCTGTAATGTGTTTTATATTATAATAATCAAAAAAGCATTTCATTTTCTTAGATACATATGCTGGACCATTGTCTGTCTTTATTTGTGCAGGTATACCCATGATGGCCATAACTTCCAATAAATGTGTGATTACTGAATCAGCCTTTTCTGAGCTCAGGGCAGTAGCCCATTGAAAACCTGAATACGTGTCTATGGTGTGGTGTACATATTTTAATTTACCAAATTCCATAAAGTGGAACACATCCATCTGCCAGATTTCATTTCTCTTAGTACCCTTTGGGTTACTCCCTGCAGGCAACGGTGTTTGATTATAGAAAGAACAAGTAGGACATGTCTTTATAATGTCCTTAGCTTGTTGCCAAGTAATGGAAAATTCTTTCTTTAGGCCTTTACTATTGACATGATGCTTCTTATGAAATTCTGAGGCCTGCAACACACTTCCAATCAATAATTGATCAATCTCAGCATTGCCTTGGGCTAGAGGACCAGGCAGACCTGTATGGGACCGAATGTGTGTTATGTACATCGGACAAAGCCTGTTCCTGATTATGTCTTGTACCTGGATAAACAATGAAGTCAACTCTGTGTCATCTGGTATAAATTCAGCGGTTTCAATATGCAAGATAACTCTTTCTGCATATTGTGAATCTGTAACTATATTAAGAGGTTCTTTAAAATCCCTTAGCACCATAAGAATGGCATATAATTCTGCCTTCTGGACAGAATTATAAGGGCTTTGTTCCACCTTACTCAATTCATCTGACTTGTAACCTGCTTTCCCTGATTTATTTGCATCAGTATAGAACATACGGGCTCCAGTTATTGGAGCATCACGTACAATTCTAGGAAGAATCCAAGAAGTTCTTTTTATGAGGTTAAGTCTACAACTTTTGGGATAGTTGCTATTAATTTCTCCCAAAAAATTAGCACAAGCTCTTTGCCACGGTTCATTGTCTTCCCATAACTTTTTTATTTCTTCGGTAGTAAAAGGCACTATAATTTCTGCTGGGTCTATACCTGCTAGTTGACGAAGTCTCAGCTTACCTTTTATAATTAATTCAGAGACTTTTTCCACATAAGTTTTTAATTTTTTACTTGGTTTATTAGGTATAAATATCCACTCTAAAATAATATCTTCCCTCTGCATTAGAATCCCTGTAGGAGAAATTCTGGAAGGCAATATGACTAGGATGCAGCTAGGATTTGGGTTCACCCTATCCACATGTGCCTCCTGTAATTTTTCCTCAATCATTGTCAGTTCCTTTTCTGCTTCAGCTGTCAGTTTTCTTGGACTATTCAAATCTTTATCACCATCTAAGGTTTTGTTTAAATGAACTATTAGATCAGGTGTTATCCCAACAGCTGGTCGTAGACTGGAAATGTCTCCTAACAATCTTTGGAAGTCAATAAGAGTCTTTAACCGGTCTCTCCTAATTTGTGCCTTTTGCGTTTTAATTTTCTCTAACCCTATTCTGTAACCTAGGTAATTAATAGAATTTCCTCTTTGAATCTTTTCAGGGGCAATTTGTAATCCCCACCTAGGCAAGACTTTCTTTACTTCTTCAAACATCTTTTCTAAAGTATCATTATTTGAAACAGATAACAAGATGTCATCCATGTAATGATAAATAATGGACTTAGGGAATTGTTTACGAATTATTTCCAATGGCTTACTTACAAAATATTGGCACAGTGTAGGACTATTGAGCATACCCTGTGGGAGGACAGTCCATTGATATCTCCTATTGGGCTAAGAATTATTATAAGTAGGCACTGTGAAGGCAAATTTTTCTCTATCCTTTTCTTGTAACGGTATAGTGAAAAAACAATCTTTCAAATCAATAACTATAAGAGGCCATCCTTTTGGTAACAGAGAAGGCAAAGGAATTTCAGATTGTAGTGAGCCCATAGGTTGAATTACTTTGTTGACAGCTCTTAGATCTGTCACCATTCTCCATTTACCAGATTTCTTTTTTACAACAAACACAGGAGAATTCCAAGGGCTGGTTGATTCTTCAATGTGGTGAGCATCTAGTTGCTCCTGCACCAGCTGTTCCAATGCCTGTAGTTTATCTTCAGCTAGAGGCCACTGTTTGATCCATATTGGCTTCTCAGTTAGCCATTTTAAAGGTATGGCTGTTGGTACCTCTAAAGGTTTGGTATTTGCTGTATGTTCTTGTACAGCCTGAATGGCTGGTGACCTTTTTCCATAATACCTCATCATATACTTCCCAGAATTATGAGTTCCTGGAACTACAGGAATGTTAATCTGGGTATTCCATTGCTGTAGCAGGTCACGGCCCCATAAATTTATGGCAATATTGGCTATATATGGCCTTAGTCTTCCTATTTGCCCTTCGGGCCCTATGCATTCAACCCATCTTGTGCTTTGTTTTACACGAGATAGGGTTCCAATTCCCAGGAACTGAGCATCTACCTCTTGAAGAGGCCAATTCGGATGCCAAGATTCTGGAGTAATGATACTTACATCCGCGCCTGTGTCTAATAAGCCTTCAATAAAAGTGCCATTTATAGAGACTCTTAGCTTTGGTCTTTGATCATTAATAGAAGTCTGCCAAAATATACGTTTACTCTGTCCTACTGGGTATTTTGACTCATCCTCCACACGTAATTCATCATTTAGACCAGTATTACTTTTTACAGCAGAAATTGGAGCTTTTAATTTTCTTGGTGAGGCACGTTCTCCACTGTGACTGGGAATGACTGGGCCACTGTTGGCTTGGGGGCCTGCGAGAGGCCCCCCAAGGAGTTTCCCGATGATATCGGATTGCCCCGTCTATCTGTTGTTGACCTACATTCGTTGGACCAATGCCTGCCTTTACCACATCTCCTACATATACCTGAAGGCTGAGGTCTCCTATTTTTGTCATTCCCAGAAGAGATATTATTCCTAGAAATTCTTTGCCTGCAATCCCTTTGTAAATGTCCTAATTTACCACAATTAAAACACCTGGCAGTTTGATGTCTCCTCATTGCTTTGGAAATCACTTCTCCTACCCAAGATTCATCATTATAGCTAAACGTCTCAACATTCATCGTATGCTGAATCCATTCATCCATAGGTGCTGATCTAGACTTTAAAGGCCCAATTATCTTTTTGCATTCTATGTTTGCATTCTCAAAAGCTAGAGATTCAAGAAGTATTCGTCTAGCTTCTGGGTCTGTTACCCCTATGTCCAGAGCCTTAATTAATCTTTGCAAAAAGTCAATAAAGGGTTCTCTCTGTCCCTGCCTAATTCTGGTATATGATTCAACCCTTTTTGCTGGATCTTGTATCCTATTCTAAGCATTTAAAGCTGCTTGGTGACATAGACACAGTACTTCATCATCATAAAGAGCTTGGACCTGTGGATCAGCATATTCTCCTGCACCAAGAATTTGATCTTGGGAAACCTCAATACCTTTTGCTCTTCCTTGCTGTTCCATATGTTTGGATTCTTCTCTGAAATAAATTCCAAACATCAAGGAAGGTCCCTTATCTAAAACTGCAGACACTAACTGATGGAAATCATGGGGGGTAGTTCTAGCATTAGAAGCCCAAGTCCTTATCATTTCCTTTACGTATGCCAAAATTAACAATAGCTTGCTTAATTTCTTTTAGATCATTCATTGCTATTGGCGTCCATCTAGCTTCTCTGACTCCCTTTGAGCCTTTAGAAGTTGACGCCTTGTCAGAATTAAGTATAGGGTATGCTGCTAAAACCTTTGGTAAGCCAGTTCTAATAGCTGGTGTTGGCATTGTATCCTGTCCTTGTGCCTTATTACTCTGTTCACCAGCTCCAATCATTTCTTCAATCATTTCAAGTCTTTTTATTATTGTCTCTTTTGAATCCTTAATCTCCTGACTTGCATGAGTTTCTAGTAAAGATTGTATGGTTCTTAGGAGTGCCATGATCTTCCTAAATGATAGAATATGCAAAAGAATACTGAAACCTAGTAACCAGTAAATTAAGTTATCCCCATAGTCATATAAACCTTGCATGATATAACCCATTGTATTGGTAACCAGAACAGTAAAATTCGCGTTGGAAACGAGAACTGCCATATTACCTATTATCCAGCAGGTGGCGCTGTTGCCAAGTCTCGACGAAAACACGGTCCTGTTTCAGAGTCCGCCTAGTATTTGTTAAAAACTGGAAAATGTAAGTTGCTCAACAAAGTAAATGTAATTAAATCAATTCCAGAGATGGAACCAGAAACCAGAATCCAGGGGTAGAGAAGAGCATCCTGGAAGCTACTTATGCCTCCACGTGACAGAGTCACCCTGAGGGGTTGCAGCTTTCAGCAACCACGTGCTCTGGTTCGCGCCACTTAAGAGCTGTGCTTGCAAGGGAGATTTAAAAACGACTCAGAAAAAAGCAAACCAGGCGGGCAGAGACTACGCGGGCCTGTGGAGTTTAAATCCACGTGGGGAGGCCAAGGCCGCAGCCGCAAGGCACAGGCGGCGGCTGAGGAAGGGAGGGCTCCTGCCAAGCCGCGGCCGGCAGCCGAGCGGGGAAAGGAGAGGTTCTAAAACCAAACGTTGGGTGCCAATTGACGACGTAAATCATAAACAATGCCACACCAGTTTGGAATTATGATTAATAGGGTGGTATTTATTTATTTATTTATTTATTTTTTTTAAAGATTTATTTATTATTATGTATACAACATTCTTTTTTTTTTTTTTAAATTTATTTATTTATTTATTAAGGATTTCTGCCTCCTCCCCGCAACCGCCTCCCATTTCCCTCCCCCTCCCCCGAGGGTGGTATTTATTTAAAGGGGAAAAAACTTACAGATCACTGTGAGCCCTCTGTGTAACCAGGAAGGAAGTCAAGTCACCAGCGGAGCAGGAAGTGAAGAGAGAGAGGAGAGGGAAGTGGCTGCTTTTTTAAAGGGAGAGAGACCACGCCCCAATGGGCTGGTATCTCAGCAGCTATTGGCTGGAGGAGTGGGAGGACCTCCCGCAACATGGCATTAACACTAATCTTATTCATTTCAATACTTTCATTGGTAATTTGTGGGTTTTAGTAAAATGACGGTGGTAAGCAAAGATGACAAACCATCCAGTGATTGTATACAATCCCAGAACAACACCACTTGGTGGGAAAGTGAATTATCCTGTTTGTCTTGAAAATGTAGAAGGGATAGTTAACTTATGTTGACGTTAAAATCCATTTCACCTTTTATATAAGAATAAGTATATATTATAAGTATATAAGAATAATGAGTATATATTATAAGTATAGAAAAATAAGTACATATTTATATAAGAATAAGTGATTATCATTTCTATATTTATAATCACATGAATGACATGAAGAAAAAGGTCATATTTAAATATGTACTGAGTTTGTCACAAAAGTCACTAAACTCATCTGAGGCATAATCAAACTTATTTTGTTAGAATCTTTGAGTGACTATCCACATCAATATTGAAACCAGCACATAGTAAATAAGTTTATGTACATATTTCAATAGTATTTTGAAAATCATAAAGCTTATACTTAGAATGCCATAATAATGGACATTTCCTTCTGCTGTACCTCAATGAATTAATATAAATTATTTTAGGGATTTTTGAAAAGATATACCAAGTATATTGAGCTCCAGTGTTGTTAATATTTAGTGCAAAGAAATGTGTGTGTTTGAGTGTGTGTATGTGTGTGAGTGTGAGCATATACAACCATTTATTCCAGTCTCCTTCTTTGTCAATTATTTCTTTGTCAAAATCATTGTATTCTGTACATTTAATATTGGAAAGAAATATTTCACTTTCCTAAAGCACACTTACAGTTCTTCTTCTAAAATGTTATTAAATTATTGATTAATAAATCAAAGATTTAAATTATAATACTTGATATAAAAATACCTATTCAAAATTAAATGTATACTAAAAGAAAACACACTTAGTTAAATGGATATTTTCTCTGTGTGTTTTTCATGCCTTCACTGTGGTTTTTGGAACTGCAACAGTAGGAAAATTAAGATTTCAGTTAAAACCAAAGTCGCTTGGTTTAACTAAAACATAAAATTTAGAGTCTTCCCAAAGATTTTTTTTATTAAGACAATCTTTAGTGTGTGTTTGTCTATATGTGCAGACATGTGAATACTTGTATGCCACAGGGTGTAGATTGGAAGTAGATTTTCTCATTATAGAATCCAGGGATCAAATTCATGTCCTCACCCTTGCATAGGAAGAGCTTTCAGCTGCTCATTCATCTCTTCAACCCTAAGATGCTTGGTGTAAAGTCTTTCTTCGTATCTATAAGAATTGGCAAAGAAATTGTGGAATGAGCCTTCAAATTAAAAGAAGCCATGCAGCATTGTATAGGCACGCACACACACACACACACACTCACACACTCTCTCACACACACTCACACACTCTCACACACACACGCACACATTCACTCACACACACATGCTCACACTCACTCATACACACACATAAACACAACTTGAATCCACTCATTTTTTGGTTTAATATGAAAGAGAGAGGAAGGGAAGTAAAGAGGGAGTGAGGGAGGGAGGTACAGACAGACAGAGAAAGGCAGAGAGGCAGACAGACAGAAGAGATAATGAGCAGGAAAAATGCAGAGTTCAAAGCAAATTATTTTAGAGCAGATACTTAAAAATCAGATTCATCTTACACACACACATACATATGCCCAGATTGAACCCATTCACATGTAGTTGTAATAAGCAGTTCCCTAGAAATAAGTGGGTGCCCAACACAAGCAGCATGGTTTATATTATGGTTCCCAGTACAGTTTTTCAAAATACTTTTCCTTTAAAATGTCTTTTTTTCCCCATCAAAACTATGATTTACAGTTACAAAAGATACTCTCATTCACAATTGCTGACAACATAGAGTGGTGTAGCAGCTATGGAAATCAGCTGACAGGATTTTCAAATTATTAAAAACAGAACTGCCAAATGATCTACCTATCCCACTCCTGAGCACCTACCCAAAGGACTCCAGACCACACTTCAGAAATACTTGTACACCCATGTTTATTGAAAATCATTTCACAGAATAAAAAAGAAATGGAAATAGCTTAAATGCCCATTGGAGGATGGGTAGAAAATTAAACACATATACACAAGAATATTTTATCAGGTTTTGAAGACAATGTAGTTATCAAATTTGAAGGGAAAATGGCACTGTAAAGTAGAGCATTAAGTGAGGAAATCTGGGTTCAGAAAGACAAATACAAAATGGTTTCTTTTTTTTTCTTTTTTTTTCCTTTTCAAGACAAGGTTTCTCCGTAGCTTTGGTGCCTGTCCTGGACCTAGCTCTAGTAGATGAGGCTGACCTAAAACTCACAGAGATCCACCTGGCCCTGCCTCCCAAATGTTGGGATTAATGGCATGTGCCACCACCACCAGGCCCAACACGTTTTCTATTATGTATGTGTCCTAGCTTATAACTGGTGTGTGAATGTATGTGTGTGTATGTATGTGTGTGTGTGTGTGTGTGTGTGCGTGTATCTGGGATGGATGGTGGTGGAAGGTGGGTAATTAGGAAAGACCTCATTAGAATAGGCAGAAACATACTTTGAGAAAATGTGGTGGGACAAAACTTAATTTCATATATGAAATTATAAGCGATCATGTGGGGCAGTGGGATACCACAAGGTTGAGTGCAAGGGAAGAATATACTGAAGAATAATAGGGTAGAAAGAAATAAACAAAGGTAAGGATGTATCAAATTTCCATAAAAGGGGTTTGGAGAGACGACTCATTGGTGAAGAACTCTCCTTGCTCCTCCAAAGGGCCAGATTTCAGTTCCCAGCATTTGTTAGCAGCATTTAAGATTTGCTCTTCTGATTCCTGGGGCACTGACAAAACCATGGCATAAAGATGTGGCACATACACATAAATGAAAATACTTACTAAATATAAATAAAATCTTACTAAATGTAGTAAAGAAAATTGTTCTTTTGTAAGTTAATTTAATACGAATAAATAAATGTCCTCCTTCCCCTATAAAATTTTGTATCACAAAGATGAGGTGAAAGTATCTTCTGATAGGAGGGATTCTCTATGGCTGCCTTACTGTAAACAGAGACAGCTCATTCATTTCTCTAGCTGCTTAGACCCAAATAATCACATAGAAATTATACTAATTACCACAATTTTCAGCCAGTGAGTGACTCAGTCATATTTCTCGCTCGCAATTATATCTTGAACTAACCCATTGCTATTTATCTGTGTATCACCATGAGGATAGCTTAATGGAAAAGGCTCTGGCTAGTGTCTTTCTCTTTCAGCAACTAGATGGCATCTCTCTTACTTTGACTACTCTCTCTCTATATCTCTGTTTAGATTTCCTAAGTGGCTGTGTTCTGCTAAACCATTGGCCAAAACACCTTTATTCATTAACCAATAAAAGCAACACATATACAGAAAGACATCAAATATAATCATTCCTTTTCTGTCTAAATAAAAATGAAGGTTTTAACTTTAACATAGAAAAATTACGTATAACAAAACAGTTATCGAGCAAGAATTATGATTACGATATTTAGTCCATTTACATTTGGTAAAATAAGGAAGATATCACCTATCCTATCTTTTTGAGTCTAAAGTTTTATATCTAATTTATCTTTTATCATAACTAACAAAAATTATAACTATCTGTCTTCAATTCCCAAAAGACCCCAGAAGGCTATAATATTACCTAGGTAAACAGGAAGTACATTGTAAGCAACTTCCAAAGTTCTAGAATTGACAAAGACATCCTGCTGCCTGGAAAGTCACCAAAATGTCTTCTGTAATGTTGGGGAATCCATCTTCAGCCTGTAGGCCCATAGTATCTGGCAGATTTTTCCATGAAGCAGAAAATTTGAAAGACTCTTTCACTTGTCTTCGCAGTCCATCAGTCAATTTATTCTGTATCCTGTACAATTTCTGGCAGTTACTTCTGTGAAGCAGGAACCTTGAAGGAACATCCTATATTTTGAAATGTTCTGTATTCACTTTTCTGTGGATCCTGCATGTCCAGTATATACAGCATACCATCAAACAGTCTAGGCAAGAACAGTTTCTTTCTCAAATGGCAATCCTTGTCACAATGAAGACGAAATCCATAATTACACAAATTCGAAGTATTTAAGATTATCTAACTGAATATATTTCTGTATATATAGAAAACCTAACTAACATGATTACCGTTTGACTATTAAAGATGACTATCTATTAATCTGCATTTCTTAATTATACATTACATTTTTAAATGAGCTGCCCAAGCATAATACCTAAAACAAGAAGAGAAATACATATACACAGTGTAACAAAATCAACCTTAAATAGGTATCAATAGACCAAGATCCATAACCATGCAAAAGTATTCATTCTATATCATATGTCCCTTATTTTTTAGAACGCGACTGTGACCATTCATCATATAATCAACCCCCTTTAAATAAAAATAAACATTTATAGCAGTTGTTTTGCTAATTTGGGCATTGCTCTCTCCAAACTGCTTCTTGCTATTTGATTGGTGAGTTTATTTTAGGTATTTATAGAACCTTTCAGTGGGTCTTGCTTAATCAAACCACATTAGCCTGGAAGAATCCATAGGTTCCCATCCTCTTTGGAGACAAAACCAGAAATATTTTCCAAAGTAACATATCCTTAGACTCAAATTTTGAAGTCAAGATATCTTTAAAATATATATGTTGGTTTAGCATAACAGCCTCAAGGGTCAAATATCTCTCCTGCACTCAAAAATTCCAAGAAAAAAACAATAATAAATATAATCCAGACTTTCTGTGTATATTTCATCTTTATATGGCTTATTTTTCTTTATTCTTATAATCTGTGACTATTGTAAGGAGGCCACTTGTCGGTTATCACTATTAACTATTAACATTACTATTAACCAGTGGTATTCACAGCATATAGAGAGGATCACATATCACCTCTCATTTTCTGTTTAAATTAAACAGGAAGGTTTTAACTTTAACATGGTAAAACTACATATAATATAGCAGGTATCAATCAAAAATTACATTTACAATATTAATATCTAATTTTTATCTATTCTTCAACTCCATCAAAGAATCCAGAAGGATATAATGCTACTTAAGTTAACAGGAAGTGCATTGTAAGCAACTTCCAAAACTCTAGAAATGACAGAGACATCTCTTTACCTGGACAGTCAACCAAAGTTTCTGTAACATTGCAGTCCCCCATCTTCAGCCTACAGGCCCATAGTATCTGGGAGACTTTTCCATGAGGTGGAAATTTCAAAGACAGCACTGCCTATAGTGGCAGTTTTCCAGTTACTTTCTTTTGTGTCCTGCAGAATGTCTCACAGACTCGTTCATGAATCAGGAGCCCTCAAAGAATGTCTCACATGTAGTTAAGTTCAGTAGTCATTTTTCTGTAGGTCCTGCATTTCCCTTTCATCAAGCAGTCCAGGCAAGGGAAGTTTCTTGCCCAAATGGCTAACCAACACCATAAGAAGCCTCTTTGATGTCCATCTTCTTATTGAAGTAATTGGTGCTGCCAGAAGCAGATGTGTTTTATTGTCATGAAAAGTCCTAAGTTTTTAAACATTTTAAATGCCATATTCTGTAGTCTTTGAAAGATATCTAACTGAAATATATATCTGTACATCTATAAAATCTAACTAACATGACTACAAGCTTGACTATTAATAGATAACTCTCTATTAACCTGTATTTCTTAATTATACATTACATTTTTACATGAGCTACACAAACACAATACTTTAATCAAGAGCAGAAATATATATACAGTATAACAAAATTGACCTTAAATTTCTATCAATAAACCAAGATCCATACCAATGCAAATCTCAATAGAATATCCCCTTTTAAATGTAAACAAGCATTTATAGACAATATTTGGGAATATGGGCATAGTTCTGTCCAAAATTCTTCTTGCTGTTTATTGGGCAAAGTAATTTTGGGGGTTGTTCAAGGAAACCTTTGAGGGGATTTTGATCATTCAAATTCACTAGTCTGGAAGGATTCCATAGATTCTCATCTTCTGTGGAAACAAAAGAAGAATCTCTTTTTCAAAGCAACATATCCTTATACCCATATTTTGAAATCAAGATACCTTTAAGTTATATATGTTGTTTTAGCTTAGCAGCCCATATAATGAAATATCTCTCTGTACTTAGTCTAAAAATTCAAAGAAAACACTGTAATATACATAATCCAGACTCTTTGAATTTTCCATTTTCCATGGCTTATTTTTCTTTCTTTACTCTGTCTCTTTAAAGACTTTACAATTAAAAAAAAAACATTTACTTCTTTTTATAACTGCTTATATAGTTTTTATTTTCTCTCCCAAGCCTATGTACATTTATCCAACAGTGCGACACATTTATAGGTCCTTTTTATCTGGATTTATCTTTACTGCATATCTGCAACATTTTCTGACCAGAAGTGCTTCTTAAAATGCTAAGCACTTAAGAATATAAGCTGAGACATTGCTAGGATATATATGGTACTTTCTACTTGCCTTGCCCATTCCACTATGGCAGAGCTGCTCGCCACTTCTGAGAGCCATGAACACCGCTCTACTTCCAGGCACACAGCCATCCTATGTTGTTATTAAGAAAGTTGTAGAAGTCTGCTCACAGACCCCACTCAAATGCTCTGTAGCCAGACCTCCAGAAAGCGTCAGAGTTCAGGCTTACAGCATGGTCCAAAAAACCAACATTTCAAAACCACCACTTTTTTTCCTGCTACTACTGGTTCAGAAAAACCTCTCTTAAAGGAGCCCCAGCATGCTGCCAGAAAAATGCTTGCTACCAACAAGAAATGATTTACTCTGTTATTTTGTATCTAGGATTCGTTTTCAAGCTTTTAAGGTTTTATGTGGATTTTATCCACCATGTTGGAGCACCAATTTGTTGTAAGGAGGCTGCTTGTTGGTTCCCAGATGCTTAGCCCATCATACAGAAACTATATTAATTAAATCACTGCTTGGCCCATTAGCTCTAGCTTTATCTTGGCTAATTCTTACACCTTAATTTAACCCATTTCCATTAATCTGTGTATCACCACATGTCAGTGGCTTACCAGGTAAAGCTCCATGTAGGTCTGGTGGGGCTACATGACTTCTCTCTGACTCCACCCTTCTTTTTCCCAGAATTCACTTTAGTTTTCCCCACCTACCTCTTTCAGCCCTGCTCTGCTATGTGCTTAAAGCAGTCCTGTATTAACCAATGGTATTCACAGCATACAATGGTGAATCCCACACCATGTGACTGTAATCTTTTATATTACTTTTACTTTCTCTTTAAAGACTTTTTTGTTTTTAAACCTATTTCTTTTTAGAACTGTCTATACTCTTTTTCTTTCCTCTTCCAAGCCTACATACATTTATCTAACACTGTGACCCATTCAGAGATCATTTGCATCTGAATTTGTCCTTATTGCATATCTATAATCATTTTTTAACCAGGAGTACTTCTTAAAATGTTATGCAGCATGGCTAGGACTAAGCCTGCTTTGCCTTTTGGTCCTGCCCTGTCCAAAATGGAGATACATTCACGACTAGCTCTGTGAGCCTTGTTGACTGCCTCAGCTCCAGGGATGCAGAGTGTCTATATTGCCGTTAAGCAATTTGCAGCACTCTGCTCACAGAATCTATTTAAGTGCCGGCTATCCTGTGATGTGGCAGTGTCATATATTAATCTGTTGTTTTCATTGGTTAATTAATAAAGAAACTGCTTGGCCTGATAGGTTAGAACATAGGTGGGTGGAGTAAACAGAAGAGAATGCTGGGAGGAAGAGGAAATGAGGCAGATGCCATGCCTCTCCTCTCTGGGGCAGACGTGATTAAGCTCCGACCCCTAGATGGATGTAGGCTAGAATCTTCCTAGTAAGTCACCACCTCGTGGTGCTACACACATTAATAGAAATGGACTAAGCAGTGTTTATATGAATACAGTTTGTGTGTTGTTATTTTGGGGCATAAGCTAGCCAGGCGGCCAGGAGCTGGGTGGCAGGAACGCAGCCTGCAGCTCCTTCTACAATTCTGAAAGAGCCAGAGTTCTTTCTGTGAGCATGAACCAGGAAGCTGGATCTTAAAGAAGCCATTCAATTTTTTGCCACTAACACTGAGCTTGGCTGACTTCTCTTAAAGGAATTCCACCTCTGTTTATCACCAGCAAACAGCCCACTCAAGAGAATGCCGATATCAAGAAACACAAATATTATGGATTGGGCAATGCACTTAACTCCTTCTTAATAATCTAACACAGTGCATTGACATTAAACAGAGACAGCCTTTAATAGATCAAAAACATCTAGTCTCAAGTTTTCTGGTGTAAAAATGCTATAGAAAAATAAAATAACTCTATACATGGGCACAATGTTGTTTAATGTTGAATATGTACAAATAAGTACCTTCAATAATTAGAGATTGTTACAATAGCATGTTGAAATTTCAGCAATTTCAATACATAATTGATTGACCATAGCTTTTACAATACCATAATCACTACATAATGGAATGTGAGCCAGTCCTATTCTTTATCTGGAAAGCCTCCAAAATGCCATAAAGGTAAAGATAAATGCTTAATGGATTGCCTTTAAAAGGAGGATCTCCTTCCTTCTTTTCTGTCCTTTCTGTGAAAGTTGATTTAGAACTTCTAAGTGAAGTTTAAAGGCAGGGTGAGTGAGCATTTAGCCTGAAAATTGTAGATCCTGTTCCCAACAGTACTGTACTTTAAAACCCAAACAAAATTAAAGCCTTGATGTCCACACTGCTTGCTTCCTCCCATTACCTCAGCTTCACTCCATGTCCTGCTCTACTTGGTCAGCCACCTCTTCAGTCGTGAGCATTATCTAGAGCACTCACAGCTTCAAAAAGCCAAGCTGAAGGAATCCTTATTTTTTCCATTACTCAGCTATTTAGTCATATTTATCAAAGCTAGTCAGCTTTTTTATTTTTTATCATCTTGGTTTCATCAAATTTATCACTATTTTATCATTTTTTAATACAGGGGATCAAACCCTTTTGAGTAAAGGTTTCCAACTTACTCAAAAGTTCTCTACCACTGAGTTTGTCACTTCGACCCTTGAGGAGTCTTTGAAGTAGACTTCAATATCTATGCTTATCACAAATCAACTCCAGGTCTTCCTCTATATTCCTACATATCTCTGATAATGATCAAACCTTTACTACTCTATCCTTTTCAGTAGTATATATAGTCCATGATGTGGCACAATTTGATCAATAAAGGGCCCTCATTCTATATCATAGTGATTAGAACAAACCATATTTGCAGGTAGAGATTTCCATTCTTCTGGAAGTTTTGAATGTGTATACCAGGCCTGACCCCTCATGATTTCAGACCTACAAATGCATGCATATGCTTCTTTATTTAGTCTTTAAATATTTCTTTTTTAGACTTTGTGTATATAAAGTATTATTTCCTGATTCATAACAACCAGGTTTCTTCTGACTTCCCAGTCTTTCAGAGTTGCATCACAGTCTTTAATATTAACAGGAAGAATTATATAGCAACTGTTTATGTAAACACATAGCTAGTGTACCAAAACAGCTTTCTCAACCTGTGGGTTGTAACTCCTTTGGGAGTCTCATATCAGATACCCCCTCGCATCAGATATTTGTATTACAAACCATAGCAGTAGCAAATTTAAAGTTATGAAGTAGCAGTGAAATAATTTTGTGGTTGGGGGCTCACCACATTCTGAGGAAATATATTAAAATGTCACAGTAGATTCTGTCAATGTGTTTTTCAAATAAAAACTCCGCTTTAATTGTAGATGTCCATTCTCACTGTTTTTATTCCAATGTTAGTATTAACCTCTGTATCTATCGTTAGACAATCACCTTCCCTTGTCAAAGCAAAAACCAGGTAATAGAGAACCAGTTCTTATTATATAAAAATGCAAGTCCCACAGGAATTCTGATTGGAAACGTAATCATAGTTAGAGAAATTATGCCATTCGGTCTTTGTTTCCCTACCCTTAACTAGTCGCTCGTGATACTGCCAATCTGTTTCCAAAATAATTTTAAAACTTTACATGAAATTATCTTGTTCCTACATTTGAATTTTCTTGTAATTTTTTATATATGAGGTAAACCTCCAATTTTCCCCAACACATAAAGAAGTGGTCAATAATTGGTTTGTGACTTGTCTTCTTTCTTAAGTCATAGGAACAAGAGTTTTGTAACTTTCAAGTTCTCACCACATTCCTGGATATCTCTTGTCTGTTTTTTTTTAACACACACACACACACACACACACACACACACACTTTATTTGGATTTTATTATTTTGAACATTCACAGGTTACCACTACTCTTTCTTGATCATAAAACTTGCACTAGGTCGTTTGTCAGTCTCTCATCACTATTTCACTGATACATGAAAGTTTGTCAGTTTAAAAACTTGTTTGTAATAATTTATTTCATTTGCTTATGTTTTTGTATCTTTTTCCCACTGCAGAAAACCAAGTTGGCTCTTTGCTGCTGCTGGATGCCTGGCATATACTTACAAAACTGATAGATATTATGAGAAAAACCTTAGTATATTCATTTAAGTGCTGTCAGTATATATATGATATTAATTCACATAAAGTCAAAGATTTTAAGCATACCCACTTTACAACAATATCATCAACACCAAACCCTTATTCATTTTTTTAAAAAAATATCTTCATCATCTTTATGTGTCATGCGAAAAGTCTTCAGTAGCCTGCAGAGAACTTTCCCTTGCCAAAGAGACTAGAACATAAGAGTGGAGGCTCTAACAGGCACCAGCTCAAACTGTTCAATGAGCGGTGTGGATGTTGTCCTTGGCGATTGTGCTCTACTGTCAGTTTGTGGAGTGTAACCCTCTATCTTAGTATTAGCCACTGTTGTTTCGGCCTCTAGACGGGACCTTCTCAGCCATCATCTAAACCAAATGCAACCCAGTCCCATACTGGAAGCCGTGACAGGCTAAAAGAGAAGGCCACTTGAAACTTATTCCTAGCAGTTCTCACTAGGCGCACCCTCATAGATTTTAGGAAGTTTCCAGTGCATTAGGTTTCTACGCTACATCCCAGATGCCCCTCCCTCAAATCAATGATATAATTCCTAATGATATTCTGTTATACTCACAGATCAGTACCTTGTCCAGTCGTCATAAGTGAGGCTTTCTCAGGCAGCAGATAGGAACAGATGCAGAGATCCGCAGCCAGATATTATGCTGAGGGAGAGTCTAAATTGAAAGTCTCCTTGGAGCTTGGAGAACACTGAGGAAGAGATGGAGGAAAGATTGTAGGAATCAGAGGGAATAGTGGAGACCAGGAAAACATGGCCCATTGAATCAAATAATCAGGGCTCAAACGGGTTCATGAAACTAAAACAGCAAACACGGGTCCTGTAAGGGTCTGCACCAGGTCCACTGAGTATATGTCGTGACTGTTAGCTTGGTGCTTTTGTGGAACTTCTAACTACTGGAGCAGATATATCTTTGACTCTTGCTTGAACTTGGGAAGTCTTTTTCTCCTCTTGGGTTACTGTGTTCAGTTTCTGTGTGAGGGCTTTTGTCCTGTGGTACTGCAATTTGTTTTGTCCTGTTTGGCTGTTTGTCTCTTGGATGCCTGCTCTTTTCAGACAGAGATAAAGAAGTGGATGCAGGAGAATGGAGAAGATGGTGGGGGAGCTGGGAGAAGTGAAGCATGAAGCAAGAGGAAATTGTGATTGGGATGCATTGTTTTAGAGAAGAATTGATTTCAATAATAAAAAAGAAAAAGATTACTGTTTGAATGTAGATTATAAATGTGCATATAATAATCTTTTCAACAGATGTTAGGAACTCAGTAAATATCTTTTTACCAATTAATTACAAATAAGCAGCCGAATAATTTTTTATGTATTTGTTAAAAAATTTTTTCTGTTGTTTTTCATCTCCAGAAATCATCTAACTTCCAAGTTGCAAAAGCTTCATTTCCAGTTCTCTGGGCAATGTGCTGATTTTCTATTTTGGATGTGAAAAAAGTTTCTTGTTTTGCCATGAAAATGTTTTCAGTGGGCCCAATGCCACAACTGGGTCTTTTAAGTTCAAGGATAAAGAGCTGAAGCAAAATCCACACATGGGATTATAGGAAATGCTATTTTGAGCAAGACTATTCTGATTACCTCAACTTCTAGGTCTCTTGCCTCCCCCTCAGTCGCTGTCACTAGCACTGAACAGCAGCAGCAAGGTAAAGTAATAAAATCCTAGTCATGCCTCTGTGTAATGCTGAGTGAGATGGGGGTATGTAATCCGGTCTTTTATACCATACCAGGGCATCATAGAAGAGAAAGAAGTACCATATCATCAGAGACTTCGGGAACCTCCTCCTCTCTTGCTCTCACCTGGACAAAGGATGCTCAATCTTTTATTTGTACTTCACCTCTTTACTCCCTAAACAGCTGATGAAAGTCATTTGTGCTTGCTCTGCTTCTTAGTTTGGAGACTATAAAGAGAACAGGAAGTAGAATTGTTTCTTCCTGGTACCATCTAGGAAGATCTCAGCATCTTCTGCCTTAAAGAATAGAGAGCTCTTTAACAATAAAAAATAGATATGGTGCATCGCTACAGTTGGACTTCAAGTTTCTGAGCCACAAAACACACAATTTTTTTTCAAAAATATCATAATGTACAAACTGAGCACCTATCGACTGTTACTTTCTCAAACTTCTCTTTATTAGTGAGTCTCAGGTCTCTATAGTATATCTATAGTATGCCATTGTCATTTATCTGGGAGAATTCTAGCTGGTATTCAACTGGAACCTTCACCTCTCCTGGCTCTCTTTCATAATGTTGGAAGGTATTGCATATTCTACCATGGAACAAATTTATTATCCATATCATCCAGCTATAAATCCTGAAATATAAAATAACAAACAATTTAGCCAGATATCCAGCTGGTTCAATAGGTTTATGAAAGTTATAGGAGCAACCAAACATTTTCCTTTTACTTGCGTAAATATTTATTTCATTTGATGGAACCATTATCTGACATTATCAATGAAAGCAATACTCTGAGATTAAGTACATCATAATCCTACTCTTATTTCTACTGAAGCTCCATAGCAATAAACTGACTTCTAATGTTTTATTTAGAAACCCAGAGATCAATGCATTACTAAATTCTCATCAGAGATATATGTGTATCTGGCAATTAGAACAAATATATAAAAATTAGTGTACAAATAATAAGAGATATTAGAAGACTCAGCCTTAAATGGAATGTCTATATCACTCCATTCCCTAAAAATTCTGAGGTAAATAAAAAGTGATGGCAAAGATTGTAAGAGCCAAGGGAGGTAGATGACTTCAAGAAAATAGTGTTTGTCAGATACAACCAGACAGATGCATATATTCAAGCTATTCAAAATCCCAGCATGGAAGAGAGACATGGATATAATGGAACTATATGAATTTGATTGTTTCTGGGTAAAGGAATGTCAGTCTTCTACAACAGAATGATCCTTGTATATGAACCACACTGGTATATGAATGACACTCCAGGAGAGGCCCAATCCCAGGAGTACTTGAACAGGCTAAGTGATTTCTGTTTTGCATGTTTAAGAAAGACAGCACAAATTCATATGGGCAAGAGGGTAGAAAAGTAAATGGAAGGAGTTGGAAGAGTGAATATTGTCATAGCATATTATATGAGATTAACAAATAATGGACAAAACATTATTCAAATATATATTAAATATTTTAATTTAATAACAAAGATAAAGATAGCATTTAAAATCAATTTTGGTTTGCAGTGGAAGTGATCAATATGTCCCTTCCCAAGCAAAGGTTTAAATTTTCTTAAACCTTGAACTTTGAAAATTAAATAAATTATACATACAGGAAGATATGGATTTTCAGTAGTCATTGATCTCCTAATTGAATAGTAATTTTAACATGGATTAACCCTTACAGAATCCTCAGCTATAAACCATGGCAAATATTTGCTAGTTCCTGAGGATATACGCTAAAAGTAAAGTTGGTGGTCAATACCAAAGTATTTCAAAGGCTTTTTTAGAAAAAGTTAAAACCTCCTTGATAAAGTGACTTCGCTGCTCTGGGAAGTTGGTGGAGATATCCTACAAATATTAGAGGGGCTGACAAGGAAAGGGGATCTAAAATGCTTCATAAAAACCACAGGAACATTTTGCTTATCTTGAAACAGATGTCCTGTACTTTTATTTTATTGTCCTCTTTTTCTTTATTTACATTAAGTTTTGGTGTGTCAGAAGAAGAAATAAAATAAGCATCAATTCTTCTAGCTCTATTTTTATTTAATTAAGTAATTAATTAATTATTTTTTCAAGACAGAGTTTCTCTGTAGTTTTGGAGCCTATCCTGGAACTAGCTATTGTAGATCAGGCTGACTTCGAACTCACAGAGATCCGCTTGTCTCTGATTCCCAAGGGCTGGGATTAAAGGCATGCACCACTAATGCCGGTTATATTTATTTTTCTTTTTTTTCTGAGAACAAAATTTAATATATCACTATATAGAGTAATGTATACCAAAAGAACTATGATGACTTTAATAAGAAAAACACAGTGAATGTAAACATGATCTCTACCACTTCTGTATATTAGACAACTTTTATTTAATGAAATACACATAAACTCAACAATGCAATGAAAAATTTATGTTAATGACTCAGAATTTCATTTAAACACTTAAACCAAAATCCTAAGGTTTTGGTACTGGGACTCAAAACGTTCATATTGAACTAGAATGCAGACACACACACACACACACACACACACACACACACACACAGAGAGAAAGAAAGAAAAAGAAAAATGGAGGGAGAGACAGAGACAAAAAAGATACCATATAAGCTACAGGTTATTAAATAAAAGAATTAACAGACATACCAAATATTTTACTTTAATTAAAGCCTTAATGCTTATATAATTTTTCTATCCTCCTTTGTCTTTCATTTTCATTTTTTATTATTTTTATTGATCTCTACATTTTCTCTGCTTCCCTCTCTACCTCTCCCCGCCCCTTCAACCATCTTATATAATTTTTAAGAAACTATTTAAACAAATACACAAAAGAGGTAAGTTCAAATTTCACAAATGCTTTTTTAAATCTTAACTCCATAAAAGGAGTAAAAATAAGTAATTCAAAAATAAAAGAAAAAGAAGGAGTGAACATTTGTCAGAGAAGAGGTTTTGGTAGGGATAACTAAACTAAGAATGTTTGAAAATCCTGTATATAAATTTATGTTTCTCAAACATATGACATTATATAAAAGAGTTTAATAGTAGTTACTTCACACAGGTAATAATCTTCCCCCCTGAAGTCAAAGGTAGTTAAATAAAAATGCCAAATGTGAGAAAAATACCTCTATTAAATTCTCAAAGAATTAACAAAAATATTTTATGTAAAATAATAAATGACCAAATAAACAGCTTGCTAAGTCAATTTTGTAACATTCATTGTTAAACATAAACAATGATAAGTGATAGAGAATTGAAAAAAAAGGCCAATTATCAAGAACAGGGATGAAAAACAATGATTCTCTGATTAGCAAAGAAGAAGTGACAAATACAAATATCATGAGCAAGAGTGTACAATTTCTAATCCTAAAATTATTTTAAAGTAAAGAAGGTCAAGTCCATTTTTATGAAATTAATTTTTGTAGTATACAGGAAATGGTTTTATGGAAGGCAGGAGTGTAAAAACCAAATCATTTTTCACCAAATCATTTTTCACCAAATCTTTAACACAAAAGTCATTCTCTGTTGACTTTAGGGTTAATTTTACACAAGTATTTAAGGAAAAAATGAATATAATTACTCCTATTAAATATAATGGAGAGATGGCTCCTGATTTATCAGCCAGCAGTATCCTCAATTCAAAGACGTTAAATATTTAGTGGCCAGTGTGTGATTCAGCTGATGAAGACAAAGAATGATGTTTGCTAACAAGTCTTGTCATCTGTGTTCGCTTCCCTGAGCCTCCATGTGTGAGGAAGAAATAAATAAATGCTAAATATTATCAATATTCAGACTCCTGAACTGATTTGGAGAGGATCTCAGTATTCAGTCTATGAAACTTGACTGAAATATTAATCTATTCCAAAATGAAAGGCAGATTTTATACAAAAGTTAGTATACATCATTATATCTTATGAACAGATTTAAATATGATTGACTATCATTTCTTCAGACACAATGACATATTCACAATAATTATTGGGTTTGACAAAGGTTTCATATACTAATGTAAGATTGAATTTTAAATGAAATTTTAAATCAATTATTTTTAGACCTAGAGATCTTTTAGATGTTATAAGACCTGTAAAAATGTCACAATAAATCCTGATAAACAAGATTTTACGTATAAAAAAACTTTTCCTGTCAAAAACGACTTAAGCAATGGTAGGTTAATAGATGGAACTGAAATCTTAATACAACAGATGTACACTAATAACCAGAACCTTACAAATAGTTATTGTGTAAAGTATTGTTGGAAATTTTGTTTAAAATTTCCTACATATTCCCAATCTAAAGTATAATTTTAATACGTGGAATGTCTGGTGTTTCCAGTGGAATAAATAATTTAAAAATATGGAACTAAATGGCAAGGAAACTAGCCAAAGATTTGGAAGATGAGGGGAATTTACATAGCAGGATGACATTATTTAGACCTCATTTGTTGTAGGAGGCTGCTTATTTGTTCCTGGCTTCCCTGACCACAAAATAACACTCAGAAACTGTATTTTTTAAATACGCTTTACCAATCACTTAAGAGTATTGCTGGCTAGCTCTTATATCTTTGGTTAGCCCATTTCTATTAAATTTACCATGATGTTCTTGACCTATCAGCAAGGTTCTACCTGGAAGCTCATGTTTGTCACCTCTGGTGGTTCCATGGAATCTCTTTGACATACTCTCTCTATATATATTTATCTCTTCCAACCTGGCTACATTCTGTTAAGTCATTGACCAAAAGCAGCTTCTTTATTCATTAACCAATAAAAGCAACACATATACAAAAGACTTCCCTATTGCCGGGCAGTGGTGGCGCACGCCTTTAATCCTAGCACTTGGGAGGCAGAGGCAGGTGGATCTTTGTGAGTTCAAGGCCAGCCTGGTCTACAAGAGCGTGTTCCAGGACAGGCTCCAAAGGTACAGAGAAACCCTGTCTCGAAAAACCAAAAAAAAAAATAAAATAAAAAATAAAGACTTCCCACACCAATCATTGCTAACATTTCAATGATCAAATAACTGGATAAAAATTGCAGCAATTCATGTCTTAAAATTCAAAGTTTACTTAGTTCCCCAGAAATTTATTTTTTCTTTATCATCAGGGTTAGAAATTTACCCTGCAAAGTCCGAGTGCCCACTGAGTTTATGATCATACCTTCTTCCAAGCATTCCTAGCTTCTTTACGAGACATTTAAACCTGAGTCAAAAACACCAGGTGGAAAATTCTCCCTTCATTCTTCTTTCATTGGGGAAAACATTTTCCAAATACTTATCTTGGCAAAATAGGCAAATTCATATTTTTTATCCTTTCAATTAAGAATTAATGATATCTTCTTTTGGTCTCAGGATTCATTGTACTGATCATAAACACACTAGCTAATTTTCACCCCAATGAAGGAAAGGGCTTGAGAATTTCTCTTGCATAGACGCTGGTTTTCTGACAGTGCCCCGGGTCAACCAAACCCACCTGCCTGCGACAACTGAAGATAGAGATGTTTAATTTGTAGAAAAGCATTACATTGTCCATCGTACAAAGCAAGCATCACCAAGAGTGGAAAGTTCTGCAGGCCACAGCCTGAGCCTCTCTTCAGAATGAGCTGTCACCTAATTAATGTGTGACTGCAGATGACCCATCCATCTTCCTAACCAGACAAGCAGTCTCACTATGAAAAACAGCTTAAAAATAAACATGGATGGTGTAGTTTATCTGTAGGCAGACACTCTGACCAAATATCTAAATTTCTACATCTGTTGAGGTCACACTCTTCAGGTTATACCAAGAACCAGGAGTGCTGTCCACACTTTGGATTTCCAGGTCATGGTATTGGACTGTTACCGCAAAAGTTCAATGTCTTTAAAAGCTTTTCTTTGAGGAACAATCACTCTTGTTTCCTCTCAATGAATTAACACTTATGACGCAGAATGGGTAATTATAGTTGAATGAACCCATTTGGGATAGAAGTTTGATATTTGCTAATTTCTATTTCATAACAAGCTAGAGCTCTTCAAGATTTTTGTTTCCTGGAAAATTTAAGCAATTCTACAACTGAACTTGAATCTTCAGTTAGGAAAAAAAACAACAAAAAAACACTTTCATAGGCTGGAGGGGAGAGGCACTTACACAGCGGCCTCAATTTAACTTGGCCAGCTAATGATATAAACTACAGCACACCACAGATGATAATGAGATTCCCCTAAACCTCATGAGCTTAAGCTTTAAAGCAGATTTTACTGTCTCTATCTTACATCCCAACATTCTACTATACATGGGAAAGTTTGTTTAATGAAAAACTTACATGGTTGTGAGATGTTAAAATAGTTATAATGTAGACACATTGCACACAAATTTTAATAACCTTTTTGGAGTCCAAAGATTGCTGTCATGGAATATGCATTCCCTATAGAATAAGCTCCAATTATTCATTTCATGACTACTGCATTTGGTTAGAAAAATATAGTGAGGCAATTCCCAGTTCAACCCTTTTCACTTACTGAAGAATTAAAATCTTTCCCAAATGAAAGGTTCTCATAAAAACTGTGTCAATCCTCCTTGTAGTATTGAAGAAAAAAATTTTACTTCTCATTGCTTGAAATGTTAAATTGTAATTCACTTTTAGAAACCTCAAGTAATTACTTATTTTCTAACAAAGATCAAATCTTATTTAATTAGCTTCCAGAATTTTTAACAATGAAAGAAGAATGTTCCCCAAAGCATCCCTGTTCTGTATCTACATAGCACAATGTTCTGCACATTTTTCCAGTTGTACCTTTGCAATTTAAAGCAGCAAATCAGTTCTGATTTTCTCTAACATCTTCCAAGATTCCTTTTCAATGACTTCCTGATAGTCTGTTCTCATCACTGCCACACACTACAGTCTTCATTTCAAAAAAAAAAAAAAAAAGGGACATGGGGTCTAAAATAGGGAGGGAGCAGAACATCAAAGTCTGCTAAATCAGGGTTCCAATCTTAGACTCCTGTTTCTCTGCTGAGATCAGAGAGATGTCCATAGTCAACCACTTCCACATGTGTCCCTGCAAGCTACTTCCCTCTCCACCTAGGGAATACCTGTCCTTCTTGCATGTGCATATCAGATGAAGATTCCCCTCTGAACCTTTCTAGTTCTTCTGTTCCAGCATAAAAGATTCCCTCAATGTCATGAGTATCCATCATTTGCCCAGCACACCTAGAATTCTGTCGCTCCATGTCAACCAACTATCTGTGCAAACAATAATGACGTCACATTTTTAAGACAATGTTGCATGTTCCACCTACCACTGTCATTCTTCCCAAATATGTCACAATCCTGGAAGCACAAGCTTTCCTTCAGGGCCAAAGCAAGAACGAAAAAGTTAATGCATTACTTCCACTCTGTCTTCTTCCATTTCTTTCTTGTTTTCAGTCATTACCACTTCTTCTTTATTGACATTATCATTATCAGTCTCTAAATTCAGTTCTTCTCAATAGTTGTTGGTATTTCCTCTAGTCAAAGAAGAAATTTGAAAACATTTACGTTTTTCTCACTGCCTCCTGCCAAAATATTGACTATATGTCAGTTTTGGATTATGTTACATCGGTTGAGTAATCTTCCCCCCAGGAGCTATTTCTTTGTGTTTTATAGTACAGATAGTGCACTGCAGGCATGGTGGATTATGATTATTATCATACCAAAAGGAGTGCTGTCTCATATTCTTATATAAAAATTGAGAAACAGTGGAAAATCATGTCTAGCCAAGATCAAACTGAGAACCATTTTTTCTAGGTATTGAATCAATCAGAATTACATGAAGAGGTATTAAAAATATTTGTCTAATAGGACATTTACTCTAAGATAATAGCATAAGTCTTGAGTATTAATATATCCAGAGAAAAGGAAAATTCATGATGCGATGCTAATAATAAAGAAAACAGTTCAAAAAATGCACACAGCAGGGACTGACGCAGGATGAACAGGGAGGAAGCAGGAAACAGTGCAAATCATATGTAAGAGGACTATCTCTGATTTAGAAAGGCATCTTAAGGGTTTTAGTTTTTACAAAACTCTTCATATTTTCTTAAGTTTTCTTCAATAATTATGCTTTGCTCTAAGACAAAAAATATCATGCAAATGGAATAAGTAAGAAAAGTCATGTCATAGGTGTAATATTAACGGTTTCCTTCTTTCTCATTTCTCCCTCTCTCTCTCCTTTCAGCCTTTCTTTGTCTATGGTACTGGTGATTGAACCTAGGACCTAGAGTTCAGTAGGTAAGGGATTTATCGCTGACTGTATCTCTGTCCCAGCATTTTCCTCAAGTAAAGAGTCACAAACACTAGGACTTTCACGTAAAGGGGTTTTCTAGTGTCTCCCAGAACTGACAAGTACCAAAATTGCTGTTACCCCACACATTACCAACATTACCATGGTAAGGTAGCTCATAAAGATGATTAAGGCATTGTTTAGTGTTTAACATTGCATAACTCAGGTGCTTGATGCTTTGGCTTCTTTGTTCTCAACAAATTAAGTAAAATAAACTAAAAACCATTTTTATTTTATTTTATTTATTTTTTTAAAGATTTATTTATTTATTATGTATATAAACTTCTGCCTCCATGTATGTCCACATGCCAGAGGAGGATGCCAGATCTCATTACAGATGGTTGTGAGCCATCATGTGGTTGCGGGGAATTGAACTCAGGACGTTTAGAAGAGCAACCAGTGCTCTCAACCACTGAGCCATCTCTCAAACCATTTTTAAAGAAACAAATCACAGAGAACACAGGTGGTAGCAAAAAGGTGAGAACCATGTTTCAGATTCAGTTGGATTTATTTCTCCATGTGATTTGCTTTTTTTTCCCATGTAAACAGGAACAAATAAAACTCAGAAGAGAGAAAAGGAAAACGAGTGACTACCAATTCACCTAATTCTATCTCTTGGACAAGGCAAATGTATGTGTGTTCCTGTATGTGTTCACTTTAACTTTGGAAATAGACTTGTTTTGCCCTCTTCTTTACTCACATAGCTTATCTGTATAAACTATTTATTCCTTCCGGGAATTTTGGTTAAGGAATATGAAATATCAGATTTGATTCTGATTTTTAATGTAGGAATTTGACTCATTTATATCTCTGTTTTCAACTTCCAGATAAAAGTGTATTTTCTCATAATCCCCCAAGCTGAGAGAAATTTCAAGACCACGGCAAAACCTAACTGGAGTGTCAAGGTAGCCCAATGAAGTCTGGAGTAGCCCAAGTGAAAACTGTAGACTATGAGTTGTCATCCGACTCAGGTTCTATGTTCATTGTTTGACTCATTTATTTATTTATTTATTTATTTGTTTGTTTATTTATTTATTTATTTATTTATTAAAGATTTCTGTCTCTTCCCCGCCACCGCCTCCCATTTCCCTCCCCCTCCCCCAATCAAGTCCCCCTCCCTCCTCAGCCCGAAGATCAATCAGGGTTCCCTGCACTGTGGAAAGTCCAAGGAACCCCCACCTCCATCCAGTTCTAGTAAGGTGAGCATCCAAACTGCCTAGGCTCCTACAAAGCCACTCTTAACTGAAATGTTTCTGAGATATTCTGGGAATATTAGAGTGTAGAAAGATACCACCCCATCTTCATGAAGTAATGTAATTAATGAGCATCCTCACAAGGATGCTCCAAAGCGCACAGAACTCACTTGTGCTTTCCTACGTTCAAATGCTGTCTAAGGGGTAGAGAGAAGAAATGGATCTGACACATAGCAAGTAGACCAGAAGAATTTCTTCTCTCCCCCAAGAAGACAGTCCTCTTTGACAGAAATTTCAGATACAAGAAATGAGATACTTCCAAGATACCCCTAATAAATCAGAAGTTGTTCTCGTCCCTTAAATATTGAAAAATGGGATTCAATTTGAGAAAGAAGGCCTTTTTAAAATGGGTTATAACTAGGACTATATTTAGCAATTTTTTCTATCTAGCCCCCAGTCCGTCCCATGTTCCCTATTTTCTCCCTATCAAATTCATGATCTCATTTTTTCATTGTTACATTTGCATATAATATATGCATAAATATACAAATATAAACTTCTGAATCTAATAATGTTTATTATGTGAATATGGTTTCAGTTGTGACCATTAGGTAGTAGAAAATCAGATAGGAGCTTCAGCCCTGGAAAAGACTAACTTGCCCTCTCTCAGCAGTCCTTAGTTACCTGTAGTTTTTTATTATGAGTGGGGACCCATGAGATTTCTCCCTTCATATTAACACTAGCATCATCTACTGATCTTGTATGTGTCCAGGTGCATTTTAGCCAGCTATATTGTTGAAATATTATGAATGTACCTTCCCTGAAATTAATTGGAGACACAATCACAAAGAAGATTTTTCTGGTCCTTTGGCTCTTATCATTTTTCTGATTTTTTTTCCATGATAGTCTCTGAGACTGGGATGCAAGAGTGATGCTGTAGGTCAGTCATTTGAACCAAGGGTCTTTATCATCTCTTGTTCTCTGCATTCTGCCTTTTTGTGGTTTTCTGCAATCGTCCCTATCTACGACAGAGGAAAGTTTCTTTGATTAGATGTGAGGGCTACACTTATGCTTCACTCATCTCTGAGTACAAAGAATTATGCTGATTGGTAAAGTGTCAATACTAGGTTCTCCTCCTTTTTAATACAAGGTCCAAGCATCACATAAAGGAAGCTTATAACTCTTGGGAGGAGCATTAACACCCTGCATGACATAATTTCTTTGAAACTAGCCATACATGTGTACATATACACTTACATACATTATATACAATTCCCTTTTTTTGCTCTTTGAAGCACACAGTTATAATCTGCATGCAACAGAAGCTAGTCCATATTAATGCATTCCAGGTGATATCCTCCGTTATATACAATTCTAAATAAATATATGACAATTCTTTATGTCTTTTTGAAAGTTAGGGTTATTACCTCAAGTAAAGTATTGGCCTGCTACTACTTTTCCACAGTTTAAAATATGGGCTTTTAATTATATTTGATTTCAACTATTATACGTAAGAGTCCATGAACTAGTTTCATTCACATTTTTTTAAATTTTTTTTATTGATAAAAGGAGAATAAAGAAAAGAAAAAAAACAAATTTCCACCTCCTCCCAGCCTCCCATTTCCCTCCCCCTCCTCCCACTCTTCTCTCCCTCCTCCCACCCCTCTCCCCTTCCCCCCACTCCTCTCCCCCTCCCTCTCCAGTCCAAAGAGCAGTCAGGGTTCCCTGCCCTGTGGTAAGTCCTAGGTCCTCCCCCCTCCGTCCATATCTAGGAAGGTGAACATCCAGACTGGCTAGGCTCCCACCAAGCCAGCACATTGCGTAGGATCAAAACCGCGTGCCATTGTCCTTGGCGTCTCATCAGCCCTCATTGTTTGCCATGTTCAGAGAGTCCAGTTTTATCCCATGCTTTTTTGGTAACAGTCCAGCTGGCCTTGGTGAGCTCCCAGTAGATCAGCTCCACTGTCTCAGTGGGTGGGTGCACCCCTCGTGGTCCCGACATCTTTGCTCATGTTCTCCCTCCTTCTGCTCCTCATTGGGACCTTGGGAGCTCAGTCCAGTGCTCCAGTGTGGGTCTCTGTCTCTATCTCCATCCATCGCCAGATGAAAGTTCTAGGATGATATGCAAGATATTCGTCAGTATTGCTCTAGGGTAGGGTCATTTCAGGTTCCCTATCCTCAGCTGCCCAAGGAACTAACTGGGGGCCTCACCTTGGGCACCTGGGAGCCCCTCTAGGGTCAAGTCTCCTGCCCACCCTAAAGTGGGTCCCTTAACTAAGAATTGTGGTTCCGTGCTCCCCTATCCAACCTTCCTTTATCCCGATCCTCCTGTTTCCCCAAGTCCCCCCTCCTTCCCTTCTACCTTTTCTCTCCCCATCTCCCCTAACCCCCATCCCACCCCACCCCCAAGATCCCACTTTTCTCCCCAGCAATTTTGTCTACTTCCCTTATCCAAGAGGATAACTATATGTTTTTCCTTTGGGTTCACCTTCTTACTTAGCTTCTTTAGATTCGCCTATTGTAGACTCCGTGACCCCTATTTATGGCTAGAAACCAATTATGAGTGAGTACATCCCATGTTCCTCTTTTTGGGTCTGGGATACCTCACTCAGGATAGTGTTTTCTATTTCCATCCATTTGCATGCACAATTCGAGAAGTCATTGTTTTTTACCGCAGCGTAGTACTCTAGTGTGTATATATTCCATACTTTCTTTATCCATTCTTCCATTGAAGGGCATCTAGGTTGTTTCCAGGTTCTGGCTATTACAAATAATACTGCTATGAACATAGTTGAACAAATGCTTTTGACATGTGATAGAGCATCTCTTGGGTAAGACACAAAGGCAACCTACTGACTGGGAGAAGATCTTCACCAACCCCGCAACAGACAAAGGTCTGATCTCCAAAATATATAGAGAACTCAAGAAACTAGACTTTAAAATGCTAATTAACCCAATTAAAAAATGGGGCGCTGAACTGAACAGAGAATTCTCAACAGACGAAGTTCAAATGGCCAAAAGACACTTAAGGTCGTGCTCAATTTCCTTAGCAATCAGGGAAATGCAAATCAAAACAACTTTGAGATATCATCTTACACCTGTCAGAATGGCTAAAGTCAAAAACACCAAGGATAGCCTTTGCTGGCGAGGCTGTGGAGGAAGGGGTACCCTCATCCATTGCTGGTGGGAATGCAATCTTGTGCAACCACTGTGGAAGTCAGTGTTTCGGTTTCTCAGGAAATTCGGGATCAACCTACCCCTGGACCCAGCAATACCACTTTTGGGAATTTACCCAAGAGATACTCTATCACATTTTTTTTTTAAAAAAAAGTGTATCTGATCTTTAGCACAGGCAAGAAAACATAATGAAATGTATTAATTCCACATTGAAAATACTTTTTTGAATCTTCATTTCACAAGTCTTGTGTCCCTAAGATTCACTCTACATTTAATCAGGTATAAAGGGTGTGAAATAAGTATGCCTTTGCACATACATGCATGCTACACATGCATGCTGCAGTGTGTTTGTGTAAATGTTTATATGTGTATATGAGTATTTCGATGGACATTTGTGTATGGATGCATATGTGCATTTGTGTTGAAAGGTCCTATTTCTTAAGATTGTAGTCTACCATCTCTGGACAGCTCTCTGAGTTCTGTGCAAAGTGGAAGACTATACAGTTCCTCGCTCTGGAATAAAGTTGAGCTGTCTTGCTGACTCCTGTGAGGCTATTTCCATCATACAGCTCTACAAGGGCCCTGCTTACTGCTCCTACTCCGTTTGTCTTTATAGTCTAACAGCCAACAAAATAAGAAGAGGAAAAGCCCACGCATATGTGTCTGCATTCCTAGTAAACTCAGAGATTAAAGGCTGAAGAGCAAAATTTCCACTCAAGTTTCTCCTGTAAAGTCTTTACATAGTAAATTCATAGAATTCTAACTCAATAGCAGAACTCTGTAATGTGAACTTTGCATAATTTCAAAAAGTATGAATGAACAGAGCTTTACTCATGCCCTTATGAAACCAGTTTTCTTTTTAAGAAGAAGACAGAACAGCATTTGTTGTATCGAACAGATGGCCATGATTAACAACCATATGTAAATACAAGTAAAATAGTGAGAACACAAGCTAATTGTGGTACTAATTAGAACTCATTTTCTGGAATACATGTAATCTCTGCAAATCAAATAATAATGTAAACCCAAAAGGAATCATTTAACAGATATGGTCAAATTTGGCAGGAATGAAAAGAAAGATATAGCATGCATATGAGATAGTTTAATTACAAATTGATTTTGATTCCTGAAGCACTTGTGGACCTACCTTCCATCCATGAAAAAAAATCATTGTGATATATAAACTACATGGTGTGATTACTTTTTTCTGCTTTGTCTTGTTGTTATAAGGATTCATGTTAGAATAATATAATAGTTTCTAGAAACTAAAATTGTATTCTCAATAAATATTCAAATAAAATGTTTTATATCACTAAAATGTTTAACGGCTCTCAAACAACCAAAACTGAAGGTTTTGTTGTCCTAGATAGTCTTTCTTTGAAAAGAACAAATCAATTTTGCATATGTTTTTAGATACACACAAATTATAAACATATAATTAAGTACTTCCACTTATATAACTTAAGAAAATTTAAGGAAAAAGGAAATTAAGCAGGAAAAAAATAACAAGATTTCTCATGTGTTTTTTTTTTTCTCTTTGTGCTCACGGCACCTATCTCCCACACAGAAACATGGATACTTACTCTTATTTCTTATTTCTTAATGTAAATCATTCTGTCTATCTTTTGCCCATGGTCTTTTATCTTTATCCCAAATAACTTTCTTTACTTCTTACTCCATTGCTGATTGTGTAGCCAGGTGGCTGCCCCCCCTCAAGTCATCCTCTTTCTCTTCTCTTTTTATCCTCCTATTTATTTTCTCTGTCTGTCAGCCCCACCTTTTCCTTTCCTGCCTAGCTATTAACCATTCAGCTCTTTATTAGACCGATCAGGTGTTTTAGACAGGCAAAGTAACACACCATCACAGAATTAAACAAATGGAACATAGAAAAATGCAGCACAGCTTTGCTTCATTAAACAAATGTTCCACACTGTAAACAAATGCAACACATCTTCAACTAACATTTCAAAACACTCATGTGTCTAACATACAGCAGTATAGTCTTGGGAAAGAATGGTAGTAATACAGTACATTAGGAACAGATACTAGCAAATGTCCATCTATATAGGTATCACTAGGGGCAAAAGGAGCCCTTCCATGTGAGCTCTGGATTTTCAATGTATATATTTCTGAACCAAAGACATTAAGCAGGTAGAAAATACCATTAGCTCATTTCAATCAAGGATTCACTTGGGTGTGGTTAAAATTATGCAACATGATGGAGTATAAATAAACTATTACCAGTTTTAATAAGGGACTATGCAATGAGAGAGAAGAATTGTCCAAAACTCATCAGCAAGT
This sequence comes from Microtus pennsylvanicus, assembly GCF_037038515.1. Taxonomy (NCBI): domain Eukaryota; kingdom Metazoa; phylum Chordata; class Mammalia; order Rodentia; family Cricetidae; genus Microtus; species Microtus pennsylvanicus. The sequence goes on along the minus strand of NC_134579.1, from coordinate 172,582,435 downwards.
ACATTAGGATTGGTAAAGCTCAAGGCAACCAAAAGGAACCAAGAATAAAAGCCCATTTGCAAAATGAAATATATTTTCTCCCTCTTGTCATCTCTGCATTATCTAATAAAGACACTCTATTTAAAGATGCCTGATAAAGTTTATAATTCAATGAGCACAAACCAATCTTGCTTGAAAATGACACTGCACAATTACGTTCCTGTAAAGCTGCTGTGTCATTATGATAGCTTAAGTCGGATCCAGGAAAGCTGGGCTATTTGTTTTTGACAGGACCCTCCCCATTTGAATCTACCTTTCCTGTTACTGTGCTTTCAGTCCTAACTTTAGAAATACTACAATAGACATTACCGAGACAAAAACTACTCCTGTACATAATGAGCACACGAGGTCACATTCAAGTAACTCTACAAAATTGCTCTTCCACTTCCGATTTTATTGTATCTCAGAAGCACATCATGAAGTCAGTGCAAGATGTACAGAACATTATGCAGCTTGAGTTTTATCCTCTTCAGTCTGACGTAATTCCATGAGGACCAAACTGCACCCAACTGTGACTAATGAAATGGCACTAGCTCACTCAGTCTGTCCGAGCGCCTGACAGATGACAGTCACTTTTACTCCATCCTTGGCAAACTGTAGGAGAGTAGCCAATATAACTGATAGTAAATTCCCTCTTGGTGTCTTTTCTAGTCTCCTTTTCCTGCAGCAGTGGGACACTTTCCAGAATACACAAATACGTAAAACCCAAAACCAACTGCCCCTGATGTAGTCAGAATAATTAGTAGTTTTCACGAACTACATATTAATTTGAAAATATTATTCTTACTGCTTACTAAGTACTTTTGTGTCCCTCACATCACAGGAGTCCTTGCAGTTTTACTTTCTTAAATCTTGGCATCCCGTCATCTATAATGAGCACAATTGCCGTTTTGTTGTCTTAAACTTATTTTAGATTAAAACTAAATTATACTTACATAGTAAATTGCTTATTAGTACAGTTAAATTATATTTTTCTCTAGAGAAAAAGAAATGTATTACTACCTACTGCCTCCAAAAAGACAAAAGAAAATCAAATTGCCCTTTACACCATTGTAAGAAATAAGATCAATTCTGCCTTGTTTTGGATTTCCAGAAGTGATACTCTACCAAGGAAACTGCTTCTTAAACACCTATTAAACTAATATGTTCTCTTAATGGTTTTCTATTGGCTATCCTCTCCATGAAAGGACAATCCCTTCCATCTGTGCACTTATTAGGTACCCTAGTAGCCCCCCCCCTTTCTAATCACTAAGCCACTCTCTTAGTCTGATAGGGTCCAAAAGTCTTAGCCTCAGTTCTAAGCTAAACAATTTCGGGGGTGGGGGGGACTTGTAACCATTTCTCACATCATCAGGTGAAGCAACAGAGAAGACTCCAACATTGTTAGAATCTCATTCTAAATAATTGTAATATATCTACAAGTAACACACTCACCAGAAGTGATACTATCAGAAATGATGCATTTCTCTGGAAAATTTGTTTGAAAATTATAGATATACTAAATTCATGTATAGATATTTGACAGAGTACAACATAATTGAATATCACACAAAATAAACATTAAAATAAGTGGGTTTTGTGCATATGACTCTAGATATCAACAGAAAAAAATCTTCCATTTTATAAGCAGCTGTTTCCAGGCTACATGAAATTGTAGCTAAAAAAAAGATTATATAGAAAACTGTTCTTAAGATAGCATTCATCTCAAAATAGTCAGTGTCAGTATTCAGTGACTATTCCACGGTCATTAAGTCTTGAAAACCAAATATAGTATTTGATTTAATTTGATTGTCTATCTGAGGAGGTTATTTATCTGATTTGATTATCTATCCTAGCAGTAAATACATGACACATTTAAAAATGCTTAATGAAACATGGTTTCACAGTGGGCTGGTATCAGTAAAGTAAAAGGTGGTCTCATGAGCATCTGATCTTCCAGATGCAAAGAGCCAGGAGATGGCATGCCCTGGGCTTGGTTTACCATTTTGCTATCGATCTTTAAATCCTTTAAAGCAAAGATGACGTATTTCCCTTCCCACTGTTTTGACCTCATTAATGACTGAGCCATTGTTTTTAACAAGATATTGAAATATCTTAAAGAATTCTGTGTCAGATGATCCTTAGACTCATGAGTGAAGACTGGAATTTCATCTCTTCCTGGGTCTCCAGATTAGGTGGATAAGCTAGTCCAAAAATCATGGGAGGATGCCTTAGAACAAACAAAACAATTAAAAATCAATTAGATATAGTTACCTTTTTCTATTTTATATTGCATCATCATATACATATACATATATATGTATATGTCCATATAAAGGAAACTGGAGGAAGAATAGAGATATTGAGTGTATATAGGAAAGAGACAGAAAAAAAGAGAAAGAGAGAGAGAGGGAACTATACCATTCTTAAACATCAGGGAAATGTATGCCCCCAACTTTACTCTCCTCAACCAGAATTACTATGGTTATTATTATTATTATTACTTTCTACTTCTTTTTAAAATAAATTCAGTATACTGAAGTCTTTATAAAGTTAAAGGGCATAAAATGTGATCATATAACTCACAATTGCCACTATAGAGAAAGCAAATTAGATGGAGAGAGGCAAGAACACATTCAGAAAGCAAAATCCCAAGACCATATATAATTTTCCAAGTATGAAGTTCTAATCACAGCTGCTAGCATGCCTAGTGATATGTATGCTGGTGTTTTCTTATACAACCATCATTATGGTCTGTATTTGAAATATTCCACAAAGATGATGACAAGAATTTGGTCCTCAGTGAAGCAGTATTTAGAGGTGGGGCCTTTGATAAACAGTTGGCTTTTTAGTGACCCAGAAATGAATTAACCCACTGATGGATCCATGACATAATGGGTTTTGTGGGAAAGGCTTCAGGATAAATGCAAGTGATCTCATTGCTGCCAATAAGAGGGCAGCTCTAATCTCCTGTACTTTCTGCCATGCTTCTACTTTATCAGTCTCAGAACCTTGGCAATGAACTGAACTCTGAAACTGGGCAAACAAATCTGTCTTGGTTTAAGTCAATTTCTTGAGTATTCCATCACAACATAGACATTATGAAAAGTACAACTTTTATTGAACTGTTCCAGATATAATTCTTATTCTTTCATCACAGATAATCAAGGACTTCAAAAAACTACTAAATATTGTATACCTGGAGGACAGACAGCAAAGCTAAGATTACAAGCAATTTTTTTTGAGCCCCAGGAGAACAGTCTTGTCCTTGACTACAATCTAACTTGATTTAGACAAGTGTTATCCCAAGTACACAACTTCATTTAAAGTATTAAAATATCTTTAATATTTACCCATTAATATACTATTTTTATAATCTTACTTTTGAGCTTATTTTTGATAGGAAAGTACACCTGCCAAAATATTACCTAACAATATCACCTTCAAAGGTGTGTACAGATGTTTGCAAATTCCAAATATCTCCTGAACCTGGATCTAATTGCATGAAAACTTTATTTTCTGACCTATTATGACTATTTGCTTATCTTGCTATTGTTTTTGAGCATTTCTTGGAAGAAAAAAGAATAATAAAGCATTTTCCCATACTTTCAGCAACTCTGACAGTACAAATAATTAGTAAGTCAAAATGTCCTAATTCAAGATTCTGGTGTCAAATCATTTATAAAAACCATGACCTTGCACTAGAGTATTTCTTCAGAATCAGCAGATAATCCAGTAGAGCGTCTCTAATGAAGCTTGTGCGAAACTTCAACAGTTGACTCCAAAAATCAGAGGCAAACCAAGAAGAAATACAAAACCCAGAGATGGCAGGATTACAGAATTCCCAAAGGTTAATCTCACTATTAAAAGTCACATTGATTATACCAGTTGCTGAAGAAAACATTCTTGGTTTAGTGGATGAATGAACCTTTCTTTAGAAATATTCATGCATATTACTAATACACTTAAAATTTATCTTTGATGTATTGTTTAACTCATTTCTTTTCATAAATATAAACTTTGGCTAATATATGATGATTAATTTGGAGCCTGAGAGACCACTGCCATAAATACAGAAACAGCACATTCAAACACCTAAAACAGAATGTGATCTCTCCTAGCAAAATAAACAATGTAAAAAATAGAAAAAAGTCACTATTTGTGTCGGAAAGCTTTCCAGTCAGTGGATCATTCAAAATATTCAACTCCGAAGATGATGAGAGGCTAAGTATTATTCATGAAAAAAATGCACTTAATACTAAGCAGATAATAAAAGAGAAATATGATTATAACAATTAGGTCTTAGGGGCAAAGCAGAATGTAGTAGGAGGCTGCTTGTTTGTTTCTGGGCTGCCCAGACACCCAAAATAACCACACAGAAACTGTTTTAATTAAATCACTGCTTGGCCTATTAGCTCTAGCTTCTTATTGGCTATCTCTTACCTCTTTCTCCTACCTCTTAATTTAACCTATTTCTCTTCATCTATATATCGCTGCTGGCTTACTGGCAAAGTTTCAGATGTCAGTCTCTGGGGGTGGCTCCATGGCTTCTCTTGACTCTTCCTTCTTTCTCTCGGCCTTCATTTTAGTTTCCCCTGCCTAGCTCTGTTATGCCCTGTTCTGCTATAGGCTCAGAGCAGTTCCTTTATTAACCAATGTTATTCACAGCATAAAGAGGAGAATCCAACACCAGCAGAATGATGTAGTTTTGCAACTTGGACCCCATGTCAAATTCTCAAAGCTCAGATTAGTAAAGAAATGAGAGATGTTGAACTTAGTATATGTAGCCAGTTTTAGAATGGATAATGTTGGAACAGTTAGTGGAGGTAGATAAGGAGGGCAAGATTGAATACCACAAATGCTTGGAGATTTTATTTAAATATAGTTGCAAAACAGAATCTAATTTGGATTATTGATATGCTTGTGGATATAAATTGATTGAGTTATTCAGAGCTGTGGTACTTGGCTTTATTTGTTTCCTGAGCTGAAAAATCATAGTGAGGACAAAGGAAATGAAAGAGTTGGAAAAGGGTTGGATAAAACATTATCTTAATCCTGATTGCTTCTGAAAAATTTTATTCTTTGATTTCCCAGAAATCATTAGTTTCAAATAATTTATGAAGATTTTATTATGAGTTTTACTAAGTTATCATGAGTTTACTTATATATTTTGTGTATAATTAAATAATAACTCTATAATATATATAATATATGAAGTTTATATTATTGGTATTATGTAGCCCACTATGTCTATTACCAGGATGCACCATCATGAGAAAATAAATACCTGAGTTACTTTCTCAGTCATGTGATGGTACCCATCCTTCAACTGGACTTGAGCAAGAGAGCATTCCCAAAGAACAAGTAATAAAAACATGATTTATTTATTTATGTGTCACTAATTAAATATTTAGTATTCACACCCAGACCTTGATTTGGTTATCCTATAATTATTTATGAGAGAAATAAAAATTATATAAGGGATGAAAAGGGAGGAAATGAAATTCTGTGAGGAATATTATACACTTTGTAAAAACATGCAACACTGGGGTTCATGAATTTTTAAATTTCTTAATATTCCATTTTAAATATTTTAATATCTACAAAAGACATTTTACCCTTCTTTCTTTAATTGCTCTCTCTAGTTAAGACTTCATAGTTTTTAACAGTTGAGTTTGCTAATAGATGCAAAAGAATACTTTTTAAAAAGACAAAGGGACAAAGAAAACTCTGCTAAATCAATGCTGCTATTAGACAAATGTGTGCATACCTAAGGTTAAATCCTCACACTAATGAACACACCAAAAAATTCATACTCTAGGAGAAACAGACTTTATAATGATCACAAAGCAAATCAGTAAGCACATAGGCTAAAAAGTAGGCCATGAAATAATCTAAGCTGAGAAAACCCACCATCAAGATGTACAATTTGGGAAGATAAAAGCAAATACAATAGCTAAACCATGAAAAGTAAATGTATAAGAATATATTATAAGAAAAAATTAAGGAAAATGTTAGACACAGGAAAAATTACTAGGCAACAGAAACTACCCCTGATGGGACAGGAATATGATATATAGATTTCAAACCAGTGAATATAGGCATCTTTTTTAAATTATTATTTTTTTATTTTCAGATTATAATATAATTACATTATTTCCCATTTCCCTTTTTTCCTCTCAGTCATTCCCATATACCTTCCTCGCTCTCTTTCAAACCCATGCCTCTATTTTCTTTAATTGTTCGTAAAGGTGTATGTGTGTGTGTGTGTGTGTGTCTAAAAATACATAAATATAGCCTGCTCAGCCTGTACAATACTACTTTTATATCTGTTTCTAGGGTGAACCTTTTGGTATTGTATAACAAATTGGTCTGTTCTTTTCTGGGAAGGAAAGAAGTTTCTCCCATGTCAAGCATTCACTAATAGCATGTAGTTCCTTATCTAGGGTTGCGGGCTGATGAAATACCCAATGAGATATATCCCTTCTGCATAGCTGTTGTCCTAGTTTAGTACATGTTTGGACAGTCACATTGTTGAGATTTGCAGGTATACTTTTAGATATTTTTAGGAGACATGATCTCACACTAAACTCCCTGTTCTATTGGTTCTGTGAGGACCAGCCTTCATCAGCTCACAGACTGAAGGGATTCCACTGAATTAGTAAACTAATAACTCAAATGGACTTTTCTATTGGAGGTAGTAAAAATTCTCTGAGGCCATCAAAAAAAATGAAAACACACACACACACCTTTAGGTACTCACTATCATCTTTTCTCATCTAATTTTTTTTTTGCCTCTATCCAGATGTATCCCTTCTGTCTCTCTTGAGGTCTTCCTTCTAACTTTATTTTATGTACTCAAACAACAATCTTTCAGGCAGTATAAAAATTACATTGTAGTTGCATTCTATTTTTAAGTAAATGATCACAAAAATTCAGGTGAAAACTGGCATGTTTCTCATGTCTGTTTCATGATTAAATATTTTATGTATTACAGATGAAAAGTATCTCTGAAAACCCACAGACATTCATGTCTAAACAACTTGTTATAGATTAACAGAGTGTAAGCCATCAAGATGTTTTTCTCAGCTAGTTCTTTCACTGGCAGACTGTATTTTGTGGTTACAAAGCAAACATCAATTATTTATTATCTCAGAAAGCAATCTTCTACGAAATCTTAAAAGAACCACAAATTTTAGCTTTTATACCCAAAAAAACAATCAGTCACCTCTATTTTAAATCCTCAGGGTACATATCATTCATCAAAAGTTTTCTGTATCAGGAAGCTGAAGGCAGAACAGGTACAAGGAATTAATCATCATCTTTGATAACCAGTCCATCCTAGTAAGAAAAATATGTCAACCAACAATAGTCAAGGTGTCGTTGGTCCTGTCCCCTGACCTCAATGGGTCCCTTATTCAACTATTAAAAGTTTGTCTTTGTAAACTTTAAATTACTCCTCAAGGTTTCAACCTCAAAGTCATTAACAATAAAAGCATAACCTAACCTTAAGTCACATTTAAAGCTTTGTTTTTACTGTGATGTACACTGAAACCCATAAACACTTCTCTCAACATTAAGATTAAAAGACTTGAACTGGCATAACTTCTGGGACAGAGTTGTTCATTTTTAATCATTAACCTAAACCAAAGTCTATATGGCTCCTCAAGTGTTTTATGAGTCTTTAATCCATGACACTTCCTTGTTTTACTTTACTATCCTTTGTAGTCCCTACTTTTATCAAGGGTGGGGGCAACACCACATTCTGTTTTTTCTATACTAATTTTCACACTAAACTAATCCCATCATAATCACTTACTATAACTATTAAAAACACCAATCTCCAAACTTTATTAAAACTAAATTTGTTATTGTATAAAATCCTTGCTTCAGTTGAACAGTACAGTTAAAGTGGAAATCATCTCCACAACAATCCACATGTAAAAATGCCTAGTAAAATAGGATATTTTCATTAGATAAATACACAACAGTAAGGAAAATGGGGATTCCCCCTGCAACCATTCACACCATGCCAGATTCCAGAGAAAAGTGGCAGCAGCAAACATTTAAAGCCACGGGAATGTCAAGATACATTCTGGAGCCGAAGGCATGAGCTTCACCCATCAGTGCCTTGTATTTTGGTGAATACACTCCTGAATTCAATTGGCACCTCCTGCTCTTTTGACATGGCCCCTGGCACTGTTCCCCAGGATTGTGCAACCTTTTTGCCCCCCTTTCATTCAGGCTTACAAAACAAAAGCTATGGACACATGAAGCTGAAATTCTAAGATAATATAAACACTGCTTTAGAAAATCAAGAACTAAATTAACATAATGAAGCAATTAGGATCATAACTGAAACAGAACTCATGACAAGGATTCAAGGTGAGACCTGAAATAGAAAAAGACCTAAAAGTCTTGAAAATCCAATAGATTAGATTATGTAGAATAGGTAAAGGAGCCTGGAACAAACAAAAAGCAGGAAACTGCAGGACACCATTACTGTGCTGGTAGACTTCATTTGGATCACCAGAGGGAAAGGGAATAGGAGAATATATATTTAAAGAAATAACACTTCAAATTCTCCAAAATATGATGAAAAATTTTTAATCTCTACTTAAATAAGCACATTCTTTCATGTAGTTTGGCACATCCAAGGTCAGGTACCATCAAAGACAGGCAAAGTACAATTGCCAGTGTAGAAATGCTAATACCTACATGTAGAAAGAAAATCTTCAAGCAAAAATAAAAAAAAAAAGCTCATTTAAATGGAACTCTGAGATGAAAAATAACAATTTCACAGCAAATACAAGGGCAAAATGCTGAGAGATAAAATGGCTACTACCCAGGAATCTCAAATCTTACACAGTTATTTTTCAAAAACAGAGCCAAATTTAAGCATTCATGTATTGTTGAAAGTGAGAGGATTTGTTGTAAGTAAAGGTAAGAAATAAGAAATACGGAAGTATAAAGGAATTTCTACAAGCCAACAAAGTGCTAGTGATTCCAAATAGTAATTTCAACAACACATTCTAAAGAACAAGAAGAAAGATGGTCACAGAGCTGTAAAAGCAAGACTAAACACATTTCCCTTGTTTAACTGGCATAAAGAACACCGGTTTAAAACAATATCCACGAGAGCATATTCTGACTTTGAACACCAAGGATTTAAGTAAATTGGCAACAGCTTTGTAAAAAAGGTACTCATGAAGGTGTGCAAAAATGACATTAAATGGTAACCAAAAATCAGGATAATAATCAAGAGATTATTGTGTAAGCTCTGTAATTATATACAATCATTTTATTAATAAAAACAAAATATTCAAACTACTAATAACAATATACCTTAATTTTGGGGATTTGATATTATCTTTGATTGGGATGTTTGTTTGTTTAGTTGTGTTTGCTGTCTCTTTGCTCATTTGTTTGCCCAGGCTGGACTTCACTGGCTCTCCCTTTTCCTTCAGCTGCTGAGTGCTAAAATTAGAAGAATGTGCCAAAATGTCTGTCAGTCTTTTTTTAATACAAAATTATTAGTAATAACAGTGATAACATAAGGATAAAAGAAAAATGAGGTACTAGAACTGTATTGACAGAAGATGTTTTATATGTCTTACCATGGTTAAGTTAGCCTTAATATAATGCAAATGCAGATAAAACATGCATATGGTTTATGGTAAGCTCTAAGAAAAGCTGTTCTAATAGAAAAATTATTTGTGGGCCGTGTGAGTGTAGAGGTGTTAGTGTGGAGGTATGATACTGCTTGTTTGAATGCTGACACTTTCTTGAGGTATATTTTCTTTTAGATGTAATGATATAATTACAACATTTTTCCTCTCCTTTCTTTCTCCAGACACTACAATATACCCCTTCCTACACTCCTTCAAGTCTATTGGCCCTTTTAAAATAAGTTATTGTTTTGTATGTACATATTATGGGCATACGTATATATTTCTAAATATAACCTGTTAAATACATATAATGTTACCTGTGCCTATGTTTTGACCATTTGGCACTGGATAATGAAATGGTATTACTCTTAATTTTGAAGAATAGAAGTGAAATTAGGACCAAACATGAAACATTATCTTACTTAATATTATTAAGGCATATAAGCTGATTAAACTAAATTTGAGAAAAATATTGCCTATAAAACTTTAAAATGATAAAAATTGTCTTTTTTAAGAGGGAGGTGATATGTCTGTAGTAGGGATTTTGTAATACAACATTCTCATTTTCTTAATTATTTTTATTGAGCTATATATTTTTCTCCACACCCCTTCCTTCCTCCCGATTCCTTCAACCCTCTCCCATGATCCCTATGCCCCCAATGTATTTAATAGATCTTGTCTTCCACTTCCATGTAAATTAAATCCATATATGTCTCTTTTAGGGTCCTCTTTGTTGTTTGGATTCTTTGGAGTTGTGAATTTTAGGCTGTTTTTTTTCTTTGCTTTATGACTAAAAGCCACTTATGAGGGAGTATATATTATATTTTCTTTCTGGGTATGGGTTTTTCACTCAATATGATATATTCTAGATCCATTCATTTGCCTGCAAATTTTAAAATGTCATTGTTTTTCTGCTTTGTAGCACTCCATATTGCAAATATACCATATTTTCTCTATCCATTATTTGGTCAAGGGCCTTTTAAGTTGTTTCCAGGTACTGGCTATTACAAACAATGCTGCTATGAACATAATTGGTCACATATCCTTGGGAATTTAATTGAGTATTCTTTGTGTATATAACCAAAAGTGTTACTTCTGGATCTTGAGGTAGGTTGTTCCCTGGTATTCTGAAAAATAACCATACTGATTTCCAAAGTGACTGTACCAGTTTGTACCCCCACTCACAATGGAGGAGTGTTCCCTTTAGCCCACATCCTCTTCAGCATAAGCTGTCATCAGTGTTTTTTATCTTAGCCATTCTGACAGGTATAAGGTGGAATCTCAGAGTTGCTTACGAGTTGCATATCCCTGGTGGCTAAGGATATTGAACATTTCCTTAAGTGTCTTTCAACCATTTTAGTTTTCTGTTGAGAGTTCTCTGCTTAGGTCTGTACCTTATATTTTTATTGGATTATTTGTTCTTTTGATGAGCAGGTTGCTGAGTTCTTTTCATATTTTGGAGATCAACATATGGGATTAGGGAAGATCTGTTCCCATTCTGTAGTTGCTGTTTTGTCTTGTTGCCTTACAGATTCTGCTTCTCAGTTTCAGGAGGTAGCGTTTATTAAATTGTTTCCCTCAGTGTCTGTGCTGTTGGGATTATATTTAGGAAGTGGTCTCCTGTGCCATGTGTTCACATGTGATGTGGGAGTGTCATATATCAATCTGTTGATTTCATTGGCTAAGCAATAAAGGAACTGCCTCGGCCCATTTCATTGGTTAGAAGATAGGTGGGAGGAGTAGACAGAACAGAACACTGGGAGGAAGAGGAAGTGAGGTCAGACTCGACAGCTCTCCTCTCCTGAGCAGACGCAGGAGAGACGCCATGCTACCTGCTCCAGGGAAGACGCACACCATGCCCCAGCTCCGACCCAGGATGGACTTAGGCTAGAATCTTCCCGGTAAGCGCACCTAGGGGCGCTACACAGATGATTAGAAATGGGCCAGAGCAGTGTTTAAAAGAATACAGTGTCCGTGTAATTATTTCGGGTAAAGCTAGCCGGGCAGGGCAGGCGGCTGGGGTGTTTGGGGACGCAACCCTGCCGCCGCCCATATTACTACAAATGACGCCCAGACGTGTGGCTAACTAAACCTACTTAAAAAACCTGAGAAGGCTTAAAAATAAGGAAGAGAGCGTTTAACACAGATTTTTGCTGTTTGTTGGTGGCGTGCTGTAGAGAGATTTCCTGATTCAGCGACAGCAGCAGAAAAAAAGCTGCGTTATTTTAAAGCATGGCTTCCTGGGGCTATGCCGCCAGTGCAAACTCTGGCTTTATGTTTGTGTTCCCGCTTGGGATCGGAAGGAGAGTGCTCTGAGACGGTGCGATGACTCAGAGCTTCCCGCCTGCTCCTGGGCAGAAGGCAGAATCAGGCTTAGGCAGGCGGAAGAGCATGGCGGATTCCTGCCGCCATACAGAGACGTGTTTTTAGACTGCGCAGTGCTCTGCCTGTCAGATTTGGATGTTACTTGGATGAAAAGAATTTCTGTGCTGCACGCTCAGTCTCAGAATTAAAGTGCTGAGTGCCGCTCCTACCTGGTAGCCCCAAGAGGCTTCCTGACTCAGCTTCAGCTGCAAAACCCTGCAGCTCATTAAGAGGTCCTGCCACGAAACACTTAAATGGTGTTGACGAAAAGCTGAACGCGTGCTTTTCGGTTTTCAGCCGTAGCAGAAAAAAAGCTGCGCCGCTTAAAAATGCCGGCTTTCTGGGCCATCCTGCCAGGGCAAACTCTGACTGTTTGAGGCAGGAGGGCCGGCTACCGAGAGAGGATTTGAGTGTTGTCTGTTGTAGCTCGCTGGCTGGCAGGGACCTTGAAAGGCCATGAGGCTGGAAAGTTAAGGAATGGACTGGATCTAGCTGGCAAAGCCGCGCCTTCAGTCCTACTGATATTGCTTGGTAAATTAAAGGCTCTTGTGGTCAGAAAAACAGAGAGAGATACAGTAAAGAGATTCAAAGACAAAGAAAAATTTTAAATGATTTACAGTGTTAAAAATATATACAGACTAAAAGTTAAAATTCTTAAAGTAAACCTCTGTGACTTCAAGGTGTGGTAGCACACGCCTTTAATCCCAGTGCCTAGAAGGCAGAGACGAACAGATCTCTGTGAGTTCAAGGTGTGGTAGCACACGCCTTTAATCCCAATGCCTGGGAGGCAGAGACAGGCGGATCTCTGAGAGTTCAAAGACAGCCTGGTCTACAGGGTTATTCCAGGTCAAAGATATATGCTCAAAAAGCAAAAAGTTAACCTAGGAATGTCACAGCTTAGATTCTTAAGCGCCTAGTGATTTAAAGGCGCAAATCAAAAGTGCTCCTGGATGGTAAAAAATTGCAGATTCACAATAGTACAGATTCAGACCAATAAATGAGTCACACTGTTGGATGAATGTACGTTGGCTTGGGAGAGAGAAGAAAAAGAATATAGAGAATAAAGTTAATGGTTTAAAAAGAAAAAAGAAAAAAGTAAAGTCTTTAAAGAGACAGAGTACAGATAGTTATAGATATAAATAAAAATAAGCCGCGTAAAGATGGAAAATTCACAGAGAGTCTGGATTATGTACATTGTGTTTTCTTTAAAATTTTTGACTGTGAAGGAGCTAAGTACAGAGAGACATTTCATTATATGGGCTGCCCAGTGGAACCAGAACGGATATGATAAGGGTATTATGATTTCAGAATTTGGGTCTAAGGACATGATGCTTTGGAAAGGAGTTTCTTATTTTGTTTTCACAGAGGATGAGACTCTATGGATTTCTTCTATTCCGATTTGGTATGATGGACCACATCCTCCTGAAGGGTTGCTGTGAACATCTTCAGAAAATTGCTTTGCTCAACTGCCAACTGAGATAAACCTGGCACACAGGTTACACCCTAAATAATCTGATTAACGACGCCCCCATTCAGCAGGAAGCAGTTTGGAGAGAAAAAACTGCGCCCATGTTCCCAAATATGGTTTATAAGTTCTTTTACATTTAAAGGGGGAAATGATATAGGTATGAATAATTTGCATTAGTATAGATTTTGCTTTATTGATAGAGATTTACGGTCAATTTTGTTATATGTATGAATGTTTCTGATGTAATTTTTACTTGATAACTGTTTTGTTATATGTAATTTTGCTATGTTAAGGTTAAAGCCTTCCTTTTTTTGTTTAAACAGAAAAAGGGGAAGTGATGTGGGAGTGTCATATATCAATCTGTTGATTTCATTGGCTAAGCAATAAAGGAACTGCCTCGGCCCATTTCATTGGTTAGAAGATAGGTGGGAGGAAGAGGAAGTGAGGTCAGACTCGACAGCTCTCCTCTCCTGAGCAGACGCAGGAGAGACGCCATGCTACCTGCTCCAGGGAAGACGCACACCATGCCCCAGCTCCGACCCAGGATGGACTTAGGCTAGAATCTTCCCGGTAAGCGCACCTAGGGGCGCTACACAGATGATTAGAAATGGGCCAGAGCAGTGTTTAAAAGAATACAGTGTCCGTGTAATTATTTCGGGTAAAGCTAGCCGGGCAGGGCAGGCGGCTGGGGTGTTTGGGGACGCAACCCTGCCGCCGCCCATATTACTACACACATGTGCTTCCCACTTTTTTTTCTGTGAGGTTCATTGTGGTTGGTTTTTCAAGTCTTTGATCCATTTGTACTTGTGGATTTTTTTTGTATGATGATAGATATAGATCTATTTTTATTCTTCTGCATTTGATATCCAGTTATGCAGCACCATTTGTTGAACATGCTTTCTTTTTTCATTTGATCTTTTTTGCTTCTTTGTCAAAAATCGTAGGTATATAGATTGATATTCAGGTCTTCGATTGATTCTGTTGGTCCTCCTGTCTGTTTTAATGCCAATACCAGGCTGTTTTCAATACTGTAGCTCTGTAATAGAGTTTAAGTTCAATGATTTTGATGCTTCCAGAAGTTCCTTTATTGTATAGGATTGTTTTGGCTATCCTAAGTTTTTTTGTTTTTCCATATAAAATTGAGTATTGTTCTTTCGAGGTCTGTGAACAATTTTGCTGTGATTTTGATGAGCATGGCATGGAATCTATAGATTGCTTCTGGTAAGATTCCAATGTTTACTGTGTTAATGCTACCTACCCAAGAGCATGGGAGATCTTTCCACTTTCTTGTCTTCTTCAATATCTTTCTTTCAAGATTTAAAGTTCTTGTTATAGAATTCTTCCACTTGTTAGGTTAGATTTAATAACAATTATCTTAAAATAAATCAATTGTATTGTTTAAACCATACAAGATAGAATTAACTGGAAATAATATCAACAAAAATACTCCTGTACTTGCCTCATCTTTTGTAATAACTGATATAAGAGCAAGGCTTAAAAGAAAACTTAGACAGTGACCACAAAGCAACTCATTGATGCTCTATTTTTCATGATAACCAATGCAAAAGATATGTTTTAGAAATAGTGATTGAGAAGATAAAAAAACAAACAAACAATAAGAATCAGGAAAGCAAGACGTTTTCAAATTTTCTGAAACTAGTTTTTTTTTCCCCCCTTGGAAGTTCCCATAATTTTGAAATCATATCCAAAGATGATGTATCTAAAGCCCCTCATAATGTCAGTTCTCATACTCCATTCTGTATGGTCAGAGCAGAGAGAAAATTAATCCTTTAAAACTGTTCAACACAAGAAACCATTGGAGTTAACAACAGAAGTTTTTCTAGGAGCAATCATAGCATCTTCAATGGAGAGGGAACATTTGTGTTGAAAGACAATTAGGAAAATGTTGGTAATTCATGAAGCTGGGTAACAGGGAAATGAGAGCTCACCCCGTTCTCATCATTTTTGTTTATATTAAGAGGTTTTAATATAAATGCTTTTAAAACCCAAATTATATTATTCTAAAATATATTTCTTTATAAATATCATTTACATAAAGGAGAGAATTTTTAAACTATTTGAACAGGAGAAATTTAAAATATAAAATTTACCATTTATTTTGGAATTTTAAATACATTGTATGCCAAGTATGTACCCCTCAATATTATAGCTCCAAAAATTATGAAGAAATAAGCATTTTTCCTTTTGACATAAGAAACCTGTGTACATGTGTAGTATTGCATATTTCTATTTTTACTAATTTCCTGAATACTAACGTGCCAAGAGAAATAACACTAACTTTTAGAAAAGTAAGACCATTAAAGTTGTTTGTGTTGTTTTGATGACAAGCACGATAAATACTAATATTTTTGAATCTCCCTTGGTGATAAAGTTTTTCTTCTATGAAGTAATTTCTACTATTAAACTAAGCTTGAAATCATTAGATAACACATGGTTTGTCATCTTGAAATGTGTGTGTGGGGGTATGTGCACATGTATGTGTGCAGGAATAATAAAGGAGGGATTCTGAGACATCTCAAGAGAGTGTTTGCAACCATTTGAGATTGGTTTCAACACTCAAACTGTAGAAAGACCCAGCTCATTCAAGTTGTGCTCTGACCTTCAAACATTCAAAAGCAAGGAAAGGAAAAATGTAATACTTACCTAAAAATAAAAATGGTATTTATCTTCATTTTCTCTTTTTCCTTTTATATATTTTTTATTCTTTATATATAAAACATATCTAGAAGATTTGTTAATATCAAAATCTATGGTAAAATCTTGATTCTTAATTCTGTATTTCGCAAATCATTTAAATACTATTGGAAAATAAAAACAATATAAGATGATACCTCATTTAAAAAGTCATAGAGATTGCATGGGTACAAATAATAGATTAGAACCTCTCTCCATGTGATCCAGTTAAGAAGCGTTGTCAGCATAAAAATATAGTCTCCATTCAAATAAAACAATTTATCAGGGCCTTTATGGTGGAGTCCAGGCAGTTTTAAGACAGAAATTTACTCCTAAGAGTGATGTATGTTTAAGAATTGAAAAACACGACCTAGCTAAATCAACGTAGACAGCAGGATATCAAAAAATCATAGTAGAAATTAATGAAATAGATACTAAGAAAGCTATCCAAGAATCCATCAAAGAAAACATCAGTTTTTGACAAATAAACAAGATTGAAAATATTTAACAATTTTCTAAGATTATAAATTGGTAGAAATTTATATTAAAACAAACTAGAGATGAAGACAAAAGCTACTATGGATTTCAATGACTTCCATATGGTCATCTGGGAATATTTATTTTGAAAACTTTATTTCACATCTAGAAAATCAAAAAGAAGTGGATACATTCTTAATACATGTAAACTTCAAAAATTATATATGGAGGCCAACAATTAAAAATACTCATAGCAAGCAACATGATCAGGTTAGTGATGCAGTTTCCCAATAATTAAAGAGCCCAGATTTGTAAGATCCACTGACAAATCCTACCTTATCAAATATGGCTAAACCTGAGCTTTTCTACCTATTCATTACAATGAAAAAGAAAACTAACAAATTCATTCTACTGGATAAAGAAATAACTGAAACTCCTCTCCCCCTCCCCCCTACTCCATTCCCCCTCCCTCTTGAGTCTGAAGAGCAGTCTGGATTCCCTGCCCTGTGGGTAGTCCAAGGTCCTCCCCCCTCCATCCAGGTCCAGGAAGGTGAGCTTCTGAACAGGCTAGGCTCCCACAAAGACAGTTCATGGAGTAGGATCAATCCCAGTGCCATTGTCATTGGCTTCTCATCAGCCTTCATTGTCCGCCATGTTCAGAGAGTCCGGTTTTATCTCATGCTTATTCAGTCCCAGTCCAGCTGGCCTTGGTGAGCTCCCAATAGATCAGCCCCACTGTCTCCGTGGGTGGGTGCACCCCTCGTGGTTCTGACTTCCTTGCTCATTTTCTCCCCCCTTCTTCTCCTCATTTGGACCTTGGGAGCTCAGTCAGTGCTCCAGTGTGGGTCTCTGTCTCTATCTCCATCCATCGCCAGATGAAGGTTCTAAGGTGATATGCAAGAATACAGCAGTATGGCTATAGGATTGGGTCATTTCAGATTCCCTCTCCTCAGTTGCCCAAGGAACTAGCTGGGGACCTCTCCCTGGACACCTGGGAGCCCCTCTAGAGTCAAGTCTCTTGCCAACCCTAAGATGGCTCCCTTAATTAGGATATATACTTCCCTGCTCCCATATCTACACTTCCTTTATCCCAACCATCGCGAGGGGGAGAGGAGTGGGGGAAAGGGGAAAGGAGTGGGGGGGGAGGTGGGGAGGAGGCGGAAATTTTTTCAACAACAAAAAAATAAGTAAATAAATTAAAAAAATAAAAGAAGCTCATACACTGAAAAAAAGAAATAACTGAAATATATGAAAAAGTAAAAAAAAAGTAGGTAGATTTTCCTCATAAAATGTTTTGTTTTCTTAAAATAAAATTTGTTTGAGCTTATTTCAAGAACAATATCAAACACCATGATGCAAATAGCTTTGTTCCAAGGATATGAAGACATATACTCAATTTTATAAAATGTAATGCAACACTTAAATACTTTTAAGAATAAAAATCATAGAAAAAGAAGCTGACCACTTCTTACGTATAACCCCAGCTGCACAGACATTAAGGACCTCATTGAATAAATGGGACCTCCTGAGACTGAGAAGCTTCTGTAAAGCAAAGGACACTGTCGCTAAGACACAAAGGCAACCCACTAACTGGGAGAAGATCTTCATCAACTCCGCAACTGACAAAGGTCTAATCTCCAAAATATATAAAGATCTCAGGAAACTAGACAGCAAAAGGCTAACCAACCCAATTATAAAATGGGGCATTGAGCTGAACAGAGAATTCTCAACAGAAGAACTTCAAATGGCCAAAAGACACTTAAGGTCATGCTCAACTTCCTTAGCGATCAGGGAAATGCAAATCAAGACAACTTTAAGATACCATCTTACACCTGTCAGAATGGCTAAAATAAAAAACACCAATGATAGTCTTTGCTGGAGAGGTTGTGGAGAAAGGGGTACACTCATTCATTGCTGGTGGGAATGCAAACTTGTGCAACCACTTTGGAAAGCAGTGTTTCGGTTTCTCAGGAAATTCGGGATCAACCTACCCCTGGATCCAGCAATACCACTCTTGGGAATATACCCAAGAGAGGCCCTATCATACAACAAAAGTATATGCTCTGCGATGTTCATAGCAGCATTGTTTGTGATAGCCAGAACCTGGAAACAACCTAGATGCCCTTCAATGGAAGAATGGATGAAGAAAGTATGGAATATATACATATTAGAGTACTACTCAGCAATAAAAAACAAGGACTTCTTGTTCCATGGATGGAAATAGAAAACACTATCCTGAGTGAGGTAAGCCAGACCCAAAAAGAGCAACATGGGATGTACTCACTCATATTTGGTTTCTAGCCATAAACCAAGGACATTGAGCCTATAATTAGTGATCCCAGAGAAGCTAAATAAGGAGAACCCAAAGAAAAACATATAGGCATCCTCCTGAATATTAACCTTCAGCAGGTGATGAAAGGAGACAGAGACAGAGACCCACATTGGAGCACCGGACTGAAATCTCAAGGTCCAAATCAGGAACAGAAGGAGAGAGAGCATGAGCAAGGAACTCAGGACCGCAAGGGGTGCACCCACACACTGAGACAATGGGGATGTTCTACTGGGAACTCACCAAGGCCAGCTGGCCTGGTTCTGGAAAAGCCTGGGATAAAACCGGACTCTCTGAACATAGCGGACAATGAGGACTACTGAGAACTCAGGAACAATGGCAATGGGTTTCTGATCCTACTGCATGCACTGGCTTTGTGGGAGCCTAGGCAGTTTGGATGCTCAACTTACTAGACCTGGATGGAGGTGGGGGTTCCTTGGACTTCCCACAGGACAGGGAACCCTGATTGCTTTTTGGGCTGGGAGGGGGGACTTAATTGGGGGAGGGGGAGGGAAATGGGAGGCGGTGGCGGGGAAGAGACGGAAATCTTTAATAAATAAATAAATTTAAAAAAAAAAAGAAAAACATCACAAGATCACGTCATACATATTTCATTCTCCTGGAAGGAAAAGGGTCTATGAATTTTTGTACATTCTTCCAAATGGACTCCATAGAAGTGGGGAAGTTCATTTGCTGACCTAGAGTTTAATTACTTTTCTGTTTGTTTGTTTGTTTGTTTTGAGACAGGCTTTCTTAGTTTTCCTGACTGTCCTGGAACTAGCTGGAAGAGTAGGCTAGCCTTGAACTCATAGGGATCCACCTGCCTCTGCCTCCCAGAGGATTAAAGGTGTGTACCACCACACACCTTTACCTTTCTACCTAGGTAGATAAGTACAATAAAATAATGATTCCACTAGGGGAAAGTTGAAATTGCCATTTACTAACAGAAATGTAAAAACTGATATTACAGCTAATGTTAGTTGTAAAAAAGAAAAGAGTGAGATTCATATTTCCCAAAGGATATTTCCAAATATCCTTTAAATATTTAACATTTATTTTTGAACATTTACATTAATAAATATTTAAATTTGTGTCAACAGTATGTGAAATAGACAATGTTTGGTAAATGCTATGATCAAAGTATGTGAGGTTCAGCATACCGACAAACATGGTTGCATATATATTGGAACTTGTGGTCACTGAATTGATTTTCATTGTTTCCAAACCATGCTAAAATGTTTAATTTCAACCGTGTAGATTGAGTAGCAAAGTTCATTTGTGAATCTTCAGTGAGTTCAAATGATGCACTGATGCTCTAAGAACACACAATTTATCTTTCCTCTGCTTACCTAAGTGTGCAAAAATAAACCATTTCTTTAATCATACTCTTTTAATAAAACCAAACACGAAATTAAAATTACTGAAATGCTTTTTTTTTGAAACAGGTTTTTCTCTGTGTAACAGCCACCTGGCTGTCAGAACTCACTTTGTAGATTGGGCTGGCCTTGAACTCATAGAGATCCACCTCCTTCTGCCTTCTAAAAAATGGGAATAAAGGTGTGTGCCATTACCACCTGCCTGAAAGGATTTTTAAAATTATTAATCCAGTAATGTTTAAACAATCCTCATGGTACCTAGAACAACACATGTTACTTATTTTGTGATTTTTTTAAATAGTTCAACAAAAGGGGATGTTAGAAAGTTAGTAAATTTCTTATTAATCATTTTGAGTAATAATCATTTTCAATATTCCCAATATACAAGAAAATGAGGCAATTTTTATGTCATCCATTGTAAATGAATTAAGTGATCACTAAACAATACAATTGACTGTTTGTAATGAACGAAAGGAAAGACTAGACACTTGAATCTACAAAAAAGCAAAAGGCTTTGGGATGATATTTATGATTCACTGGGCTCTGGTGATGTGTGTAACAGAGGGTTGTGCCTCAGTTTTTATGTCTGTTGTGTGTACAAATTATATCTTTCTATTCCAAAGAGATTTGGGCCAGTATTTAAAACTTCTGGAAGAACTGAAGGTAGAAGCCACTTTTTTTTTGGAAGACCAAATGTGATGAAGAATGGGTATTCTTAACCTTTTTGCTCTAAGGCTGGATAATATAACACACTTCTATGACATCTACACTATCAGAAGCTAAAACAGGAAATATTTTTGGCCATCTTCAGGTACTTAGTGAAACTTTGTCTCAAAAGTTAAACAAAAGAAGCAACCAAATATTTTACTCTGTTCTATCTAATAAATTTAGATTGAGGGGGTAAAGATTTGAAAATTTAGAGCGTCAAGTTTCCCTTTTTCTGTAAAGTTGAATTTTTTAGAAGCATCATAAACCATGCTAGTAGAGGCTTTTAAAAGTAATGATAGGGCAGCTGGGCAGTGCTTGAACTTGCCTTTAATCCCAGCATTCAGGAGACAAAGGACGTGAGTCTCTATGAGTTCGAGGCCAGCCTGGTCTAAAAGAGCTAGTTTCAGGACAGGCTCCAAAGCTACAGAGAAACCTTAACTCAAAGAAAAATATAGAAAAACTAAAATATCAGTTGGGCAATATTTGGTATTTGACATGTCTCACCAAACTCAGCTTTTGATAATTGTCATTTACTTGTTATACTTCTATATTTGAAGTGTCCAAATATAGCACAGGAAGGCAAGAATACTTAAGTTTCATTTCAGAAACCATTTTGGATGTTGTTACCTAGGACACTTTTCTCTTCTTTTCTTCTGAATATGATCAAATGATCATAGATATAAGTTTGTTTCTGACGTCCCATTTCCATTCCATTGATCTAAATGTCTATCCTTAGTCTGGGAACTGTCTTTTTTGACATAGTTTCCTTGCAAATTTTGAATGTAGAATGCCTTTTCCTCGGGTTTCAGTTTTCTTTTACATGATTGGATTTTGGCTGTTTTTAATTTTTTCCATTTACATCCAAATTTGAGGAATAGCTTGCCAATGTCTACAGACCAGCATCTGGTATCTTAACAGAAATGGGGTGTACTCAGGGATCAGAATTAATCTGTACGCATGTCTGAGGCTTATTCTATTCTAGCAATATCATTAGTTTCTCTAATCTTAGAACCTGCTATATGGATAAAATGTGACTTACACAATACTGAACATCAAAGTCCTGGAGGCTGTGAATATGTCATCACTCGTGAAAACAGAACTCTGGAGATGTTGATAGACAGAATGATTGAATAGAGAGACTTCTGAGTTGTGCAGGCAAATCCACCACAACCATTAGGCTATAGACCTGTAAGGGAAAGAGGAGAGCAATGGAGAGAGCTGAAAAATGAAGGGGGAGGACAGGAAGCAAAAAAATGGATTTTTTTCTCATAGTCTCTCAGAAAATGCAGACTGCAAATGGATTTCAGTTCTGGCTTCTAGAGAGGGAAAATATTAAATTTCCTGTGTTTTAATATAATTTATTGTTACATCAGTCATGTGAAATAGATACACTTTTTTCTCCTCTCTTTAGCTCCTCTCCAATGTCTTTCCATGATATTTTCTGACTTTAATATAACACAGCTTAATCATTTCCTAAAAGCTCTTTCTAAGACCAGTAAAGTTTTAAAAAGAAAGGTATTTTCTAAATTTAATTTTTAGTTTTATTCCCATCATGTCTACAATGGAAATACAATTGTCATTCATGTATCAACCTTGTATCTTGTTATTGATTGCATTCTTTCTTTGTATAATATAATGCTATCTATGAATAAGAAAATGGTAGTCCACACACTAATAGTGGGAGACTTCAATACTCCACTCTCACCATTGGACAGGTCAGTCAGACAAAAAATGAGCAGAGAAATAAGGGAACTAACAGATGTTATGACTCAAATGGACTTAACAGACATCTATAGAATATTTCATCCAAACATAAAAGAATATACCTTCTTCTCAGCACCTTCTCAAAAATTCTTCTCAAAAATTGACCACATACTTGGTAACAAAACAAACCTTAACAACAACAACAAAATGGAGTCAAGACCAGGTAAGCAAATTAATCAGACCTATAACTGGAGAAGAAATAGACACAGTTATCAAAAGACTCCCAACCATAAAAAAAAAAGACCAGATAGTTTCAGCTCAGAACTCTACAAGATTTACAAAGAAGAGATAATACCAATACTCCTCAAATTATTCCATACAATAGAAACAGAAGGAACATTGCTAAATTCTTTTTTTGAGGCTACATAAATTACCCTGATATATAAATACAGAAAGACATTACTAAGAAAGAGAATTACAGACCAGTGTCACTCATGAACATTGATGAAAAAATACTAAATAAAATACTGGCAAATCAAATCTAATAACACATCAGAACCATCATCCACATGGTCAAGTTGGCTTCATCCCAGAGATGGAGAGATGGTTTAACATACAAAAATCTGTCAACATAATACACTAAATAAACAAACTGAAAATTAAAAATCACATCATCATCTTATTAGATGCTGAAAAAGCTTTCGATGAAATACAACATCCCTTCAAGATAAAGGTCTTGAAGAGACCAGGGATACAAGGAACATGCCTAAACATAATAAAGGCAGTATAAAGCAAGCCAACAGCCAACATCAAACTAAATTGAGAGAAACTACCAGCAATCCCACTGAAATCAGGAACAACACAAGGTTATCCACTCTCTCCATATCTATTCAATATAGTTCTTGATATCTTATCTAGAGCAATAAGACACCAAAAGGAGATCAAGGGGATACAACTTGGAAAAGAAGTCAAACATTCATTATTTGCTAATGATATAATAGTTTACATAAGTGAACCCCAAAAATTCTACAAAGGAACTTCTACAACTCATACACAATTTCAGTAATGTAGCAGGCTACAAAATTAACTCAAAAAAATCAGTAGCCCTCCTGTGCACAGATGATAAATGGGCTGAGAAAGAAATCAGAGCAAAATGACCCTTTACAATAGCCACAAATAGCATAAAATATCTTGGAGTAACTCTAACCAAATAAGTGGAAGATTACATTGTATGGCAAAAACTTTAAATCTTTGAAGAAAGAAATTGAAGAAGACACCAGAATGTAGAAAAACCTCCAGTGCTCTAGTGTAGAAATATTATATTAAATATGGTAATCTTATCAAAAACAATCTACAGATTCAATGCAATGCCCAGCATAATTCCAGCAAAATTCTTCACAGACTTCAAAAGAACAGTACTCAACTTCATATGGAAAACAAAAAACTCAGGATAGCTAAAACAGCCTGTACAATAAAAGAACTCTTGGAGGCATCACAATCCCTGACTTCAAACTTTACAATAGAGCTACAGCAATGAAAACATCCTTGTTTTGGCATAAAAGCCAAAAAGAGGACAAGTGGAACTGAATCGAAGACCCAGATATTGATCCATAGCTTTCAAGCACCCGATTTTTCACAAAGGAGCAAAAAATATCAAATGGAAAAAAGAAAGCGTATTTAACAAATGGTGCTCGCATAACTGGATATCAGCATGTAGAAGAATGAAAATAGATCCATATCTATCACCATGCACAAAAACTCAAGTCCAAATGGATCAAAGACCTCAACATAAAACCAACTACACTGAACCTCATAGAAGAGAAAGTGGGAAGTACACTTGAATGCATTAGAACAGGAGACTAATTTCTAAATATATACTTGGCAGCACAGATTCTGAGAGAAACAATTAATAGATAAGACCTCCTGAAACAGAAAGGCTTCTGTAAAGCAAAGGACATGGTCAACAAGACAAAACAACAGCCGACAGAATGAGAAAAGATCTTCACTAACCCTACAACAGACAGAAGTCTGATCTCCAAAATATACAAAGAAACAAAGAGCTCAAGACATTGGTTAAAAAAAAATCCAATAAAAAAATGGAGTACAGACCTAAACAGAGAACTCTCAACAGAGAAATCTAAAATGGCTGAAAGACACTTAAGGAAATGTGCAACATCCTTATTCATCAGAGAAATGTGAATCAAAACAACTCTGAGATTCCATCTTACACCTTTAAAAATGGCCAAGATCAAAAACACTGATGACAACTTATGCTGGAGAGGTTGTGGGGTAAAGGGAATACTTCTGCATTGCTGGTGGGAATTGAAGCTGGTATAGACCCTTTGGATGTCTGTGTGGCAATTTCTCAGAAAATTAGGAAACAACCTTCCTCAAGACCCAGTAATATTACTTTTGGGTACATATCCAAAGGATGCTCAATCGTGCCACAAGGACATGTGCTCATCTATGTTCATAGCAGCATTGTTTGTCATAGCCAGAACCTAGAAACAACCTAAATGCCTCTCAATTGAAGAATAGATAAGGAAAATGTGGTACATTTACAGAATGGAATACTACACAGCAGAAAAAATATAACGATATCTTGAATTTTGCAGGCAATTAGATGGAGCTAGAAAACATAATTTTAGTGAGGTAACCTAGACACATAAAAACAATTATCACATGTACTTACTCATAAGTGAATTTTTAAAGATAAAGCTAAGAAAAATAGCCCACAAATCACAGTCCCAGACAATCTAGACAACAATGAGAACACTAAAATAGACATAGATAGATCTAATCTACATGGGAAGCAGAAAAAGAGAAGATCTGAGTAAATTGGGAGCATAGGGACCTTGGGAGAGGGTTTAAGGAGAGGAGAGAGGGAGGAGGGGAGCAGAGACAAGTGTAGAATTCAATAAAATTCAATATAAAAAAAAGAAAATGGTATTTATTTTATTTCTACCCAAAAAGGAAAGCTTTAAAAAATAGTTTTGCTATAGTCTTGCATCAGCATTTTGTTGTTATATCTTATTTAGAATACTTTGGCCTCCATCATACAAAACTACTTGTAGAAGTTGAACCTGGCTGGAAAATGTATGTTACAGGTCTTTGGAGAAGTTTTATTCATGGCTTCATCCTACATCACTCCTCTCTTAGTGGTCTTTACTACTCCCTATGTAACCACAATGACATACTGAGCCCACGGAAACTGTGTGCTAATAACAATAACTTTTCAATTTTTTTTTTTTGAGAGACAGAGTTTCTCTGTATCTTTGGAGTCTGTCGACTATTCAGTAGACCATGCTGGCCTCAAACTCAGAGATCAACTTCTCTCTACCTCCCAAGTGCTGGGCTTAAAAGCCTATGCCGCCACAACCTGGCTGATTTTTCAGATTTTTTCTGTTGGTTGTTTTGTCACTGCAGCATGAGATGTAGTTAACAGTCTAGAATGACTCTCCTGAATTAACAATGTTTCCTGTGTAATTATCATTGGCATTGGTGGTTTTAAAGACTTTCTTCAGGGAAAGAAATCATAGATGTCACAGAGGGAATTTAAAAAGAAATAAATTTCTTAAGATGAAGAAAATGTTTGCAACCAAGGGAGGGGTGGCAATATATGAACAGTAAGTACTCCAGTCTTTTGATGGAAGACAAGGTTTGTGGTTTGTTGAAAGGTTTCAGAGAAGTCTTAACACTAATCCTATGCATACAGCTGGGAGCTATTCTGGAAATTAGAATATTTTTCCCAGAAAATAGGGCATGTTTTGCTCAAATATTAAACAATTAAGAATTCAGGATGGTGATTTAGTTGAAGGTTCATGAAACTGTAAGCACAATGAGATGTGAATGAATACTCTGGCTGCTATTTGTGGTACCAGAACAACATATAGTGTACTAGAATCTCTTCTAGAAAATACAGATAACTTTTGGCAGACTATAGCTAACCCAATAGCGGGATGCAGAAGTACACCCATAATAGTGAGGTTAAAACTACATCCCAACCTTCCCTGTCTTCTTCCATAACCATGTCTCAGTGTGGTCGATTATAGATTACTGATAGTTGGAGTAGGGTCATGAAAGTCTCCTATTAGCTATTAAATTTGTTTACTATTCCTATATGTGTTAAAAAATGAGGCACTGGAACTTTCTATTTCAGGTCTATCAGTTTTTGCTTTTACATTTTGAAGCTCTGTTGTTATGTGTGCATATAGTAGTAATTGTTATTTCTGATGGCTTATCCTTTTATTTTAACAATGTGTCATTTTTTGTATTTTATGATAATATCTTAAAAGCTATGATGATATTAATGAAGTCTCAACAGGTGTTTTATGAAGATAGTTAAGGTAAGTTATTTCTTTTACATATATCTAGTTCTATCTTTTAATCTAAAATTTGTAGTTTAAATATAGCATATAATAAAATTATATTTGATGAAATTTCTTAGTTCTTAACTTCATAATGGGGTGCTATATGCAGTTAGTTTATTTGCTAATAAATTAAGATATTAATTCTTTTACTATTTTCCTGTATGTTTTTGTTTTTGTCTTTGATCCTCCATCAGTTTAATATAAAGTTGGATTTTTCTACTATATCATTTTAATTATTTAGCTTACTATAATTTTATGATGTCACATTAGTATTATAATTGACCATTTACTTTAATACTTTTTGGATTAATATTAGCTTAATTTGAAAATCAAACTCAAACATTGTTTAGTACAACCCCTTTTCCCCATTTACGTGATATTATTGTCTTAAAATTGTGATTTTGTGCACTATAAGGCAACTAATAAATTTTATAATCATTATTTCATGAAGTTTCCTTTAAAAATAAGATGATGAAAACAGACCCATATTACTTTTATATTTACATATGGAATTGCACTGATTGGTGGTCTTTGTCTCCCGGGTTTCTTTTTGGTAAGGATCCTTTTTCTTCAGAGTGAAGTGTTCCCTTTAGTTGGTCCTTTAAAGCTGTTGCTAACAACACACTATCAAACTTCTTCAACAGAGGTTGTATTTTGAATTTTAGTCTTTTTTGAAGCACTTTTTATGTATATAAAATTTTTGGCTGGTGATATTTTCCATTTGGCACTTTGAATTTCTGCCTCTAAGCTCTGCTGAGAACTATTTAATGCCGAAACGTTGTATTTGATGGTTCACTTTTTCCTTGCTGCTTTTAAGATTCCGCCTTTGTCACCAACATTTGCATCCTGTTATAGATCACTTCAGTCATTTTCTACGTAGATTTCTTGGGTATACAGAGGAGAACTCCACTTACATTTTGAGAGTCCAGCCATTATTTCTTCAAATGACCTTTCTGCTTGTTCACTTTCTGTTTGAGTTTCTAGAACTTTATTTAATACTTGCTCTGCTCCATTAGTTATTTTCCAGTGCTTTTTGTGTGTTTGCTTCTGAGTTCATTATCTCTGTTTATCATATTTACAATTCCTGTCACTTTGCTTTCTACAACTTCAAATCTACTATTATTCCTCTAAGAAAATTTTCATCCTCATTAATTTTTTTTAAAAGTCTAAAAATTGTCATTCAAAATAGCATGCTATTATTGTTCAGCTTTGTTTTATAATCACTTAATGGGCATTGCTGTTTTAAATCCTACAGCAAGTAGCCCTTAAGTTACCCACCAGCTTGGTCATGGCCTCTTATTCTGTAAACGCCAATGTAAAGTGCATGTTCCCTCTCTCTTCTGACTGCTGGGTTTAACTCTTGTTCCCTGTTTGAGCAGAGGATTGTGATCTGTGAGTCTACTCCTAAATAATTACCCTCTATTATACTCAATTATGGGCTCGTGTGGGATTGATTTCTTTTTAGTGTCCATTTTCATAGCATTCTGTTATTTTTTTTAATAAGAGTTTAGGTGTTGTTTTTTTCCTCTGGTTCTTGACACATTCTTTTAAGTTGATCCAAAATCTCCCAAATCAAATGTCTGTACCTCCAAAAAGGAAGGCTTTTGCCAGTTGAGATTTAATAAAATGTTAGTAAAGTCCTCTGCTTGGAGGTTGTATTTGGTAGTATCACATCCATTATTGCAATTATTGGCAGTATGCTTTTTCAGTGATTTCTCTCAGCATAAGTCTGTGAAATCTGTGTTTTTCAATTTGTAGCTGCTAACATATTTTTGTTATGGTGTGTAATTTGACAAACATTTACCCAAATAATGTATAACATTAAACTATCCTGGCTTGCTGAAGGTCAGTGCAAGCTGTCTTATGCCTTCAGCACTCAGGTATGCAGTTTGTAATTCTTTCTCAGTTGTTCTGAATGCACAGCACCTCAAGGCCAGCTATCTACAGATGAGCTATAAAGGTGGTCTCAAGTCTCTGCTGGATATTCATGTAGACCTTCATGTTTACACCACTTTCAAAATCTCTACAAACATCCTAGAAGTCAGTTTTGTCCATGGAGCTCTGTTGACTTTCCTATTAGTCTGCACAGGTAATAGGATGATGGATAAGTGTGACGTTAAAAAACTACCACTGATTTTTGACAGACACCTTGATGCAGAACCATTTGCATATAACATGTAGTAAATTGAGTCAAATGAAAATAAATCAAGAAGAAAGCTTTTCAACAAAGGACCAGGTCAAATATTGACAGACATGTGAAATTGGTGCCTTGGAGGAGAATCACACCTACTGTGTACTCTCAACTACCTGGCATCCCACTGGTTTGCAAAAGGACTTATCATGAGACCATTGGTTCCCAAGGCTTCGAAGCAAAGACTAAGAAAAAATGGGAGCATAATAATTTAAAACAGATTCTCTACTGTTCACTGATTGCAGCAAACTGAAAGCCTGTAATTAGTGGTGGAGTTGGACAAAAGTTGGTTTTTATACTTTTAATCTTTTCTTCTCACTTTTATATGAGAGTAGAATTATTTTTAATGCCTTGCTACTATACCTCAAAAGAGATTAGTCAATTTCCAAATATTAAGTAAAAGCATCCTGCAAAAAAAAAAAAGGAAAATGGGTTGAAATGTCTATGTGTTAGTTGGAACTGCCAATACCTCTAAGCTGCAAATAAGCAGGAACAAAGATTTATGATAAATATCTCAGAATATGGATAGATTTGCTGTAACTATTTAAAATTTTTGATATTTTATTTTTATTCTTCCATCCTTTAAAAATTGGCAGATGAAATTGATTGCATCTGCTGTGCACCATATGAAGTGGAAAGATGATAAACACCATGCAGTGATTAAACCCGGTTAACATTATGGTAATTTTTATATGGCATTATTTTGTGGTAAGAACAACTAACACCACATCCATTCTATCGTATGCTTGAAAGGGAATATATTTTTATGAACAATACCATTTACAATAGGTTTTTATATACATTTGTGTTACTTAGAGTTTCACTCAAGAATTGGCATTGGTGAAAATTTTCATGCAAATGAATTCTGCTTCTCCAAGACCAAACAAACTCCTCAACTATATTTGGAGAGAGCAGTAGTTTACTAATTCATATTCTTTTTGTGCTTTTGTGACAATAATAGACCCTACAGATATTATAGCACATGAACAGTGGGAAGTAATGGCAATAATTTTATCAAGCACAATAAGTAAAGTAATTTTCTCTAAAAGAAGCACTGTCATTTTCTCAAGTTTCTTCTACAGTTTATAACAAATTTTATTCTCTGAACATTGAGAGCACACCATACCATGCAATAATTTTAAAGGTTATTTTATTCTTGATATTGTAACCAGCTCTGATTTAGCAGGAAGTAGCACATTTTGAATATAATAAAGCTTTAGAAAATATAAATGTGTTACTGGGAAAGGTTTAAATTTATATTTGGCATATATGAGGTTATCGACATTAGTTTAACTAAAAATAGCAGAGGTAGTATAGTCTGTAATAAGAGGACAAGAAGCAGCATTTGATAGAGATATAGATCTCACAGACAAGAGTTGACAAGAGATAGCAAAACAATATTTGAGCAAAGCATGTGTATATTTAGCATATTCCTACACTTTTCACTTCTTCTTATCTAGCTCAATATTTACCATGTGTGTTTGTTTTTGTTGTCTGTTGAATACACCTGTTGATGGCAGAAGCAATTACACACAAGGAAATTCAGAAGATACACTGTGTCCTTTCATTAGCATGTCCATCTGCTAGGGTTTAAAAGTGACATGACCCTCCACAGGCTGTGTTTTATCACTTCATCTATAACTGGTGGTGTTATTATGGAAGGTTGTAGGACTTTTGAGTTGTAGGGTTTCATTGAAGGGCATGAGTCATTGGGTTCAGGCCTTGAGGCTACTGTCCTCTTTCCTTTTTATCTTCCTTGACTTTATGGTTCACTCAAATGTGTGCAAGCTCCTCCTCTCAGATTTTTCATGCATAATGGAGTATATTTCTTGAATCCATGAGGCAACATCTCCCCTCCTCTCTTAAAGAACTCCTTTTCAGGTATTTACTCCCAGAGATGAGAAAAAATCAACAAACTGAATAATTGGACGTCTACTGTCTTGCCAGTCAGCTCCTAAATAACTATATGATGACTTTTTGTTAATTATGAAAGCTTAACCAATCGCTTAGGATTGTTTATATTAACCAATATTTTTATTAATCTATGTTCTGCAATGTGGCTTTTAACTCTGTCTTATTTTGTGTGTTAGATTAATTTCACATCTTACAGGCTTATCTGCTCTTATTCTTCCCAGTGTCATCTGTGCCTGGAAATTCTGTTTAGCTATTGGTCTTTCAGTTTTTTATTAAACCAATTGCAGTGACATATCTTCACATAGTGTAATGAATATTCCAAAACAATACTGCTGCTTTAAAACAAACTTATAACTTTAGGACAAGGGTCATATGAAGTCAACTGGACTGCCATACATTTAAGCAAACTAACTAAAGGGGTAAACTTTACCTGTAAAAGAACACCTACAGAAGCCAGAAGGGCAAATTAATACAATTAGAAACTTTCCCAGAGCTATGGACTTATGTGGAACAATCTTTAAGTACACAGTGAAGATGTGTTGTTTTAATTGGTATAATATATAGCTAACTGGCCCATAGTTAAGCAGGAAGAAGGTAAGCTGGAGAGGCAGATTGAGAGAGTGCATGGAAGAAGAAGAAGTGTGGAGTCACCAACAAGAGGCAGAGAAATAGGACATGTAGAAAATGAGGATTCAAGTCATGACCCACTCTAAGCTATCAGTCAAACATTTATAATAATAATGTTTCTGTGTATGGTTACTTGGGTGGTATAGGAGGTTCTTCTGTCTATGGGTTGCTTTCATTGGTTGAATAAAGAAACTGCCTTTGCTTTTTGATAGGGCAGCACTTAGGTAGGTGGGAAGAGAGAACTGAATTCTGGAAGGAAGAGAGAGAGTGAGATGGGGAGAGAACCACCATGAAGTTGCCAGGTCAGACATGCTGAATCTTTCCCAGTAAGCCATGACCTCAAGGTGACATACAGATTATTAGAAATGGGTTGAATCAAGATATGAGAGTTGCCAATAAGAGGCTTGAACTAATGGGCCAGGCAGTGTTTAAATGAACATAGTTTCTGTGTGATTATTTTGGGTATAAGCTAGCCAGGTGGCTGGGATGACAAGCAGTCCATACCTCTTAGTATATTTTGGGCAGTAGCTGGCAGGACAGAAAATTACACCTAGAATGGACTTTGGTGGATTGTGTTGTTTCTTTTCTTTTCAATTTGATGGAGGAAGGTCATTGGTTAAGTAATAAAGAAACTGCTTGGCCTCATAGGTTAAAACATAGGTGGGAGGAGTAAACAGAACAGAATGCTGGGAGGAAGAGGAAGTGAGCTCAGAGGCCATGCTCCCCTCTCCCAAGCAGACACAATGAACTCTGACCCAGGATGGACGTAGGCTAGAATCTTCCTGGTAAGCGCACCTTGGGGTGCTATACACATTATTAGAAATGGGCTAGTCCAGGTGCTAGAGTTAGCCAAGAAGAGGCTAGATATAATGGGCCAAGCGGTGTTTAAAAGAATACAGTTTCTGTGTTGTTATTTCGGGTAAAGCTAGCCGGTGGTGGGAGCTGGGTGGCGGCATGCAACCCGCAGCTCCCACAACATCAAGTAGTGATGTCTATGTGCTGAGTCTTATGGTCTGTGTGGACTTCCTCCATGGTCATTTGTGCTAAGGACTGGGAACCTCTTACAAAATGAGTAAGATTAAATAATCTCACCATGTTGTAATTGTAAACATATGTATATTTGTGTGTGAGAGAAACACGAATAAAATTAAAGATGAGAAGGCTACAACCTTGAGAAAGAGTACGAGGAACACAGAGACACAGATGGGGTTTAAATGCAAATACACTCCCCCCCGAAAAAAAATAACAAATAACAAGATGACCATATACCCACCCTTGTTAAGGTTTTAGTGAAGATACTGAAAAAAGCTATTTATTCTTTATAGCTGACAGTCCAGGGGTCTATGAGAAAGTCACTTGTTCTGCCATAGTTTAGATTGCATGAATGAGTAGAGGCCTAAGAAAACAGGCACCGATTCAACAAGCCTAACCTGTTAGCTCTATAATATACCCACTCTAGCAACATACTGAAATACAAGAGATAGATGAAGTGCAGGTTTTCCAAACACTGTGAAATTGTCTGTCCCTTTATGTTAAGGTAAAAATACAGAGCTGGAAAATTTCTCACAGAATAATTTAAGAAATTTTGATTTTATGTTATGCTTCCATCCTGTCACAGAGGTTAATATGTTCAACTGTATAAAGATTCCATTGGAATTTAATGAAAATTTCAAGAGTTTTAAAGCTCAAAGTAGTCATAAAGACTTTCCCTAAATAATTTTACCCTTATACCATATTTAGAGAGAAAAATAATGCTTACATTTATATGAATAAGATATAATTCTTTTAATACTTTTTATAAACATTTATTTGAAGATTTAAGTATTTAATTCTATGCTTTTTAGTTTCTACATTATTTTAGGTATATTTGATTATGTTAGTAATTCAATCATGTCTAGATGATATTTTTAAGTTTCCTTTTATTATTGGTTATTTGGAGAAATCTATAGAATATTCCTTACACACTATCATTATCATTCCCACAATCTCTCTTATACTCTGTTTTTTTTTTTGTTTTTTTTTGTTTTTTTTTTTTTTTTGGTTTGTCAAGAGAAAATTTCTCTGTGTAACAGCCCTAGTTGTCCTGAAACTCATTCTGTCGTCCAGTTTGGCCTCGATCTCACAGAGCTCAACCAGAGATCAACCTCATGAGTGCTGGGATTAAAGTCATGTGCCACCACTGCCCTGCTTCTTCCTAGTGTTTGACCACAAACATTTTCACATTGTATTCATCTAAGAGTTGAATATATGATTATTTTAGTGAGACATACAGTTGTTTCTATGCTGTCTAGAAATGATTACTATAGAGTCTTGTATGTATGGGAAAAAATAGAAAAATTATATTATAGACTCAATAATCATTTAAATAACATGATTAAACATTTGTGTATTTTATCATTAAATCACACATATCCTAACAGGAAAGATTTGCGCTACTGATACATTCCTGTTGTGACAGTGACCTTTGTAAAACTATGTGACGTGAAAACTGCAAATATTTCAGTGTGCTCGTTATCTAAAGAATGCAGAAAAACTTAAAAACTACAAAGCTTCCTGTTTAGATTTTGTAGTTTTCTAAACCTAGAACCATGCTATTTTCTCTCCAGTTCCTTAGTATTTGAAATGAAAGTAGTAATTGCATGGTACTTGGTGTCAACGGCAGCCAGATGTACCTGCCAGTCAGCCTTTCTGGTCCTTATTAAACTTCAAGCAGAGAGAATTACCTGAATTCTATTCTCTAATCGCTCTTGCGATATTTTGTGCCCAAGCATTAGGATTGTAGGTAAAATTGCAGGTGCAGGCATTCTCTGGTGTTTTGTTCCCCTTGGTAGCCCTATGATTATAGCTGCCTTAAGGCTTTACTCAATCTTAATAGAATGGGCTAAATTATACTATCGAATAGCCCAGCAATGAACTCATGGGCTTAGCACAGTAGCACTATATCCTTTGACCCACCCTGAGTTTCAAATGGATTTCCAGCAGAAGTTTCCTCTTTTCAAAACACCATTTTACTTTGCCAGAATTCTAAACCTTTTTCAATTCTTAGCTTATCCACTAAATTTAGAATTTTGTTCCACATATTAATTCTTAAATTACTACTGTATTCTACTTTGATAATATTTAAATATGTTGCCTAAGTGATTTTTAGAAATCTTTTCTGGTTTCAGAATTTCAGAGGTTTTTTAATGGTGAATCTCTTGGCTTGTGGTGAGTCTTTTCATTGCACCTCCATTGTCTAATTTTCAGGTAATGAATTAAAGGATTACCTGACTGCTATGTTTCCTCCTCAGATTGGTGCAAAGATTTTTCTTCAAATATATTGGCATTTTGATTGGAATTTTGTTAATGTGAAAATCTAGAGTAAATGAAAAGCAACATTAAATTGAATAAGCAAAGGTCATGTCATAAAACCATTAATGGTGATTTGTTAGATGATTTCATAAAAATAATTAACAGAAAAAATTTAAAAATATTCTTTGATATAAAAGGATAAACCCAAAAGAGAAATAAATGCAACATTCCAGAAAGTTAAAATGTTCAATGGCACTTTTAACATCATCCTGAAGAAATATTGACAAATTTTTATATCAAAAATAATGTCTAGCTTTTTGGCCTATTTTTGGTTACAGCTAATAGTGAGAAACTATGTTCCAGAACATATTCGAAGGTTTTCAAAAGTAAATTAAGATATTATTTAATTTAATAGTAATACTAGGTAAAAAATCAAAAGAATAGTTCTAAAGGATAAATTTTGAGCTACATATTTATGTAGTTTATCTATATGCATAAAACTTCATATTTGGTTTCCCATAATTAGGAGTAGCATCTACTCCCTGGTTATTTGTATTGTACTTGTCTGTTAATTTTGTATTGAAAAAGTTAGTAAAACTGTATATGCCAATGTTGTTCTTTCTTTCTTCTAGATCTACTTGATTCTCAGTTACTTGGTTACTACAGTTTCTACCCAGTCATTTATTTTCTTGTTCATCAGCATTAAACAAAGATTGGTTTGATAGCTATATCATAGATGGTAAATAATAACATAAATATGGAAATAATCAAGTTGTGCTATTATTAAGATACTCTGAGAGGGGAAAGTGAGACAAATAACAAGAAAATAAGGATATCAATGATATATATGAAAACAAAGGAAGATATGTGTCTTCTGGAACAAATACACTGAGCTGATCCAGGAGTACTTGAAATATTTAAACTTGATGAACAGCAATAGGAGAAACTAGCCTGCAGTAGAAGATATTTAGGCAACACACTTCCTATTGAATATTCTCACTCCAATCCTTTGTATTTCATGCATGTCCCCTAAAACTTACTTGAACTAAGAAAGGATATAAAAATGAAACTCTGAAAAATCAATACAAGTGTGCTAGACAGAAGGAAATTATCAATATTGAAGAAAGAGGACTCGAAGAATAACAATAGCAAAGAAACAAAAGATAACTCTCCACAATTTCAGTTTCTTGGTTTTTAGATTAATGTATACATGATAGACTAATGTATAATAGATTTATAAGCATGTAGAAATACACTCATAGAAAAATACCATCACTCTGCTGGTATGGACAGTCTATGACACATTTTCACTAAAGGATTAGAGATTTTTGGTGAGATCACAGGCTAAAATTATCCTGCATATCATGATTTCTTGGCAGTATTTCTTCATTTGTTTTGAAATGGCTCCTGCTTTTGGTTTGGAGAGTATCTATAATTAAGACACCTTAACTACAGACATTTCTAAAGTCCTGCTTATTCATTTCTTCATAGAGTATACTTTTCAGTACTGAATCAGTAATGCAAACGTGGATTATGCCACCCTCTACCATACTAACATTTCTTTCTTTTATTTTTTGAAAACTGGAGGAGAAACAAGGATGATGAAAGACAAAAAAAAAAAGTGGTAGCCATTTCTTGATTCCTAAAAAGAAATTTTGGTTGTTCTTTTCCTGGTCAAGATACACTTCGGAAGGATATCAGTGTGGGAGAAGTAGTGTTTTATGACGTGAAAATAAAAATGGTAAGAATAGAAAACATATATAAAACATATATATGCTCGCTTTATACTATACTTTAGCCATTGCATGTGTAATAGAATTTTCTAACATACACACAGAGAGAGTAGATTATTCCAAGCTATGTGTGATTCACTTTATGCAGACAGTTCATTTATAGAAATTAAGGTCTATAGTCCAAATATCTTCAAGATATACCTGTGGTTAATGGGTGGAGGAAAATTGGCTTTCTGTGTTTGGAGATAATTTCAACAATATTATAGTTTTACTGTTCATGGTGTTACATCGATTTCCACTACTGTGTACTCATTTCAGTTCTTACACATGGGAATGGAGGTAAGCTTATCTTTCCTACAGGGCTGATCAGTAACTCCATTAGCAAGGACATACAGAAAGGAGTTCTGTAAAAGAAACTTAAGGAAATACTCAACATTCTTCCATCAGAGAAATGCAAATCAAAATAACTCTGAGATTCCATCTTACAACCATAAGAATGGTCAAGATCAAAAACAGTGAGGAAAGCTTATGCTGGAGAGGATTTGGGGAAAGGGAACACTCCTCCATTGCTGGTGGTAGTAAACTGGTATAGCAGCTTTGGAAATCAGTGCAATGATTTCTCAGAAAATTAGAAAACAACCTATCTCAAGACCCAGCAATACCACTTTTGGATATATATCCAAAGGATGCTCAATCATACCACAAGGACATATGTTCAACTATGTTCATAGCAATGTTTGTCATAACCAGAACCTGGAAGCAACCTAAATGCCCCTTGATGAAAGAATACATAAATGAAATGTGGTATTTTTACACAATAGAGTACTACACAGCAGAAAAAAATGGAATCTTGAAACTTGCAGGCAAATAGACGGATCTAGAAAACATCATATTGAGTGAGCTAACCCAGACCCAGAAAGAAAAATGTATGTACTTTTTCATAAGTGGCTTTTAGACATGAAGCAAAAAAAAAGCAGCCTACAATTCATAACCTCAGAGAACCTAGACAACAAAGAGGACTCTAAGAGAGACATACATGGATCTAATCTACATGCGAAGTAGAAAAAGACAAAATCTCCTGGGTAAATTGGGAGCATGGGGACCATGAGAGAGGGTAGAAGGGAAAGGGAGAGGAAGGGAAGGAAGTAGAGAAAAATATATAGTTCAATAAAAAAACAAGAAAAAATAGAAAATATAAAGGAAACCTGGGTACAAAATGATATTATCTACTATTGAAATATGAAATTGCAGAGCTGAACACTGTGCTCAACTTCTCGAGGATTCATGAAGAAGGGAGGATGTTGAAATGATGACTGTTATGGGCTTGTAGGTTAACCTGTTAATTTTTACATCAACATTAAATGTCACATCAATATTTCTTATTTCTACAAATGTTACCTACAAAGACTTTCCTGGACTCAGATGTATGACTTGGGAACTTAATTAGTAAGTATATTTTTCCTTTTGTTTTTAAGCATGTTGTGCCTATCTTAAAACAACTACTTTAAAATGTGCTAATATATTTTAGATATTTTACTCATAAATGCTATCATCATTATAAATATTGAATTAATGTATTTTCATCTCTATTAATCTTTATGCCACCACCTTAAGCCATACGTTCATTAATCTACTATCTGTAACAATTTTTTCTTTCTCCATATTCTATATCAATGCAGTCATACTGTGTATCTTGGCATTGAAGATGCACAGTAATCACCTAGGCAGCTTGTTGAATATAGATGTGTCAGACCTGGAGTGATACCATGTTATAACATGATCTCCATGTTAGGTCTGGAATAAGTATCTTTCCCTCAAGCTACCACAGGATGATTAGAATCATGTGCCCCACTCTAGAAGATCCCTAGCGTGCTTCTTATACCTACACGGAGGAAACTTTAAGGAACAGTGCAACATGCCTTTCTGCATCAGTTCCATCTTTAAAAGGGACATTTATGTGTAGTAATATGGGGCGGCGGCGGGGCTGCGTCCCTAAACACCCCAGCCGCCTGCCCTGCCCGGCTAGCTTATGCCCCGAAATAATTACACAGACACTGTATTCTTTTAAACACTGCTTGGCCCATTCTCTTCTAGGCTAATTCTCACACCTGGACTAGCCCATTTCTAATCATCTGTGTAGCGCCCCTAGGTGCGCTTACCGGGAAGATTCTAGCCTAAGTCCATCTTGGGTCAGAGCTTCATAGCGTGCGTCTTCCCTGGAGCAGGTAGCATGGCGTCTCTCTGAAGGCGTCTGCTCCGGAGAGCAGAGCTGTGGAGCTCTGACCCAAGATGGACTTAGGCTAGAATCTTCCCGGTAAGCGCACCTAGGGGCGCTACACAGATGATTAGAAATGGGCTAGTCCAGGTGTGAGAATTAGCCTAGAAGAGAATGGGCCAAGCAGTGTTTAAAAGAATACAGTGTCCGTGTAATTATTTCGGGGCATAAGCTAGCCGGGCAGGGCAGGCGGCTGGGGTGTTTAGGGACGCAGCCCCGCCGCCGCCCCATATTACTACAGATGGCGCCCAATGTGGGGGACTAAACCCACTTAAAAAAACCTGAGAAGGCTTAAAAATAAGGGAGAGAGAGTTTAACACAGATTTTTGCTGTTTGTTGGTGGCGTGCTGTAGAGAGATTTCCTGATTCGGCAACAGCAGCAGAAAAAACGCTGTGTCATTTCAAAGAGTGGCTTCCTGGGGCTGTGCCGCCAGTGCAAACTCTGGCTTTATGTTTGTGTTCCAGCTTGGGATCGGAAGGAGAGTGCTCTGAGACCTTGACGATGACTCAGAGCTCCCCGCCTGCTCCTGGGCAGAAGTCAGAATCAGGCTTAGGCAGGCCGAAGAGCATAGCGGATTCCTGCCGCCATACAGAGACGTGTTTTCAGACTGCGTAGTGCTCTGCGTGTCAGATTTGGATGTAACTTAGATGAAAAGAATTTCTGTGCTGCATGCTCAGTCTCAGAATTAAAGTGCTGAGTGCTGCTCCTACCTGGTGGCCCCAGAGCTAGCACAAAATGGTACGTCCTCCATTTTGAAATTTTCCTGACTCAGCAGCAGGAACAAACCTGTGTTGTTTAAAAATGCCGGCTTTCTGGGCCATCCTGCCAGGGCAAAACTCTGTCTGAGGCAGGAGGGCCGGCTTCCGGAGAGAGGATTTGAGTGTTGTCTGTTGTAGCTCGCTGGCTGGCAGGGACCTTGAAATGCTATAAACATGGCTACAGCCAGTACCTCAGCCGTGAGGCTGGAAAGCTAAGGATCCAGCCGGCAAAGCCACGCCTTTAGTCCTACTGATATTGCTCAGTAATTTAAAGGCTCTTGTGGTCAGAAAAAGAGAGATATACAGTAAAGAGAGCGTCAAAGAGAAAGCAAAATTTTAAATGATTTACTGTGTGTTAAAAATATATGCAAGCTGAAAGTTGAAGTTCTTAAAGCAAAAAACAAAAAAAAAAAAGGAAGCAAGTTGTTGTGTGTCCTAGTACACACCTTTAATCCCAACACTTGGGAGGCAGAGGGAGATAGACCTCTGTGACTTCAAGGTGTGGTAGCACACGCCTTTAATCCCAGTGCCTAAAAGGCAGAGACAAACAGATCTCTGTGAGTTCAAGGTGTAGTAGCAAACACCTTTAATCCCAATGCCTGGGAGGCAGAGACAGGCGGATCTCTGAGAGTTCAAAGACAGCCTGGTCTACAGAGTTATTCCAGGTCAAAGATGTACGCTCAGAAAGCAAAAAATTAACCTAGAAATGTCACAGCTTAGATTCTTAAGCGCCTAGTGATTTAAAGGTGCAAATCAAAAGTGCTCCTGGATAGTAAAAAGTTGCAGATTCACAATAGGACAGATTCAGACCATTAACGAGTCACACTGTTGGATGAATGTACGTAGGCTTGGGAGAGAGAAGTGGCCGCTTTTTTAAAGGGAGAGAGACCACGCCCCAAGGGGCTGGTATCTCAGCGGCGATAGGCTGGAGTAGTGGGAGGACCTCCCGCAACATTTATGTTCTTCTATAAACTTCCTGTTTTTTAAAAGCTAGATAACAGATAAATGGCAAGAGTGATGTTGCTGGGGCCTGAGATAAGTTGATTTCCAATTTTCAAAGAAACCACCATACTCATTTTCAGAGTGGTTTTACAAGTTTGCATCCCCACCAGCAGTGGAGGAATGTTCCCCTTACTCCACATCCTCTCCAGCATAAGCTATTATTAATGTTTTTGAGCTTTGCCATTATGAGTAGTGTAAGATGGTATCTCACAGTTGTTTTGATTTACATTTCCCTGATGGTTAAAGATGTTGAATATTTTCTTAAGTGTCTTTTGCCCATTTGAGATTCTTCTGTTGAGAATTCTCTGTTTAGTTCTGTATCCCATTCTTTATTGGGTTATCTGAAATTTTGATGTCTAATTTCTTAAGTTCTTTAAATATTTTGGAGATCAGTACTCTGTCTGATATGGGGTTGGTAAACATCATTTCTCATTGAGTAGACTGCCTTTATTCTTATTGACTATGTCCTTTGCTTCATAGAAGCTTCTCTTTTTCAAGAGATTCCATTTATTTGTTGTTGCTCTCAGTGTCTGTGCTACTGAAGTTATATTTAGGAAGTGTTTTTTTGTGTCCATGAATTGAAGGCTATTTCCCACTTTCTCTTCTATCAGATTCTATTGAGGTCTTTAATTTATTTGGGCTTGAGTTTTATGCATGGAAATAGATATGGATCTATTTTCATTCTTTTACATGTTGTCATCCAGTTATTTCAGCATCATTTGTTTAAGATGCTTTTTTTTCATTGTATATTTTTAGCTTCTTTGACAAAAATCAGGTGTTCATAGATGTATGGATTAATATCCAGGTCTTTGATTAGATTCCATTGGTCAATCTTTCTGTGTTTATGCCAATACCAAGTTGTTTTCATTACTGTAGCTCTATAATAGAGCTTGATATCAAAGATGGTGATGCCTCCGCAAGTTCCTTTATTTTACAGTATTGTTTTGGCTATTCTGGGTTTTTTGTTTTTCCATATGAACTTGAGTCCTGTTCTTTCAAGTTCTGTGAAAACTGTGTTGAGATTTTGATAGTGATTGCATTGAATCTATAAATTGTTCTTGGCAAGATTGCCATTTTTATTATTTTCATCCTATTAATCCAACAGCATGGGAGATCATTCCATTTTCTGGTATCTTCCTCAATTTCTTTCTTCAAAGACTTAAAGTTCTTGTTGAACAGGTCTTTTACTTCTTTGTTTATTGTTAGTACAAGATATTTTGTGGCTATTATGAAGGGTGATATTTTTCTGACTTTCTTCTCAACTTCTTTATCATTTGTGTATAGGAGAGATACTGATTTTTTGGGGTTGACTTTATATCCTGCTACATTATTGAAGGTATTTATCAGGAGTAGATGTTCCCTGGTAGAGTTTTTGAAGTCATTTATTATACTATCACATCATTGCAAATAACGAAAATTTGACTTCTCCCTTTCAAAATTGAATCCTTTTGATCTCCTTTCGTTGTCTTACTGTTCTAGCCAAAACTTCCAGAACTTTGTTGAATTGATATGAAGAGAGTGTACAGCAGTGTCTTGTTTCTGATTTTAGTGGGATCACTTTGAGTTTCTCTCCATTCAATTTGATGTTGGCCTTCAGCTTGCTGTATATTGCTTTCTTTATATTTAGATATGTTCCTTGCATGCCTGATCTGTCCAAGACCTTTTTCATGAAGGCCTGTTAGATTTTGTTGAATGCTTTTTCAGCATCTAATGAGATGATCAATATCCTATGCACCTTCCCCACCTTCTTCGGCTTCCCTAGCTAGCCAGGAGGAGAGTTTCCTGCAGCTAGGCTGCTCCAATGCCCCCATTCCATCCATCAGATCCTACAAGCTGTAAATCCACCTGCCTCCAAACTTGCCTATCACCTTGTAACCTCAGTGGAACTCTGAAACACAGCTTGATACTATCCAGAGAGGACCAAGTGGTGAGTGACCTGCCACCAGGCAGGATGCCCCACTCTCTAGATATACTAGGATATAACCCTGGGACTCTCTCTTACCTGTCTCAGCTTCTATAGCTAAACAGCAGGTAAGTTTCTTGCAGGTAGATACTCAAAAACCCTTGAGATTCAGGCAGTGACAAAACAGAGCAGACCAAAAACAGTTCCCAAGTCACAGACAGCCACTGCAAGGATTGAGCCAAGATGCAATAATATTGCTGGAATCAATTGAAAGAAGAGATGGGTAGACAGCAATGCAAGAATTTATCCAACAACCTAAAAAGCAACATGATAACACCAGAACCCAGTGGTCATATAACAGGAAGACTTGGTCATCCTATTTCAATAGAAGCAGAAAAATGATTTTAAATGTAACTTTATGAAGATGATGAAGACCTTTAGGGAGGAAATAAAAACTCCCTTAAATAAGTGGAGGAAAAGACAAACAAAAAATTGGAAGAAAGTAATAAATCTCTCAAAGAAATCAAAGAACACCCCCCCCCAAAAAAAATCCCAATCAAACAGGTGAACCAAACAGTTTAAGACTTGAAGTGTGAAATAAAGGCAACATAGAAAACATAAACTGAGAAAATTCTAGATATGGAAAATCTGGGTAAACAAGCAAGATAACAGAATACAAGAGATAGAAGATAGAATCTCACAGGTTGAAGACATGATAGAAGAAATAGATTTATTTTTTGATCAAAGTAAACATTAAATTAAATAAATTCTTAACACAAAATATCCAGGAAATCTGGTACAATACGAAAAGACTAAACCTAAGAATAACAGGGATAGAAGAAGAACTCCAGCTCAAAGGCAAAGATTATATATTCAACAAAATCATAGAAGAAAACTTTTCCAACTGAAAAAACACTAATCCTGTGAAGGTACAAGAAGCT
This sequence comes from Microtus pennsylvanicus, assembly GCF_037038515.1. Classification (NCBI taxonomy): domain Eukaryota; kingdom Metazoa; phylum Chordata; class Mammalia; order Rodentia; family Cricetidae; genus Microtus; species Microtus pennsylvanicus. Next base: position 172,538,620 of record NC_134579.1, on the reverse strand, counting down.
TACAGAACACCAAGTAGACTGGATCAAAACAAAACAAAAACAAAAAATGTTTCTTCACATATAATAATCAAAATGCATACTATACAGAATAAAGAAAAAACATTAAGATCTGCAAAGGACAAAGGTCAAGTAACATATAAAGGTAGACCTATCAGAATTACACTCAACTTCTCAATGGAAACCATGAAAGCCAGAAGGTCCTAGGCAGATATGCTGCAGACACTAAGAGACCAGGTTTGCAAGCCCAGACTACTAGACCCAGCAAAGGTTTCAATCACCACTGATGGAAAAAACAAATATTTTATAACAAAATCATATTTAAACAATGCCTACCCACAAATTCAGCTCTACAGAAAGTACTTGAGGGAAAATCTCAACCCACAGAAGCTAGCTGTACCCAGAAAACAAGGCAACAAATAATCTTACACCAACAAAATCCAAAGAAGGGAAACACACACTAGCACTGAAAAATAACAAGAATTAACAATCACTGGTCATTATTATCTCTTAATATCAATGGACTCAATTCACCTATAAAAGACACAGGCTAAGAGATAAGAAAGCAGGATCCCCCCTTTTCCTGTATATAAGAAACATGCCTCAACGACAAAGACAGACATTACCTCAGAGTAAAGGGTTGGGAAAAGATTTTCCAATCAAATGGAAACAAGCAGGTGTAGTGAACCTAATATATAACAAAATAGACCTCAAAATAAAATCAATCAAAAGAGATCGAGAAGGACACTTTATACTCATAATGGGAACAATGCAACAAAAATGAAGTATCAGTCCTGAACATCTATGCCCCTAAAATATGAGCATCCACATATGTAAAAGAAACATTGCTAAAGCTTAAATTGCTCGTCAAACCCCATACACTTATAGTAAGAAACTTTAACAGCCCACTCTTACCAATGGAAGGTCAAACAGACAGAAACCTAACAGAAAAATAAGGTAACGAACAGATATCTTGACCAAAGTGGAATTAACAGACATCTACAGAACATTCCACCCAAACAAAAGATTATACCTTCTCAGCACTTCATGGAACCTTCTCTAAAATTGACCACATACTTGATAACAAAGCAAACCTTAACAGATACAAAAAAATGAAGTAACCCCTGTATCTTATTGGATCACCATGTTTTAAACTTAGAATCCAAGAGCAACACTAATTTCAGAAAGCCCACATAGAAATTAAACAGTGTTCTACTAAACCAATCCTGAGTCAAGGAAGAAATAAAGAAAAAATGAAGACCTCCTAGAATTTAACAAAAATGAAGGCACAATATTTCCAACCTATGGGACACTGAAAGCGTTACTAAGAAGAAAGCAGCACTAAATGCCTACATAAAGAAAGTGGAGAAATCTCACACTAGTGACTTAACAGCACACCTGAAAGTTCTAGAACAAAAATAAGCAGACTCAACCAGGAATAATAGAAGACAGGAAATCATCAAATTGAGGGTTGCAATCAAAAAATTAGAAATAAAGAAAACAATACCAAAAATCAATGAAGCAAAAATATGGTTCTTAGATAGACAAACCCCTATCCAAACTAATCAAAAGACAGAGGGAACTTCCAAATTAACAAACTCAGAAATGAAAAGGGGAACATAACAAGAGAAACTAAGGAAATCCAGAGAATTGATAGGCCATATTTCAAAAACCTGTACACCACAAAATTGGAAAATGTAAAACAAATGGACAATTTTCTGTATAGGTACAACATACCAAAATTGAGTCAAGACCAAGTGAAAAATTTAATTAGACCTATAACCCACAAGGAAATTAAGTTGTCATCAAAAGCCTCTCAACCAAAAGAAGCCCAGTGCAAGAAGGTTTCAGTTCAGAATTCTACCAGAACATCAAAGAAGAGCTAATACCTATAGTCCTCAAAGTATTCTACATAATAGAAACAGAAGAAACATTGCCAAATTTTTATCAGGCTACAGTTACCCTGATACCAAAACCAAACAAATACTCAACAAAGAAAGAGAATTTCAGACCAATCTCACTCATGAACCTAGATGCAAAAATAATAGAATACTGGAAAACCAAAAAATCATTTACCATGATCAAGTCAGCTTCATCCCAGACATGCAGGGATGATTCAATATATAAAAATGCATTAATTTAGCCCACTATATAAATAAACTGAAAGAAAAACCATTTAGTTTCTTAACAAGCAATTCCTGCTGCTCAATATGAATTAAGAAATTAGGATATCGATGTCCAGCATACTATTGCCTTAATTTTGAGCAGTTTGAATCTAAGCCACTCAGTTTATTAAATATGAACTTGTCATAGTTCTTCACTCAAGTGTAGTCTCTTTCCAGAAAAGTGAAACTTGAGTTAATGTACTTTGAAAAAAATGAAATATTATGAATTTTAACCCAAAATGGCAATCAAGGGTAAAACATTTAGTTTTGGGGTATTTCATAAAATCCTCATTTTTAAAAATATTAAATATAATTTAAGTCACAGATATTTTTCACAAAGAATTATCAGAGGACTCTAAAAAGTTTCAGAGAAATATCCAAAGAAAAATATATATGTGTACTTCTTATTCTTTGTTGTCCTGGAGGCTGTCTTTACCACCCACCAGATACACAACACTAAATCATCTTTGCAGGGAAAGACTTGGAGTTTTGTCATTTCTCTCATGAATTTCACACATAAATTTAATATTTTCCTAAGAAACTATATTCATTGACCAATATGTCTGGAAAAATAATCTCAAAAAAGAAATTCTGCACATTTCATAAATCATCATGCTATTTATATAACAAAATATTAGAAACAACTTGAATGTCAAATAATGAGTATAAAACTGATTAAACAAGTCATACACTAAAAATTGCAAGTAAAAGCAGATTAGCAATGAAATTAGTAACTGTGAGAAAGCAATGCCAAACTTCAATTTTCAACACATTTTTGTTTTCTTTATGACATTCAAACATCCAAAAATTATGTAAAACATTAAACTATTGCTTATGAAAATTGTTAAATATGCTCTCTAGGACTTTATATAGGTTTTTAAGAGATTGCATCATCTCTAGTTTTCCATTCTCTTTGTACATAGCAGAACATGTCTACTCTGGTGATTTTCCATTTTAATATCTATGATAACCAGGCCAGCATGTTTGCAGGCTTTGTGAATGCACTGCATTAAAAATCACTTAGAAGGTATCAGTAAATTGAATCTACACCCAAGACATTTCTCACAACACATCTCCATGTGTTGCTCAGATTCCCTCTTGTAATGTCAGTAGCAGAATGAACAGACAGCTGGCTTAGCCTATGGAAAACCTCCCCAAGTGATATTAACTGTTATTTCTTAAGTAAAAATATTTAAAGGTTGGCTCTCCAGCTGACTAAATTAATTCTAATCCAAATTAAGTTTCTACGTAGTGAAAAATGTTCCTCTTAAGAAAAATTTAAACTTTTTTTAGAATATGCCTAAACTTCCTAGTCACAGGGGAATAACAGTTGAAAGGCACATGAACAGTGGAGTCAATGTAAAGATGCATTTTCTGCTTAAAATTCTCATGTCTCCAAAGCTGTGAAGACAGTTCGTGGTGCTAAATTCCTTGCCTAGATATGGCTAGGTCACGAGACCCAGACATTTGGTGACGCACTCTCCTACTTCTTTCAGTGTACAGTGCTCTGCTTTTCATTATGAGTAAAGGAACAAGAACTGACCAATCCAAGGAGAGCTGGGACTCTGCCCCAGACTGCCTCAGACCTGAATTGCAAGCTGTCCCCCAGGGCTCTAGCCTGTGGACCTATTCTTCATACTGTAGACATTTCATTCTCTAGAGTTGTGTGACCAAACGCCTTAAAATTTTCTTCCCTTCCCACTCCTTCTCTACCTTCCCTTTTCTTCTTTATTATAGTTCTTCTCTCCCCCATTCCCAATCACCTTCACTTTCAAACATCATACATATACACATAAATGTATATATTATATAATACACACAGGCACACACACACACACACACACACACACACACACACACACACGGTGAAGTTATTTTCAGTGATACCTTATCAGGACAATGGATTCCTGAGCTATCAGGAAGTCCTGTGGTTAAGACCAGCATAAAATTGCTGTTCGTGTTGCACTCTTTCAGAGTTGAGTGGATGTTTTAAATTCTCTTATATTTAAAGAAGAAAAAGTACAATATTCCTATAATATAGCAAAATTTAGATTTATACTAGAAATTTTAACTAAAATGTTCACTGAAAAAGTATACATTAAATTGGAGAAAAACAAATCAATGTATCTGACTTAATGAAGTACAATAAATATTGAGAATTATGATTTCTGTTTTTCACCTTTCCATATTATTTATATAACAGCTTTTCAGAAATATTTTCCCCAATTTAAAACGCATCACATGTTCAAACAGGAAGGACTACTTTATTGCCAGATATTTTTTTTATTGTCATAGGGATGGATATCTGGCATAAGTTATTTTGCTACATTTGTGGAGTTACTTAGATTTTCAAAGTATTGTCAACAGCTAGATCATAAAGACAACGGAATAGCTCACCCCCAAAATAATTTTGTGGGACTGTCACAACCACCCTTCTAAAGCGAAGAAACTAAATTTTATTAAGGTATTATTTGAGAGAGTTAAAGTTTGTGCAATTGCTTCACTGTCAGTTGTGAATTAATTTGGTTCTTTAAAACCAGGTTTCCTATTAAACACTTGAAAGTCACCTCCACTAACCAATAACTTGCTCCCCCTGGTGGTCTTGATAAGTTCACATTGTTAATCAAGTATGTGTATTTAAATTATAATTTGCCTTATTATTTTAAGTTATTTGAAAGATTGGAATTTCAGTATTGATAGGATATGCTGTCTGTTGATTTCGAAAGAACAACCTAATGTCATCTATATTTCAGAAATTTTTATACTATAACTCCCACAACAAATATTTTATGTCAAGAGTCACCATGAGGCTGTGAGATGAATTGCACTCTTAACAAACACAGCTATAGAGCTAGAAGAATGTCAGGAATGTGGGGAGACAAGCCTGACTTCCTGTTTGAGAAAACCTAGATGGCCATAATGTTCCTTCTCATTTCATTGCCTATCACTACAGCATAAGCATTTCTTTTGAAATTAGTGAGTGCTTATGACATAAAAGCAACATAAAGTGGAAAAAGGAATTAGATTAAGGGAAGTAGCACTTACTGAATCTAGTCTTCCAAAATAAGGTATAGCATTAAATATAAATGACCATGTTTCTAAAGATCATTAAAAATAAATGATCCTTCCTGATTTGACATCACACAAATACTTCAGATGGTTAATGGTGGCAGCGCGCAAGCTAAATTCTGAGTCAAAGGCTAAAATTGTGCTTTTGTGTCAGGATGTCATCTTGTCTTCCAATTTAAGAAGGCTGCAGTGAAATGCTTAGAGGGGGAAGGCAGCTGTCTTCCGCTGAAGATATGAGTTCCCAGTATGGACTCAAAATGTTTTACTCAGGCTCTTCATGAAGGGTAAGGCGTTCAGAAAAAAAAAAAAAATCTAGTCTATTTTCCTCCTCAGATGTCTTATCGGACAGACTTTGCATTTTTAAAGTCTCCTTTTCTGTCAGTCCAGTGAAAAGGCGATTCACTCCAGTAGGTTTCAAAAAGACTACTGGTTATTAATGATAATGAATTTTAAAAAACAAACAAACAAACTGGAAAGAAAACCAAGAATAACAAAAAAATGTGACATCTGAAATACAAGAACTTCAGAATGTTTGTTGAGCTTAAAATATTATTTATGTAACATTACTTCAAAAATTTGGAATATTTTGGAATCATAAGGATCTGGATAGTTTAAGGACATGTCCATCAATAACATTCAAAAAGGATGTATAATGCTCTTTGCGGGTTTCTCTTGCCAACATTAGCTACTTATAGGTTGTTGGAAACAGTAACTGCAGAAACCATAGATAGTAATGTCTATGTATTAAAAAGAACACTCTAGAAAATCATCTGTGATATTCTTTGTAAGACACAAGCATCTCTGAACCTTCTCTGAATTGATTTTGAGATATTAGAGAGTCTTTACAGGGGTTAAACCTTTTCCTTTTATGATAGCCCTAATTTTAACAGTGAGCCATCTGGTCCCTGAAAGGGCCTCTGTGCCCTTTAACATGAGGCTCTGTTGTTCATAGTTCTCTTGAGCCAATTAAAACTTGACATTTTCTGCCTCATAATTAAAATGTAACTGAAAGGATATATTTTGATTTTACAAATGCATTAATTAATTGAGCATTTATCTAGACCTACCAAATAGCTACTTATGGTAGCAAATGGACTTCAGAGCCTGTTTTCCACATAAAGGATAAGATCCTTTAGCTTACTTCTAAAGCTAGGAAAGGAAACTCCAGAGTGTAAAACTGATTCTTAAGTGTACTCTCTACTGTGATGGTAGGTAGAAAAGATTCACCAGCTTCTTCTTGCAGTGAACTTTTTTTTTTCATTTTGCTTCTGACTTGGAAATGCCAGCTTTAGTAAATACCTGATGGTGAATGCAGAGAATCATAGTTGCACAGGGTGCTGCGAATCAGTGACAACTGAGTACTCATTCCCAAACAAGACATTTTCTATCCTCTTTATAACTCAGGGAGCATTGAGGGAGAGGGCACAGAAATACTGTAAGAGCAGAAAAATAAAAAGAAGCTCATTAAACACTCTATCACCTCAAGAAGATAAAGCAGTAGCAATCACTAAGTAACAGCACCTGTAGCTGCTATTTTAGAGGTTTCTAATGGTGTAATCAAACATCATAACCAAAAACTACTTAGGGAAGAAAGGATTCATTGGATTATATTTCCACATCACAGTCCATCATCAAAGAAAGTCTTGAGAACTCAAGTCAGGAATCTAGAGGTAGAAACTGAAGCAGAAACCACAGAGGAGAGGTGCTTGCTGACTTGTTCCTCATGATTTGCTCAGCCTGCCTTCTTAGAGACCCCAGAACCACTTGTGGTTGGGATTACCAACAATGGGCTGTGCCCTCCCATATCTATAATTAATCAAGAATATGACTGAAAGATTTGCCTGTAGGTCAATAAGATAGAGGTATTTTCTCAGTTTAGAGCCCCTATTCCCAAATGACTATAGTTTGTGTCAAGTTGGCAAAAAAAATAAAAATAAAAAACCAAGCAGGACACCTGCATAGAACCATCAGCAAGATGAGCAGATAAACTGCCAGGTGTCTATGGAGGGAAGACTCTGTGGACTGCGGTCCTCACTGGCGAAGTATTTTTAGTGATAGATTAAGGCAGAGAAGGGCAATGGCTTCCAGTTGTGTACTGGCAAGTGTCTCTACTAGACTCATGAGGCTAGTTCAATTTAACAGTCACTCAGATGGGTCTGGGTAGACTAAGTGAGTTATGAAACAAACCAAAAGTTATGAATCTGAAAGAAAGATTGCTAGGGAGGAGAGAGCTGGATAAGGATAGGGGTGAGGTAAGCGAGGGTGGAGGTGGAGTGGTCAGAATGTATATGCACATCTATGGAACTGTCAAAGAACAACATTTACCAATAGGAGGTACTGAGCTTTCAGATGGCATGGATGATGAAAATGGTTACAATGGATACACTGATGGCAATCATAAACTTTTGTGCACTCTTTTCGTCTGCCCACTGAGTAATTAACTGGGAGCTTCTTTCCACGCTGAGGACACCTGTGGAACAATTGAGACACACCGAGGAAAGGTGGACGAAGAAATGCAGCGAAGGCACTTGAGAGATGACCTTGCATAAACCTCGTTGCTGCTGCTGCACAAGGACGCAATTCTAAAGGTGAGGATGGAGAAGAGGAAACCGCAACATTTATTTTCCACGCTGAAAAGGCAAATAATGCTTTGTTAGTGTTTTTTTTTTCTCCAAGGGAGCATTTTCTAGTTTTGCCTTCTAATTGAAGCAGAACCTCTTACACATACAAAACACAATGCCACACTTAATCTTTAGCCATTAGAAAGATGGATACTGTGTAGGTGATGAGAACAGCAGAGATAAAGAAACAATTACATGGTATTTATGGTGTGGGATATAAACTATTCCTAGCTACCACTAATTAAATGGAGTAATTATTATAGAAACGAAAACAAATAACACTAAATTTAAAATTAGGGAATGTGATAATTAATGTTGAAATTTGATACTCTCATCATAGCTACCTGGAAAATAAAACTGTTGTCACAATATAAATGAGACTGTTAAATACGGAGAGGAGGATTCGGTCAGCCTCTGCAGTGTGATATAGCACCCCCAGAACATCTCATTAAATACACTGAATTGATGAAGTGCTTTAACAGCCTTATGTTGTTGTTTTTTATTTACTGATTTAAATTCAGACCCATAAAGCAGAAACAGAGACTATACTGATGCCACAAGAAGAGTGAGGAGGAAAGAGACGTTTTCCTCAGGTCTCAGAATATATATATATATATATATATATATATATATATATATATATATATATATATTGAACAAGTAACTTTACTGACCACAGTTTTCTCAAGAGAAAACAAGGACTAGAGGTTTTTCTCTGTTTTAGATATCTTTGTTTTCATGCTCTTATGCTATTTTTGAAAATTCAAATATCTAATTTCTGGAGCCTTTACTTTTTTACAACTTGAACATAGCCATCTAGTTAAAAATATTTATTTATTCTAATAAAATATGTGTGCTTTTCTTTGTAAAATAGCAAATGAGCTAATCAAAGACAGTGTTTGTCTTTGACACTGTGTAATTCATGTGTTAGTCAGTCCTCAGTGTTGTTATCTGTTTGGTACACATACATACACAGGAACCCTTTAACATGCTACTTATTTGGGGGGAACCTTCTACTAAGCCTTATAAACATCAGCAAGCTCCCAAGAGTTTTACTCTCAAGTATGAGATTAGCTTTCTCTCTTTGTAAGCATTCCTCAAACCTAGCTTTGAATCTTTAGTTCATCTTTTATGCCCCCAGCATTTTAATAGCATAGTTCCAGAAAGAATTAACAATGGGCTGTACGGACCAGGTAAAATGTCTCTCTTTGGGACTTCAGTGACCTAATAGCAATGACTCTGATGGTTTAGGAACTTTAACCCTTTCATCCATTCTGAGGACATAAACTCATAAACCAAAATCAGAGCTTGCTCAAATTTTAGGAAAACCAGTGACTGTGCCCCTAAGACCAGCTTGGATCATTTTATCTCCATGTGTGGTTAAGACCATTAGAGAATCTACTGGCTTCATGGGTGATATAAGGAGAAATTCCACCAGCTAGGGAGCAAGCAGCCACTCCTTCGGGACAAACACAGGCAGTGTACAGAGCCAGCCAGGCTTCTCCATTATAAACTTCGCCCCCTTTGTTGGAGTTTGCTTCCAGCTCTCTTTCTAAAACTTTCCTTCAGCCCTCCTCAGGGGAAAGTCCCTGTTTACAGTTTGTTCAATTTTAAAGAATGTTGCTTTCCTTAGCAGCCATCCCAACAGGGAATCAGAAGCCAAAGCTGTGGATCATTACCCTGGAGGAGTTCGATGTTCTTTCATGCTGTCTGCTGGTGTTTTAAGTTCTTTATCCTGCACACACTGCCACAATTCCCACGGAAGGTGTGCACACTAGGAATGGATTTCTTTTCCACTTCTGGGATCTCTCTCTCTCTCTCTCTCTCTCTCTCTCTCTCTCTCTCTCTCTCTCTCTCTCTTCCAAATTTCGATTAATTTGTTACTAGTGCAATTTTAATTGTAGACCCATAAACCTAAGCCTTTCTCTCTCTATCTTTCCTCAATGCAAAAGGAACTAACTTTTCCTTCTTATCCTATGTAGGTCCATGACTCTGGCTCTTTCCAGTCTTCACATCTACAGCTTTTCTAATGTGGGATGCCTCTCTGTATACTGTGAATATGTTTTATTACCACTGGTCAAAAAAGAAGCTGCTTTGGCCTATGTCATGACAGAATATAGCTAGGAGGAAAATCCAAACAAAGATAAGGGAAAAAGAAAATGGATTCGGAGAGATGTCTGCAGTCTCCAGAGGAGTAAGATGCCAGAGCCTTACTGGTGTGCCAAGGGGCACGTGGTGATATACAGAATATTAGGAATGGGTTAATTTATATGTAGAACTAGCCAGTAAGAAGCCTGAGCCATCGGTCAAGCAGTTTGTAATTAATATTAAGACTCAAAGTGGTTATTTTGGAACTGACAGGCAAGAGAGAAATATCCAGTTACACATTGCTCCTTAAATCTTCTGCCTACATATCACTGAAAATATCTCCAGACTAACTTGGAAATTGCTCCCCACCAGAGTTAGTTACTTAAGGAAGATGAAGACAATTCCATACCATGGCTACACCACAAATTCCCAATCTCCTACTTTAAATATTTGTGTAATTACAAGAATCAGTTACTACAGATATTCTTATGGGCCTTAAATCTTGCTACAAGTACATAGAATTTCCATGTTTTACTTAAATCACAATATGCCATAAGAACAAGTAACCTGAATTTTCAGTTCAGTGACTTTTCAAAACCTTGATATTCTTGTGTATACTAACGCCATAATCAGGAAAACAAATATGATTAAGCTCTTTCAAACCCAGTATGCTTTCCAGGCTCCCACACTCCTGAGTTAAAACAATACAGATTATATGGCAATTTCTTTTTATTTCTTTAATCTTTACGCTTTAAAAAATACATTATATACTCATGCCTATCGTTTCTATAATTCAACACTCTGTTCCTGGAAATCATCCATGCTGTTTGTTTAAGCTTTGTCCTCCCTATTGCTGCATCACACTGGACTTTACGGTTCACTCATCTATTGTCTATTGATGGAAATTTGGCAAGCTTCTGATTTGGAAGTATTTTAAACTGCACTGTTGTAAAAATTTAAGACAGGTCTTAGTGAGGATAGTTGGGCATTTCTGATTGATATACATTTGATCATAAAATTGCTATATATCAATGTATAAGAGCATATTAAAATATAAAATAGTTATACAACAGCATATGGATAGAAAGTGTGGGTACATCATGACTAGATGGTGACAAAACACTTCATGAATTAGTGCACCAATTGACACAGTGTGGCACGATGCCTTAGGACACTTGGCCCAGCTACAGAGAGGTATCTGAGCTTGCATAGTTTTTGAAGAATGGACTTACTTCTCAAAATCTTCTTTCTGCTTTGTTTTTGTTTTTCTTTTTACTTTTCTTTTGACGGGGTCTTCCTCTGTAGCTCAGGTTGTCTCAGAACTCACTATGCATGAATGAGAACTGCAGCTGCTCCACAGAGGTGGTTTTGCCTGTGAACTGCTTCCAGTCTGGAGATGATGGCATAGCATCATTATCTTTACTTCTTTCTTTGAATTAACAAATATTCTGAATGTCTACATTTCCTTGATGACTGTAAGTACTTTTTCATGAAGACAGGCTAGATGGGTGTCTTCTCTTTTCATATGTGTGTACTCAAAACCTTCATTTCTATTTCTACATAACTATATTCTTAATGATTTGGGAGCTTCTCCACATAAACTGACATACACACACATTTTATATCTCCAATTTTCAGTCACCTTTTGATGAAATTGAGTACTAATCTAGTCCAACATTTAATTTTAAGTGATTCATAAGAGAGGAAGTAGTAATACATAAGGTAAACATGAGTGACCTAAACTGGGTGAGAGATGTTCACTCAGGTGTCAGGAGCCAATTTCCTCCTAAAATCATTACAGGAACCATCACCCTGGGGAGTCTGCAGAGAACCCCACACCCCTAATTGTATTAAGAATGGTTCTATTGACAAAGCCTACCCCACACCCAAATTGGCTGTTAATGAGAGCTATCTGTTAGCGGAACCCACCACACATTCCAAACCATCTAGGGAACTAGGTGTGTCATCTCCTAGTTGTGACTTCCTGGCCTAGGTGACCTGACCGAAGGTAACCTGCTGCCTACGTGACCAACGAGGACCATGTGACCAATGTGAACCACGCGGCAAGAGCCCAGAACCCTGTGCCCATCCCCCAACTCCTTACCCTATATAAAGCTATACCCCATCTGTAATAAACGGAGGCTTTGACAAACTTTGCATGGCCTTCTTCCTGTCTCCTAGCCCATATCTTCCAGGTAGTGCCTCTCCGTGACCCTGGAATAACTGAACTGCCAGGCGGGCTACTAACCCTAGACTAAGTAACCCGCCAAGGCAATCGACAGTGGAGGGGAGGAGGCAGAAATCTTTAATAAATAAATAAATAAAAAGATACCCAGTGTGACAGCTTTGGAGAAAACTACTTTTTCGTTTCTAACAGATATCATTTGGAGATGGCATCTTGGTAAGGCAATGTAGCTCATATCCACTTACCCCTATCAAATCTGGGATTCTGTCTGGCTTGAATCTCTTTTAGGCCTTGTCCATGATGCCACAATCTTTGTTATTTCATATGTGTGTCTGTTTTGTTGTATCTCTAAGATGCGGTTTCCTTGGTGTCATCCATCACCTCTGGCTCTTCTAATGTATGTACTCCTCATCCTCAGAATTCCCTGAGCCCTGAGGGGGTATACTTGGGGAAGACATCTGATACAGAATTGACTATTGCAAAAATCTTTCTCTTTCTCTCCATATCTCGTTTTTTCTTCCTTTCTTCTTCTTTCCTTCCCATTTCTTTCCTTACTTCCACCTTCATTTTTTCCTTCATCCTTTCTTTTTTCTTCCTTTCTTTTCTTTTCTTCTTCTATAGTTTTCCAAAACAGGGTGTCTTTGTAGTTTTAGAGCCTTTTCTGGAACTCGAACTCCAGATCCGTCTGCTTGTGCCTGCCAAGTGCTAGAACTAAAGGTGTGCATCACCACTATCTGGTTTGTTTTCTAAATACTTAGTTTAAAGCATCCTAAACATGGTCTCGAATGTATTGAATTCCATTATTTCTCTAATTCAAGATCTTTGAATATTATCTTAGCTAACTAATTGTAGCAGAAAAGAATTTTCAAATGTGCCTTTTTATAAAAGTAGATGTCTCACTGTAAGGAGAACAAAAAGGAATCTGAAGAAATTAGGAAAGATGAGAAGATATTGAGAAAGAATGAAACAATAGCAGACATTTTCTTCTATATGTGTTATCTAGATTAAAAAATAAAGAATACATCACAATGGATAAGCAATCCTTGTACTGCTTTCTGAGGAAACCTTTTCTTTCAGTCTCAGCCTTTCTTAGATGTCTACAGGTTGTAGGAGACTGCTTGTTTTTTCCCAGTTGCCCAGATCTGAAATAATCAAAAAGGAACACTATTATTTGCCATATTGTTTGGCCAGTGACTTAAGTGTATTGCTAGCTAGATCTTACATCTAGAATTAACCCATAAACCTCCAGGACACATAACTAAAGAAGGGCACTTAAAAGAAATCCCACACTAGCTCAGAATTGAGAACTATGTGGTTATTTATTTAGGCGTAGACTCACAAATAAGAATTCTCTTTTTTTGAACAGAGATCAGAAACTGAAATCCGCGACCAGACAGAGAGGCTGGAAAAGAGACTGGATGCATGCTCTACATCAGTATATATAGTAGAAGAGGCCACTCCCCAGTGGGCAGGTAACCATTGGTTGTAAAACTTCCCACAGTACCTCCCCCTTTTGTTTAAATAAGAGAGTTCTAAGCCTAATACAAAATTATATAGAATAAGAACAAATATATTCAATAATTATCCTATCCTAACTAGTTTAAGTCTTGTATAATAAATGACTTAGCCAAGTCATGAGAGAAAAGTAACTACAACTATCTAGTCTTCAACCCCGTTGAAGATCAGAGAAGGAAATTAATATTACTTGAGTAAGCAGGAAGTGCAATCAAGCAACTTCCAAAATGTGCAACAAATGACAGAGACAACTGGCTACCTGGGCAATCACCCAGAGTCTCATTTACAATGTTGAAGCAACCAACTTTGGCTAAGGCCTAGAATAACTGACAGATCATTTCCAAAGGCAGGAAATTTTTCAAAACTGTCTTACCCTGTCTTGGCAATATTTGACAGTCCTGCTTATCCATTTCCAGATACTACGTATCTGAGGCTATTCTCTGCTTCATGTATTTTCCAATACCTGATGCTGTGATTTGAGTAAGAAATTTTCTCTCAAGGAATCATGTGACTGGAGATTGTTGGTGAGCTGAATGGATAGAAGTGATTGAGCCTTGGAAGCCCTAACCTCTTCAATGAATTAATCTTTTAATAGATTCATAGAAATATATTATTATTGGTAGGTGGAAGAAAGGAGGAGGTATAACTAGATGAAAAGAGGCAGCTCATTAGATGTCGTGGCCCGTGAGGGTCCAACATAAATTCCCTAATTCTTCAAACCGGCTGGAACGGAGTCGCGAGGAAAAGAACCGACACAGCTTACACCGTCATCATGGAAATGGCCAGATTGCCATTTATCGTCCAAACATTTTATATACCCAGACCAAATTGAGCTGGGAGGGGGAAAACACATTACGCCATCACCTAGGCAACAAGGTACCTGGTGCTCAAGTCACATCTGCATCTAGCAGTCAGGTAGGCCCTAAATTAGCATCTCTATAAGACATCATTCCAAATTACAAAAGGAAGGAAGCACCAAATATCTGAACTCTTAAGTCATCAGCTTCAGTCAAACATCTCTTCTCAGGTAATCCACATCTTAACAAAAGAAGCTAGGAGCAGGCATCCTGGCCTTTGTTAAGGGCAGAGACATCTTGTCTGCAGAGCTACATGGTCAGCTCGGACCGGGCTAATGGCTTTTGTGCCATATCGAAATATGGGCTCACAATTAGAGGCATGTCTTTGAAGGGTAGAACTTGTTTTGGCCTCTTCCTTTTACTCCTCTTTCCTTTCCTTAGGCTGTGAAGCTAGCAGTTATGCTCCATTGTGCTCGCTTTGTATAAACTGACCACAGGTCCACAGTAAAGGAGCTAAGTGACCACAGACTGTGACCTGTGAAACCTTTAGCCAAAATAAATCATCTCTCCTTTTAAATTGTTTACTTCACGTATTTGAAGGTATTTTGTCAACATTGCACAGAGCCAACCATAGTGCACAGCATATATTTCGTATGAAGTATTTCAAGGCATAATGGAAATGGTTAGGGGAAAAAAACACTATGATGTATCCAATTTCAAAAGATAAATATAGCAAGGCGTGTTGGGGCACACCTTTAATCCAAGCACATATGGAACAGAGGCAGGTGAATCTTTGAGTGTTCAAAACAAGCCTAGATTACAAAGTGAGTTTCAGATAGCCAGGACAAGACAGAGAAGCCCAACATAACAATATATATATATATATATATATATATATATATATATATATATATATATATATATATATATATATACATATAATATATAACATGTATATAAAGCCAAAATGGAATATTATTATTTCCTTTCAATGTTATTTACTTTCAAATATTCTTTTAATGATTAGAATTTTATAAGTGACGGAGTCAAATTAGACAGAAGGATTTTTTGAGATAAAAATATGGTTGGCTGATACCATAGTTTCTTCTCTTAATAATTACATCTAATTTCTTCATATTTTAGAGAAATATTTATGGAAAATAAGATAATTTTCATGTATTTTATAAAGAACAAATGACACTATACTTCTTTAAAACATTTTAATTATCCTCCACAAATTGTAGTAATATGATGATGGTGATATTGTTGATAATAAAAGGTCACCTCACTGGGTTACTTCCATGTTCTTAATATTTTAAAGTCATGTTATAAACCACTTATGTTGTATTTAACATAATATATACTTATTTGATATGGATCCTTTAGCAGGAGAGAAAAGTTTATATATGTATAACCCTTCCATCATATTTTAAATTTTGTTTCTCACTATATTTATATCTATATAATTGAGTATTCTTTAATTTTTTTGATAAGTGCCTAAAATAACTTGGATGCAGATTATGGTGCAGCTTATTGTGGTGCAGATGTACTACCAAATAAGGCTTAGCAATTGTCGTGCTGTCTGTTACAATTTCTCTGGAGAATGGGACTTTAGTCCTGTCTCTCTTACCATGCAATCACATGTTCTTTATAACCTGTCCAGCCTTAGCACCTTCATTTGTGAAATGAAAATGTCAGAGATCCACTTTTCAATCTTTTTGCGGTTCTACAAGGATTGTGATTAGGAACTGCCATTCTTAGAAACATTGTACTGCCTTATTTAATAAGTTAATTTGCATTCAAAATCTATCAATGCATCATTTGCTATTTCTCTGATGATGTCCTTCAAATCAATCTGAATGAATACTAGCTATTATTAGAAAGGATCTCCCCAGTAATGTGCAGGCAATAAACTTGAAGCTTAATCTACACACTCATTAACACAGTTTTACAGTACATTCAACAACAGCATTTACTTAGATACCCAGCCTCTCGATATTTGTAGTATCACATTGGCTATTCTACATTAATGGTCATCATTATCTTCATCTGTTTCTGTCATTTATAATCACAATAGTTGCACATGCTTTTCTAGCACATCCATAAATTATATAGCCTTTACTATAAGAAAAGCCCAAAACAATAAAGTACTTCTCTACTTTTTTATTATTTTATTTTTGTTTATATTTTATTTCAATTAATTGAAAATTAATTATTATTTAAGAATATTAGGAGGTAGGATATTTTATTCTCCTATTTCATTTTATTAGTTCTGTTTGATGAAATTCTTACTGAGCAATTGTATATGTTTTTCATAGTAATTTCTTCCTACTCACTTCTCTTCCAAAGTTATCATTCTCAACTTTATTAATGTGGTCTCAACTGGTCTCAATAACAGGTTTGAAAAGAAAAAGATTTTAATCTTTTTCATAATGATGAATTCTTTATATGACTTGATATCAGATTCCTAAGAAATGTTTCAGTTGTTATAATAAATGCACAGCCAATACCCTACACATCTAATTGAATTAAATTAAAATTTAGAAATTTATATTTTTTATTTTGTGGTACTTTAATTTGATTTTTGTATTTACAATTACATTTTCAACCTTTAATGTAGTGATCAATGCACGATCTGTAGTAATTAGTTAATAACTTGCCGAAACCCATACCAGGGTAAATGGAAGTGTTGATGATTATTTCAATGTTCAAATCCCCTGAAACTGTCCAGTGAAGACCAGGAGAACCACAGAAAGTCAGGACAGCCCAGAGAAGTCTTCTGCTCCTATTGGAATCACACATACTTTTTTCCCCAATCTCAGTTTTCAAAGTTCTTGACATTTCTGTAACATCTTCATATTTTATTAACAAATCCTGTTTTGTCTAGCACATCCTGGATCATAGCAAGATATATTTCCAATTAGATCATTTGGACCTTTATCAACCTGAGCCTCTTTATCAGTAATGATGGTAATATATGCCTTTCATATCTACCAAAACTTTTCTCTCATGTTTGAGTTCTGTCTGATCATTAGCTCCTAGAAATAACAGAGATACAATAGAAAACATTATAATTTATTTTTATTTCAATTTTTGAAAAAATATGTAAATATCCTACTTAGTTCATTTCTTTTCCTTTGTAATTAAAACCTTTTAGACATAATTTTCACAGCTAATGTCAACACAACACAGAAAACACAGGTTTGCTTTCAAATTCTGTAGGATGCAACATTCATGCTGTGATTGAAACACTGATATAGCTCCCAGTAAGCATTCACGTAAGTGTTCTACCCACTGTACCTTAATTTTTAACTGTATTTACTGACTTTTAAATGAATTGCTATTTAAATTTTTAGTTAATGGACAATAGGATTTTATATGGCTTTTTCACACCAATGTAGTTTTGTTTATCTCTTTCATTCTTGCTCCATTACCTGTAGTAGGAAGCTGCTCATTCGTTCCCAGCTGCACAGCCTCAAAATAATCAAATAGAAATCATAATGTTTGCAATACTGTTTGGCCAATACCTTAAGCATATTTCTGGCTAACTCATGTATCCTAAACTAACCCATCTTCGATAATATGTGTATTGACATGTGACTGTGGCTAACCTGGTAAAGTTCTGTTTCCAGTGACTGCCTCTGGTGGGGCTACAAGACTCTCAGTGACTCTGCCTTCTTTTGCCCAGCATTTAGTTTGTAATATGAAGGGCCAGCTTGTTGGGGCTTCTGTCCCGCCTGGTACCCCACAGCCAGCAAGTCCAAGAGAAAATCACACAGAGATCTCCATAAATTATAAAATTGATTGGCCCATTAGCTCAGTCTTCTTATTAGCTCTTGTAGCTTATATTAACCTATTCTTCTTATATGTTAGCCACATGGCTCAGTACCTTTCACAGCGGGGTAGGTCACATGTTGCTTCTTTGGTGGTCTTGGCAGAACTGGGAGGAATGTGCTTTCTCCTTCCCCAGATTCTCCTGTTCTCATCACCCTGCCTCTATTTCCTGTCTGGTTGACCTGCCTATACTTCCTAGCTGGCCAATCAGCATTTATGTAAAATATGATTGACAGAATACAGACAATTCTCCCACACCATTTAGTTTAGTTTTCCCACCTAGCTCTCTTCTGCTAAGACACTAGCTAAAACAGATTCATTCATTAACCACTAAAAGCAACAGACAGACAGAAAGACATCCCAAACTATTTCCCCTTTTCTGTTTAAATAAAAAGGAAGATTTTAACTTTAACAAAGTAAAATTGCATATAACAAAACAGGTATCAAGAAAGAATTTCAGTTACAATATTTATAATTTTATCATAACTAACTTATCATAATTAAGGAAAACTATAAATACAACTATCTTTTTTAACTCCATCAATGGTCCCAGAATGATTAAACTATTGCCTAAGTCAACAGGAAGTACATTGTAAGCAACTTCCAAAATTCTAGAATTGACAGAGACATCTTGATGCCTGAACAGTCACCCAAAGTTCTTCTTTATCTTTGAGGCATCCAATCTTCAGTCTACAGGTCCATCATATCTGGCAGACATTTCCATGAAGCAGAAAATTTCAAAGACAGTTCTGCCTATATTGGCATGTTGTCAGTAACTTCCTTCTGTCCTGCAGAATGTATGGCAGTCTCTTTCATGAACCAGGAACCTTGAAGGATCATATAACAATTAGGCAAGTTCACCAGTCATTTCTCTGTGGGTCTTGCATTTCCAGTTCATACGCATAACATTAAGCAGTCCAGGCAAGAACAGTTTCTTGCCCAAATGACTAACTAATGCCTCTTTAATGCTCATCATCTTATTGAAGTAGATTGGTGCTGCCAGGAGCAGATGAGTCTCATTGTCATGAAAAGTCTAAGTTCTTAAAACATTTTAGTTGGCATATTCTATAGTCTTTGAAAGATTTGAAGAATACCTACCTAACTGAAATATATCTCTATTTATCTATAAAACCCAACTAATATGCTAACTAGATGACTATTAGCCTATATTTCTTAATTATACCTTACATTTTTAAATGAGGTGCACAAACACAATAACTTAATCAAGAGCAGAAATTCACATATAACAAAATTAACCTAAAATTTACATCAAGAGACCAAGATCCATACCAAAGCAAAGTACTCATATCTATAGCTTATCCCTCTTTAAATGTAAACAAACATTTATAAACAATCAATGGAATTTGGGCATAGTTCTCTCCAAATAGCTTCCTACTTTTTGTTGGGCAAAGTAATTTTTTGGGGGGTGTGACCTTTTGGGGGATCTTGGTCCATCAAAGCATGTTAGTTTGGAAGGATTCTACAGGTTCTCATCCTGTATGGAAAAAAAGCAAGAACATCATTTTCAAAGACCCAAATTTTGTAGTCATGATACCTTTAAAAGATAAATATTGGCTTAGCTTAGCAGCCCATACAATGAAATGTCTCTCTTTACTTAGCTTATTCACAGTCAAAAAATGTAAAGAAACAGAGTAATATACAAAATCCAGTCTCTTTGGGTATATCCCATCTTTATGTAGCTTATTTTTCTTTAGCATTCTGTTTTATAATCTCTATACTCTTTTTTTTTCTTTCTCCCTAGCCTAAGTACATTTATCCAACACAGTGATCCATTTAGAGGTCTTTCTTTATCTGAATCTGTCTTTATTGTGTATCTGTAATTATTTTATGACTAGAGGGGCCCCTCTCCCTTTTTTAATGCTAAACATGCATGGCTAGGGCCAATCCAGCCCTGCCTGCTAACTCTGCCAAGTCTAACATGGCAGAGACTTTATTGTAGTCTCTGCAAACCATGTGCATTGCCCCATTTCTAAACACAAAGCATGTCTATGTTGCCATTAAGCAAGTTGTAACACACTGCTCATAGACCCATTTAAATGCTCCATAGCTGGACCTCCCTCCAGAAAGAGTCAGATCCATTCCTTCTGGAGAACCAGGAAGCCTTCTTGAAAGAGCCATGTGCAGTTTTTGCTGCTACTGCTGAGCCAGTAAGCCTTCGCTTAAAAGAATCATGCCTCTGCTTTCTTCTAGCAAACAAAGTCTACCTGGAAAAAAATGCTGTTACCAAAAAGCCATGCTTAATTCTGTTCTTTTGTGTCTAGAATTCCTTTTTAAGCTTTCTTGGGTTTTACAATAATATAGTCAACTATGTTGGCATGCCAATTTGTAGCAGGAATCTGTTCATTCAATCCTGGCTGCTCAGCCCTGAAATAATCACATTGAAACCATACTATTTGCAATAATGTTTGGCCAATAGCTTAAGCGTATTTCTGACTAAGTTTTATATCATAAACTATCCCATCTCCATTAATATGAATATCACCACGTGGCTGTGGCTTACTGATTAAAGTCCCCAATGTCTGTCTCTGATGGGGCTACATGACTTTTTACTGATTCTGCCTTCTTTGTCCCAGCATTCAGTTTAGATTTTCTGCCTAGCTCTATAATGCTATGCCACTGGCCAAAACAGATTTATTCATTAACCAATAAAAGTAACACATAAGACAGAAGGACTTCTCACACCATTGGAAAGATGATGCCTTTAAATGATGGAGTGATTAATAGATTGTATGGAAGCAAAGATAAGGGACACACTGGATAGAAATGTTAAACCAAGAGAAGGTGTATAGGGGTAAGAACATTAATGGAGTAATAATGGCTGCTGCTCTCTGCAGTCTGGAGCTGGCTGAGATCAGTGCAGAAATTCTTAAAATTATGGGAAATTCCTTGAGGACTGGGATGTTTGATTATCAGTGATGATTTTTTTTTTACCAGACCCTGTTAAGCAGATGATACTGTTAGGTTAATGCATCTAATTTTGCACCTGATGTTCATATAGGATCTGGGCCATTGTTGGCAGTATTTAAAATTGTGGATTCTCTAAAGTTACTTCCCAGAGATGATACATAGTCTTATGGCACAATGCTATTAAATGCTAATGAAATGTGCCTGTGTAATATCTGTTTGTCTTTAAATTTTTTTCTACACAATATAGAATTTGTGCATTTCCTCAGAATCATTATAGCCTATCTGCATAACTACATCTTTATTCTGGAACAAAATAAAAGGGCGATGTGAAATATTATTGTTGATAATAATACTCTGTTTTAGTTTTCGGATATCCATTGTTAGATTTTAGAAGTTGTAAAAAGTAGACTTAATTTCTCTGATAAGCTAATGATTCACTTATTTCTGGGAATATAATTTCTTCCAAGTGATTCCCTTCCATTTATTAGACTTATATGACATGAGAAACATTATTTTTCTTGTTTTGTGAATACATCTCTTCTAGAACACAGTGAAGTTTTACCTCACCAGAATGTAAATCTCATCTATTCAACAACATCAGAGGTCAATAGGGGAGGCAAACAAGTCAACATGAGCAAGAAATCTACAGTTTCGTTATATCTTAATATAACAGCAATTTTGTTTATTCTATACTAGTTTTACACTTTCTGTGCAGCAGTATCTCTGAAGGTTGGGTATTATTTGTCCTAGTTTGAATCTGACAGAAAAATATAAAACAGGAACCTAATATTTACAATAAGCTAAACCATATAATCACTCACACCCACTGTTCCTATAATTTTTTACTCTTCAGACTCTTTCAAAAGCAAAACATGATGCATGGATCACTACCCCATGTCATTCCAGCAACATCCCTACCCTGACATGGCCTTCAGCATAAAATTACTATGATTAATGCAGAAGGCAGGACTGAGAAAACTGCCTGACTACATACAGCCCTATGAAACTGATTTTAAGAATCTCTACTTTTATAAAAATAATGAAGCTGATCTGCATTTGGTGATCTAATTCAGTTAGACAGGCAGAGAACCTATACACAGCAATGGTTTTCAGCACTAGGGCAACATGAGGGTCACTTAGGGAGTTTTAGCCACCACCGATACTGAAGTGACTTCAATTATCTTTCTTGATGACAGTGGCTCTATAGTTTTTAAGTGTGTCATTTTTTTATTGTGAAACTATATTTAAGTCCTAAATAACTCCACATTGATAACACCCATGTCCAAATAGTACAGCCACACAGATATCTGTTATCTTGGGGGGGGGGGTGTTGTTTTTGTTTGGTTTTGGTTTTGTTGTTGTTGTTTTTTTTTTTTTTTTGACAACAAGGGCCATCTTAATAGGGATAGAGTGGTATTTCATGTGGGTTTGATTCGTATTTTCCTACTGACTAATGAGAATGACTACCCTACCACATGGAAAATAACTGTGCTGGAGAAGAGTGACTTGAGAATACCTTCTGAATAAGGATTTTTAAGCAGCAAGAGACAGGTTGAATGTCTGGGGACAATTCTGTGAACTGATAAAAAAATATCTGGATAATATTCCAAACTTATGAAGGGGACATTCTCATGTAGACAAAGAATAACATTTGGCTAATATGGGGTCAAGAAGAGAAATATGTGAGATGAACACCAAGATCTTTCTATGACTTGTAGTTTCTTCGTTTGGGGAGTATATATATACCACATAGAGATAAATGATATATAGAAGATTAGATGGAAATATAAATAAAAAAGACAGATATTAGATAGATAGATAGATAGATAGATAGATAGATAGATAGATAGATGGATGGATGGATGGATGGATGGATGGATGGATGGATGGATGGATGGATAGATAGATAGATAGATAGATAGATAGATAGATAGATAGATAGATAGATAGATAGATAGATAGATGGATATTATGTAGAGTATTAGTCTGAGCTCTACTGCTGTGATAGAACACTATGATAAAAAAAAGTTGAGAAGGAAGGGTTTTATTTTGCATATGCACCCTGATCAGAGTCCATTATGAAACAAAGTTAGAACTGGAACCTGGAAGTGTGAACTGATGCAGATATCACAAGAAAAGGCTGCTCACTGACTTGTTCACTGTGACTTCTCCATCAAAGTTTCTTTTCTGTCTCAGTACTCCATGCACAGAGATAGCACTGTCCAGAGTAGGACAGGATCTCCCACTAAATCATTTATCAACAAAAAGATCTGTAGAATTCAAAACAGACTTGAGGTTCTGTAACTTAATGGTTCTCTACTGAAACTGTGTCATTTGATTTCAAGATTAAAAGCATAAAATGTCAAAATCCAGTTAATAATATAGAATATCATAAGGACAAACTTCTGTCCTGTGACAATCTTTTGAACCTGTCATATGGTTGACTATGCTCTATTTTTTTATATAATTTACACATCAGAAAGGACATAGGATAGCTGATGAAGATGGTCTAAAAATAAAATTTAAAAAAATGGGAGAAGACACCTGGCTGAAGCAGTGGATAACTGATCTGCTGGCTGTGAAGATGTATAAGTTATACTTCACTCCTTGCTGTGACAAAATATCAGACAAGAAGGAATGTTGAAGAGCAAGCTTATTTTTGATTTGTTGTTCAAGGATATGCGATCCATCATTGGAGGGGATGTAACCTCTCCTGTAGTGGGAGGCTAGCATTGCATCTACAGTCAGGAAGCAGAATGTAAATAGGGGGTAAAGCCCAGCTACCCTGCTTTTCTCCAGCAAGGTTCCACCTTACAAATTACCCAGAACCTTCCCAATTTGCACCACCAACTGAATAACAAGTATTTAAAAATAGAGCTTTTGCAGGACATTTCACAGTCAAGCTGTAGGAGGAAAGTAAAGAGAACAAACATCAAATTAGACAGACTGAGGTTAGCATACGGGACGACTATGCAAGTGCAAGACAGAAAGAGTCCTTTGCTTTCTCACTTCATTTCTTCTTGCGCTGTACTACTGAACCCTGGCTTTTTCTCTGATCTTTATCCATTTCCTATGCCATTTTCACCCATTAGTTCACTCGGCTTTTCTGATCTAAAGTTTGACCTTTAGGAGTCTACTCAGCTTCTTTGGCAGCACTATCAGATTTGTGTTTCTATTTCTGGATCAGGGAGAACCTCGAGGTCCCCACTCTCTTTTTCAGATCATCTGTCTTATCACATTTATAACCAAACTTTTGTCTCAGAATACCTGGCATTTCTCTGACAAACTGGAAGTCTTCTGTACTTTGAGAGAAATTTGCAAGGAATTTATTTTTTATTTAAAACTGATTTAAAAAAAACCTCTAACTTGAAAGAATAATTTGACCTATCTTTATAGATTTATTCACTTAACTGGAGATATAAAAGAACAAATTTGCATTGTTTATTCTTTTATGTAATGCTTTTGACAAGGTTGGATTTGTTAATCTCAGTTTTTAAGTAATTGTCTCAGAGATTTTGGAAGAATTCAGAAAGACGCTCCTGAGATTGGTAATGATTTTATTTGCATTAATTTGAATGTTGTCAGCAACTTTTAAACCCATGCTTTATTTTATCCCTATGTCTTGGAGTTCTCAGATGTAACCTACCATAAGAAATTTTGACCTGAGCGTTGTCACCCATGGTGGTCTTCTCAACCTACCACACTACCTCTCCACCCACCTGTTGACTAAAGGACTAGGCTCCTAATCCCTCAATGGTTGAAAATCCCCATATACCTGACTATAGGCAGGCTCAATATACCGAGTTCAACTATTTTCTGGGTTTCAAAGTTTGGTTTCTAGGCTGCTGACTTTCAGTACTAGACCTTATTTGTAGCTGCTGAATTCTACTCATCCTCTGCTTTCGGCTGAGCTCTACTAACTCAGTTCTGGCTACTGACAAGCCCAAACACTAAAAACCTTAAAAAATATCAGAACAGAAACCATCCTAACCAGGCCTCCCTTGATTACATAATTTCAGAAACTGTCAAATAATTATTTACATGCTCAGCATTCTCCAACTCTCTCTCTCGTGTGTGTGTGTGTGTGTGTGTGTGTGTATTGCTAAAAATATAATACATGTAGGGGGAAGGCTGCTTGTTCATTTCCCAGCCACCTGGACTCAAAATAATCACACAGAAACTATATTATTTAAATTACTGCTTAGCCAAAAGCTTAATCGTATTTCTAGGTAGCTCTTAGAATTGGTATTAACCCATTTTCATTATTTTATGTTTTAATATGAGAATGCTGATATCTTTCCTCTCTCTCGGCTATATGGCCTCTCACTGACTCTGCCTTCTTTCTTCTAGCATTCAGTTTAGTTTTCTTGCCTAGCTCTACTCTGCCCTAACACAGGCCAAACCAGCTTCTTTATCATTAACAAATAAAAACAACACATAGACAGAAGAACTTCCCAAACCATTTCCCCTTTTCTGTTTAAATAAAAAGGAAAGTTTTAACTTTAACATATAGTAAAATTACATGTAACAAGACAGGTATCTAGCAAGAATTATAGTTACAGTATTGATATCTACTTTATCTTTTATCATAACTAAGGAAAACAATAACTATAACTATCTATTCTTCAACTCCGACAAAGACTCTGGAAGAATATAATATTACCTAAATAAGCAGAATATGTATTATAAGCAACTTCCAAAACTCTAGTACTAACAGAGACATCTCACTGCCTCGACAGTCACACAAAGATCTTCTGTACCATTGCCAGCACCCATCTTTAGCCTACTGTCCCATGATATCCAGCAGACTTTTCCATGAAGCAAAAAATATAGTTCCACCTATATAGGCAGTTTGTCAATCACTTTCTTCTGTGTCCTGCAGAATGTCTTGCAAACTCTTTCATGAAGCAGATACCCTGAAGGACTGTCTCACCTTCTTTAGGCAGCATCAGTAGTCATTTTTCTGCAAGTCCAGTCAAGCAATTCAGGCAAAAGCAGGTTCTTGACCAAATGGCTAACAAACTCCATAAGGAGCCTCTTTGATGCCTATCTTCCTCTTGAAGTAATTGGTGCTGCCTAGGGCAGATGTGCCTCATTTTAATGAAAAGTCCTAAGTTATTAAAACATTTTAAATGTCATATTCTGAAGGTCTCTGAAAGATTTGAAGAATACCCATCTAACTGAAATATATCTCTTTATATCTAGAAAACCTAACTAACATAACAAGAAGTTGACTATCATAGATTATATTATATTATATAGATTATCTATTAACCTATACTTCTTAATTATACATTACATTTTTAAATGACCTGCACAAATACAATATCTTAATCAGAACAGAAATGTACATATATAACAAAATTGATCTTAAATTTGTATCACTAAAACAAGATTTTTACCAATGCAAAGTATTGATATCTATAGCAAATAAATATTATTTTTCTGTGCAGGGATTTGAGTTTTATCCTTCTGTGACTGCCTGTACATTTACCTGACTGTCTTGCTCACTACTTTATTATTAGAGTCTAAAATAGAATCAAAGACATAACAAATATGTTCATTCAATAAGAAACACCTGAGTCTTGTAAATACATTCATTCATGCTCTGTGTTAATCAAGTCATCCTTGAGTTTACTGAGAGTTTTTAAATGAACCCAGGCATCTTCTTTACTTCTTATGCTGATGCATCTAGTACCTGCCCTGAGTGCCCATGCTGTAACAGCATACTGCTTTTTCTGAAGTGAACATATGATTACGGAATAGGAATCAATTACAGTCAGTGGTTAGTACCACAATTCAATTGAGAGAAAATTTGTGGGGAGTACTTACGTCCTGTCATGAGGTGCCATTTGTAGAATCAAATCTCATAATTTGACAGCTATCCTGACCTTGACCTTTGAAGGATTTTAGCCAGGAGACCACTTCAGCCATATCCAAACTTGTGATATATTACTACTTCTACCCTATACCATACATTTACCTTTTGACCTTATTTTGTATCCAGTAGAAATGAAATCATCCAGTAATCATTTATATTTTTACTGCATTAGATTCTGTGATTACCAGTGTAACCAAACACTAGCATAAAAACATCTTAAGAGAAAAAGTTTTTATTACAGTTAGGGTTGGAGTTAGAGATGGGATTAGAGAATTTCTAAAACATACTGCTGAGAGGTAATGTGATGCAGAACCTCCTTCAGCCAATGACCTTTGAGAGGCTGGACCAGGTGAAGCATGGCTTTGGATACCAAAAAGCCACAGTCCTGCCCACTTGGCCCCTCTTCTTCCCATGCCACAACTGGATGTCCGACCCCATTCCTATCTCCTCGTTGTGATACATAAATTTCACTTTTAATAAAAAAAAAGCCTTAACATACCCCATTTGGAGTATGTTATACCCCATTATTTGATTCACATAATCTGATGGATTATGCTTCAGTTATGAAGTAACTTGTCATATTGCTTCGAAAGTCAGGAAGCAGAGGGAGATGAATACTAGTGCTCAGCTATTATTTTTCATTTTTCTCATTTTATTCAACACATGAGATGGTGTTGCCCGACTCTGCTATGCACATTCTCAGTGAATTTTCCTTGGAAACATCATCACAGACACACCCAAAAGTGTGGCTTATTAGTATCCTAAGCTATTCAATCAAAATGACAATTGTAATCAGCTCTCATACTTATTGAGCTCCAAACTAAATCCCTGAAACCCATGAAGTATATGGCCAGATATTCATCCCAAATCCTGTTTATAGTGTTTTGTTTAGACCCACAATGTTTTACCAAGTGTTAAGACATTTGACTTGCCCCCAAACCAGACATGCCATCTAGATCCTGCCAGAATGCTCAAGAAGCAAAATATTTTTTTCATATAGTTTCTTGAGTCCAAACAAAACACACAATGTCATAACAGCCTGCCAACATTGGAAATGCTTAGTGCTGCTTTTCCTTCACCCAAGCAGAGCCTCTGTCAACACATGAATGCAGGAAAAAACAAGGGTGTCAGAGACCTTCAGCTCTGTGGTTTTGCTGCCAAGTTTCAGTTTTCAAAAGTGAGACATTGAGCCAAGAAAGAATCTTGATGGCTCCCCTACCAATAGTCAATTCTGTTATTTAAGAGAGGCTGCCACAGGGTTCTTAAAGAGTGTGAGATGCCTGGTGTATGAATGATGGCCTCAAATAAGAAAGATATCCCTGTTGTTATGTATGCATCACTGACCTTTCCAAATATTACAGGTCTTTCTGGTGTTTATAGGAGGTGACAATTATTAAAAAGTACTCTAGTTACAATCATTTTCTAAGTATTTATTTGCTCAAACAGAAGAAAGATACTTTCTTACTCATTAAACATTATTTTGTTTGTTTATTTGTTTTCTGGCCTTGTTCTTAGAATCCTTACAATTCACATTGTCTCATTGCGAATCTTTGTAGTCTTTTGACACTAAATAGAGCAATTCTAAGTACAGAATTGAGACTTTCTTTGGTTTTAATATTTTTTCAGCTTTAATAATAATTACTTTATTACTGTTGTTAGAAATATACTTTTTTTTATGACAGAGGTTCCCAGGATGTGGAAGAAATTCTGAGAAAAGTTAATGACCTGTCCTAAATTTCATAATTAGTAGTTGTATATCCAAAGCATTTTAAGGAACATCTCTAGCATCTATGATATGAGTAGAGCTTGTGACAACTATGAGAGGATACTGATTCTTGGAATAAGACTCAGTAAGATCCATTTACATGGATCCGGTGAAATAATATCATAAGAAATAGCAGAGAGCTACAGAATATTAAATTCACGATCATGTCAATAATGTGAAATTTCCATAGACATCTAATCCACCTCAATAGACCCTGGTTTAGACAAAATAAAAACAATCAGAAATCCATAATGAATCTGTGTCAAAACTTAACAGAGTGCTCTCAAGTTTTTCTTTTTTATGCTTTAATTTTATAAATATATATATTTTTATATAATATGTAAGCAAATACAGATACTTTTGAGATTCCATAGAATAAAGCCGCTTACTGTCCTTTTGTGCAATTTTGATCTATTTCCTGGTGTGGGCTTTTCAAATGAAAGTATTTCTGTTAAACAAGTAAGACATCTAGCATACAAAGTTGGTTAAAATAATATGGTAATGACAAAGACAATAATCAGATAAACCATGGACATATTGTTGAACTACATTTAAAATTTTATCTTCTTAGATCTGATCTCGGCACCAGGAAAACCATCAGGGGAGTGAGTTTTTGACCCGTGGCAGCAGCCCGGGGCCCCAGAACTCAGACGTTCCTCATCCCCCCCCATACTCCCTGGCCTACCTGCAGGGCTTATACCGCCCCCCAGACTGCCTCTCTCTTCCCATCCCACCCAGCTTGCATCCAGAACCCTCCCCCCTTCTGCCTCTCTTCTCTCTTTGGGCACATAACTTCTCCCACCTCAGCCTGTCTGGGCACTGGGACCAAATACTTTGGGCAACCTAGGGGGCGGGCGGGAGGTCTTTTGTTTCAATAGCCTGCCTGCAGCAAGCAAGATAGGTGCTTTGTTTACGAGCTACCCAACCAGCACGGAGATCTGATCTCAGCACCAGGGGAGCCATCATTGGGAGCTACCCAAGCATCAAGGAGATCTGATCTTGGCACCAGGAAAGACATCACTGGAGGACCAGGAGAGCCATCACTGGGGACTGCCAGCACTGGGAAGATAAATCAGTAGGCAAGGAGACCTGATCCTGTAAAAGAAGATCCATAGGGGAGCATTCAGAGGAAGAGATGGGCAGGCGCCAATGCAGGAATTCACCCAACATCACAAAAACAACATGAAACCACCAGAACCCAGCGACCACACAACATGTAGACATGATCACCTTAATCAAGATGAAGTAGAAAAAAATTGACTTTATGAAAGTGATTGATGCCCTTAAACAGCATGTAAATAATGCCCTTAAAGAAATGGATGAGAAATATAACAGAAAGTTTGAAGAATTGAATAAATCAGTGAATGATACCCTAGGAAACCAAGGAAAAACAATCAAACAGATAATGGAAACAGTTCAAGACTTGAAAACTGAAATGGAGGCAAAGAAGAAAACACAAACGGAGAGCAAGCTGGACATGGAAAATCTACGTAAACGAATAGAGACTACAGAAACAAGCATAACCAACAGAATACAAGAGATAGAAGAAAGAATCTCAGATTCTGAAAATAACATAGAGAAAATAAATGCACTGATCAAAGAAGACAGCAAGTCCAACAAACTCTCATCACAAAACATTCAGGAAATATGGGACACAATAAAAAGACCAAACCTAAGAATTATAGGAGTAGAAGAAGGAGAAGAAGTGCAGCTCAACGGTCCAGAAAATATATTTAATAAAATTATATAAGAAAACTTTCCCAACCTAAAGAAAGATATACCTATGAAGATTCAAGAAGCATGCAGAACACCGAAGAGGCTGGATCAAAAAAAAATCCCCTCGCCATATAATAATCAAAACACAAAGCATACAGAATAAAGAAAGAATATTAAGAGCTGCAAAGGAAAAAGGCCAAGTTACGTATAAAGGTAAACCGATCAGACTTACACCTGACTTCTCTTTGGAAACCATGAAAGCCAGAAGGTCCTGGATAGAAGTACTGCAAAAACAAAGAGAACATGGATGCAAGCCCAGACTACTATACCCGTCCAAGCTTTCATTCACTATAAATGGAGAAAACAAACTTTTCCAGGATAAAAACAAATTTAAACAATACGTAGCCACAAATCCAGCCTTACAGAAAGTAATAGAAGGAAAATCACTAAACAAGAGTCCAACAATGACTACAATAACTCAGACATCTAGAGACCCTCCACCAGCACAACTCCAATAGGGAAACACACAAACTCTACTACTAAAAAAGTGACCGGAGTTAACAACCACTGGTCATTAATATCACTTAATGTCAATGTACTCAACTCTCCTATAAAAAGGCACAGGCTAAGAGACTGGATATGAAAACAGGATCCAACATTCTGCTGTCTACAAGAAACACACCTCAACCACAAAGACAGGCACCTACTCAGAGTAAAGGGCTGGGAAAAGGCTTATCAAACAAATGGACCTAAGGAACAAGCAGGTGTGGTCATACTAATTTCTAACAAAGTTGACTTCAAACTTAAATCAATCAGAAGAGATGGAGAGGGACATTTTATACTCATAACAGGAACAATTCATCAGGGTAAAGTCTCAATCCTGAATATCTATGCCCCTAATATAAAAGCACCCATGTACGTAAAAGAAACATTACTAAAATTCAAGGCTGCCATCAAACGGCACACACTAATAGTAGGAGACTTCAACACTCCTCTCTCACCAATGGACAGGTCAATCAGACAGACCTAACAGAGAAATAAGAGAATTAATGGAGGTAATGAATCAAATTGACTTAACAGACATCTATAGAACAGTCCACCCAAATAGGAAAGAATATACCTTCTTCTCTGCAGCTCATTGAACCTTCTCTAAAATTGACCACATACTCGGTAACAAAGCAACCTTCCACAGTTACAAAAACATATTAGTAACCACCCGTGTCTTATCAGATCACCATGTATTAAAGTCAGAATTCAACAACAATCGTACCTCCAGAAAGCCTACAAACTCATGGAAACTCAACAGTCAACTACTGAACCATACCTGGATTAAGGAAGAAATAAAGAAAGAAATTAAAGTCTTCCTGGAATTCAATGAAAATAAAGAAACAACATACTCAAACTTATGGGACACTATGAAAGCAGTCCTAAGAGGAAAGTTCATAGCACTAAGTGCCCACTAAAATAAAACAGAGAAAGCACACATTGGAGACTTAACAGCCCACCTGAAAGCTCTAGAAAAAAAAAGAAGCAGACTCAACTAGGAGTAGTAGAAGAATGGAAATAATCAAACTGAGGGCTGAAATCAACAAAATAGAAACACAGAAAACAATCCAAAGAAACAATGAAACAAAAAGCTAGGTCCTGGTGAAAATCAACAAGATTGATAAACCCCTATCCAAACTAATCAAACAGCAGAGAGAGAATATGCAAATTAATAAGATCAGAAATGAAAAGGGGGACATAACCACAGACACAGAGGAAATTCAGAGAATCATTAGATCTTACTACAAAAGCCTATATGCCACAAAACTGGAAAATGTAAAAGAAATGGACAATTTTTTAGATAAATACCAAAGTTAAACCAGGACCAGGTGAACAATCTAAATAGACCTGTTAGTCGTGAAGAATTAGAAGCTGTTATCAAAACCTCCCTACCAAAAAAAGCCCAGGACAAGATGGTTTCAATGCGGAATTCTACCAGATCTTCCAAGAAGACCTAATACCTATACTCCTTAATGTTTTTCACAATATAGAAACAGAATAGTCATTGCCAAATTCCTTTTATGAAGCTACAGTTACTCTGATACCTGTTTTAGCAATAGCAATAAGACATCATAAGGTGATCAAGGGGATCCGTATTGAAAAGGAAGAAGTTAAACTATTGTTATTTGCAGATGATATGATAGTGTACATAAGTGACCCCAAAAACTCCAGCAAAGAACTCCTACAGCTGATAAACACCTTTAGTAATGTGGCCGGATACAAGCTCAACTCCAAAAAATCAGTTGCCCTCGTATACACAAAGGATATGGAAGCAGAGAGGGAAATCAGAGAAGCATCACCTTTCACGATAGCCACAAATAGCATAAAATATCTTGGGGTAACTCTAACCAAGAAAGTGAAAGATCTATTTGACAAGAACTTTAAGGCATTGAAGAAAGAAACTGAGGAGTATACCAGAAAATGGAAGGACCTCCCTTGCTCTTGGATTGGGAAGATGGACATAGCAAAAATGGCAATTCTACCAAAGGCAATTTATAGATTCAATGCAATCCCCATCAAGGTCCTATCAAAATTCTTCACAGATCTTGAGAGGACAATAATCAAATTTATATGGAAAAACAAAAAACCCAGAATAGCCAAAACAATCTTATACAATAAAGGAACTTCTGGAGGCATTAAAATCCCTAACTTCGAACTCTATTACAGAGCTACAGTAATGAAAACAGCATGGTACTGGCATAAAAACAGAGAAATCGACCAATGGAATCGTATAGAAGACCCAGATTTTAACCCACAAACCTATGAACACCTCATTTTCTATAATGGAGCTAAAAGTATACAATGGAAGAAAGAGAGCATCTTCAACAAATGGTGCTGGCACAACTGAATGTCAAGCTGTAGAAGAATAAAAATAGACCCATATCTATTACCATGCACAAAACTCAAGTCCAAATGGATCAAAGACCTCAATATCAATCTGAACACTCTGAACCTGATAGAAGAGAAAGTGGGAAATACCCTACAACAGATGGGCAAAGAAGATTGCTTCCTATGTATAACCCCAGCGGCACAGACATTAAGGGCAACATTGAATAAATGGGACCTACTGAAACTGAGAAGCTTCTGTAAAGCAAAGAAGACTGTCACTAAGACAAAAAGGCAACCTACTGACTGGGAGAAGATCTTCACCAACCCCGCAACAGACAAAGGTCTGATCTCCAAAATATAAAGAACTCAAGAAATTAGACGTTAAAATGCTAATTAACCCAATTAAAAAATGGGGTACTGAACTGATCAGAGAATTCTCAACCGAAGAGGTGCAAATGGCCAAAAGACACTTAAGGTCATGCTCAACCTCCTTAGCCATCAGGGAAATGCAAATCAAAACAACTTTGAGATATCATCTTACACCTGTCAGAATGGCTAAAATCAAAAACACCAATGGTAGCTTTTGCTGGAGAGGTTGTGGAGGAAGGGGTACCCTCATCCATTGCTGGTGGGAATGCAAACTCGTGCAACCACTTTGGAAATCAGTGTGGCGATTCTTCAGGAAATTCGGGATCAACCTACCCCTGGACTCAGCAATACCACTCTTGGGAATATACCCAAGAGATGCCCTATCATATGACAAAAGCATTTGTTCAACTATGTTCATAGCAGCATTATTTGTAATAGCCACAAACTGGAAACAACCTAGATGTCCTTCAATGGAAGAATGAATGAAGATAGTGTGGAATATATACACATTAGAGTACTACTCAGCGGTAAAAAACAATGACTTCTCGAATTTTGCATGCAAATGGATGGAAATAGAAAACACTATCCTGAGTGAGGTAACCCAGACCCAAAAAGATGAACATGAGATGTACTCACTCATAATTGGTTTCTAGCCATAAATAAAGGTCACTGAGTCTGTAATTTGTGATCCTAATGAAGCTAAATAAGAAGGTGAACCCAAAGAGAAACATGTAGTTATCCTCCTGGCTATGGGAAGTAGACAAGATTGCCGGGCAAAAAACTGGGATTTTGGGGGTGGGGCGGGATGGGGGTAAGGGGATAGGGGGAGAGAAAAGTGAGAAGGGGAGGATGGGGGGAACTTGGGGAAACGGGTTGATTGGGATATAGGAGGGTTGGATAGGGGAGCAGGGAAGCACATATCTTAGTTAAGAAGCCACCTTGGGGTTGGCAAGAGTCTTGAACCTAGAGTGGCTTCCAGGTGCCCCGGGCAATGTCCCCAGTTAGTTCCTTCGGCAGCTGGGGATAGGGAACCTGAAATGACCCTGTCCTATAGCCTTAATGATGAATATCTTGCATATCACCATAGAATCTTCATCTGGCGATGGATGGAAATAGAGACAGAGACCCACACTGGAGCACCAGAATGAGCTCCCAAGGTCCCAATGAAGAGCAGAAGGAGGGAGAACATGAGCAAAGAAGTCAGGACCACGAGGGGTGCACCCACCCACTGTGACAGTGGAACTGTTTCATTGGGAGCTCACCAAGTACAGCGGGACTGAGACTGAATAAGAATGGGATGAAACCGGACTTTCTGAACGTGGCGGACCATGAAGGCTGATGAGAAGCCAAGGACAATGGCACTAGGTTTCGATCATAATACATGAACTGGCTTTGTGGGACCCTAGACTGTTTGGATGCTCACCTTCCTGGTCTTGGATAGAAGTGGGAGGAACTTGGACTTCCCGCAGGGCAGAGAATCTGGACTGCTCTTCATTCTCGAGAGGGAGGGGGAAATGGAGCGGGGGGGGGGAGTGGAGGGAGGGAGCGATTTGTGCGAGGAGGGGGAGGGAAATGGGAAAATTTTTTTTGCAACAACTAAAAAAAATAAAATAAACAAAACAAAATTTATCTTCTTTTGATTGTTTGTAAATTTCCAACTATTTTGAAAACCCTAACCCTATATTACCTTTCATGAAGAGTTTCTTACATCTTTATCCAAGGCAATAAAAAGTGACTTATTTTCACTTTCCTACTAATTTATAAAATAATTTATAACATCTTATTCAAATTAAAAGGCTCTAAACATTCAAGCAGACAATTTCTCTGTAGGTAAGATTATGAGTACATATCTCAATATAGTACCACCTGGTGTGTTTTTAACACTATATGTTAATGTCTTGGATACAATATGGATCTGGATTCACTTAATCTCCCATAGAGTATTCAAATGTCAGTATTATTCTTTGTTAGGTCATATAAACTATAAACTTAGAGAACTGTGATGAATGAGTTATATCATAAAAGTGCCATGGTTTGTTAATTTGATCGGCATCTTAAAGTCTTAAAATGTCAATTTAAATAGTTTACTTTTCAAAGTTTTAGTATTTCAGGGTGGCATGTTTATAGAATTCCCTTGAAATCTCATTTCTAAGTTGAAAAATGAGTTAGTTTCTCTTTTATAAACAAAGGGTTTAATCTTTAAATTTTAAACAGGAATATGAAGATGTCTAGGCTTTCCCTACAATGCTGCTTCATTGTCACACAAGAGTAAAGGCTACACATACCTCATAAAGGCTCAAGAGGCTCTCCTCCATCCTATAGAGAGACCTGAGCTGCACTTTTTTGTTGCCACTATACTTTTCCTATTTATTTATTTATTTTCTATTTATTTTGTTTATTTTTGTTTATTTTCTATTTATTTTGTTGTTGTTTGTTTTATAAATTTATTTATTTAATTTGCATCTTAGCTACAGTTTCCCCCTTCCTCCTTTCCTCCCAGTCCCTTCTCTCCATATCCCTACACTCTATTCCCACCCCAATCCATTCCTCTTCCATTTCAGTTTAGGAAAGGGGCCCTACAATTTTTTTCTTCTTTTTTATAATTATCATTTTTTCACTTATTTTACATACCAACTACAGTTTATCCTCCCTTTTTTCTTACTGTTCCCTCCTCCCTCCACCTCCCATCCACTCTTCCTTACCCATGGACTCCTCCTCCATCTCTATTCAAAAAGGGGCAGACATCCCATGGGCCATATCAAGTTGAAGCAGGACCAAACTCCTCCCACTGCATCAAGCCTGGTCAAGGTAATCTAGCACTGGGAACAGGTTACCAAAAGTCAGCTAAGATCCAGGAACAATTCCTGTTCTCACTTCTAGGAGGCTTACAAACAGACCAAGCAACAGAACTGTCATACACATGCAGAGGGCTCGGGGGTTCCCATGCAGGGTCCCTAACTGTGGGTTCACAGTCCATGAGCTACCATGATCTCAGATCATCTGTCTCTGTAAGTTCCTCTCTCATGACTTAACCCTCCAGCCCCACCACCTGCTTCTGGTGCTTGGCTGTGGATCTCTGCATCTGATTCTGTCAGTTACTGGACAAAGTCTCTCTGATGGCAATTAGTTACATCAGATGGCTCAGATGGCCAGTTAGAGGTGTCTCTTTCAAGGAAAACCAAAAAGACACCTCTATACTTTCTAAACAGAAAAAAAAAACATATGTTAAAGAGGTATAATTTTAATCCAACTCTCTGGTGTCTTCAAAATACGGGACAGTCGCATGTCTATTTTTAAAGCTATGTAAAAATGAATGGCTCACATAGTTCAGGCCTGGTTTAAATGAAGCCTTATAAAGGCTGTCCAAAGGGACTTTTTATTCCACATATAATCATTTTCTTAAAGTTCTGTGAGAAAAAAATCTGACCTTTTCAGTAATCTTCAGTATACACTTAAGTAAATACTTTAAAATATAATAATCAGTGAGAGAGGACAAGGTGAATTAATAAAAGATAAAAGGTGTTTTCTGAGTTTCTTTTACTGTTGCTCTGAAAAGACTCGGGCCATACCAACTTAAAGAACATGGTTTATTCTGCTCACAACTCAAGTCTCAGTCCATCTGGGTGAGGAAGTCACAGCAGCCAGAAGAGAGCTGCTTACTTTACTGAACTCGGAGTCAAGAAGTAATAAGCACAGAATGTATATTCTCCCTCATCATTTACACAGTTATGGAATCCACTTAGGGAATACTGCTGCCCATACGTGAGAGTGGTCCCACCACACTTAAGATAGTCAAGATTTTCCCCAAAGGCATGTCCAGTAGCCCATCACCCATGTGGTACTAGATTCTATCATGTGGACAATTAACACTATCTATCCCAAGAACGAGGGTAAAATTTAAGAAAGTAGAAAGGAATTATAGTTATTCAATATCTTAAGGATTGTCTTCCAATATTAGGCAGTACTACTATATATTTTTCTCCTTAACAAATGATTATTTGTACTTAAGATATTATATTACACTTCACTCATCAAAAACTAAATAAAAACTTAACAATTTAGGAATCCATAGGATATAAATACATAAAATATAGGGAGCGCATACAGATCAGTGTATTTATTGGTTCATAATAATTAATTCAGTTAAGGGTATAAATACTTGAGCTGAGTCAAAAAATTTAATGTATATAATCATGTTGCATATGATACTATAAT
Source organism: Microtus pennsylvanicus (assembly GCF_037038515.1). Classification (NCBI taxonomy): domain Eukaryota; kingdom Metazoa; phylum Chordata; class Mammalia; order Rodentia; family Cricetidae; genus Microtus; species Microtus pennsylvanicus. The sequence goes on along the minus strand of NC_134579.1, from coordinate 172,500,601 downwards.
TACCAATTAAAATTTATGAAGAATCCATAAACTTTTTCACAATTAAAGAACATGCCTTTTATCAATTATGCTAAATCCTATTTAAACCCATAAATATTGAAAAAAAAACAAAAGTTGAAGTATGGAAGATCTGTCAGATAGTCTCTTGAAGGCTAAGATAATTTTTTTCTAATTCACCATTGACTATAGAATTAGCCATTTGAATAACGTTAATAAAATTTATGCTTCTGTTTTGCTACGTGCTTCTAGTGAATATTGAAGAATTAGGGGGTGATACGAGAAACTCTAATTTCTTTAGTCAGCTTTTCATATCTGTAATTTGGTATTCCTGCTGCTGACACAGGCGGTGATGTACATTTTGTCAATAAAGCAGCATCGATGCTAAGAAGCATTTTAGGATATTGATCCATAGCAGTTTCAAATAATCTAAAGTCATTCTTTATTGTTCATTATCAGCCGTTGCTAGAAAAACAATTCCAGGTCTTAAATTCCAGGCCATTATCTAACAGCTGAGGCTGTTGGTGCTGTCATTACAATGTTGAACGCCTTCCGTGTGGGACTCCATAACGGAACTTAAGGGAAAACTGCAAAGAAACCCCACCAGTATTTGAAAGAACAAGGATGAGGATGTGAACTGTAGGGATTCTCTGAGGTAGATGTCTTGTTCATGGAATATCATGGCATCAGGAGAACCATGTATCTCTTCCCCTCCACATTCTGCGTTGATTTCAGTTGCCTGCTGAATAAGTTAAATTTGTATCAACAGAGTAAACAAGCAATTTTCACCCAGTGCCAATTGATGCTTCCTTGAAAAAGAACGTCCTGATTGGCTCTGGAATGACTAGATGCCTGTGGTCACTGTAGAATCTCTGATTAAAGTTTTTGAAAGGATGTTAACAGGCCTTTGCTGTTATTTTTAATAATAACAATAATAGTAGCAGCAGTGTTAGTAATATCCACTTGCAGAAATCGATTACAGGGTGTTCATGAACTTCAAACATAGAACCAAGACAAGTTGCAGGAGATAGCTCTCATAGGTAGCTATCAATGTTATAAATACGCCTAAACTTAGAATTGTATTTACCAAAAGAGCAGTATTATGAACATAAGGTTTTTATTTGCTTATGTACCCTCTTCTTCCTGAACTCAGGAACATGAAACAATCTCTATTGGTAATGTAATCTTGTTTTCAGGGTTTAATTCTGTAACTGAATCTGTTGATCTTTTGAGATGAGCTTATGAGGTGGAAAAAAGGAAATTAAACTATTTTCATTGTGTATGAAAATGGCAATGCTGACATGTCTAATGCCCAAAGTGAAACAGAACTTAATTGTCATCAACAGTATAATCAGGTTAGGCCAGCTTAATGAAGACCCAGGAAAGATTTAAATAAAATAAACAATATTTTAAAAGTAAATAATACTTATTTGTTTGTTTCCCAGCTATCATTCTCTAGGAATGTGGCAATTTTAGTAAAACTCTATTACACTATGCCAAATATTAAAAATAGACCAAATAAAATGCCAAAGTAGTTAACACATTAACGATCAGGAAAAAAGCTAATGTAATAGATACTAAAATATTGTATCAAATATCAATAAGACAAATATGTTTTATAAAGAATAGTTAAAAGCAAAGAAACCTCAGTTCATCTAAGAAGGAAAATGTCTTAAAACCAGAAAGAAATAGAGACATTGCATATGATATTAAAGACATATTAATAGAAATTAGAGATTATCAAGAATGTAATAGTCCTGGCCAGGAAATTAAGAAGATAATCTACACTTTCCCTCTTGTCCTTCAGTTCAATTGCCCAATTTAATCTCCAGCCCTGTAACAGATCACCTGCTGGTATCTCTCATCCCCACCCCCAAGGAAGAGTCCAGAAGCAGTTGAAAAAGGGGAATATAGAAGCTTTCAAATACATCACACAAAGGCATATTCTGCCTGGCCTTAGCTTGCCTTATTTCTAGCCATCTTTTCCTACCTTTAATTAGCCAGTCTGCCTTTTGCCTCTGAGCTTTTATCTTTCTCTATTTTTGTATACTTTACTTTTTACACCATGGTTTACTGTGTATCTGGGTGACTGATCCCTTGAATTCTCCACTCCTCCTTTTTTCCTTATTTGATGTCATCTTCCCAGATTTCTCCTCCTGTTTTTTTTTTCTCTGCCTTCCAGCCTCACCTATTCTTTCTCCTATCTTGCTCTTGGCCGTTCAGCTCTTTATTAGACCATCAGGTATTTTAGACAGGCAAAGTAGCACAGCTTTATAAAAAATGCAACCCATCTTTGCTTAATTAAACAAATGTAGCACATCTTAAATTAGTATTCTACCACAATGGGAGGACTTAAGCAGTAATAAGGAATGAAGAACATCAAGGAAATGGGACTAAACAAAGCAGTATCAACTACAGAAACTGTGGGAGCATGCACAGGGCCTCCATGGGTCTAAGAGAGATGGCATCCCAGAACTGAGAGGAGAAGTTGACATAAACCTTCATCTATAATCCAGGAGATATCTCCAATTAATAACCACTCAGAAATGAAAAATTCATTTTCTCCAACAGAGAATCCCTGGATACAAACTATTCTTAAGTGCAGACCCAATGTCCAGCCATTGATGGTTAATGCAAAATCAACTCAAAGGCATTTTTGGAAGTTTTTGGTCTCAAAATTCTTTGTCAGATCATTTTTTTATCAAACTTATAGAATTTTTTTGGATATGTACAGTTTCCAGCTTTGTAGTTTTATAGGATTTTTATGTGTGTGAGTGTGTGTGTTTCTGCATCTATTAGTATTTCTTGTCCTTTTTCTTCAGTTCCTTTTTTTCGTTGTTGGTTTGTGCTTGTTCTAACACAGTTAATTTACTTTGTCTTATTTTATTTTGCTTTATTATTATTATTTTAGATGCTCCTTTTATTTTTGATGACAGAGAAAGAAAGGGTGTGCATTTGGATGGGAGAGATGGTGAGATAGATCTCAAAGGAGTTAGGGGAGACAAAGTGAAAAGTCAGAATATATTGTATGAAAATAATCTATTTTCAAGTAAAAAGTAATAGTAATTTGGTAACCTAGAGGAACTAGACAAATCTCTATACATGTGTACATTACCATAATTAAATCATAAATAAATAGGAAACCTGAACAGATTAGAAATAATGAAGATATACCCAGAGTAAATCTCTCTTCAGAGAAAAAGCCAGAAATAAATAATTAAATTAGTAAGTTATGCCAAATAGAAAAAACTAATAGTTTGTTTTATTGAACAAACTAGAAGAGGATTGAAATCTTGTGAGCATATTTCATAAGACAAGAATTATTTAAAGTCTACAATCAAGTAAGGACAAATAAAAAACAAGAAAGAAAGGAAAATACAAATCACTATTCCTGAATACAGATATAAGAATCTCCAACTAAGTTGTATTAAACCAAATTCAATAGCACAGAGAAAACAGTGAACAACATAACCAATTGAGATTCACCACAGGAGTACAAGGGAGGCTTAAGACACATAAATCAAGAAATATGAGAATAAAAGAACACTATAATCATGCGATCATCTTCCAAGATGTAAAAAAGTTACACAAAATGTAATTGTTTCATAATCAAAAATAAATTCAGTACAGAGAAAACATATTTTATCATAGTGATAATTTTTTATGTGCCTTGGCTCAAGAGCTTGACCTGCAGCTATGGAGATGGTAAAGATCAATGGAAAGAATAGGGGGCAGATTATTTTTCAAATATGGTTCATGAACCAAACCGGTTCTGGGTCATGGTTCTGAAGGACCTAAAATGTAAGACTACAGGAAAGAAAAAAAGAAAAAGAAAAAGTTCTGGATTCTTGTGTGGGACAATGATCTTTATCCTGTCAATTATATTTTAAATAAACTGATTGGCCCATTAGCTCAGGCTTCTTATTAACTCTTATAACTTATATTAGCCCATTATTCTTGCCTATGTTAGCCACGTGGCTCAGTACCTTATTTGGCGAGGCAATCACATCTTTTTTGTTCTGTGGCTGGGTCAGGAATGCAGAGAGCCGAATCCTCTTCCCAGAATTCTCCTGTTCTCATCGCCCTACCTCTACTTCCTGTCTGGTTGTCCCGTCTATACTTCCTGTCTATTTACTAAACAATCAGCGTTTATTTAAAATATAATTGACAGGGTACAGACCATTGTGCCATAGCATACTCTTAACACATGCAAAGAAGGCTTTGAGAGATGAAGGTAATGCACACGAAACAATAGCAACAAATCAGCAGAACTCTATCAAGCTGCAACACTGCATGAGCTTTCCCCATAATGGGAGCAACTTGTAGGCTTAGACTGAAGAGAGGTATCATATCCATTGGTGAAAAACTGTCCTCAACTACTGTTACTACTTCCAGTTTAGAGTGTATTTCTGCCTTGGGGATCTGGGGCAGACATTATACAGTATAGGGAGTCATGTGACACTGAGGAGCAGTGTTTCTTGCCAAGAAACAATATGCAAGAAATAGGTCAATGAATCCTTGGCTTACAGTCAAACATAACCAGCAAACAAGCTATAACAAAAACACAGAATCCAGCTTCACTCTAAATTGCTAGTGGGTTTTTATATCTAAATGTCAAAAATATTTCTGGAATAAACCCACTTTATAGCCTTTCTCCTATAGTTCAGACAACATGCCTTCTTATCCAAAATATTTTATTCTACTAACTCACATTTGAACTTTCATTGCTCCTATTGCTTTGGTATTCTTTTCCATCAGCAGCAAGCAATTCCCAGCTATCTTCTGTTCCAAAGGACAATCTGGAAAGGTTTTGCATGTCATGTGCAATAATATTCAATCTTGAAATAGGGAAGTTTACAATTTACACTAGAAAACTAAATGATCTAAGTATTTTATTGTTTTGTCATGTTTACAATGCAGCAGAACATATGGCTTCCTAGTGGCCTCAGATTCAAGAACTCAGCCTTGCTTTCTGAGTACCTGTGATTGCTGGATGGTCTTCTAGGCCTCAAAGCACAATGGTTTATGACTGAAATAGTCAAAGTTAGGGAGGTGCATATTGAGTTGGGAGGGTGAGTGTTGTCTGGCCTACATTCAAAGTCAGTGGCTGTACAGAATTTAAAAACGGCTTGTTCGAAAGTGAATTTGTTCTTTTACAGATTTTCCTTTTACTATAATTGCTTAATCATTTTTCTCTAATATTCAAAATTATTTAATGAATATGAGGAGCATCCAGGTTAAAACCTACAACCTAATTAATCATACTTAATAAAAGGCAGGAAAATTGTTATACATAAAAAGGCAAAATGAATAACAACACTTCTAACAGTGAAAAGTCCTCATATTTAATGTGTGTAATAAATGTGGTCCCTGTATCTTAAGAAGAAAAACAAAAATTTAAAAACTTGCATATTAAAGCAAAAAGATTTTAATAATTGTATTAAATTTATAAAAATGTTAAAGTCACAGTTTATAAGGTACATGAATGTTATTGTGAACTGTATTATATTCTGTAGAAAAATAAAATGAAAATGACTGTTTTGATTTTCAACTGAAATATTAAAACTTACTAATTGTGACAACTCTGGAATAATACAAAAAGTATCTAGTAGAGATTTCAAAATAATTAAATTCTAATTAAAAATTAGAAATAAATTAATGAAGGTATTTATATGCTCCAAATTGATGGTTCAGTTAATAGGGATCCCAGAGTAAAAAAGATAATCTCAGAAATTAAAATGAAAATTTCTAGAAGTTCTCTGAATCTCACTAAAGGCTCAAGGTCATGACAAACAAACCTTGAAGTAGAATAAACCTAGTCTGCTAGAAACACATTTATTATCATGTTCTTCTCCTACATAATACATTTTAGCATAGTTTTGTCTACACAATATGTTATGGAGACAGTTTTTGAAACGCTTGTCGTGAGGTCTTCTTTGAAATAGTAATGTGCAAGCTAGATGACCTTCTCGGTATTTGAAACCTGAGTTCTTCCTCTTATGTCTGTTTCTAGCACAAAAGAAATAGGAGTTTCCACTGTAACCTAACTCTTGAGAGGAGGACCAACATTGCAGAGAAGACTAACCACAGAATCATGTTTGGGAAGTAATTTAATGTGGTTGAGAAGTTATACATACATACATACATACATACATACATACATACATACATACATACATACATACGGCAGAACTGATAGTATTCCAGGAGACTCCTAATACCTACCTCTAAAAAATTACCAAAGTGTCTACAGTGAAGAAAGCAGGCAAGCATGTGCCTGCACACACACACACACACACACACACACACACACACACACAGAGAGAGAGAGAGAGAGAGAGACAGAGAGACAGAGAGACAGAGAGACAGAGAGACAGAGAGACAGAGAGACAGAGAGACAGAGACAGAGAGAGACAGAGAGAGAAGAGGTAGAGGTAGAGGCAGAAACAGTATGGTTCCCCTCCCGCAACTCCTTCCAGATACTCCAAACCTCCCAACTCACCCAAATCATAAAAAAGACTATATTTTGAATAATGAATAAGGTTTTCTTGAAAACCACTGAAGATGACTAAATTAGGGTCTAAACCATGATCTGATTAGATATACACATGTTCCGTAAAGCACCCTCCTGTAAATACTATAACCTCTGACATATTTTCTCTGTACAGTTTGCTTAATCAGAGTATAAAATTTTGTAAAAATTATAGCTCAAGAGAACAGAATTACCAGACTCCTAATATTGCAAACACAATTAACTTTGAATTATGTGAATTAACAGTGCCAAACAAATTATCATTCAGCTCTGAAATTAAATTCTTTCATACCATTAGATTTGTTTGTTAACCTCAAGTAGGCAAAAATAGTATTTAATAAAGTAATAATGGTGCTTTGCTTTATGTGGAGAAACATAAAGCATTATCAAAAATAAACCAAGAAATTTCTGTGGCTGATTTGTTAGTACCCTGGCAATGATATCACAGAGTAGGGGAAAGGTATGATTCTCTTACAGGACATTTCATTTTATTGCAGGAAGCCTTTTTCCAATTACTTCTTTGATTAGGTATTTTATAGGGTTATTTGTCGCTGCAGGCATGTAATACAAATGTTTAGCATTGTTCCAATACATGGGTCTTTCTTCTCTGTTAAAGATATGCTAGCTCCTACATTTAGAGAAATAATTTAAAAAATCAGAGTCATCTCCACATCATCTTACATAATCCATCTCAACAAGTCTCTCAATTCATTCATAAATGGATGTGAAGTTAATAAACAGGAACAAAGTGTGGTGGTTTGAGTGAAGAGTGGCACTATTAGGAGGTGGGCCTTGTTGGAATGTGTGTGACATTACTGGAGGAAGGGTGTCACTAGGGACAGACTTTTAGGTTCCAGAAACCCAAATCAGATCTAGTGTCATTTTCTCTTCCTGCTTCCAGCAGATCCTGATGTACTCTCGGTGCCTCCTCCAGCACTAATTTGTCTGTGTGCCCCCCACTTCTGGCCATGACAAATGACTCTAAATATGATACCACATGATAAAATATAGTAAAACTCTTGCAGTTTCACTTGACCTAAATTTTGAACTAATGTGACTAATAGTTCAATCAAAAGTGACTGAAGATAATTTCCCAAAGTCTCAGGACCCTGGTAATAACACCTTTGATTTTTTTTCAAGAATTTTTGAATATAATTTAAGATTAAGTTTATCATTTATGGAAACAATTGAATGTTCAAATGAATGGTATCTGGAACCTGACTCTAATCTTAAGCGCTGTATTTCAATACATGAGGCTCAGAAGTAAAGACTGTTTGCACTGCCACACACTTGAGCCCATGGACCTTTTTTCTGAAGTCATCGCCCTTGTGCCATTATGGGGGTCTAGGATATTCATGCTATTTTCTACCTAGAGTGATGAGTGTATTCCCATTCTTCATTTTTTTATTCTAATTTCTTGCTTGATTCCATTTGCACAAAATGGCACAGTTATTCATTGCATATTGTTGGATTATTTTTATTGGCCTTGGGAACATAAACAAAAGAAAATAGAAAAAAAATAAGGAGAGAGAAGAGACACTTGTTCCCAAGGAGACAGAAGCTGCATCTCAAAATAATTATTTTAAGCTGAAAAATCTTTTTGTGTAACTTAAATGACAAAAAAATATTGTACCTCAATGTATGCTGACATGCGTTATTCACTTTTCATTTCATGTATAAACATCTTGCCTGAAAAGGCTGATGGAAAAAGAAACTGGGTTGATCATTACTAATCTAGTGTGAGCCTCACACATAAATTATACTACTTCACTGATTAATTACAGTTACTTCACTGAGTAATTGTTTGGTTAGGTGAGAACCTGGGCTTGATTGGTTGCTGTTTCTCAGAATCTCATCACCCAGATTATTGGGAGAAACTGCCTTCTCTTTCTTGTTATCTTTATAAATGTTATCAATTCTAAACTCCTATGATTGTATAAATTACATTTAACCTTAAATTCAACATGCATAATAATAATAATAACTAAAAAACTTGGTTTTTCCATATATTTGTTCACCTTTATAAAACTGGACAATATTATCTATCTCATTAAATCTAATTAGTCTAGAAATTTTATCAGTAAGACCTCTTAAAACTTTAAAAGTCCATATACACTCTCTGCTACAGATTCTCTTCTAGTCTCCATCATCTCTGTCCTGTGCCACACTGAGCATCCTCCTAACTGATGTCTGTCTTCATCACTGGCCCCATGGTCTCAGTGAGGTTCATTCTCCACACTGGAGAGCAAACGTTTACTGAAAGGGATTCCTGACCACAACATTCTCCTCTTTTCCCTGATAAGCACTACATTACTTTAAACATATCATTCAACATTTATTTATTGTCAGAAAGAAAGTTCTTCTCTTCTGATTTCAGAAGTATACCCATGCAAAGACTATTACAGTCTTTATTAAACAATATTTGTCAGGTGTGGGATGCTAATGAATGTCATGGTTAACAACAACAAAAAATCATAGCAACTGATAAGAAAATTTTATGGTTTTGCTTTCTTTAAAATACAGATTTTATTATTTGGTAGTGAACATAGACATAAAGTATTCTAAAATATTTTATTAATGATCGACTTACTTCCAAAACGTTTTTTACTGAGAAGCCTTAAATACTTCTTGAGTATATTTTCTCCTCCCTAACATTTATATTGCTAACATTTCATTACTTAACTTCTAACAGCAAATGATGGTTATTAAAATCAAATTTTTACAGGCTGTTAGTTTCTAGTGCAGATCATTGCCTCTAGGTGTTGTAGAATCAAAATCAAAACTACTAAATAATTTAGAGGTAAATTAGCAATTAACTGAGAATGGCTTATCACAAGCAGTCTTCATATGTGGTATGTAATCTGTAGAAATCATTGTCATCTATCTGATTTCCAGCCTATTTTTTTTTAAAATCTACTTAACACATAAGACATATTTATGATAAAAAGAATGTCTTTATTTCTGTTTTCTGAAAAATAGTTTTCTCTAAAAATTAGCAGCATATGATAGCTGTTGTTTTATTAAAATCTCTACTTCAGGGCAATGGAAGGGGAGATGTTTGATACTGAGGTAGAAATTTCTAGTTTTAAATCATTTCATAAGTCAGTTGTTGACTCTAAACCTTAGCTTGATTAATCATTTTTAATTGCAAAATATATTACTTTATTTGGTAGTAGTCTCTGAATCCTTAATGTTTTATATTGGAGACAAATGAACACAGTAACAAAGATTCTTTGCAGATGCCATCATGAGGGCAAGGAGAAGATCCAAATTGCAGAGTTGGCAGGGATCTACCATGGACTCCCTCAGGTTTCATAGTCAGGAGAACTGGGATGGAGAGGGTATTAAATATCATTCCAAAAACAGCACACAGGTTCGCACCATTCTTCGAAACAGAAGCTCTGTCTTCTAATGCCAAGCCCCATGTGTTTTCTGAATCTCAGTTCCAAACACATTATTATGGATCATTGGCTCTGGCTACCTAATTTGGTTTTAAGAGAAAACATTCCTGGTTTTCATATATCAGAGCAGGGGATGCGATTTCATGCTGCACCAAATAAATATGAGTAAAACTTCACAGGATTATACTAATATACTTCATTTTCCATATTGCTCAGATATAGCATCATCAGTACTGCACAGGGACAAGAATGATTTACTTCTCTTCTATCAAAAACAAGGTCCAACCTCCTGTTTGGTGCATCAAATATCTAAAGTTCCAGTTAACCTCTTCCTCACTGAGTGTCTGGGAGGCAGGGGGTTACATCGTTATTACTGTGGTCTTGATAGGAAAATGATGCCATTAGTCAACATTCTCAGTCTAAGAGTACTACCTTCTCTACTTTAAGTTGGTATGGTTTTGATCTTATGTATCTGCCCGAGGGTCATGTCTTAGAGATTTGTTTGTCAGATGGATCATGGTGGAACACTTAATTCCAGCACTCAGGAGTCAGAGGCCAGTGGATCTCTGTGAGTTCGAGGCCATTTCGGTCTACAGACTGAGTTCCAAGATAATCAGGGCTGTTACACAGAGAAATGCTATTCTGAAATAAACAACAAACAAACAAACAAACAAAAAGGTCTTGGCTCTTATTAATGGTGCTTTGTAGATCTGCTCAAATTTTAGAGATGAAGCTTCGTAAAAGAAAACAAAGATACACTGGAAATACGCCCTCATGATGAGACTCCCACTCGCGCACCCCTGTTCTGAGACATTATAAGATAAGAAGCTTTGCTTTGCAACACTTCTACAACCATGATGTTCTGACCATCCATTGTACAAAAGCTATGAGGCCAAGTAAAAATAGAATGAATATCCCGAACACGAAGCAAAGCAAATCTTTCTTCCTTTTCAATTTCTTTCCTCCAGTATCTTGTCACAGCAATGGAAAGCTAAAAACCACAGAAGTTCAACAAACTCTTTCAAAAGCCAAGGCTTTCATGAAAGCAAGGATGAATCTTGATTTAATTTCCTTTTTACCTATAGGTGCAGGACACAATGGGTTCCAAACACATATACAGTAGACTATCGATTCCATCAGTGATTGATCATAAGGACTGATTTGTTGGTCCAGATTTTTTTTTACCTTTTTATAACCCATTTTTAATTTTTTGAAAATCCATTTACTCATAACTTTTCATTAGTACAGAAGTACAGTCTAGACACAAACCCTGACAAGAATATAAGCAATCAGTATCTGATGGAAAGATGGCTTCATAATTTTATGTTATAATAAAGCTTTTAGTGTTTTTAAAGCCACTTTCTTTCAGAAAAACAATGTGTTACTGCTGACTCAGGATCAACTAACATCTGTCCTCAAGCCCCCACCCCTGGGGTCTGTTTCCCCCATATTAGCACTTAGGCAGCCATCCATTATAATAGAATCCCAGGACAGAAAGACAATTATCTCTCTAAATTAGCTGATTCCTAATTAGGGAAAAAATGCAGTACCTAACCTAGAAATGTTTGTTTTCCTTGTAGTTCAAGACACATAATTATTATTCTATCTTTCAACAAAGATTATGAGCAGGATTTTATTTTGTTCTTTGGTAAAGGGATCTAAAGCAATATAACCACTTTAAGAGTCAAAACCAATAAAAGATTGTTGAGGTGAGGGATAGCAGAAATCTCTGTCAGGCTAGAAGGCAACCTTTGACTGATTAGTCTGAGGAAGAACACACATGGCAATGAGGTCAGGAAAATGTAGAATAAGAAACATGTCAACAGCTAAGAGGCTGAGAGATACAAACTGAGAGGTCTAATTAAGAGCTTTGACTAGAAATTAAGCCCATAGGAAAAGCTTGTTTTCATTTTTTGTTGTTTGTTTCGTTTTGATTTTGGTAGATACTTTTTGAAAGCCAAGAGCCTACAGAAGCGAGTGATGTAAAATTTCCCCTTGCCTTATCTATTGTTTTCCTAACTGGCACTTTTTCCCACTTTCGCTGAATGAGACAGGTTGAAGGAGTATAGTAGGAGGCTGCTTGTTTATTCCCGGCTGCCCAGCCCCAAAATAATTATACAGAAACTATATTATTTACAATACTGTTTGATCAATAGCTTAAGTATATTTCTACATAACTCATATCTTAAATTAACTCATAATCCATTAATCTGTGTATCACCATGAGGCTATGGCTTACTGGTTAAAGTTCCAGCATCTGTCTCCAGCAGGGCTACATGGCTTCTGCCTTCTTTCTCCCAGCATTCAGTTTAGTTTCCCCCACCCCCAGCTAAGTTCTGCCTTGCTATAGGCCAAAGCAATTTCTTTATTTATTAACTAATAAAAGCAACACATAGACAGAAGGACCTCCTGCACCAAGGAGGTGTGTCACTAGTCCCTGAACAAAAAATAGCTGGAAGAAGGGGAAAAAATGACATGACTTGAATCCTTCTGTCCTACTGCCTTACCATTTGCTGCCTATTTCCCTTCTGCATACTGCTGTACTATTGTGACACCATCTTCTGTAAGGTCCCCAACAGTAGGTGAACACAGAACACTGAACTAATACACTGTTTTTCTAAAATAAGCCATTTTACTAATAAACAATTGAGCAAAACATTTTAATCTAAATTTCTTTAGATCTAATTTTTTATTTCATGTGCATGAATACTTGCACCTTGTGCATGCCTGGTTCTTGCAGGGTTCAGATGAGAGTGCCAAATCCGTAGGAAATGGAGTTACAGATGGCAGTGAGCTTCCATGTAGCTTCTGGGAACTTAACCTGGATCCTCAATGAGCAGCAAATGTCCTTAACCACTGAGCCAACTCTCCAGATCTACAGAACTTTTTTATGTGGATTTTAGATTTTTATAGGAATAGTCTTTATTTCTCAGTAAAAGTGACCATAATATATTAATTTCATGTATTCTCTTGATCTTGAATACACACTTATACCTTGCCAACAAAATTCTCATTACAGAGTGATATGTCTGTTATTATCAATGAAGTTATAACTTAAATTTTCCTTTTAACACGTAATAGTGACTTTAGTGATATAAGAAAAATCACCTATTATGAATCAAGACTACAATGCAAGGATATATTATCATCCAGACAGACATGCATATTTTTTTTTTACTTTTATTTGTCTATGTTTTATTTACTTTTCTGTTGCTGTGTAACATACCAAACCAAGGCAACTTATAACAGAAAGTGTTTAGCTGACTTACAGTTTTTTTCCTTTCTTTTTGCTTCATAGAACATATACAAATAGTTCGCAGACCAAGTAGCTGTCTTACAATAATTTTGCCATATAACGACTTGCCCCTAAATTAATTCATGATTAAATATATTTAAATAGATGCTTACTTATTATTTTGGATACCTTTTTAATACTTAATTAAACTTGACAAATATGTTTTTGTGGACAGAATTTAAAATGTACTTAATCTCATAAATGTCAGTTTGTAATACTACGCACATTGGTTCATTTGCATTGTGGTTCATTGATTGCCAGGTATGAAAGACTGTATGTTGAAGTCAAACATTAATTTCATCATAGAAAGATTTTGATTTTGGACCAAATTGGGTAAATGGTAAGGCCTTTCTTCTTATTAGCATTATTTTATCAATCACAGTAATTAGCTCCTTTGAGCCTTTGTTTGAAACAATAATTCTGTTTATTATGTTGTAATAAGGGCGGCGGCGGGGCTGCGTGCCCAACACCCCAGCCGCCTGCCCGGCTAGCTCAGTCGGTAGAGCATGAGACTCTTAATCTCAGGGTTGTGGGTTCGAGCCCCACGTTGGACGCCATTTGTTGTAATAAGGGCGGCGGCGGGGCTGCATCCCCAACACCCCAGCTGCCTGCCCGGCTAGCTTTACCCGAAATAATTACACAGACACTGTATTCTTTTAAACACTGCTTTGGCCCATTCCTATCTAGCCTCTTCTAGGCTAATTCTCACATATTAATTTAGCCCATTTCTAATCATCTGTGTAGCGCCCCTAGGTGCGCTTACCAGGAAGATTCTAGCCTATGTCCATCCTGGGTCGGAGCTTCATTGCTTGTGTCTGCCTGGGAGCTGGGAGCACTGGTCTTACCGGGAAGATTCTAGGTTGGAGCTTCATCGCGTGTGTCTGCCCGGGAGCGGGGCATGGCGTCTCTCTCTGAAGCGTCTGCTCCCCAGCGGAGAGCTGTCGAGTCTGCCCTCACTTCCTCTTCCTCCCAGCGTTTTGTTCTGTTTACTCCTCCCACCTATCTCCTAACCAATGAGAGCCAAGCAGTTTCTTTTAATTTAACCAATGACCTTCCTCCATCATTATTACATGGAGATGTTGTTATAAATTAGATAGTACTTACATCAATGTTCACAAAAATAACAAATATTGTCACGTAATGATAAGATCTGAACTATGCCCTTTACCATAACTCAGATGTTATTGAAGTTCCAATCCTCAGTTCCTTAGACTTTAGCATGTGACTGTCATGAAACAGTCCCTAAAGAAAGAAGTCTGTGGAAACATAAGGTGACGGTGGCCATCTGCCAGTGAAGGTCAAACTGCAGACGAAATGGGAAAACAAACCTGCCCATACTTAGACACTGGACACAGAAGTTTGAGAAGATAATTTTATTGTCCCTAAGACATCTTTTCTGTAATATTTTATAGCGTTTACATAAAATGACTTCAATATATGGAGTTATTACATTTTAACAATTGTTTCTGTTGTTTTAGTTTTGATCATGTATCCTCCTTCCTCACCTACTAAATCCTCACTAGCTCCCTACCCACCTAGCTTTCTTCCTCTCTCTCTCTCTCTCTCTCTCTCTCTCTCTCTCTCTCTCTCTCTCTCTCTCCTTTTCAAAAGAAAAAGTAAAACAAACACAAATCAATAAGATAAAAAAATTACCAAAATAAGTTTCAAAGTCCACTAAACACAAAGAAACAAACAAAAAGGTCCATGGAGTCTGTTTTCCAGTGGCCAACTACTGAGCATAGGGGCTGCTGTGGTGCAGATGACATACTCTGTGATGGGTAGACCATGGATGCTAGATTCCCTCAGCTACACAAGTATATTCAGAACAGATTGTGGTCCACTCCAGGACTGTCAGTCAATCAGTCATGCGTCATTCTATTCATAAGTTATCATATCGTTGATGTTAACAAAAAAGAGAAGAGAACACCTGAAAATCAGGGATCCTACACACTGAGGATTATACCTGCAGAATTCCCAGAAAAGGGAGAAGAATTTTTTTTGATAAAAATAGTAAGATGGCATTTCAATTTAAGCAATGGTCACTCTGTTAAAGCCATTATAGCTTATACTGAGAACGGTAAGTTTAAAACTTCAGTCGTGAAATCAAGCAGCCCTTGAATTTTGTTCTTAGAAATAACACCTACAGCTGACTTTCTCCATCTATCACTTTTAGGTTTGTGATGCTACAGGGACACGATATTCTCTTAACTTTTCAGCTCACTTCATGAAAGGTTCAATCATCATTATGCTAATGGCTCAAGAAAATGAAATTAAGGTGATAATGCTTATTCGATGAACATTAAATCAGGATAAACCTGAAGCAAAACCTCGTAACCATATCACAGTACTGATCTCAGCTAAAATAGCTATTAAGCATTTGATGAGTCCTCAGAGTGGGAGAAGAATCATCAACATAAATTTTCTATATGATAATTGAGTTGGAGAAGTGTTTAAGAACACAAAGAATTTTATTCATGCGTATGTAGGTTAGAAGGATGATGTTTTCTTACATTTATATATCACTATTTACTAAGAGCATTAGGAAAAGTTCTAAAATTCCACGCAGTCATCAATTCTTATCTGTGCTTAATTACCCGAAAAATCTAGACAAGTCTGAATCTTCCAAGCCACTGATGTTTTTAGTGACCAACTGTTTATAATAAACAAACATGATCAGTAGAAGTTCGGCTTTCTTAGCCCTTAGCACTATGAAATATCTATAAAGTGGAAAGCAACACTAGAGAAAAGGTCAAAAACACCCTGTGGACTATAGCAAAGCAATTAAGTACATCTTGTGTCACTTAAGTATTTTACTTCCGTTTGCTATATAAAGTTATTGTCTTACTAATGCATAAATTGAGATAGCCTGTTGTGTTGTAAGTCCATTTCCAACCTCTAGGGATTTTTATGCTTTGTTTTTAGACATAAACTATATTAGAAGTGGTTTTGCCATTTCTAAGTAACCACCCTGACTGATATTTATGATTTTAATTATCTTTTTGTTGTTTAAGTAATCATTTATCACTCCTATCATAATAATCACCTAATGATGATGTAATTGAACAATAGTTGGAAAATCAATTAATTGTAAACAGATACTGATGAGGTTATCAAAAATCGAGATGATGTAAGTTATTTGTAATCTATAAGTAAGAATAAAAATGTGACATGAAATAAATTCATGTCTAAAATACCTCAAATGAAAAATTGTATAGCAAAGCTTACAACTTTGTAAGAATAGGTTTTTACTTGAGTTATATTGCCTTATAAAAATACAACACGAATGTTTGCAAAGAAATAAAACAAATGCATAAATTCTGCATTTAAGTGTTTAAATTAAAGTAGAAATATAGGCAGGTTTATCTTTTATAAATTTTTGGTCTTGTCATTGGGTGGGAGTGCCTTCCTTCCTTGAATACAGGTAGTTATGAATACTAAAGGCAGAGGACTATACAACCTTATACAGCACTATTTTCCTTTAGAATTTCATGGATGGATGGATAGATAGATAGATAGATAGATAGATAGATAGATAGATAGATAGATAGATATAGGTGAATACACACATGGCCAGACAGAGATAAACAAGCAGACGAACAGACAGAATGATAGATAACAATAATATAGAAATTGTATTGATTAGAAATTTCTGAATAGTGGTAGTCATTGTTTTATTTTGATCATATTTAATATATAAAAACAGTAATAGAATGGCATATTAAAAACTAGGATTACATTAAGTTCTGTATTTATATTTTGACCACAAATAACCTTTAGATATTTCTATCATATAGTCTTTTAAATGTAACTATGCTATTTAAATTCTGGGTAGAGATAGCAGGATATTTTGACAGGGATATAAATGAATGATACACCCTAAGGGTCTTAACTAAATACATTTCTACAATTAAAATTTCCCTTGAACCCAGGTATTTAAACATCAAGTAATTATTCAATATCTATGCAATTCATGCCTATACATATCCATGCACACACACACATATATACACATATCAGCTGTGACATGTAACATGGTTAGATACTACATACTAAAACTTACTATAGTAAATAATTCAATTTTGATACATATATTTTGTATCATCATGAGTTTCATGTAAAGAAAAGAATATATTACTTTTTTAGTGGTTTTTACTCAATCAGAATTTCCTACACTGTATTTCTATTTTATCTTAAAGTACAAAATTTATACTTGCTTCACAGCCTTGTGAACTACAGTGCTTACTTGTTCAGTGTATATGTATGTGTGTGTATGTGTGTGTGTATGTATATATATATATATATATATATATATATATATATATATATATATATAAATTATATATAATAAAACAGGAATCAAACCACTGCAATATTTCTTCATTAAAGTTTCATATCTAATTTATCTTTTATCATAATTAAGGAAAAATATGACTATAAATATCTGTCTTCAACGCCATCAAAGACCCCAAGCAGCTTCCAAAACTCTAGAACTGACAGAGACAGGTTAAATGCTTTGATTGGATGTTTTTTGTTATTGTTTTGAGTTTCTTGTTTGTTTGTTTTTAACTTACTTGTCTTTTGCTTATATATTATGGTTTTTAATTTTGTATCCTGTGTGTGTCTATTTGTATACCTTTCTCATGATTTTTCTTTGTTTTTGTTTTGATTTATTTTTCTGTGTGTATTTTCCCTTTGTTTTTCTAAAAAGAGAAGGCATAGAGCTGGTTGTATGTTAAGTTGGGGATGACCTGGAAGGAGATGAGAGAGAAAAAAACTGTGATCAGAATAGAATATATTACATGAAAAAAATTGTTTTCAATGACAAAAAAGTATATAGAGATTTTATATATAGATATAGATATATTAAATAGATTGATACTGAAATAAACAAATCTTACCTTCTCACCATTTTATGTGTCTAGTAGGAGTCAATGTTAAAATTTCAAAGGAAGATGAACTGATTGTACTTTTCCAAATATATTACATGAAACAGATTTAAATGCGATACAAAAATAAATACATCTTGCTATGTCATATTATCCTTAATTTCAGCTTTGGATTAAAGGGGAGAGATGATGAGGTATATCATTATTTGATACTCTGTAATATAAAGTGACTGAGTTGCTGCTGGATCTAACAAAGACATGCAATTACTAATAAAAGATTTCCTTGTATACTTATGAAACTATGGAGTTTCGAGAACTGGGCTAAAGAAAGATATTCATTTAATTTTATCAAATAAAATATGTTTCCCACTAATTGTCTTTTAAATTATCCTGATGAAATACATAGCAGAAGGGAAGAAAGGTTCATTTTGATTCAAGTATTTTAGCTTATTCGTTGTGGACACAACATGGTTAAGTGCTTTCACGTCAGGGGAGGCTTGAGGTTACAGTTTACACATTTACACTGTGATCAACCACAATGCAGTTTCAGTGCTAGAACAAGTGGTAGATATAACTCAGAAAGGCTCCCCAAAAAACAAAGTCACATGGCCCCTCCCACAGTCAACAAGATAGGCAAAAGGTCAAACACAGTGGAAGAAGGCAAGGTCCAGAGTGGTATTGTTCCCCTTGCCAAAAGGAAGATAACAACGATGGCCCACACTGAGGCAGTTGTTCACGGGTCTAAAATGGTACACTAGACCAAAGTACATGCTCTTTCCCAGGACCTGGGAAAGAAAACAGAATCCACACATAGGATCAGAAAAAAAGACCCCTGAGAACCCCAAAAGGCCTGGGTTACCCCCCTGTGACCTCATCTATGGCTCCCAGCAAGAAGGCCAAGGCTGGTAACTAGGGTCAGATTTGAGGAAATGGCATCTCTTATTTCTGGTCACAGTGTTTAGTCCTAACTTATTTATCAAGAAAGACTTTTTTCTATTCACAAAAACACACATTCCCAGTAGTCACCAGCTAAGCCCCCCCTCTTAAAACCTGCAGAGTCTGCAAAATGGCAGACTAAGCATTCAAACCAAGATCCTGTGGGGAAAATTTCATATTCAAACCATAACTCTCGAAATAATTTTCTTATTGCATGTTATAGTTTTATGTTGTTCATTAGAGACAGAACATAACTTGTCTTTAAATTTTGAAGCATTGATCAAATACCTATAAGCCAAATACATTTAGTCTGAAGTGCAATTTAGGACCTGTAAAAACATGACAACAGGAAAGCAATGAATTGATTGAACACTCTCCTTAAAACACTATCAAAAGTTTAATCAATGCTGTTGGTTACCCTCCACAACTTAATAGTAACAGCTTAGGCCTGAAGACACCAAATACTTATGGCATAGAACATGGAGAAATCTAGTAGGTATTCAAGGAGAAGTTTCAACCTATTGACTGGCATTCATTGTACTACAAGGTGCTGTTGACTGAAGTTTCTCTCCTGACGAGTTCCCATAGTCGTTAAGTCCTAAAAAAATGCACAGAAGTCTACATTAATTATAAAACTGATTGACCTAGTAGTTCAGGCTTCTTATTAACTCTTATAACTTATATTAGCCCATTATTCTTGTCTATGTTAGTCAAGTGGCTCGGGACCTTTTTTGGCAAGGCAGTCACATCTTGCTTCCTCTGCATCTGGGTCATGCCTGCAGACTGAATTTTCCTCTTCCCAGAATTTTCCTGTTCTCATTGCCCTGCCTCTACTTCATGCCTGGTCACCCCACTTATACTTCCTGTCTGGATACTTGCCAATCAGCATTTTATTAAAAATAATACAAATGGCAAGATAAAAGACCATTGTCCCACAGCAAGGTGCTATAGATATTAACCGAAAAAAAGGTGATTATCATTCTCAGCCAGCAACAAACTCTGTAAACTATAATAACAATCTACCTGCAACATAGGCCCACTAGTACAATAGTGGCACGACTATTATAGATTCTAACAACCATTTTAAGGCATACTGGATGAAATGAAACTCATTGTTAATTACCTCAAGAACCAAATATGTTGTGGGCATATTATTATTATTACTATTATTATTATTATTATTATTATTTATTACGACTACTATTACTATCATCATCATTAACGCTAAATGACTATCGCAATAAAATGACACTAATGAAATATTTTGATATCCATAGATCAGTGACTCATTCATCCGTCACAAGAGGAGCCTATTCTTGTAAAATGTGGTTGTTGGCATAGGCTGTTCACTCGTTCCCAGTTGCTCAGACCTGAAATAATCACACAAAACTGTATTATTTAAAACACCACTTAGCCAATCACTTAAGCATATTGCTAGCTAGATATTATATCTTAAATAACACATTTGTATTATTTCATACTTTTCCATGAGGCTTGTGTCCTACCAGCAAGATTCCAGCTGGTGGCTCATGTCTTTCTCCTCTGGTGGCTACATGGCATCTCACTGACTCCACCTTCTTTCTCCTAGCATTCAGTTTAGGTTTTCTGCCTACCTTTACTCTGTCCTATCATAGTCCAAAGCAGCTTCTTTATTCATTAGCCAATAAAAGCAACACATATACAGATGGACTTCCACATCTGGTAGTAATTAACAACACACACAACTAGACAATATATAAAGAGAGAGACTTTTGAGTGCTTAGTCCTGAGTATACATTTTTAATCACATGACTCCCCTTAAATTTCAATAATCTATGTAGAATGGGGAGAAAAACACTTGTTAGAGTCATAGATGGTGAATAATGTCAATGAGACAGTCTTTTCCAGACACAACAGAACAGATGCACATATTAACTCATAGAGACTAACACCATCACAAGACCTGAAGAAGCGCACAAAAGGAGAGGAAGTGGACATGAATTCTCACCTCGAGCCAAGAATGTACTTGCAAATGATAGCTCCTGGGAGAAAGAAAGTCAGCTTTCTTCAGTGCAGTCACATACCAAACACCACAAGGACATGTCTCACACTCAGGTTTAGCTGGCAAACACAAATTAGACTACATGTTTTCTACTGGCTTTTTTATTTGTTTTGGTTTGTTTTAAAATGAAAAATAAAAAATCCTTTGGGTGGTTAGGAAGGATCTGTGATAGGGGGCTGGAAAAATATGATCAAAAATATAGTATAAAATTCTCCAAGAATAACTAAAAATAAATGTTTAGAAACATCTTAGTTTGTGAGATTGAGAGATGGCATATAACTAAGAGCACTTGGGGTTTGATTCCTAGTACCCATACTAAATGAACATTTGTAACTCTAGATCAGCAGTAACAAGCACCTTCTCTTGATCTCCACTGGCACCTTTGCAGGAGGTATAGATATACAGACACATACACATAATTTATATTCTTAAAAATTCACCTTTTCTATGGGGACTTCCCCACATTGTTAAAACCTTTCTTGAGTTTCTATTAGCAATGCTAAATGCAGCATACTCAGATAAAGGGAGCACTGGGTTCAACTTAATATTCTGGTCTCATCCCCTAAAATAGTTTGTAATAATAACAGATAACCTTTTCCTTTTTCTTTCCTGCTACATTTACATCATTTATATCTTTATAAATATTATACTATCATACTATGTATCTTCATGGTAATACCATGGCAAATTTTAAAAATCTTTTAAAGAATGTTGAGAAGTTTAGAAATAATTATAGCCATCTTATATTTGAAAATCACACATGTAATGTTTTGAATGTATTGAAATTCCTAGAACTATAGAAACATATGACATTAACTTCACCCCCACTTTGGTGAGAACAAGAAATACTTATGCCCGAGGTCTCTATGATTACATCCTTGTTTGGCCAAGATGCTGATGCTCTCTGAGGGACTCCAACTGAGAACTGCATGTTATCATTGCTCCGAAATTCTTATCACTGATAGCAGAAAGCTTTTTAGCTCTTTAAGTACTCTGAAGGATGGCAGACTGTTATATATAATTATTCCAGAGTAGTCAACTCAATGTTTTGTTTTATTTGTCTGAAATTCTCTGAATGATACATGCATGCTATGCTATATTTAGACATGGTAGAAAGAATTAATGGAGTTGGAAGAGACAGGGGATAAAGTAAATCCTCAGGCATGTGATGTTTTTATGTATCATACTAGAGACTGAAACCAAATCTTTCCCATGCTATAGAAATATGTTGAAATTGAGCTCCATTCTTAGACATTAGATGAAAGTTTCCAACTAGTCTCATTTGGACAATACTGTGATATATCCTGTGTGATAAACAATCAGCATGTCCCAGCTGCTTCTGTGCTCTTTCATATACTACTGTGTGTCAGATACACTGTTAGAGTGTATATAATATAATATCAGAGTCACATCGCCATGAAAAAAGTCATAGTTTAGAGTGTCATCCTTGAGAAAAATCAACTACCTAGTCTTATTTTGAAGCCACTATTTACCACACAATCCAATAGAAAGGTTATTGATTTCTCATTATTTTTCATCTCTGATTCCACAACGCCTAAATCTTTTAATAAGAGTTAACTGAAACATTGTAAAGTACCTCAGTAAAACCAGGCATGAAGTAATTAACAAGCGAGAAGCATATTATTACTCTAAAGATTGAGATCAAAAGGTACATAAAGGAAGGACTCAGAATTTTCACAAGGAGTCTGAAACATAACTTGTGATGGAACACAGAATAGAGCATGGGGTAAGGAGTTCTGACATCCAGGTCAAGTGTTCCTACCCTTCACCATTTCATTATTTTATTGCATAAAGAACCATAGTTATTTTTGTGTTGGTGTTGAAATTGATTTTCCAGCAACAAACTTTGTTAGACAAGTTCACATCCTATTTATTACTTTGATGTACAATACAGTTTCATGCAAGGCCAAGCGTGTAGCAAGTCTTCAAGAAATAATTTCATACAATTATGACCTTATGACAAAAGAATGAATAAGGCACTTTGTTCTAGCTGTCTTCCTTCCACTCATCCATTCTTCTAATATTTTCTTCAAGTTATCTTTTATACTTCTTAGAAATGCATTACTGTATGTTGACATGTTTATATAATTTTATGTTCCTTTGCAATTCAATCCCAAATCTCCTTGACTAAATGGTATACTAAATGCAAACATTCATTCTAAAGCCTCTAGACAATTTCCACTTATTCTTTTCTTATTTAAATCTTAAAATGCTGATATCTATCAAAGAAATAAATTTTATCCAATTTCATGCTCTAACATTCCATCATTTCTTTCCTAACCCTTCTTGGGATTATTAAATTAAGTGACTTGCATTCATCATACTTGGGTAAATATCCAGATTAAGAAACATAAATTTTTACAATGATTTAAAACAAAATGCTAACTAATATATAAGTTCCACTGTGAAACATAATTTTATTGGACAGCATATTTTAAAACTATTTTTGCTACTATAACCTGTATTTAAATATATTTAACTCTAGATGAGAGTACCAAACACAAAATAAAAATCATTCCTCTAACACATCCTACTGTATTTTGACTTTAAATTTTAACTTAAAACTAAACAAATTGTCATTTTTTTAAAAATGGAAACAATAAAGATAATAGTTTCTATTTAATAATTATTACAAGCATGCCACTGATGTTTATTTTTCAGAAATAATTACTGTAAGATGCCACTGCTTTGATTATTGGGAAACAAATGCCAGCATCAATTACCCTTTTCACTGTCAAATACCTTATTTGCCATCCTTTATTTCATTCTCTGCTTGCCATATATATTATTAGTTTTGCATTCTATATTTGTGCCTAGATTTTTTCAACTTATTTTTTTTACTTTTTCTTTATCTTTTTTTATCTTTCAGTTTTTTGTACGTCTCAGTGATTCCAGCTCACAAAATTATTGAGTGCATCTATTCCTAAGTATTCTTCAAATCAAAAAAAAAAAAAAAAACAGAATATCACTCCTGTTGAGATTTTTCTTGCTGTTGTTTTGGTTTTGTTTGTTTGTTTTATTTTTTTGTTTCCTAGCAACAATTAACTGTGGCAAAGTCAAGGTTTCCAAGGGAAACTTAGCATCCACACCTAATACTGGAAATAAATGCATGTAAGGATTCTTCCCATGTATACTAACAGTTTTTCCTTGATGTTCAGAAAAGAATGGATAATGTCAGTACTACCATCAAACCTGAAACCTTTAAAAATCTTCCCTCAAAGGCCCTCTACCTCTCATGGGCCACACAATATTGCAAACCCCATTGGCGGAGTTGTGAGAGAGACAGCCCTGGAATCATGAGGATGGAAGAATTGCCCCCATTACACTTTCCGTGGGTGGAAGACAGATGGTCTCACCACTACCACTCATCAATACCTGAGGCAGGTAGGGAGGAACTGGCCTTGAGGTCATAAGAGCAGGAGAGCTAGCCCTGCCCCTCGACTGCTGCAGAACTCAGGGAAGTATCCTCTATGCCAAGCCTGTGCAACATAGTACAGCTGATGCTGAAGATGTAGATGTGTGAGATCTGATTCTGAGGACATGCTGGAGAGCATGAGGGTTCTGGGTTGGCCCACCCCAATATCCACCACATCTATGATCTGCTGGAGCATGTAAAGGGACCAGTTCTGCAGACATAAAGCAGCACAACACAAGGCAACTGCAGGATGACCAAAAGCAGTTCAAGTGAGAGCCCAGCATCAGTAGTGTAGCAGAAACCAGAGGACTCAAACAAGACCAATGACTCTTTGCAATGAACCAAATAAATATATATGTACAAAAGGTTTTATTTTTGACTCACTGTGTTAAACTACAGCTTCCATGATGAGATTTTTTTTTCGTTTTTTATTTTCTTTTTTCTCTTAAATTTTATTCGGGAGGATTCAAGGGAAGAGAACTGTAGTAATCAGAGCGGTGGGTCCCCAGCACCCAGCCGCTGGCATGGCTAGCTTATGCCATGAAATAATTACACGGAAACTGTATTTTTTTAAAAATACTGCTTGGCCCATTAGTTCCAGCCTCTTATTGGCTAGCTCTTACATATTGATCTAACCCATTTCTAATAATCTCTGTAGCCCACGAGGTGGCTTACCAGGGAAGATCTTAACCTGCAGCTGTGTCTGGTGGGAGAATCAGAGCGACTACCTGAATCTGCTTCTTTCTCCCAGCATTCTGTTCTGTTTACTCCGCCTACTTAATTTTCTGTCCTATCAAAGAGCCAATCAGTTTCTTTATTAAATAACCAATGAAAGCAACAGATAAAGACAAATGACCCACCTCCATCAGAGGACAGATATGCAGGGATAGGACTTGAATGAGATTGAGATGCATTGTTATTAAACACAAAGAATAACAAAAATTATATAAAAACCCTTCAATCAAATAGTTGGGTTGATTTATGAAACCTTTTTTCTCTTATTCAGTGAAGGATTTGAACATATATATATATATATATATATACATATATATATATTACTATATATGTAATATATATTACTATATATGTAATATATATATATTACTATATATGTATTTGTATACTGAATCTGTGCAAAAATTATATCACTGATGATCCACAACCAGAGATACATATTTGCCCCAAAACTCACACTGAATGTTTTAAATAAAGAATTAACAT
Source organism: Microtus pennsylvanicus (assembly GCF_037038515.1). Lineage (NCBI taxonomy): Eukaryota > Metazoa > Chordata > Mammalia > Rodentia > Cricetidae > Microtus > Microtus pennsylvanicus. The sequence continues at coordinate 172,474,856 of NC_134579.1, read as the reverse complement.
TCAAGTTAAACATTTTGTTGCTTCTGTAAGAAAACCTAATAAGAGAATCTCAAAGTCATATCAAGGTTATTAATGCCTTTTTCAGGTAATCATTGAAAGTGAGGAAATATACTATGAGACTGTGTAACTCAGAATCTTGAGTGAAAGTACTGGAAGAGAAATCTCATCTCAATCTATCAAAGAATACAGTGCTCTCAGGCTATGTGGAAGATACATCTTTCACAACTTCAATGATTATAATATATGATTATAACACAGCATCTCCTAAAGATTCATGAACATTTTTGTGCATGCATGACTCATAGCCATAGTCATTTCCTCCATTGTACCCCATCCTTAGTTGGAGACACATGTATAAAGTGCACTCACGCAGAAACATTGCTATCCCTGGCTATACTCACTGAGACATATCAGTGGCGAAGGTCTTCTTGCCATCTCTGTAACATGGCTCTCTTTCATCCTCCATGTATCTGCTCATTTACTCAAAGCCACTGCCTGCACACGGGACTGCAAACAACAGGGACTGTCATGAAGCTGCCTGCCCAAGCAGCTAGAGCTCTTTCCCCTGCTTTCTATTTCTATTTATCTTTTACCACCTTCAATGTTATTCTCATCTTTCTTATATTTCTTTTGAATGACTTACAATCATCTTAAAAAACATCTTTTCTTCTGTATTTCTCCATAATATATAGAGAAAATATAAATATATTATGTAGGCATATCTTCTAGAGTATGATTCCTTTATCTGTATATGCATTTTCTCTTATACCAGTTACAAAATTAAATGTAATGTTTATGTTATTTAAACTACTTTATTATGATGATATTTAACATAGATCATTTCATTTTCCACACATATGATATATATATAAGTATGTCCAATTCTATATATATGCAAATCATAGCAAATTTATTTATGGTCCAACAGCAGTTTTTTTTACTTTTTAGGGACTTGTTAAGGAAAAAAAATGACTTCCCACCAATTGACACTACATGCTGAGCAAGAAATATCTGGTGTTCACTATGGAGGCAGTAATCAATGATAAGCACTTTAATAAAACGTTTGAGGTCCTGGGTTCAATCTCAGAGACACATGAATGCAACTCAAATTTTCTAAGTATGGATGGTGGGCAAAGAACGTCTTTTCAATCTCAAACAAATGCTCACATTGAGACATGCGTCACTTTTAAAATTGATTAGGCAAGTATGTTTAATTACTAGCTTCTGGCCTATGACTATTTCTTTCCAGTCAAACTGTTTCTTCTATTTTTCTTTTATATTACTTTTATTATCAGTTATTTATTTAATTATTCGAGATCATTGAAAGGCTAGAAATAGTTAACAGAATATTCAGATACCATTCTTGAAAAAGTACATAAATACATCATGTGAAGAAAAATCAGATACTACTCTTAAAAAAATACATACATTATGTGACTGGCACACAAATATTAATACACTTTTTATAAATGGGCCCAAGTCAATATCTCTAAGGTTACGGAGTCATTTAAGGAATCATAGTAAAGAGCTAGGAAGAAGGGTAAGCATTCATAGGGAAGTTTCTTATTTGTTTGAATAAGTGTCACTTCCTTCTTCCATGTAGGAAGCCCCAAAGACACCATAGAAAACTTCTAATGATGAATACATTTTAAAAGTCAGAGGGATATAAATTAATCATACAAAAATCAGTAGCCTTCCTATATGTAAATTACAAATATAGAAAGAAATCTGGGGAATAATATATTTAAAATATTGGAGTAACTCTAAGCAGAAAAATTGAAAAAATGTAAAGACATCAAAAATGTTAAGTCCTCTGATGTTCATAGATTGTTAGGATTAATATTATAAAATGGTCATCTAACCAAAAGCAATCTACAGATTCGATGCAATTGCCATTAATTCTAACACTTTTTCTTTGCATAATTGAAAAATATTTAAGTTTCTGTGGAATCATGCACACACACACACAAACACACACACACACACACACACACACACACACACACACACACACACGCACAATTAGGATTTCTAAAACAATCCTGAACAATAAAAGAGCTGTCAGAGGAATCACCATTTATGATTTAAGGCTGTGCTACAGAACTCTAGTAATAAACACAGCATGGAACTGCCACTAACAAAGCGTGTTGATTAATGGACTATAATAGATTACATAGACATTAATACACATTCCTATAAACACTTGTTATTTATGAAGAAATAGCAAATACATACTGCTAAATCAGCACTTTCATTAAGTAGTGTTGATCAAACTGCATATCTCCATGTAAAAAATTAAAATATATCCAGATCTATCACCCTGTACAAAATTTAACTCCAAATGGATTGATTATCAGAACATAAGACCCTGTACCCTGAAAGTGATAAAAAAGAAAATGAAAAATACATTTGTCCCATTACCATAGGAAAAGACTTTCTGAGGACCTCCATAGCATAAACATTAAGATCAACTATTAATAAAAGTTTTTACCCTCGTGAAATTAATAAGATTCTCCAAAGCAAAAGGCATAATCATTCCAGCAAAGAGGAAGCCTACAGAATGGGAAAACTATCAAATACCTGACTGACACAATGTTGCTGTCTAGAATATATAAAGAACTTAATAAACTGAACATCAAAAAAACAAGTAGCCAAGCTTAAAAGCATATTTTAGATTAAATAGAACATTTCAAAACATGAAAAACAAATGGCTGAAGAATACTTTAAAATGTGTTCAACAGTGCTAGTTATTGAGGTAATGCTAATTAAAACCACCCGAGTCATAATGGCCAAAACTAATAAAACCAATGACAGTAGATTCTGGCATAAATGCAGGAAAATCAAGATATTTATTCATTGCTGGTGGGAGTGAAAACTTGCTTGTTCACTATAGAAATCAGTGTGGAGGTTCTTCAACAGGTTTGAAATAAACCTACCATGAGATGTAGCTAAACCATTCTTCCTCAAGAACCCAACAGGCTCTCTATCTTACTACAAAGATACTTGTTTGTCCAAGTTCATTGTTGCTCTATTCATGATAGCCAGAAATTTAAAAAGAAATAGCCTATATGCCCATTAACTGACAAATGGATAATGAAAATTTGTACATTTACATAATGGAATATTTTTCAAATATTATGACAAACAAAATCATGAAACTTTCTGGTAAAAGGAAAGGTAGAAGCAATCATCCTAAATAGATTACTCAAACCCAGAAATATAGCCTTGTATATTTTCTCTTATGAGTGTTTGTTTTTATACTTTAGATATGTTTGATTGATGGAGAATATTGTTCAGCCAATTATCTTTAAGAGGTGGAACCAAGTTAGGGCATAATTTTCTGGGTTCCCAGAAAAAAATGCCATGTGGCTCACGTATGCTCTCTCTCTCTGGTTCTCAATCTACATAGCTGAGCTTGGACTTCTCATTCCTGTTTCATGAGTTTGACTCTTAAAATAAAGAAAACATAATTGCTCTATCTTTTAGCTAGCCTGATTAATTCTCTACCCAAGATAATTCAACATTAGCACCAAATTGTGAGACTTGGGTCCTCCATGGCCCCTACCAGCCACTGTCAGGCTCCACATGGTACATTTTAGATATAGGATCACTTCAAGGCAACTCTGAGTAGCTACTAGCTTCAGTAGGGACTCAGAGCCACTCCATGTTCTCAGACATCTGTGCCACCAATGGCTGTGCAGCTGGTTTATGGGTCCAGCTTTCCCGGTGTGCTGCTGAAGCTCAGGCAGAACACAGGGGTCCTTTGGTGTCTCTGTCAGCATTTCTGCCTTGCTGTCCTTGTGCTTGTATAGCTGCTTACCAGTCAGGTACTTCCAGTGAGCACAAAGTCTCTGATTTACACTGAATAACTGTTTTTTAATATGAGTATATTTTTCAGTGTCTAACAATATAACCAAGTTCAAGGCAGCCATGTGGCTACAACTGTGTCACCACACCTACTTGCTGGTAATGGTTGTTGCACCTACTCTAATTCATTATAGGCAAGTTTTTTAATTTAAAATATAATTTATAATTTAGAGCAGCAAGATAACTCGACAATATAAGAATTCTGTAAAGCAAAGGGAACAGGCAAGAGGACAAAACAACAGCCTACAGCATGGGAAAAGATCTTCACTAACACCACATCAGACAAAAGTCTGATCTCCAAAATATACAAAGAACTCAAGAAATTTGTCACCAAAAGAACACATAATCCAATAAAAAAAAATGGAATACAGACCTAAACAGAGAACTCTCAACAGAGGAATCTAAAAGGATTGAAAGACACTTAAGAAAATGTTCAACATCCTTAGTCATCAGAGAAATGCAAATCAAAACAATTCTGAGATTCTATATTACATCTATAAGAATGGCCAATCTCAAAAACCCTGATGTAAACTTATGCTGGAGAGGTTGTGGGGGAAAAGAAACACTTTTGCATTGCTAATGGGAATGCAAGCTGATAGAGCCCCTTTGGATGTCATGTGGCTGCTTCTCAGAAAATTAGGAAACAACCTTCCTAAAGACTTAGTAGTATACTTTTGGGTATATAGCCAAAGGATGTTCAATTGTGCCACAAGGACATGTGCTCAATTATGTTCATAACAGTATTGTTTGTCATACCCTGGAACCTGAAAACAACATAACCAAACCAAAGAATGCCCCTCAACCAAAGAATGGATAAAGGAAATGTGGTACATTTACATAATGGAGTACTACACAGCAGAAAAAAAGATGATATATTGAATTTTGTAGGAACCTGGATAGAGTTAGAAAACATTATTTTAAATGAAGTAACTCAGGCATAGAAAGACAATTATCACATGTAATAGGTAGTTTTTAAAGATAAAGCAATTAAAAACAGCCTACAAACCACAATCCCAGAGAACTTAGACAACAATGCAGACACTAAGAGAGACTTACATAGATATAATATACATGGGAAGTAGAAAAAGACAAAACCTTTTGAGTAAATTGGGAGCATGGGGCCCTTGGGAGATGGTTGAAGAAGGGAGGAGAGAGGCAGGGAGGGAAGCGGAGAAAAATGAATAAAAAAAGAATTCAATATCTTTTTTACTTATACCAGGTATAATATTATGCAAGATTCATGTGATTTTCCTCCTACGTTCCTCTGTTTGATACTGGGAATTATCTTTGTCCTTCATATTTTCTCCTTAAAATCATATTTGATAATAGGGCCAAGAATGAGACACTTTTAGAAATGACACAGTCTTTACAGACTGATAATGACCAACTAAAAGGGAAATTAAGCACTCTGGAGAAGGATACAACCAATTTGATGAACAAAGCCCAGTCAATGACAAAGGGTGCTGAGACATTGGGATAATTCATGCTTTTGAATGTATTAATCAGAATTTGTCTAATGGTTATAATAGAATGTCTCTTCAGGAAGGTAATATGCATGCTATAAAAATTACATCCAAGAATGAGACATTATTTTTCCTGAACAGACTTCACATTTTGGAATCCTCAATGGTGGCATTAGAACAGAACACTGGATAGGAGATTCAGACTTTACAAAAGGCAGTGGTAAAAAAAAATTTGAAAAGATTGAGGAATTTATCGAATTTGATGACCATGAACAAAAGGTACAAAGAGAATTTAGCCTCATCAGTATGTACCAAACTCCAGGATAGATTACCCAGAGTTCTAACTGCCTATCCAGTGATATAATCAGAATGACCATCTGGTACCAAGTACCCTAAGGTAATCAAAGAATATACATGGGAACCAACACATATAAATGATCTAAAGGAAATTAAACAAGGAATAGTTATTTATGGAGTACATCCACCCTTCTTAGGGAAATAATCAAAACATGGGCTTCAAGTGACAAGGCAACCCAACAAGAATGACTTCAATTAATCTCATCTGTCCTAGAAATGGACCACAGCTTCTTTGGAAATGTTTTTAGAGGGAAGAAGCAAAAAGTTTAGAACAACAGGGAAAAGCTAAAGGATTTGAGATTTCCCAAGACAAAATTCTGGGTGAGGGACATTACTCTGATCCTCAGGATCAGGCTTCTTGCAATGAATACAACTTGTCCCCATATAAAACAGCAACTTTAAGCACTTGGGACAGGATTTGGAAACTAGAAAATGAATTGAATCATGTATTAATGTTAAACAGGGTCAGAGAAAACCCTTTAGTGACTTTTTACAAAGATTAACTAAGGATGTACAAATAGGAGTAACAGATCCAAAAGCTTGACATGTACTAATTGAATCTTTTGCTTTTGAGAATGCCAACTTAAAATGCAAAAAGTTCTTTGGGCCTTTAAAGGCCAGATCAACACTAATAACTGAATGCATCTTGAATGAAATGAATGTTGAGATATTTGACTATAATACTGAAGCTTGGGTAAGAGAAATAATTTCCAATAGCATGAGGAGACAGCAAAATGCTAAATGCTTTATTTGTGGTAGAATGGGACATATGAGAAGGGGATTTAGACAAAGAATTCCTAGGAATAATATCTCCTCTAGGAATGGCAAGAATAGGAGGACTTAGCCTTCAGGTATATGTAGGAAGTGTGATAAAGGCCGACATTGGACCAATGAATGTTGAAGGACAAAAGACAGACAAGAAAGCCTGATACCATTAGGAAACTCCTTGGGAGGCCTCTTGCAGGCCTCCATTATGAACATGGTAAATTATTCTCAGTTACTGTATAAAACGTCTCACCAGAAATATTAAAAAAATCCAGTGCCTACTGTAAAAAACCATAATGGTCTGGATGATGGAATAGATGTAGACAATGAATCAAATACTCCAGTAGGAAATAGGAACCATATATACTGGCAGAATTCTATAAATAACCAAAGACCTAAGCTATGAGTATGTAAAAATAGCATTGTTTTTGAAGGCTTGATAGACATGGGTGCAGATGTAAGTATCATTTCTCCAGAATTTTGGCATCATAATTGACCTCTTCAATAGGCAGATATTCTGTTCCTAGGAATTGAAACCCTATCATAGTGAAACAAAGCAAGAGATGGGTTGAATGCATAGGGCTAGAAGGACAGAGAGGAAAGCTGAGGACATATGTAACTAATATTGCTGTGCATTTGTAGAGCTGTTAACTATTGCAGCAATGGATTAATTATTGCAGATTAATGTTCCTGATGTCCCAAAAATTTATGTTTCTGGGAAAGATACTATAGACAAAGGTTACCAGCCATTCAGGCTGTACAAGAATAAAAAGCAATTGGCAAACATTCAGAGGTACTAACAGCCCTGCCTTTAAAATGATTAACTGAGAAACCAATATGGGTTAAGTAATGGCCTCTAAATGAAGAAAAGCTGCAGGTCTTAGGACAGCTGGTACAAGAGCAACTAGATGTTCATCATATTGAAGAATCTACCAGCCCTTAAAATTCTCCTGTATTTGTTATTGAAAAGAAATCTAGAGAATGGAGCATGGTGACAGATCTTAGAGCTATCATCAAGGTTATTCAGCCTATGGGCCCTCTACAATCTGGAATTCTTCTGCCTTCTCTGTACCAAGAAGATGGCCTCTTATAGTTATTGATTAAAGGATTGTTCATTTACTATACCTTTGCAAGAAAAGAATAAAGGAAAATTTTCCTTTATAGTGCCTACTTATAATAATTCTTAGCCCTCTAGGAGATACCAATGGACTGTTCGCCAACAGGGAATGATCAAATGTTCCACCCTGTGCCAATATTTTGTCAGTCAGCTATTGGAATAATACATAAGCAATTTCCTAAGTCTATAATCTACTATTACATGGATAACATTTTGTTATCTGATTCAAATTCAGACATTTTAGAAAGTGTGTATAAAGAAGTAAAGAAAGTTTTGCAATCAGGGTTCCCTGTCCTGTGGGAAGTCCAAGGAACCCCCACCTCCATCCAGGTCTAGTAAGTTGAGCATCCAACCTGCCTAGGCTCCCACAAAGCTTAATTGGGGGAGGGGGAGGGAAATGGGAGGCAGTGGCGGGGAAGAGACAGAAATCTTTAATAAATAAATAAATTTTAAAAAAAAGAAAAAGAAAACAAAAACTTGTAGAACAATGAAGTTACATTAGTGTATCACCAAAAAAAAAATCACTTAGGAATGTGAAGTCTAATATGAAAGGTTAGTTCTGTCTAGGCATTGGATATACCAATAAATATGCCTTAAAAAGAAATAAAATAGACATTTCTCATAACCAATAAATATGATTATCCTATAAAAAAAAGAAAGTTTTGCATATTGTGTATACAATATTCTGTCTGTGTGCATGTCTGCAGGCCAGAAGAGGGCACCAGACCTCTTTAAAGATTGTTGTGAGCCACCATGTGGTTGCTGGGAATTGAACTCAGGACCTTTGGAAGAGCAGGCAATGCTCTTAACCACTGAGCCCTCTTCTGGCCTGCAGACATACACACAGACAGAATATTGTATACATAATAAATAAATAAAGAAATAAAGGAGAATGCCTGTTTAGTGAATATGTTTGTTCACTTGAAAATCTTCTAGAAGTGGACACAGTCCATATGTAGAGAGAATTATTTAAAAAAAAAAAGAAAGAAAGTTTTGCATAAATGGGACTACAAATTGTTCCTGAAAAGATTCAAGAGGAGATTTTGATAATTACCAAGGATACAGAACAGGTTTACAGAAAATTAGAACACAAAAGGCACAACTTAAAGAAGATTGGTTGCAGACTCTTAATGGCTTTCAAAGATTTTTAGAGATACTTACAGTCTATGATAAGTTGTTGGGATAACACCTGATCTAATAGTTCATTTAAACAAAACATTAGATGATGACAAAAATTTAAATAGTCACAGAGAATTAACAGTTGAAACACAAAAGGAATTGATGATTGTTGAAAAGAAAATACAGGGGGCACATGTAGATAAGGTAAATCCAAATCTTAATTGTATTCCAATCATATTGCCTTCTAGAATTTCTCTTACAAGAATTTTAATGCAGTGGGAGCATATTATCTTAGAATGGATCTTTTTACCATATAAACCAAGTAAAAAAATAAAAACTTATGTGGAAAAAGTCTCCAAATTAATTATAAAAGGAAAATTGAGACTTTGTCAATTAGCACGTATAGACCTAGCAGAGATTACAGTGCCTTTTACTACTGATGAAATAAAAAAATTATGGGAAAACAATGAACCACGGAAAAGAGCTTGTAGTAAATTTTTGGGAGAAATTAATACCAATTATCCCAAAAGCGATAGATTTGGTCTTATAAAGAGAACTTCTTGGATTTTTCCGAGAATTGTACATGATGTGCCAATAACTAGAGTCTGTATATTTTATACTGATGCAAATAAATCAGGGAAGGCAGGTTACAAATCAGAAGACTTAAGTAAGGTGGAACAAAGCCCTTATAATTCTGTCTAGAAAGAAGAATTTTTGCTATTCTTAAAAAATTAAGGGATTTTAAAGAACCTCTCAATATAGCTACTGATTCACAATATGCAGAAAGAGTTGTCTTGCATATTGAACCTGTTGAATATATACCAGATAATACAGAAAAGACTTCATTATTCAAGAAGGAACAAGACATAATCAGGAATAGGCTTTATCCTATTTACATAACACAAATCCTATACCAGGTCCTATAGCACAATGTAATGCAGAAATTGATCAATTATTGATTGTATGTGTGCTTAAGACCTCAGAATTTCATTTAAAAGCATCATGTCAGTAGCAACGGTTTAAAGAAAGGGTTTCCTATTATTTGGCAACAAGCTAAGGAGTTTATAAAGTTGTGTCCTACTTGATCTTTTTATAACCAAATATTATTTCCTGCAAGGAGTAACCCAAATGGTACTCAAAGGAATGAGATCTGTTAGATGTATATGTCCTACTTTACAGAATTAGGAAAATTATAATATGCGCACCACATCATAAACACTTATTGAGGTTTTCAATGGGCAAATGCCTTGATCTCAGAAAAGGCTAACTCAGTAATCATGCATTTATTAGAAGTTATGGCCATCATGGGTATTCCTATACAAATAAATAAAGACAATAGTCCAGAATATGTCTCTAAAAAAATAAACAGTTTCTGCTAATTATATTATAAAGCATATTACAGTTATACCAAACAATCCTTCAGTTCGGGCTAAACAAACAGAAAGGGATGAAAAATAGCCCCAGAAATACATTGCACAATGCTTTATTAAGTTGAATTTTCTTAATGCTAATGAGAAAGTAATAACACCAGCAGAGAGACACTGGATAATAGAAAAAAAACTTCTGAATTAAATCAACTGGTACATTCCAAGGATGTGTTGACCTCAAAATGAAAACCAGGAGATGTGCTACATTGGGGAATGGGTTTTGCTCTTGTTTCCACAGGGGAAGAGAAGCTATGGATACCATCAAAATTAATAAAGATTTGCTTTCAAAAAGAGAAATGTCTTAAGAAATAGAAATGACAGCTCATCCACAAAGGAGACAACTATACAGTTGGTGAAAACCCATATAGGGTTGGGGGCAGGGTTCTGCTCTTGTCTTTACAGGAAAATACACATCTTCAAATATTCATGAGACCCTGTATGTTTAGATGCTGACAGAAGAAAAATAACTATCCGTTAAGGATCATCAAGAAAAAACTTACAAAGAAATAACGAAGTTAGGGCCCCACAACAACGACTTCACCTGGTTGAAATGACATCATGATGCAGATAGCACTACTATAAGACATGTTTTTGGGTAGCAGCTGCTGAAATGGAGCACCTTTTCACAACATTCTGGCCAGAACTTTAAATAAGAACTATAGGAAAATCTATTGACTGCTCAGAAATCACTTGCAACTATACTAGATAGTAGTCTTAAAATTTAATCATCATTTTACTTTTACAGGATCTCATAAAAAGAACATCACCCCATAACAGCTGGAAGCAATTCTAGAAGACAATGACCCCTCTTCTAACAAAGTGTGTCCTCAGGGTTGGAAACACCATTTAGGGGTTGATTATCACTTGTATAATGTAGAGGGTTAAGGTGGAAACTATGTAGGCCCAGAAATAAAAAAAAGGAATAATTGAGTGGTATAATAGACAATTTAGTGTGAACCTATTCACACTAATAATAATAGTGGGTAATAAAGTGAATACTTGTGAGCTATTATTTATTGACCATTTACATTGGTATAGTTTTTGTATATTGATACAAGTTTAAATTATATTGGTTATTTCTGCTCACAATATTTGTATACCTATGCAAACTTATTCTGACAGATTTATACATACATGTTTCTACTTCTGTTTAAGACTTTTTGTATAATGATACAACTTTTAAGATTATTTTCATATTGTATTATATATTACTCTTACCTCTGATCAAGATGCTTATACCTTGTTTACATTTTGAGGTCATTGTCCTCATTTGTTGCACATTTGTTAACATATTATTTAATATTCTAATATGAAGTCTTAGTCTTTAAGTTCTACAGGTATTAAGTATTATAGGTCAACTATAATACAGCAATGGAGGACACATTTGTTATTGAAATCTTGAAGCTGGAAGACACATACATTTAACCAGGATCTTTGACTAGGATCTTGAGGAATCTTTAATCTGGGCCACACCTTCTGCTGGAAGTCTATATAAGGACAGTGTAAAAATGAAGGGTTGTTCTTTCTTTCTTTACCTGCTTGTTCTCACCTTGTCAGCACATCCATTTATTCACTGGCATTGGGGCCAGCTTCTCCCGGATTCCAGCATATACAGAATACCAGCTGAGATACTCAGCCTCATGAGACTGAGAAGCAACTAGATTTTTTTGACTTTCCATTAATAGTTAGCCATTGTTGGACTTAACAGTTAAGAAATTAAAATAAATTGCTACATCTATACCTATATTATATTGATTAGATGTACATCAATATTATATAAAGATAGAGATAATGAGAGAGATTTATTGTCACGTTCAGCCTCGACAAGCAAGGATGAGGCGACACTGGAGCTCTTCCTGATAGCAGTTTATTCAGGACCTTGTTTAACAATTGTATCTCTCTCTCTCCCCAGGCAAACCTCTCCCAGCCCTTAAAAAGGCACGGGCCGCCAACCCCTTGATTGCCAGGTGGGCACTGCCCATAGGTTCATGCATATGCAAGCAGCTGACAATTATTGCGTGATCAGGCCCCATCCAATATTAGGAGCTGATTATCAGGTGTGGCTCCACGCAGCTCTCTACAATTTATTCTATAACATTCATTAAATTTTGTGACTAGAGAAACCTAATACACATATGTGTGTTTCATTTATAATATCCACAGAGGTTAAGTACCTAGTAAGGGACCCTGGGTGGAGATGGAGATCTTCCAATGAGGAGAATAGGTTTGTGGTGTTATTAAGGAATAGAGAGGAGATTACAAGAAGAGTATTAAATGGGGAGAGGCTTGGGAACTGTTTAGAAGGTAGAATAAGGGGAAGAGTATCTTAAGCTAAGGCCTTTCAAAAAGCTATTTGAAAACCTATTGCTGAAGTGCCTTCCTAAAATACATGCACACATAAAAATTAAGTGGAATTACTATATAGTAGAAAAGACAATACCAGAACTGGATACCATATGTTACCAAACAAAGCCCCAATATATATAATAAGTTATATAGTCTTGAGCCACTGATGAAAGTGCTCTCATAAGTTCTCAAATCATTCTTGGCTGTTATTGATACTATGGTAGCTCTACACAACTTGACAGTAAGACACTATTGCTAAATGCACTGCATGCTTTGGCATAGAAAATGGATAAATCTAGCCAGTAACAAAACAGAAGCTTCATTCCTACTGCATAGCATTATTCATGCTAGAAGTTGCTGTACATTCTAACAAAGAAGAAAAGTAGGTACCACTATTACTTAGCTACAAATTCTGCAAGCTACAATGACAAACAGACTGCAAGATATGACCACTGTTACAATAATGATATGGCTTGGGAAACACCAATAACTTAATTAATAATTAGTTATTGTAATTTGTATAATTTATTATTGTTATCTAAGGCACACTATACCTGACATTGAACATGAAACCAAGAACCTCGGGCTAGATTGGTCATAAGCACAATAGGAAAACCTACTGCTATTATTTTGCCAAACTAATTTAGCCAATAAAATGACTCCTAATAGTATATACCCATATATTCTTCTAATGATATAAACCCATAAATAACTTAATCACTCAGCCTTTATCAGAGAAGTTTCTTTTTTTTTCATCTAAATGGTAGTTTGCATAGAGACACAGAACTAAACAATATTCAGAGACTGGGAGGGTGCAGTCCTAAATGGTATGTTGTTATCATATCCCTCTGTTCAAAGGATCAAGGATCTGTACTGAAGAGGGGACAGAAATATTGCTTGAGGTAGAGGTGTTGGATGATTTTAGAGAATTGGCATTATTCAGACACAACAGAACAGATGTACATATAAGCTCATAGAGACTATGACAGAAAGCACAAGACCCACACAAGCTCAAGCCAGGCAAAACTCCAGCACACAAGGAGAGGAAATGTGCATCAAGTCCCGCCCCTAACCAGGAAGCTTTTGCAAATATGATCTGCTGGAAGAAGGAAAATGAGTTTCTCCAATGGGGTGGCACTGGGTATCTCAACCACACTCCAGGCCAGGTACCATTTTCAGGGAGATTAGCCAATACAAATTCTATTCCATGAGGTTTTTTTTTCTGTGTTGTTTTGTTGTTTTGAGTTTGTTGTTGTTGTTAAGAGAGAGAAATAGCAATAAGTTAAGATGGTATGGTTGTGGCAGATGATTTGTGAGTAGTAAGTGGAGGGGAAAGAATACATCCAAATATATATAAAAATCCTAAATAAACAAAAGTATAAAAAAACAACAAAATTGTAGCATGTGAGACGTCAGATGTTAACAAAGTGGCTCCATAAACTCAATCCCAGGAATCAAAAAAATGTGAAAACAAAGAACTAACTCTATGGAATATTTCTTTTTCCTTTTGGTATGTATGTGCTCACACACATACATCTTGCACACATGCATGCAATAAAAGTAAAACACTTTTTTAAAAAGGAAATTAACCTTGAGCACAATGGCACAGAACACCACTTCCTGAACAGGACATCAATTGCACAAACACTGAAATCAACAATTCATAAATGAAACCTCAAAAGCTTCTACAACGCAAAGGACACCATCAGAATGGGAAAAGATCTTCAACAACCCCACAACTGACAGAGGATTGATTTCCAAAATATATAAAGAGCTCAAGAAACTAGATGTAACCAAACATAGCTGTTGAAGGAGCTGCGGGCTGCATTCCTGCCACCCAGCTCCTGGCTGCCTGGCTAGCTTATGCTCCAAAATAACAACACACAAACTGTATTCATATAAACACTGCTGGCCCATTTCTATTAATGTGTGTAGCACCACGAGGTGCACTTACCAAGAAGATTCTAGCCTACGCCCATCCTGGGTCGGAGCTTCATCGCGTCTGCCCTGGAGAGGAGCAGGCATGCCATCTGAGCTCACTTCCCTTCCTAGCATTCTGTTCTGTTTACTCCATCCACCTAAAGGCTGGCCTATCAAATGGGCCAAGGCAGTTTCTTTATTAACCAATGACCTTCCTCCATCACATAGCAGTTCAATTAACATTGGGGTACAGATCTAAACAGAGAATTCTCAACAGAGGAATTTCAAATGGCCTAGAAGCACCTAAATAAATGTTCAACATTCTTAGCCATCAGGGAATGCAAATCAAAACAACTTTGAGATTTCATCTTACACCTGTCAGACTGCATAAGATCAAAAACATAAGTGACAGTTCATGCAAGTGAAAAAAATGGAACAAGGATAATGCTTCTCTATTTCTGGTGGGAATGCAAACTTGTACAGGCACTTTGGAAATCAATATGACAGTTTCTCAGAAAATTGGAAATTGACCTCCCTCAAGACCAAGCTATACCACTCCTGGGCGTATTCCCAAAGGATGAATGACCATACCACACACACATTTACTTAACTATTTTCATAACAGCTTTATTTGTAACAGCAGAGACTAGAAACAATCTAGACATCTATTAACCAAAAACTGATAAAGAAAATGTGGTACATTTACAAAATGGAATATTATTCATCTGTTAAAAAACAATGGCATCATGAAATTTGTTGGCAAATGGATGGTACTAGAAAACATCATCCCAACTAGGTACACCAGACCCCAAATTAACCAAACATGTTATGTATTCAGTTATAGCTGGATATTAGCCATAATGCAAAGGATAACCATGCTACACCCCACAGACCCAAAGAAACCAAGTAATGAGGAAGGATAATTAGGGGACATATGAATCTCGCCATGAAAGGAAAATAGAACAGATAGTAGAGGTGAATGGAAGGAGAGATTTGAATGTGGGAGCATGAGAAACAGGAGGGATCAGGTAGTGAGTAAGAGGGAGGGAAAGAGTACTGGGAAAGACAACTGGAATCAAGGGCATCTCTGAGATGAGCTAGAAACCTAGTGCAATGGAAACTCTGCGAATCTGTAAGGGTGACCCCTAGCAAAGACTTAACAATGAGAGATAGAGCCTGAACTGGCCTTCTTCTGTAACCAGGCAAAACTTCCAGTGGAAATATTGGGACCCCAGACCTAGCCAAGTAACCTCTCACTTGTAATTTACTAATTTACCTTGCCTACAGGAGATAATGGGTGAAAGATGGTACAAAATTCAATGCCTGGTCAAGCCTGAGATCCACCCCTAGCAATGTGTGAAAAGCCAGGACCCAGAGGCTAGACAGCTCAGAGACCTAGAATAGAATCAAACATTACTGGCAATAAAAGAAAAAGTCAATGAAATAATGCCTAATGATACTTTGGAATGCTCATAGGTCATTGCCTAGCCTTATTGTAATCAGAGACTAAACCCATCAACAGATGGAAAAAGATATAGAGACAAACAGCCAAATATTCTACAGACCTTGGTAAATCCTGTTGAAGAAGAAGAGGAAGGATTATTGAAACCAGAGAAGCCCAGGACACCACAGGAAAACACACTGAATTAACTCACCTGGGCTCATAACGACTCACAGAGACTGAACTTCAACCAGAGAACTGGCATGGGACTGACTTCGGTCATTTTCACATGGGCTGCAGTTATGTGACTTGGCCAGGCAGACAGATTGGGGGATATTTCTGATGCTGTTGCCTTATCTTGGGACCCTTTCCCTGTGCTGGGTTGCCTAGTCCAGCATGAATAGAAGAGGTGGTACCTAGTCTTATGGCAACTTGGTATGTCATGGCTGACTGATATACTCAAGAGGCATGCACTTTTCTGATGGGAAGGGAGAGGGAGTGCACAGTTAATATATATGGAAGGTTGTGGGGGGAAACTGGGAAAAGAGGGAAGGAGGGGAAACTGATCAGACTGGGGAAACATGATAAAAAAGACACAACAAAAAAATCATACTGGGAAACTTTCTACCTCTGAGGCTAAAAAGAAAAATAAACAGAAAAGAAAGGAAAGAAATTAAGCTATACTTTAAAAATTAGTTGTTATAAATCACACACTTTATTCATGTTCTATTGTTGACAAAGGATTGAGACCATGAAGTGAGGCATGTTCTCCTAATCCATATCTCAGCAGGAGAATTCATGATCATGCAACTAACTGTTCTAAGTCCCCTAGTCAGACAAGTAAGAGCCTAATCTTTCTGTCTTGAGACCCCTTTTCAGATGGCTCTCTCCACAGACCCTGAACAACAGAAACACCAAACAAAATGATAAACCAAGTTTAATTTATAGTTGCTCCAAAGTATTTTTCAGTCTTCAAATTCATGCTAACTTCTTTTTAGAAGCCACAACAAAATGCAGCTTCTAGACTGGTGTTTCTGAAGAAGGACTTCATGATGGGGTATTCCTTGGCAAACCACTGCTAGCTCCTGAAAGTAAGAGTTACCATTGTCAATGTACTTTAGTCACTAATTGAGAAAGAAAATTGCTTACCAAGTATAGGAAGATCATTTACATTTCTCTTATAATAAATATCTCACAGATAGCTATGATACATTTGACTGGAAGGTAGAGCAATCCAGGAAATGCTACATGTTTTTAAAACAGTTTTTCTGATAGAACATCCCCATTGTCTCAGTGTGTGGGTGTACCCCTTGCGGTCCTGAGTTCCTTGCTCATGCTCTCTCTCCTTCTGCTCCTGATTTGGACCTTGAGATTTCTGTCCGGTGCTCCAATGTGGGTCTCTGTCTCTGTCTCCTTTCATTGCCTGATGAAGGTCAATATTCATGAGGATGCCTATGTGTTTGTCTTTGGATTCACCTTCTTATTTAGCTTCTCTAGGAACATGAATTATAAGCTCAATGTCCTTTATTTATGGCTAGAAACCAAATATGAGTGAGTACATCCCATGTTTCTGAAAAAGCATGGGATAATTCTGGACTAGCTGAACATAGCGGACAATGAGGAATACTGAGAACTCAAGAACAATGGCAGTGGGTTTTTGATCCTACTGCACGTACTGGCTTTGGGGGAGCCTAGGCAGTTTGGATGCTCACCTTACTAGACTTGGATAGAAATGAGTGGTCCTTGGACTTCCCACAGGTCAGGGAACCCTGATTGCTCTTGGAGCAGATGAGGGAGGGAGACTTGATAGGGGGAGGGGGAGGGTAATGGGAGGTGGTGGCGGGGAGGAGGCAGAAATCCCTAATAAATAAATAAATTAAAAAAAAAACAGTTTTTCTGCTCAGACATTGGATGTCTTGTGCTAGAGTAGCCATAGCAAGAGTCAATATTTATTAAGTTTACTAACGTAAAATTCTACTGTGAGTGCCAAGAAGTATCTGGAGTGTCCGTTACTCAATAATAACACTCTTATGATTGGATAGTAAGGCATTATTCGAGTTTCATATAACTGAAAAACAAAAGATGTTAGCTTTCACATTTACAATACTGTGTCTTTTTTTTTTTCAGCGGTTTTGGGTTAAGTAGAAAAACTAGGTGTTGCTGGTAGAAAAACTACTGACCTTGCTGAAAGGGAAATTCCATGAAACTCTATCACAATGTTTAAATAAGTTATTTTTGAATCAGGGCCTTTTCACTCCAGTGCAATTCGATGCCTCAGGCTGTGAGTTCACACAACTTGGTTAGAAAGATGTCTGGTTTCTACTAAAACAAAAGTGTGAGATGACTTGTGTTAAAAGAAACCCTAGTTTATGTGTTTTTCTCTAACTCACAGAGGTTTCTTTATAAAATGTAGTGCCTGAGGGTACAGCAAGGTATAGATTGAAGTATTTCCCCAGTCAATTCTAAGCAAACAATGGACAATGAGATTAAATGGCGGCCCAACTTTATTGTTTTACAAGCATAAGGAAGCTGTGGTCTCTATTCTGTCAGACTTTCTCACTCTCCAGCTGTATTTGGTGTTTATTTTTCTGTACTATTCATTGATTTAGAAGCAAAACTTTACACATTTTCTACTAGCATTACAAAAACTAAACTTCCAAAGCAGCATCCCATTACTAGTTTCTTCTTATTGAACATTTGTTTGTGTTGGTTTCTAAATATTTGCTTCTTTGGAAAGATCTTCAGAAACACAGTTTCCTCCATCTTACCTTCTTCTGTTTCTATGTCTTTTGCTAAAGCATTTACAATGGCTATGTAGGCTGCAAGCCAATATGCTTTATGGATTACCTATGCACCCTCTGCTACCTCTAATTCTGTGAGGGAAGGGCCATGTTATCTTGTTGACTGAGTTTTCTGTCCTGCGGGTTCCCACAGTCATTAAGTACCAAAGAAATCACACAGAGGCCTACATTAAACACAAACTAATTGGCCCATTAGCTCAGGCTTCTTACTAACTCTTATAACTCATATTAGCTAGCCCATTATTCTTGTCTTTGTTAACCACGTGGCGCTTTCCTCTTCTCAGAATTCTCCTGTTTTCATTGACCCACCTCTACTTCCTGTCTGGTGGTCCTACCTATACTTTCTGCCTGGCTACTGGCCAATCAGTGTTTATTTAAAATATAATTGACAGAATACAGACCATTGTCCCACATTTATCATCTGTTTATAGGTAAGGACTCAGAGGCTTGCACAGTGATTGATTTGTAAGCTACTCAACATTTTATTTATTTGCAAGGATAACTATGGAGGGAGGGAGAGAAAAAGAGAGAACTGTGCATATGGGGTGATATTTCTGGCATAGCCCGGTGGATTACAAGTCACACCATTACACAGTTGGTCCTCCTTCTAACTTTACATAGGTTATAGAGACATACCCAGGTCAACAGACATTTTAGCAAGCACTTTTAATTGCTGAGCCATTTCTCTAAGCCTTTGTCAGTTATTTCTTTTATATGCTTTTCTAGTCTCTATGTGCTCTCCTCAGGATAAGCTCAATATTTTTTTCTGCTTTTTTCAAGAGAGACTTCCCTAATTTTTACTTTATAAACATAAATAAGAAAATTCTCTATTCTTCTAAAATATTAAATGCTCCACAACCCAAGGTTCTTTGTTTTTTATACTGTTATTTATTTATTTTTATTATTTAATTATTATTATTTATTTATTAAAGATTTCTGTCTCCTCCCCGCCACTGCCTCCCATTTCCCTCCCCCCTCCCCCAATCAACTCCCCCTCCCTCATCAGCCTGAAAAGCAGTCAGGGTTCCCTGCCCTGTGGGGAGTCCAAGGACCTCCCACCTGCTTCCAGGTCTGGCTTTGTGGGAGCCTAGGCTGTTTGGATGCTCACCTTACTAGATCTTTGTTTTTTTTTTTAAATTGAAAAATAGTTTCTTCTTTTTTCTCATACAATACATCCCAATTACAGTTTCCCATCCTTCCTCCCAGCTCTCTCCACATTCCCTCTCCCCCAGATCCACCACCCCTCTGTTTGCCTTCAGAAAAGAACAAGCCTCCAAAAAACAACAATCAAACAGGACAAAACAAGATACAATAAGACAAGGTACAAAGCCCTCATATAGAGGTTGGACAAGGCAAATAAAGAGGAAGAAAACATTCCCAAGATCAGGCAAGAGTCAGAGACACAGACACTATTAGGAGCCCCACAGAAAAGCCAACTATCAACAATAACATAATATGCAGAGGAGCTGCTGCAGAACCTGGAAGCCTCCATGCTTGCGACTTCAGTCTCTATGAGCCCATATGAGACCTGCTTAATTGACTTAGTGGACCAGGTTTTCCTGGTGTCTTCCATTCCCCCTGACTCTTAAAGTCTTTCTTCGCCCTTTTCCATGGAGTTTTGATACCTTGGTAGATCTTAGTTCAAAGTAATAAGTAAGTTTTAGAGTCTGAACCATAAACTTAAAGAAATTAATTTTAACTGTTCAGAATACCCATGTCTTTTTTTGTAGGCAGATTTCTTTTCTGAACCTCCTAATAGTTGCCAAATCATGACACAGATACTTCTTATTAATTATAAAGGATCGGCCAATAGGTTAAGCTTCTTTTCAACTACCTCTTATAACTTAAATTAATCCATATTTTTATTAATTTATGTTCTACCATGTGGCTTTACCTCTATGTCACTTTGTGTGTCTTACTTTTTTTACATTTAGTTGACTTCTCTGAATCTCCCTTCTTTTTCTCAACATCCTTGATGTCTCCCAAATCCTGCTTAGCCATTGACTGTTTAAATTTTTTAGTAATCCAATTCAAGTAATAAATCTTCACAGTGGATGAAAAAATTATTCCACAACATTTCTCCTTCATATTTGCTTTGTTTACCTCAAATTAATCTTGGATACTTTAGTAAACAAATGGCTATAAAGCTAAGTAAAGCATTTTGCATGGTTTTAAATGTCTATGGTTGGGGATAAGACCTCAAACGGCCAACTTAGTCCAGTTTGCCTGAGACTTTGCCAAGTTTATCTCTATAGAAACAGAGCTGGTCACCTTAGCAGTAATTCACCACATAGACAAGATTGCCCCATCTGGGAACAATCTTAATCCCTCTTCTTGTGCCCTTTCAAATAGCTTTTCCAGCAACTATTGTTGGATCAATAAAACAATGACCTTGCAAGGTCTTCTCGTGGTCATAAAACACTGAAGATTCTTTGGTAACACCAGTTCTTTACATCAAGCTCCTGGATGAAGCATTGATTAATTGATGAGGAAGCTGAATTAAAGCAACTAAAGATGTTAAAGGGATAGGAACCTTAAATTTATAGCACAACATGTAGTTGGAAAAATATAGACAATATCACTATGAAAATTATAGCCGCCAAGTAGACTAGCCATTAGTGACTGAGACATATTCAGGCACATGGAAACCTGTTAAAAAGAAAGCACTGAAATATTTATTCAAGGTGATACAATAGTATCCTCTTTTAAATTTTTCTTTCAACTACTTTAAACTATTTAGAAAAACTGGAAGTTTAAGAAACAGCCCCAGACCAGGCTTTTTAAAAAAATTTTTTATCTTGATTCTTTTCCTTGAATTATAATATAAAGTCTCCTCAGAGGACTACAGACAGCAGTCTGAGTGTCTTTGGGGATCACAAAGTCTGTCTGAAACCATTTATCTGTCTATAGAATAAGGAGATACGTGTTAAAGTTTCTTCCAATTCTTAGGTTAAGTATAACAAATTGGAAAATAAATCAGGTCAGTATATTATGTCAGGAGTTTCAATATAACATTGCATTATAACAACTATAAAAGTGAAAGACTGAAGCATTAACATTTCTTAGATATATTAAGAAAGGAAGGTCATAAGACACACTACTGACCCCAAAATTGGATTGATAAGGTTACATTACAGCGAAACCACTGAAGAAACTGGAGGTAGCAAGGCAATTTGCCCTGCAATAGAATTGCTAGTGGCTCAGAGTCTACAGTCCTGCCAGGTGACGTCTACAGACAAGCTGGTCACAGGGAAGCTTCCCACTTTTGTGGCTCTTACCTCTATAACCTCTATGAGACTCATGCTAGAAAAAACAATCCTCAGGCTTCCATCTAGGGGAAAAAAGAAGAGGTAACCATTTGAAATGCACCAACTCTTTTATTCTTCAGCCCACTTTTAGGAGGGGATGCTGGGCCAGTCTGTGGTTACATAGGACCCTTCCTGAGCCACATGATAGAAAATATTCAACTCCAACTAACTCAAAAGAAGTACAATTTCAGTTCCAAACTCCATAGCTTTCCACGTGAGAAAAGTAAATATATACTTCCAGGCATAAGATCCACATAAGAGGCAAAAACAACACAAAGACACTGGTGAAATTCAAATTCTGCAAGTAAATAGTCACTAACAGACTGAGACCTAGTCAAAGGATTACACAAAGCTTCTCCTTCTCCACTTTCAACCACTGCATTAATGAAGGCTTATTTGTTGCAGCTCCTTTTACACACTCTATTCATGAAAAACAAAACTCAGGTCAAACAGAACTTAACAAACATATTTAAGAGATTAGGAAATCATTCTAGACACTGTGAGACAGAAAAGTGTTGAAGTTATCATACGAAGACATTATAAAATTATAATTTACATGTTAATTTTTTTTTACCAGAAAAACTAGACAACTTGGGATGAGGCAGCAGAAAATTCTAAGAAAGCACCTAAACAAAAATTTAAAATTCAATAGCATTCTAGCATAAATGAAAGATGTCTTTGATGGGCATAGTGGTAAACCAGGCATAGCTAAATAAAACGCTCTGAACTTGGAATATAGTAACAGAAAGTTCTGTGATAGAGGGTGGAGAGATGGCTCAACTTTTAATTGCTACATTAAGAAGCAAAATGTCAAGAGAGTTCTATAACAAAAAAGTAAAGAAAAAAAGCATTTGCCCAAGGAATTGGCTGGCGACATCTCCCTGGACATCTGGGAGCCCCTCTAGAGTCAAGTCTCTTGCCAACCCTAAGAACCTGAAATGGCCCTGTCCTATAACCATACTGATGAATATCTCACATATCACCATAGAAACTTCATCTGGTGATGGATGGAGATAGAGACAGAGACCCACATTGGAGCACTGGACTGAGCTCCCAAGGTCCCAATGAGGAGCAGAAGGAGGGAGAACATGAGCAAGGAAGTGAGGACCGAGAGGAGTGCACCCACCCATTGTGACAGTGGGGCTGATCTATTGGGAGCTCACCAAGGCCAGTTGAACTGGGAATGAAAAAGCATGGGATAAAACCAGACTCTCTGAACATGGCAGACAATGAGGGCTGATGAGAAGCCAAGGAAAATGGCACTTGGTTTTAATCCTACTGCATGTACTGGCTTTGTGAGAGCCTAGCCTGTTTGGATGCTCATCTTCTTAGACCTGGATGGAGGGGAGAGGACCTTGGACTTTCTACAGGGCAGGGAACCCTGACTGCTCTTTGGACTGGAGAGGGAGGGGGAGGGAAGTGGGGGATGGGGAGTGGGGGCAGGGGGAGGGAAATGGGAGGCAAGAGGAGGTGGAAATTTTTAATAAAAAAATAAAAATAAATAATAATTCCAATATATCCAGAAAGGTTCTGCCATAGTGAGCTCATCATCTCATAGAGGTCTTTCATCCTAATGCCATTTGTGAAGCTGGGAAGGTGTTTCTAATGCATGAGCTTTGGGAGACACTTGTAAATCATGGCACCATCCAAATCACAACCAGTTGTAAAGAGGACCTGCAATAATAAATACAACTCTTTTTTCTTAGCACAGAAAATTAATATCCAAAATAAGGCAGCATCTGTGTTTATTAAGAGCATTGACATTGGATTTAGAGCAGCCTGGGACTTAGTGCCTGTTCTTCCATTGATCTCTGCTGTTCCATCACTTAAAAATTTTTCCAACATTACAGTGCTTTCCTCATGAGACTTTGTTATCTAATTAATAAATCTGTCAATAAATGGGGAAAAAAAAGAAATACTAGCAAATAGAAATGTCCTAATTTTGTTTCAATTGTTGTGATAAACACTCTAGCCAAAAGCAGTTCAGGGAAGGAAAAGGCTCTTCTGCGTGTATATTTTCATGTCACATTCCATCTTTCACCAAAGTCAGGGTAGGGACTGAAGCAGGAGCCTAAAGACAGGAACTGACATCAAGGACACAGAGGAATACTGCTTGGAGGCTTGTCCCCTGGGCTTGCTTAACTTGTTTTCACATGCTACCAAGGACCACCTCTTCAGAGATGCCATTACGCACAGTAGGATGGTCCCTCCCACATCAATAATGAGTCAAGAATATGTCTCACAAGCCAAGCCAATGATACCAGCGCATCAGTGTGGTTCCCTCTTCTTGTGTGATTCTAGTTTGTATCTAGTTGGCAAAACACAAAAGCAAACCCAGTGTAACAGTGTACAGAAAGTGACAGCTTCATGACTGGATTGATGTATCCTAGATTTTCACCTCTGTTCAGCTCTTATGAAGGCATGTAGAGATACAGGGGACATATTACAGCATAAAAAAGATGATAAATTATGAACCCATAGTCAGCATTTTCCTAAACAGAAAATCTTAAACCATTTGAAGTAAAGTTTGGAATAAGACAAAGATGAGCACTCTTCCTGCCCTGCCCCTTGTTTAGAGTAGGTTTTTAAGTCTTTTCTGGAGAAATAAGATACATAAAGAAGGTAAAAAGAATACAACTAGGAAAAAAAGAAAAAGAAGTATCTCTATTTACAGATGGCATGATTTTATACATGATAGATGCTAAAAGAATCCACCAGAAAACTCCTAAAATAATAAATGTATGCATGAAAGCAGCAGGAGACAAAATTAATACACAAAACCAAGTATCCTTCTATATACAACATACAAGCATGCTGAGAAAGAAATCAAGAAAATAATACAATTCACAACAGCCTCAGGAATTAAGTTGGCATGAATCCTGCCACAAAAGTAAAAGACTTGTATAATGAAAACTATAAGTGAAAAATAAATAGAAAATGATTCAAGTAACTGGAAAAGTGTCTCCTGCTTATGGATTAGCAAAATTATTATTGAATATCCTGTCTTCCTAACAAAAACAATCTATAGATTCAATGCAAATTCTTCACATAAAATAATCTGAAATTACAGGTGAAAACATAGATGATCCAGAATATCTAAAATAACCCATAACAATAAAGCAATCGATAGCTGTACTACAATCTCAAATTTCAAATTATACTATAGAGATGTAATAAAAGACACATAATGGTCCTGTCGTAAAAACAGAAACATCTATCAATAGAATGGAATGGAGATCCCACATATAAGCCTATACTCCGAAAGACACTTAATTTCTGACAAAGATGTCAGTAATACATACTGCAGAAATGACTACATCATTAAATTTTACTAGTCAAATAGGATAGCTACATAGAGAATAAAAAAATTCTGTTCTCATAATTGCCCACAATCCAAATGGATCCAAGATCTCAGGATAAGGCTGATGCCCCGAGTCTGGTAGAAGAGAATGTAGAAACATATTTAAATTTCTTCACATAATAAAGGGCTTTCTGATAGTATTGTCATTAAGACGAAAAGTTAATAATGAAAATAACTTTTTCCTTTTTTAAAATTTTATTCGCATTTATTTATTCTTTGGCAAGTTTATGCATGTATATCATACATTCTGGTTGTACTCATATGCGCACACTATTCCATACCAGCTTCTCATCAACTCCTCATAACTATCATGTCTTTATGGTTTTATACATGAAAAGACACCATAATTCCAATGGAGAATTAGAATAAGAGAATAATATTTTTGTCAGCTATATCTGTGAAAAATGCTAATATTCAGAACATATAAAGAACTCAAAAAAATCAAGAAAATGAACAACCCAGTTGTAAAAATGAGGCATAGGATCACTTGTGTGTGTGTGTGTGTGTGTGTGTGTGTGTGTGTGTGTGTGTGTTTAGATCTGATACTATCAGGGAACTCAGGCAAAGACTGACTCTCCTCTCAGCAGATACTGAATCCTTGTATGTGTTTATCTAAGGGAAGATCTTGAGATTTCCCCCCTTCACATTAAAATGTCAAACAATGTCATTGTTCATATCTTGCTTTGAAAACAAACAAAAATTCTTGAAAGTAAAATTAGCATAGGAATGACCCCTGGGGTTTTCTTGAATGTAGTGATACTTGTGAATACAGCACAAAAGTTACAGTTCAGGAAACAAAAAATCGATAAACTAGGCTTCTTTCATTATATAAACATCAAGAAACTTAAAACATAATCCACAGACTAGAACAAGATCTTTGTAAATTATAATTTTAAAAAAAAGGACCGTTCATTCAAATTATAGTAAGAAAAATTTTAAAAGTTGAGAATGAGGACAATGAACAAGAAGACATTTGAACTAATGCCTCAGCATAGAACAACTGAAGACGGGAAATTATCATGTTAAAAGATGATTAACATTGCAAATCCTTAAGAAACTGCACATTCAAGAGACTTTATTAAAATCTTAAAAAAATCCTAAAAACTGCTTCTACCAAATTTTGACCAGGATGTAGCAATTCTCATCTATTTCCCATGAGAAGGCAAATTGGTGTAACCAAATTGGAAGATACAGTTAATTATATAACTAAGTACATTTTTGCCATATATTCCAACAATCAATATTCGCTGAGGAAGAGCACACCAATTGGATGTTCAGTGCCAAAGAGTCAGCTCTAAAAACATACATACAAGTAGCAATTTGTATTGGCATTTGTATTTACATACACACACACACATTGGTTCTATTCATAATCAAAAGCTATTTTTGACTGTATTTTTCACTGATATTATTGTTATCTTTTCTGGTTTTAAGATCTCTGAAATTTCATTCACCTTCATATGTCATTTATTAGTCTCTAACATTTTCTTAAAATCCTGCTGTAAGACCGTTAGACATTTTCAATCTTAAGTTCTTTCCCTTTTCTTTGAAAATGCTTCAAAATTCTGTCATGTTAGGGCTGAAGAGAAGGATTAAACTGTTTGCACTGGAAACTCTGGGGCCTGGGTTGGATCTCAGCAGATGCACAAAAGCCTGGAGTGGCAGCTGCATTTGTAATCCCAGTACTGAGAGGAAGAGACAGGTACTGAAGACATTTATTGGCCAGTCAGTCTATTTAAATTGGTGAACTTCAAGTTCAGTGAGATACTGTGCCCCCCAAAATAAATTGAACACAGACAGAAAAATATCTGGAACTGACCACTGGCCTCCATGTGCACATAAAGAAGTAATACACACACATCACTCATTTGAGTGAATGAATGTGTTGGGGTGTTATGCCAGCATCCATACAAAGACTGGTTTTAATGATCATCATGCTACAACACATTTTCTGTAATCACGGATTTATCAATATTTTGCAAGTGAACATGAACACATATTAATATGTGATGCTAACAATGTAACATATCAAAGCCTTATATTAGTTTTATGTTGTTTAATACATGCCCAGTAACCACTCTGAGCTCCAGAACTTAGTGTTTAGAATGCGGCCTTCACTAAAATAATTCCCAGAATCATGGAGATTTGTGAAATGAAAGTAATCTAAAAACATGAAACAGTGCTCACACGCTGGGATCAGCAAATAAGTGCCCCCCTCCCCCTTACACACATATGTCCAAGCTGAAAGAGACATGCACACACCTCAATTATAGGCAAAACTTTCTTGAGAGACAAGTGGCAGGGAGCACTGGAGCCGAAAGCAATGTGACAACACGGTGGCACACAATGGTGAGGAACAACTCAACCCTGTAATTAATTTCTATCATTAAAGTCCTATCAATATCACTTAGCTGGGTGCCTCTGACAGGACAGGAATATTACCTGGAAACAGATTTCCTACTTGAAAGGTTATAGCACTGTTTGCATATGTACTTTGGAATAAATTGCAAACCCGTGAAACATATGAAAGGCATTGCATATAACCGAAGACTATGTTGGTGAAGCATCAATGCATTTGCTTTACATGGTCTGTGAATGTCAAATTCAGCACTTTCTGTCTCTACATGAGAGTGAAGACATCCTGTACTTAGACCTGGACCTAGTAAACAATGCATCAATTTATAAAAAAGTCACAGGATTTTCAATTTTTCTGCTTCCGATGATCAGTGCCAATGAAGTACATAAAACATCTGTAACCTGGGTCTCTTGAGAAGAAAGCAGATGAAGTGGTTGGATTCAAGTTGCTCAGGAGCCATTTGACAAAATGAACAGACAAAGTAGGAAAAAGGGATTCTCCCTGATACTATGCCAATTCTGCTGAAAAAGCAAAATTGTTCATGGCAAAGTGGTTTTCAGAAAAGACATTAAAAGAAGAGATATTTCTATTTTACTTTTTTTTATTATATTGAAATCAGATATTTTTATCACATAATATATCTCAATTACAGTTTCCTTTTCCCCGACTCTTCTTAATTCCTATACACCTCCCCTCCATCAGGGTCACCTCTGTTTCTGTCTCATTAGGAAACAAGTTGGCTTTAGGGGATAAAATTAAAATAAAGTAAAAACATACATACTAGAATTGGACAACACAAGCAGAATCAAATGATTCCAAGAGAAGGCAGAAGAAACAGAGACACATTCATTTACACACTCAGCAGTCTCATAAAAACAGTAAACTGGAAGCCACTATATATATGCAAAGGACCTGTAGAATAAAAAGAGAATATATATATATATATATATATATATATATATATATATATATGTGTGTGTGTGTGTGTGTGTGTGTGTGTGTGTGTGTGTGTGTGTGTGTGTTTGTGTGATGAAAAATAGTAAGATAAAATTAAAAAAGAAAAGGAAAACCCCTGACACGATACTATGACACAAGGAACCTCCGAAATCCTGTTGAGCTTGTTTTCAGTGTGTTGTCTGCTGCTGGGCATGCAGTCTATGCTAAAGAGTAGCTTGTTTCCCCATTAATACTTCCTTTTAGGAAACTAAATTTTTATTTGCAAGAAGTTACCAATTGGAAATTACTTCTGGTTTGGGATGGGGGCTTGCGTCCATGTCTCCTTTCAGCTCTAGGGCCCCATCTTGTGCAGTCCCATGCAAACCCTATACATGTGGCACCAGTCCCTTCTAGTACATAAGAAGGATAACAAAGTTGATTCAGAGCACTGGCTCTTAATCTCCTTGATGCTGGGACCCTTTATTGCATTCCTCATGTTGTGGTAACTTCCCAACAATAAAATTGTTTCATTACTACTCCATAATTGCATTTTTACTACAGTTATGGATCTTAATGTAAATAGCTATGCTTTCCAATGGTCTTATCCAACCCCTGTGAAAGGGCCATTCTATGCCAAAGGGGTCATGACTCACAGGTTGAAAAGCCCTGATTTAGCAGGTCTTGTTTTCTTGGTGTCTTCCATCCCCTCTTGTGCTTATACTGCTTTTGCTTCCTCTTTGGGGATTGACATCACCAAATTCTGGTACTAGAAGCCTCATTTGGTGATAAGAAATGTCAAGTTAGAGTACTGTCTTCCCCATTACCTTGTGTTTTTATTTAGGTTGTCTTCATATATGTATACATTTTAGGAAGTTTCTACTGCATTAGGTTTCCATCAGACCCTTCACATTGCCCTTATCATTAGCTGTCTTCCCCACATTCTCTTTTTGGCACCCATCGCCAACCTTTCTCCACTTGATTCTCCTATTCCAGCCCCCTCTCCTTTCCTAGGAAGATTTGTCTGCCCCCGTACTCAGTCTCTTACTCTATATGTAATCTTTGTTGTTCTTTGGATTGGATCTTGATTATCATTGACTTAACAGCTAGTATCCATGTATAAGAAATGCAAGCATATTTGTTTTTCTGGGTCTTGGATACTTCACTCAGGATAATTTTTTTTTCTAGCACCATTTATTTACCTGTGAATTTCATGGCATCAGTTTTCAACAGCTGAGAAACTCTCCACTGTGAAAATGTCTCACATTTTCTTTACCCATTCTGCCACTGAGGGACATTTCGGTTGTTTCCAGTTTCTGGCTATTATGAATAGAGCAGCAATGAACACAGTGGATGTCCACTGTGGTAGCGGCCCTTTGAGTATATATCCAAGAGTGGTATAGCTAGATCTTGAGGTCGATCAATTCTCATCTTCCCGAGGAACGGACACATTGAAAAAATTTGGTGAGTGATTTAATGAAAGATAATGCTGAGCCTCTCTCACATTGTAATACCCTTGCTGTCCAAGACAGATTATTGCATGCAAGCTACCATGTCTTCAAAATGTAGGTAAATTACTAAAATTGACTTATAATCTTTGATCTAGGTACCCATTCCACTCCCTTTCTCTAACTAAAATTATGGTAGATTTCAGGCAATGATAGGGCAATGACTATACAGTGCTGTATGGTATACAGTGGGTAGTATACTTAAAACATGTTTCAACTTCAGCTGAAAATACACAAAACATATATATATATGTATAATATATATATATGTAATATCAAATAGTTATATAAAAAAACCGAGATATTGGAACCATTTCTGAAGTTTGTTCCAATGCAAACAACAAAACAACCATTATATACCCCTGATTTTCAAATTATATTTATACCTTAGCAATAAATAATAGCTGCAGAATCAAAAACATTAAACCTTGCTTAAGGTTTATGCAAAAAATAACAGGAAGAAACACCCTTCAGCATAAAAAAATGTAAAATGTTTAAAATGTGGCAAGTTACTCGTAGTACAGAGATTCATATTTCTTGCTCACATTGCCTCTAGGGCATCAACTTCATTATGCTATCTTTCAGTTTTTAAAGATATTTTTAAATAGTGTTACTTTGCAACAAACAGAGTAAGTGGATAGAATTCAAATACCCTCTAGAAAGATGAAGTTTGGAGCTCTGGATCAAAGGTTTATTGGCTAGTGGTGGTGATGCTGATTAACAATAAACTCATTGACTAAATATTTGTAAATGCCAGCAACTATGGAGATTGTAGAAACAACAATAACTAAAGCAGCAATGATCCTGGAGAGATAAAAGTAAATAAAATAAAACACATGGAAGTCATTAGAAAGACAAATGCAGTGAAAGAGACAAACAGGCATTGTAAAATACTTTAGTCAATAAGGATCATCGATAAATGTCAATGATATTCGAAGATATGGTATCCAAACTGAGACTGGCAAGACAAAGAAACCAAAGAAGGAATGGGGTCATGGCCTCCCCAGAGAGTGAGAAACTCATATACACTCTCAAGTCAGAACAACCAGGCAGTGTTTTAGATACAGAAAAGATGAATGAGGAGGGTTAAGTGCTCAAGATCATTCAGACCATTTCCTGGCAAGCTGGTATCTTATTTAAAATGTAATAGACAGAAGCTGTTGAGAAATTCAATAGATGGTATCTGCTCATCAGTTTTACTGAAGAGATGACTGAGTCAAACTAACACCATCAAACCAAAAATGACACACAGTTAAGGGCGAAACAAATGGGAGAAAGTAGGAAAAATCTATCAGATCATATCCGAAAACCATGTTTCACATAGAAAATATATATAATGCAGTCGAAATTGGTTTGAGAATATCCTGATTAGATTAGCCTTTCTACCATGTTTATCTTACCTATGACAACATATCACATAAACTTCATTAAGCTCTCAAAAACAAGCTGTTTCTTTTACAAAGTTGCCTTCCCATACATCAGGAAGTTCACTATTAAAAACTGATATTCTATTCTGAATCAGTATATTTGATAATTTTATATAGGAATAGATCTTCAAAGGAGAGATGGGCCAGACATTAAATAAATGATAACCAATGCACAATCCATCGACCCAGAGAAGTTATGTATACAAGATGGGATCAGGAGAGGACACATGGATATCCATGGGAATGAGGAATCAAATAGATTTTATAAATGGAGTGGGGGTGGGTGGAGTCAGGAATGAGAAGATGATGTGGCAAGGGAATACAATAGGATTGAGGGACTGAATGTGGGAAAAGACAGCTGGAATTGAGTGGCACTTGAGGAATAATATGGAAATGTGGTTCAGTGGGAACTTTTTAAAATATATGAAGGAGATCATAATGAAGTCTCCTAACCATAGTGGATGTAGCATACCAACTGGCTACCTCTTGTCACCAAATATTGCTTCCATTAGCAGGACAGTGTTGCATTCAACTGAGCTGTTGGACAAGGGAATCTCATGGAAATCCCAAAACAACCCACGCTGTTGTCAAGACAACTAATGTTGTAATATGGAGCGGCGGCTGGGCTGCGTCCCCAAAACCCCAGCCGCCTGCCTGGCTCGGCTAGCTTATGCCCCGAAATAATTACACAGACACTGTATTCTTTTAAACACTGCTTGGCCCTTAGCTCTAGCCCTTCCTGGCTAATTGTCACATATTAATTTAGCCCATTTCTAATCATCTGTGTAGCGCCCCTAGGTGCGCTTACCGGGAAGATTCTAGCCTAAGTCCATTCTGTGTTGGAGCTTCATAGCGTGCGTCTTCCCTGGAGCAGGTAGCATGGCGTCTCTCTTGCGTCTGCTCCAGAGAGCAGAGCTGCGGAGTCTGACCTCACTTCCTCTTCCTCCCAGCGTTCTGTTCTGTTTACTCCTCCCACCTATCTCCTAACCAATCAGAGCCAAGCAGCTTCTTTTATTTTAACCAATGACCTTCCTCCATCAAACTAATAACAGAGCCCCATTTCTGAGGATGACATCCACACAACTCATGAAACATGGAGAAACCAAGTTAGTGCCTACATGTAGCCTTCATCCCTATGCTCTAGTGTCTGGTGCAAGAAGATACCTGGAGGCTACCAAAGGATAATCAGAAACACCAATTCAGCCCCAAAACCTTTGACCTACAATCTGTTCTCCCTGAAAGATACACTCCAGAGCAGTGGTTCTCAGCCCTCCTAATGCTATGACCCTTTCTTACAGTTTCTCCTACTGTGGTGACCCACAAACGTAAAATTATTTTCGTTACTACTTTATAACTGTAATCTTCTACTGTTGTGAATTGTAAAGTAAATAACTGTATTTTGCTGGAGACCCTTATGTTAGGCTGATTCACAGGGGATCACAACCCAGAAGTTTAGAACCAGTGTTCTAGAGAAGTAGTGATGGCACAGACTATGTGGGACTAGCCAACCAATGTCTGATTTGACTTAAGGCCCACTCCACTAGACAAGTTTTGCTTTGGTGACCAAGAAACAAAGACTAGACAACCAGAAACCTAGGATAAAACCAAACACTACTACTGTTAAAATTTTTTTTCTCCTAAGGAAATCCTCCCATATTCATAGATCAGTGTCTTATTCAGTCATCATCAGAAAGACTTCCTCTGACTGCAGATGGGAAGAGAAGGCTTTATAATGAGGTTCAAGTCAACCTCTCCTCTGGTCAGATGCAGAATTTATCTCTCCCAGTACCATGAAGAACAGACAAGAGAAGCAAAGGATTTAAGGAGTTTCCCGCTTGACTTCTCTGTGTTTAATGAGTTATGCAGGTATTGTCTTCAATAGTATGATTTTACTATCAACTTTTAAAGAGCAACCAGTAACCTTGACAATAATAGCATGGGATGTTTACAAGTTTCTCCTGGGCTCCTTTGGCTAACAGCTTGATTATATGCAACCCACTCCTGGCACTGATGGTTTCAATTGGTGGAAAGAATGTCTAGTTTCAAACATTTTGCTCCCATTATTTGGTGACTCCACTTAGATTTCTTTGATATACATTTGACCTTTTAAAGAAACTTCTCTTGTAGTATATTTTTATAGATGTCTCAAATAGCCCTTAGTTTTAATTGTCCTACATTTATCCCCCCTTCCCTTTTCTGTTTAATCCTCCCACTCCATTTTCCTACCCTGTCCTTCCCTCCCCTCAGTCTATACCTAGCCTCTCTGATTATGCAGATTGTGGCCTGATTATCAAAAATTATCAGCTAATATCCCCATATACAAAATACATTCTGTATCTGTCTTCTGAAGCCTGGGTTAGCTAAGAAGACTCTTAGGTACCTCCATCCATTTATTCCTGTGAATTCCATTATTTCATTTTTAAACAGCTGATTAATATTGCATTCTGCAAACGTACCATCTTTTCTTTATCTATTCCTCCATTGACAGACAGGTTGTTTCTAATTTCTGGATATTATGAAAAAAGCAGCAAAGGGCATGGCAAAGCATGTGTTTATATCCAGTAGCATGCAGAGTCCTTTGGATGTAAGCCAGGGGTGCTATAGCTGGATCTTGAGAGTAAATCAATTCCCATCTTCCTGAGAAATCACCAAATGGAACTCCATAGCAGATGTACAAGCCTGCACTCCCATCAGCAATGAATGAGTGTTCCTCTTTATATCCTTACTATCATGAGCTGTCCTTTGTTTCATTGATTTTAGCCATTCTGACTGTTGTAATATGAAATCTAAAAGTAATTTTGATTTACATTTTCCTAATGACAACAAAAGTGAAGCGTTTTTTGATTTTTCAAGTATTTCTATTTCATCTATAAAGAACTCTCTTTAGATCTGTACCCCATTTTTAAAACTTGGGTTATTTGTGTTCTTGGTATTTGGTTGTTTTTGATTTTCTAGTTCTTTATATAATTTAAATATTAGCCCTCTATCATATATTTACTTGGTAAAAATCTTTTCTCTCTGTTTACCCTGCTGTTTTGTCTGAAGGATGGTGTTCTTTGCCATACACAAGCTATCCATGTTTGTGGGACCAAATTACTTAATAGTTAGATTTAGTGCCCTAACTGTGTTCGGAAATTCTTTTCTGTGCCAGTCAGTTCAAGATCTTAACTACCTACATTAAAGGAGAAATGAACTGCAAAATATGAACAATGGAATTTTTTCTTGCTACGCCCTCTACTGAAAGTGCACCAACTGTTCTTTGAAAGTGATTTTTTTTAACATGTGTTTAAATGCTCACTACACATGTCCCAACCCGCTAGAAAGACATTTCTAGAAGGAAGTCCTCCACGGTATTGGCAGTGTTAATAGGAGTGGTTGACATAAAGTAGGAGTTCAAAAGTCTTTCTGAATGAGTATGTCACCTAAATGAATTATTTGAAGATGATCAACTAACAAATATATGTTAATCAAGGTTATTTATGAACATGGAAAGTGGGAGAATAGAATAATTAAAGAGAGACTGGACATTTATTTCATAGTGCTTTTTAGCATTTAAGCTTTTTTTTAAAATAAACATGTATCATTCATGTTAAAATAAAATGTTTATAATTTTAAATTTTTCTTTCACATGAAAATTCTAGAAAGCTATGTAAGTACACACACACACACACACACACACACACACACAGAGAGAGAGAGAGAGAGAGAGAGAGAGAGAGAGAGAGAGAGAGAGAGATTGAGAAGTAGAAATATATAGACATCTGATTATGAGATGTTTATCTGACATCTCCATTAAAAATGTTTCATAAAGCCAGTACATGCAGTAAGATCAAAACCCAGTGTCATTGCCCTTGGCTTCTCAGTCAGCCCTCCTTCTCCGACACATTCAGAAAGTCCAGTTTGCTCATATATTCCATCAGTCCCAGTCCAGCTTGCTTTGGTGAGCTCCCATTAGATCAGCCCCACCGTCTTAGTGGGTGGCCACACCCCTTGAGGTTCTGTGTTCCTTGCTCATGTTTTCCCACCTTCTCCATGTTTGGACCTTGGGAGCTCAGTCCAGTGCTCCAATGTGGGTCTCTGTCACCAGATGAAGGTTCTATGGTGATATGCAAGATATTCATCAGTATGGCTATAGGATCGGGCCATTTCAAGCTCCCTCTCCTCAGCTGTCCAAGGATCTAGCTGGGGACATCTCCATGGACATCTGCGGACACCTCTAGAGTAAAGTCTCTTGCCAACCCTAAAATGGCTCCCTTAATTAAGATATATACTTCCCTGCTCCCATATCCACCCTTCCTCTATCCCAACTGTCTCATTCCCCCAAGCTCTCCCCATCCCCCCTCTCACTTTTTTCTCTCCAAATCCCCTTAACCCACCCCACCGCCACCACAAGTTTCCAATTTTTGACTGGCAATCTTGTCTCCTTCCTATATCCAGAAGGATAACTATATGGTTTTCTTTGGGTTCACCTTCTTATTTAGCTTCTCTAGGATCACAAATTATAGGCTCAATGTCCTTTATTTACGGCTAGAATCCACTTATAAGTGAGTACATCCCATATTCATCTTTTTTGGGTCTGGGCTACCTCACTCAGGATAGTGTTTTCTATTCCCATCCATTTGCATGCAAAATTCAAGATGTCATTGTCTTTTACCGCTGAGTAATACTCTAAAGCATATATATTCCACACTTTCTTTATCCATTCTTCCATTAAGGGGCATCTAGGTTGTTTCCAGGTTCTGGCTATTACAAATAATGCTGCTATGAACATAGTGGACTGGCTTTGTGGGAGCCTAGTCTGTTTGGATGCTCACCTTCCTAGACCTGGAAGGAGGGGGGAGGACTTTGGACTTCCCACAGGGCAGGGATCCCTGACTGCTCTCTGGACTGGAGAGGGATGGGGAAGGGGATGGGGAAAGAGATGGGAGAAGGGGGAGGGAAATGGGAGGAGAGGAGGAGATGGAAATTTTTTAAGTAAAAATAGAAAAAAAAGTTTTATAAATGAACAAACTTTATAATAAAAAATAGAGAAATACACACATTTCTAAATCTTCAATAAATAAAAATGCTTTTAAAAGCTAGTTTTAGAAAAAAAACTTTTATTTTACTTTGAAATTTTACTGACAGATTGCACATAACCCAGTATAGTAAAAATACTATCAATTAAACTTGCAATTAATAAAACATTTATTTATATTTTATGTGCTCATCTCATACCATCTTGGATACTGAGATTGTGTGCTCTTGAAATGTGTCTCAGCAGATAGGATTGTCTCACAATGGCTCAGTGGCCACAGTGCTGTGTTCTGGAAGTGAAGCACAGGTCTGTGTGTTCTGGAAGGGAAGCACGGGTCTGGAACTACGACTATTGAAAGAGCAGCTATGTAGCACACCACCCTTCACCTTGGAGAGGTTGGCCCTACATTCCATCTCCAGCAGCAAGTGGAGCATGTCCACCTTTTCAATGAAATGGCTTTTCTTATCATTTACCCATTTTCTTTTTAGACTGTTTTCTTTTATATTGAGTTTTGAGATTTAAACTCATATGCAATATATGTATATATGTATTATTCTGTATATACATGCATCCTAGATTCCAGGTCTTTGAAAATTGCTTTATGGTTTGCACACATTTGATTCTCATCTATAACTTGCCATTTTAGACTCTTTATAGAAGTTTTGACAGAGTAAACTATTTTAAATGTGCGAAGAAAAAAATGAGATATACAAAATGGAAAATAAACATGAATAAACTTCACAGGTAAAAATATGAATTGGCCACTTATTTTACACATAAGATAGAAAATACTAAAATACATGTAATGTAGAATATGAAGGTGCCATTTTCCTCTAAAGAATTTAGGATAAAGAGTCAAATAAGACATATTTATTGTCTTCAATAGTGTGCTAAATACAGCATTCATTTTACTGCTTAAAAAGTCCACCTTTCTTAGACAACAGATCACCAATGTGTATACATGTAGAATATATCCAAACATTTTTGATTAACCATTTGACTTCTAGAAAAGTAACTGAGTAAATTAATAATGACATAGGAAAATCTTTGAACTTGTCAATTTTGATACATATGTTTACAACAAAATAAATAATAGGAATGTTCTGTGGCCCAGTGTTGGAAACACCATATTCTAGTCATGTTAGAAGACAAAGAGCACTTAATACTTTAGAAAAAATTTTAATAGTGCTAGAAAGAGCAATAGCATATAATGATGACTACATAGTAGCAGGAATGTTAAGTTTATTCAGAATACTAAGTAAAATAGAAATGTATTTGAAGACAAAATACCAACATATTTCAATGTTAAAATATTAAATTGTTTATATTAAAACTATTATATCTCATCTGCATACTATTCCATACTCAAAAAATTGGTTAAATATTACTTTCAATAGCAATAAAATTATATTCTATAGCATACTTGTTATTAGGAGGATACCTGTTTTTGTCATTGCATATATGCATTTTGTTGATTAAAAAATAATTACTACAATAGTTTAGACAGGTGTATTAAGGTGCATTTTGTCCTTAACAGTAAAAGGGAATCTTATAACATTCTAGTTGAGGTGCAAATACTTTACAATATTACCAGCCACAGAAAGCTTATCATCATAAATATTTTGCTGTTAATGTATTCATAGTAATTTTAAACAAATTAGATGGGATATTCAGTTGTTGGCTTTAAAGGATTTTGAAAATTGGCCCAGGAATATTGATAAACTTTAATATCAAAATGTTATTTATTCAAAATTTTTTTGTTTCTTTATAAAGCCATTTATTTCACTGCGTGGAAAACAGAAAGTACATAGGACAGAACAATAGGAGACAACTTCAACCTGTACCGAACCAGAGGAGAATACAAAGGAGGAGATGGCGACCTTAAAGAATGGAAGTAAATTGGATTTCTCAAAGTCTTTTCGTTTTAATAATCTACAGTGTCATTAGTATCAGGTAAAATTAAAACACAAACTTTTTTTGGTCAGAAA
Source organism: Microtus pennsylvanicus (assembly GCF_037038515.1). Classification (NCBI taxonomy): domain Eukaryota; kingdom Metazoa; phylum Chordata; class Mammalia; order Rodentia; family Cricetidae; genus Microtus; species Microtus pennsylvanicus. Next base: position 172,436,335 of record NC_134579.1, on the reverse strand, counting down.
ATCATTACTTTAATTGGTTTTCTTTCGTGCAGGAGACAGTGCAATGACATGCTCAGGATTTTTGAAGACTGGAAATCTGACCCAAAGCAGAGTTCATTCAATGAATTACTTGCATCATTTTAAATTATTTGACACTCACTAGAAGTTTTCTGAGTTTATTTATAAGATAAATAACATGAAATAATCCACTCTGGTTCTGCAATGCATTGGATATGTTTTTTCTATTCCTTCTGAGCATTCTGCACTGACTAGTCTAATATAGTGTTGCTTTTATTACTCTCCCCAATAAATGTACATAAATGTCTACATCTCCCCAAAATTTATATATCAAAACAACAATATTGTCATCGCATTTTATTTAAAGATATTTAAAATTTAAAGTAAACTAAAAGGTTTAAATTTACTGACATAAAGCACACAGTTTAAAAATGAAAAATTTCATATAGTCTGGTATTTTTTTAATTTCAGCTAAAGTATTTTCAAAAATAATTTCTCTTCCACAAAAAGGGTAGAGAAGCAGTTATGGACCCTATAGTTGATGTGCTATGTCTCTGAGACCACAGAATTCATTATACAAATAACTTTCCTTCCAAATTCTTAATGGCATTCTAATGACCTTACAAAACAAACTCCTACATCACATGAAGATCTGTCAATGTCACTGTAACACTTCTGTTAGGTTTTGTGTCCTAAATGCTTCTGTAGAGCTAATGTGCCAAACACTCAGGCAATAGCCTGTGCAAAGAGCTAGAGGTGCTCCAATCTTCAGGAGGAACCCAGTTGAAGGAAATGAGATGCTGAGGTGTGTTTTAAATTGGCTATTGAGGTCTCTTCCTCTCCGTTTCTCTCCCTTCTTCTCCTTCTCCCTTTCCACCTACTTCTACCCCCACCTCTCTGCCTTTCTTTCCCCATCTCCCCTGGTTGGCAAACACAGCTTACTTCACTATGATGCACAGCTTCACTTCAAGATGAAAAGCAGCAATAAAGGCATCAATGGGCTGAAATCTCTTAAGACTTGGAGCCCAAATAAATATGTTCTCCCTCGTTTGCCTCTAATATTTTTCACAATCATGAAAAGCTAACAAAATCTCATACTGAGATATGTCAATGTCAGAAGGAAAACTCATTATCTTTAATTAAGACTTTGACATTTCATTCAGCATTCCTGTTTTATAACTTTTACTTTCGTCTTTTAAAGATTTTTTGTCACCACTTTTACTTATGTGTGTTTGTGCCTGTGTGAATATATGCACATCACATATATTCAGGTGTTACAGAGGCCTGAAGACATTGGATCTTGTGAAACTGGAGATAGAGTAACTTTCAAGCTGCCTGATTTGAGTACTGGGAACCAAGCACTGATCCTCTCCAAGAATGCTCTGGTCTCTTAAACAGTGACTTTCTCTTTAGCTTCTTGCTTTTGCTTTGTAATTAATAGCAATTATCTGTGCCTTTTAGGGAACCCACAAAGTTTTGAAATGTATATAATACATGACAAGGCTAAAGGAGATATTTACAGGTGCATTACCTTCTACATTTATCATGTTGTTAAGGAAAACAAATTCCACCCGATTGGCAATAGTGCATCACATATGGTTCATGTTATTACTGAGTCCTTTGAGAGTCTCTTAAATTGCACCTAAGGAAAGTATCTTTTTTACCTTACTCTAATCCTAAATCTCAAGTAAAATATCTACGTATTACTGATACATTTGGCAGATATGCACTATTCCTTTTATAAAATGAAAATTACCATGACTTAGAAGCATTTAATTTCAAAAGATATATTTAAGTCAAATAAGTTTAAGAAATATAATTTACTAGGCATTGGTAGATGTAGCACAGCTTGCTCAATTTCAGAGGGAAGTAAAGTAGTACTGGTGGAACATCGGGTTGTTTGTTTTCTTCTTCTTCTTCTTCTTCTTCTTCTTCTTCTTCTTCTTCTTCTTCTTCTTCTTCTTCTTCTTCTTCTTCTCCTCCTCCTCCTCCTCCTCCTCCTCCTCCTCCTCCTCCTCCTCCTCCTCCTCCTCCTCCTTCTTCTTCTTCTTCTTCTTCTTCTTCTTCTTCTTTCTCCTCCTCCTCTCCCTCCTTTTCCTCCTCACTCTCCTTCTTCTACTTATTTCATGTTGTAAATTAATAGAGGAATGAATACTGGCAATGTACTTCCTTTAGTCAAGATCTATTTCTAATTAAGACATCAGCTCTCATCATGAAGGGTTCAGCCAGGCTTGGAAATGGTTACCTGTAGAGAGAACTTTAGACCGCTAACTTTGGCATTCACTTCAGTGTTCCAGCTCACCAATTAAGCTTCTTTGATCCATTTTGTTTACATATTAAATGCACCTTATGGGTCATACAACTGCTCCAAGACTCTGATAGTCTTCACTCAATGCAGAAGATCAGAAGTAGAAGGACAATTATGGCAAATACTTTTGTGTTGACTGCTTTACGGTCCATCTTAGATTAAACTCACTCTTTCTTTGCTCTCTATTGTTCTAGATGTCACATGTATAGGCACAGGGTGATATTGGCCTTTATTCATGATCAGCTTGCCCTTTTCATAGTAGAGCTTCTTGGACCTATTGATCATGCATATTAGAAAGGGGGTTTTCTGAAAAGTCTCAATAAATACTTTGAGAAAAGAATATTCCTGCCTAAATTATATAATGGTATCCAGACCTCCCAGGAGACACTGCAGAACATTGTAGGTCTCTGACAAAAACGGTCAATCTATTGCAGCTTTGGCTTTTATTGTTGTGACAGAATACCTGACAATGTGACCAGGAGGAAGGATTTCTTTTGGATCATGGGTTTTAGAGGCTCAGTCCATGATGAGCTGGTATGAGCTGGTCCCATTGCTGTGAAACACTTCATCTCATGGCATATGGGAAACAAAGAAAAAGAATAACAAACTGGAAAAGAAATAACAAACAAACAAAAATTAATACAAAGAATTAATGAAACAGGACTGGTTCTTTGAGAAAATCAGTAGTACTGACAAACCACATATTCAAATCAGCTGAAAGGTGAAGAGACAATATCAAAATTAACAGAATTAGAAATGAGTAGGGGGACCTAAAAACAGACACTGAGGAAAACCAGAGCATCCTAAGGGCAAACATTAATGGCCTGTACTCCACCAAGCTGAAACGTCTAAAAGCAATGGGTAATTTTCTTGAGACATAACACTTGCTAAATCTGAATCAAGATCAGATAAGCAATTTAAACAGATCTCTAAGCCACAGTTAAACAGAAACAATCATTAAAAAATCTCCCAAACAAATAAACAAAAAGAAAAACAAAAACCCAGGGCAAGATGGTTTTACCATGGAATTCTATCAGACTTTCAAAGAACTAATGGCAGTACTACTCAAATTATTGCATTAACTAGAAACAGGAGTAACATTTCTCAATTCATTTTATGAGGCCACAGTTACCCTTATATCCGAACCACATTAAAAAATCAAAGAAAAAGAATTACAGACAAATTCCCTTTATGAATGTAAAAACAAATACATCTAATAAAATACAAATAAAATCCAAGAACAAATTAAATAAATCATCCATCATGTTCAAGTAGGCTTCATCCTAGAAATACAGAATTGTTCAATATATATAAATTGATAAATGTAACCATATTAAAAAGCCCAAAAACAAAAACCTGAGTGATCATCTCATTAGATGCAGAAAAGGCCTTTGACAAAATCTCGCATGTTAAAAGTCTCGCAGGCATGAGGGATACAAGGGATATCCCTAAACATAATAGAAGCAGTTACAGCAAGTAACTATAGCTAACATCAACTTAAACAGAGAGAAACACAAAGCAAATCCACTAAAATCAGGAACAAGACAAGGCTGTCCACAATGAAATACTTTTAATTAATTTTGTTTCCCTTTTCCTCTCCAATTCTTTCCAGATCATTTTTTTCTCAAATTAGTGGTTTCATATTCTTTAATTGCTATGTTATGTTTATGTGTATGTATGTATGATTAAACATATAAATAAAAAACTGGTTTCTCTCTTTAGTGGTGTTCGTACATATATGGTTTTAAGGCTGACCATTTCATATTGGATAAACAATTAGGAGTTATCCTACAGAAGGTTATTCTCCCCTTCTCAGTAGTCTGTTTTCTTTTTTAATTTTTTATTGAAACTAGAATTTTCTCATATATTCTATCATAATCATGGCTTCTCCTCTTCTCAGATCCTCCCCCACTCAGCAGTCTTTTATCCCTTGATGCCTCTCTTCTAGGAATGGGCCCATGAGGTTTCCCTCAATAGTGGCATGTCAACTAGTGTTGTCATTGTTCAGGTCTTATTTAGGCAGCTGTATTGTTGAGACTTCATGGGTGCTACTTTGCTATCCTTATCTAGAAGACTCAGTCACAAAATAGATTTCTTAGTACTTTGACTCTTGCAATCTTCCCACCCTTTCCTCTACAATGCCCCTTAGGTATGGGGGCTATGTTGCAGATGTAACAATCAAGGGTGCACATCTCATGGTTACTTATTCTTTGTGTTATGAGCAGTTGTGGTTTTCTGTAATAGTCTCTGCATACTTCAAAGTGAAGCTTATTTGATGGGTGGATAAGAGCTTTACTCTCTTGTGGGTATAAAGATTGATACTTAAAAGGGAGCTAAATATTGCCATACTTTAGGAAAGGGCAGTAGTAGATCCTGTTCTAAATTTCATGCTTTCCCTAACCACAGGTATTTGGCTAGGTTTATAGCATCAATAATGAGCTCTTTCCTCCTTAGCAGGTCTTGGTTTACACTAAGCTATCAGTGTCACTATTGTACCTTTAGTGAAGTCTTGGCATGATGCTCATTGCTGTCGTTCATAGACATCACAGACGGATAGTGCTGTTGATTGCCTTCCTCCACTGGGACCTTCCATATTACTTTCTGATGCTATAAAAGATGAACATCAGCAAGGCAGCTTTGAGAATGGATTCAGCCTGATTCCTTTAAGTTCTGGGTATAATATGCACAGTGTTTTTTCAGCAATAATGTTTTATCTTCAACCCCTGTCAAGTAACGCAGAGCAATGGCAATACTCTTGCTGTTTGCAGAAAATCTTAGACTCCCTTGGTCAACAACTTAAAAGGTGCTTTATTATGCCTAGTATTATTGCTAAATAATTATTGTTTATTATTGTTTAATATTGTTAAATAGTCTATGACTCTTGGTGGGTGGCATAACATTGTTTAAACTGCATATATGTATACACATGTACCTATATGTTGTAGGAGCTGCGGGTTGCATTCCACCACCCAGCTCCCGCCACCGGCTAGCTTTACCCGAAATAATTACACGGAAACTGGATTATTTTAAACACTGCTTGGCCCATTAACTCTAGCCCTTACAGGCTAATTCTCATATCCCGATCAACCCATCTCTAATAATCTGTGTAGCATCAGTCTTACTGGGAAAGATTCAACATGTTTGACCTGGCAGCTTGCTTCATGGCGTCTGCCCAGGAGAGGGGAGCAAGGCCTCTGAGCTCACTTCCTCTTCCTCCCAGCATTCTGTTCTGTTTACTCCTCCCACCTATATTTTAACCTATGAGGGCCAAGCAGTTTCTTTATTTTTTAACCAATGACCTTCCTCCATCACCTATATCTATTGAATGTAAAACCACACAGTGAGAAAAAACAGCCACCATCCCTTTGAGATTCATTCTGGTATGCCATCTAATCAGATTCTAACTACAAATCAGCTGCAGGAATTTGAGGTCCTTTCCCCAAATTTGCGTAAAGAGCTATGGTAGAACTCTATTGAGGAACATTTTTAGATTTCTTCCTTTGCCTTCCTCCCTACCCTTCTACTTGGAGCCTGTAAGAGTGCCCACCAGGCTGTATACACAAATAGATTCCCTAAAGTCTGTAATGACTCAATGTAACAATGTTCAATTAAGTTTTTCTTTCACATTTAATTTCCAAGATAGTTAATCAAAGCATCTTCATAGGACTTCTCTCTTACACTCTCCTTACCTTTCCCCACACATTCCTCTGACTTTTCATGCAATCTACAAAGACAGGGCTTACTCCCAACCTGCTGCTGCTTCTCTCTTTAAAACTAGAGGATTTCAATGGGATCTTGATGGGGATTGCATTGAATCTATAAATTGCCTTAGGTAGAATTGCCATTTTTACTATGTTGATCCTCCCAATCCAAGAGCAAGGGAGGTCCATCCATTTTTTAGTATCCTCTTCAATTTCTTTCTTCAATGCCGTAAAGTTCAAGCCGAGGTCCCCAGTTAGTTCCTTGGGCAGCTGAGGATAGGGAACCTGAAATGACCCTATCCTATAGCAATACTGACGAATATCTTGCATATCACCATAGAACCTTCATCTGGTGATGGATGGAGATAGAGACAGAGACCCACACTGGAGCACTGGACTGAGCTCCCAAGGTCCCAATGAGGAGCAGAAGGAGGGAGAACATGAGCAAAGAAGTCGGGACCACGAGTGGTGCACCCACCCACTGAGACAGTGGAGCTGATCTATTGGGAGCTCACCAAGGCCAACTGGACTGTGACTGAAAAAGCATGGGATGAAACTGGACTCTCTGAACATGGCGAACAATGAGGGCTGATGAGACGCAAAGGACAATGGCACGGGGTTTTGATCCTACGTAATGTGCTGGCTTTGTGGGAGCCTAGCCAGTTTGGATGTTCACCTTCCTAGATATGGACGGAGGGGGGAGGACCTAGGACTTACCACAGGGCAGAAAACCCTGAATGCTCTTTGGATTGGAGAGAGAGGGGGAAAGGAGTGGGGGGAGGGGGAGAAGGGTGAGAGGAGGGGGAGAAGGGTGGGAGGAAGGGGAGGGAAATGGGAGGCTGGGAGGAGGTGGAAACTTGTTTTTTTTCTCCTTTTCTCAATTTAAAAAAATAAAATAAAATTAAATTAAATTAAAAACAAAACTAGAGGATTTCTTACCTTGCTGTGGAGCTGGAAATGATTTTAGTATGGGAAAAGAAAAAGCCTTTTTGACATAAAACATCTAGATACAAGCAACATAATGCTACATAAAATTTTATTTTGTTACCATTCATGGGACTTTCCTGAATCTGCTGTAAAATTCTAGCTTCTTTTATCAAGCAGCATTATAATTATATTGTAGTCAAAGAAGATGGCAAGGGCCCTAAAGATCAAGATGGTCTTAGAACTTCTCACATGGCATCTCATTTGAAATTTTGTGGCAGTGCCAACTACCATAATACTACCCCTTCGTAAATCTGAATGGATCGTCATAGGAAACATAAATCAGTACTGCAGGATGGCCTGATTCTGTGGTTTTTATGTGTCTATTTCAATTTCTCACTCAAATTATGAGAACTTGGGAAACCAGAGCAACTGGTCCCTCTTGTAGTCATTAGAAATGCAATATGTATTGGCACAAATGTTATAGAAGTTATCAGTCCCTTTTTATTGGATTTAAAGCCCATTCAATAAAATGGATCCCATATTTGTCACTGTTAAAGTGGACAAGAACATGAAACTAGATAGCTCATGAATGTACGGGAAAATCTACTACTGTGCTGCTGGTTCTCAACCTGTAAGTTGCAAGCCCTTTGGTGGTCTCATATCAGATATCTTGCATATCAAACATTTGCATTATAATTCATAACAGTATCAAAATTACAGTTATGAAGCATAATGGTTGGGGTCACCACAAAATGAAGAACTGTATTAAAGGGCTACAGCATCAGGAAAGTTGAGAGCAAAAGGAACATAGCAAGGATTCCTAACGTCATATGGCTATACTCATGGATCAGAGCACTGTTCCAATCTCAGAGAAAAGAAGCTTTTTCTTAAAATGGAGGAGATCCACAACAGGACAATGTGCAGACAATGAGAGACTTTGGAGCAATCAGTCTCAATGGGATGTCTATCGAACCTCCCCCAACTTAAGACTCAGGGATCTATATAAAAGAGGCAGCCAGAGGTCGTGAATGATTTCCAAGTCTTCCAGACACAGCAGGTCTGATACACAAGAGCCACAGTCAGGGTTCAGTCTAAATCATACAAGGTAAACCAAGGCATCAGTGTCTAAAATATTATTAACCATTACGCTGTTGGTAGAGTCTTTCAGTGGCAGAACATAAAGATGTAGGGAGGCAGTAGAAACTTCTAAATATCCACTTCTGAAAAGCAGGAGGTAGAGAAAACAAACCTCAGCAGCATATTAGATGTTTATGGCCTACAGAAGATATGTAAGTATACAGTATCTTTTTCATTCAGAGAAAAAGAGAACAAATTTCCAATTATCCAAAGGCTATCTCCACGGAGCTCTAGAATGGAGGATGGTGTAACTACAAGTATCTTCACGATCATGTAAGAATAACTCAGGAGGAATGGGGACTTACATATAATCTGAAGACAGAAGTTCCATTTTACAAAAGAAGGAAAGTCTTTTTAATTCTGCTGAGGTCTTCAAAATAAAGAAAGAATATTTTTAACAGATACTTGCTTATAGAATCAAAGAAAATACTGTACCTGTTTTTATGAAAGGGATTGATATCTAGAATAAGCAGACAACACTCCAACAACATCAAGAATGAACTTGATTAAAAAGGGAGTAATGTGTTGAGTAGACATTTCTTTCAGAGATGATACGTAAGTTTATGGTAGGAATATAAGAAGATGCATAACATAAAAAATTACTAGTGCAGCACAAATAATTATAATGAAGTGCCATCTCATATCCATTAAAAGTTTATAAAAATGACAAACTTACATCAGTGAAACAGAAAGTATCAAATGTTGGTGAGGATGTGGAAAATTGAATTCTTACTACACTATGATACATATATGTTAGTGTGCATAAAAATCTCCCATGAATCACTCTGCAAAAGAAAATAATTCACATAAAAACAGGCCAAGAAAAGACATTACATATTGTACGATATGCAGATGTCCAACAAAACCATAAATAGTGTTTAACATGAAGAAGTGGAAAGTAAAATCCTAGTAATATGGAATTTTACAGCAGTCAAAATTGCTCAAAAGAGAAAGACTAACCATGTAAGTATGGCCCAAATGAGAAAAACAAGAGCCCTGTATCATCTTACACTTAGTGATTAATAGAGAATTGGGAAGGACATATAAGAAAGAAGGTAGTGATTGCCTTTCTGTGTCAACCTGAATATGCCAAGGTTACTTGGACTAACGGTAAAATATGTCTAACAGCATCTATGAGGTATTTCCAACAGAGATTGGTGTTCAGGTCTCTAGAATTAGAAAGAAGATAGACTTTCACTGATGTGGGTGATCACACCTCATCCACTGTAATCAGAACAGAGGAAAGAAAGTAGGAGAAACCAAATTTAGTCTGCCTTTTCTGTAGCAGGTTCTATCTTCTGACCACACATTGAAGTTTGGTTGCCTGATTTTTAGACAACAGAACTTGAGCTGTAGTTTCCTCTAGCTTTTGAGACTTGACAGTCACTGTACTACTTGATTCCTTGGCTTTCCAATGCTCCAAAATAGAGAACTAATGTCCCTGATATATCAGCCTCCTTCACATGTGTGCACATGTGTAGATGCACACTCACACATACACACACACATAAACACACACACACACTGTCTGTCCTTTCTACCCTTTACATGGTTTTGTTTCCCTGTACAACTCTAACTAGGAAGACATAAGATACTGATAGTGAGTCTTAAAAAATAGGAAAGTTCATGGACGTCAAGGAGTTGAATAGTCCTCAAAAACATGCAAGCCTTCCTACTTAAAGGACACGTTTCATTTACCCAAATGTTTCTCCAGAAAAAAAAAATGGGGATGAAAATAGACTGGAAATGGCCAAATGAATGTGGTATATGAAGTGTTTATAATTAGTTAAACCCATCGGAGTTAAGGTTTCTAGAATTCACAGGCATTATCTCTTAAGGTATAGGTTTTTAAGATTTAATTTACTTATAATTATGCATGTGTGCATACTTTCAGTGTACAGGCCCAAGACATTTGAGGAGGCTGTTTGTATCAGAATATAAAGTGTATTTTTAAGTACCCAGTGTACATCACCATTCAGATGTTGCTAATATCCTATGTTTATGCAGAAATGACTGAAGATAAAATAATTATGAAGTATTTACTAACAGAATTTTTCCCATTACTGGTTCACTAGGACACTGGAGTAAGGAAATTTGATGGAGTGGAGAATGAGCAGAACATATTTGGAAATTGCCGAAAATTAATAAGATCCACATAAAGTAAATGAATGTTTGATGATGGATAAAATAATTTAGAAATTGAAAATATATATATGGGACTTATGCAAGTTTCAGGAGGAAGTAGATCATAAGGTGTGGTTCGCACTATTTGGAATAACTCATATTCCTATTGAGTTCTATAAATTTGGGGCTACTGAAAACTAAAACCATGAAACCCAAAGAAAGAAATAAAGGATAAAATACTAGAAAGTATCTGAATTAATATATACCAAGGTCAAATGTTTGATAGAATAATTAAGAAAACAAGCAGGGCGGTTAATTAGTTTTACTTTCCTCTTGTAAAATGTGGTTGTACAAACTACATTACACATGAGCAGGTCCAAAGACAAATATGAGACTCTAGAGCCTAAAATACTTGTGGCAGTAGAGACTACATTCTTTTCAAGTGACTACAAGAGAACTCTGGATCTCTGGAATTTTTCCTTTTCTTGCCTCGCAGGACAGCCCAGTTTTTGTGGTCCATGGCCCCATGCTGCCATCAGCAAAACTATCAGTGTTACATTACCAACCATTCACCATGGTTCCTCATCTCACAACTGTGAGTTGTTATTTTTTTTTAGTGTTTTAAAAACCCATGTGATTAGATTAGTTCCACCCAGATGACCAAGGAAAATCAGGCTACTCCAAGGTCTTAATTGAATCACACCTGCAAAGCCGTTTTCCCCTGATATCTTCGATAACCTAGTCACAGGCTTAGCCAGTTTTCTGTGCGTTATGGGGAAATCATTACATTCTCATTGTAATGCAAAAAAGAATGGGAAGAGAGAAAGCAAGACAACATAACACTGCTAATCTCTAATGTGTTTATAGGCATTCTTTTATTTCATAGTACAAAATATTTAGAATGCTCATTTCACTCTTTTTATAAAAACAGTAAAAATATTTATTCTCCAAAAACTCAAAATGCTTCTTATATATCAATAAGGGAAAACTATTAACAGTATGACATTATATTATTGGTATCTGTTCATGAGCACCAACTATAGCACACAGGGATTCCCACAACACTAGTCCATAAATTTCATTTCTTTATGATGTAAACTAATCATACTAAAATGTATGCAAAAATCACATGTCCAATTGAGATATTTATTGCCACTTACCCATATAATTTTGAAAACTTGAAGTTATTATGAATCAATAAGATTATTAACCTAAATTCTCATAACATATAGCTTGGTAGACATTGAGCTAGATTCTGCACAATTTCCATACAGATGGGGAAGCCATCCTAGCATGCCTGCTCTGTGGTGATTTTCTCAAGTCCTTTAAGAGTTTATTAACTTTTAACAAAAAAGGCAATTCACACATACCAATTTCCTAAGTCTATAAAAAGAGTTGGTCAAAAATACCAAACAGTGAAGTTGCAAGCTTTAGTGATTAGAACATTAATTTTTTATTATCAGAATACATGAATATTTGGAGGTTACTATGTAACATGTCTTGAAATTGAAGTTGTATGATCTTGTACTGTTTTTATACTCATGGTTTGCAGAATAATGTTGGTTGTTCTGTTTATCACTTACAGACTCCTCATTGAGTATTTACCAAATTTTCCCAGCATGTTCTATAACCTTTAAAATCCTGACATTTTAATGGATTCTTTGGGCCTGTGCACAGCCTTTCTAGGGCTGTGAGAGAGCCCACAGCAAAGAATTATTTTTCTTCTCCTTGCATTTTAAAGTTTGAAATCATTATTTTGATTAGTTAAATTCATAATGATAGACTTGAAAGTCATAAAAACCTTTCTGTGCCAAAAATGTGAGTCTCTAGGGCTGCCAAGTGATCTATGCAGGAACGGAGGCCTACAGCCAACCTTAGTGACCTAAGTTTTACCCCTGGGACGTACATGGTGAAAGATGAGATCTGACTCCTGAATGTTGTGTAACCTTCATGAAACTGACACAAACCTTTGGTATATGTGTGCCTACACACACACACACACACACACACACCAAGTACACACTAAATAAATAAATGTGATCATTTTTTAAATGTGTGTACACTTCAATCATTTTTTATGTACTTTATTTAAAAGAAAGCACAAAATTGTTCTTCATCATGTGGTTCCATTTTTTTTTCCACAGAGATATAAATGGGAAGCAGATATCTAGGATAAATAATCCCCTTCTTGGAACCTGTTCTCTCCAAAAGGCCATTCACTGGTCATCTAAGCCCACTCACCTCAGGCAAGGTCAGTAGCAAAATGTCAAGATCCAGCCAATGATTTACAGTTAAAGAGGAAGAAACTTCAGTCTCTGGGGACTGAAGTGATTCCCAACCCTAGAGGGGTGGTATATTAATAAGAAAAAGTTATGTGGAAAAAAAAAACAGCCTACTGCTCCCCTGGGATGCTTTTATATGAAACACCAAGGCCTGCATCTACAAGGTCAGATCTTCAGCAAGACCCACCCAACCCCTGACTCCTGATCCACACCCCACATCCCGTGGATCATAACTGAGTGCATTAGCAGTTCTCTCACCATAAACAGTAGCAGTTGTATACCACAATAAAATATTCACCGAGCAAGTGCCCTTGTGATACGATTGAGCATCTTTTTGGGTTTGTGACTGAGATTTGTATAGCTGGGTCTTGAGGTAGACGGAGCCCAATTTTCTGAGAAACAACTGTATTGATTTCCAAAGTGACTGTACAAGTTTGCTCTCCCATGAGCAGTAAAGAAGTGTTCTCCTTACTCCACATCCTCTCCCACATAAGCTTTGATTAGTGTTTTTGATGTTAGCCATTCACTGGGCCAAGCTCTGAGAACCCTGTTGAAGAGAGCAGGAAAGATTATGTGAGCCAGGAGGGTCAAGGTCAGAAGGGAACCCACATAAACAATTAACCTGTACACAGGATCTCACAGACTGGACCTATAGTTAGGGAGCCTTAATGGGACAGAATCCCATTTATATATGTGTGTCAGTTGTGCAGTTTGATGTAATTGTGGGACTCCTAGCAGTAGTATAAGGGCCAATCCCTAACACTTAAGCTGCCTTTTGGGACTTATTCCTCATACTAGGTTGTCTCGCCCAGACTAAATACAAAGGGAGGAGTTAGTTCTACCTCAACTTGATAGGCCATATTTTGTTGACTCCTATGGGAAGCCTGCCAATTTCTGAACAGAAACAGAGGGGGAGTAGATGAGGCTAGGGGAAGAGGCAAATTAGCAGAAGAAACAAGAGAACGAGGGGGTGGGGGACTGTGGAAGGAAATAAAATAAATGAAGAATAATAATTAATAAAAAAATATTCACTGAAAAAATGCCTCCTCTCACTTGATCCAAACTGGCCCAGTCACATCCTGAAATTCTTCTGTGCCTTTTATTATGCCAGCTAGGTGGGAGAAGCCGTGGAAATACTTGCAGATTAATTTAACTGTGTGATATGGCTGATTACATGGATCAATAGTGAAGACTTTTGATAATTCCACATAAAATAGACAAATTAGATCCCTGTGTGTGTTAATTTATATGTGAATATATGTGTGTGTGTATTTGTGTGCGTGCGTGTGTGTGTGTGTGTGTGTGTGTGTGTGTGTAAGGCTTCAGGGGCCTGATTAAATATTAAGGTATATAGGAATATATTAATTTACAAGGAAGTATATGAGGGAAAGATTGGTCTATTATCTATACTAGAAAAGAAAAGGATTTCTTAAATTTGAACTAATATTTCTGTGCCAGGATCTGCCTTGCTAGATCTGTCCCTCCTAGACTTGCTTGTGCTTCCCAGAGCTTGAGTCCTTCATTCAACCCCAATGGCCACTGTAGCATGAACACCACATTGCTTTCTTCATTTACCACCACCTACCCTCCTACAGTTCTGTGGATCTCAGAGAGAAAGTGTGGGTTGGGGTCAAGTATACTTTATCATTCTGACATAACCAAGAAATAAATGTTCAGACTAAATCAGGGAGACAAAACCCACAGTTCTTTAGCTCTGCTACCTAATTTTTATGAAGGTCTATAAGAATGCAAGTACACAGTCTTGCTACCACATCATCTGTGGTTGTTTCCCTACCATGATAGCACAGGTGAATAGGTCATCCAGAGAAAACAGAGTTCAAAAAAAAAAAAATCACGGTATTATTCTCTCTTACTTTTTAAATGAAAGGATTTCCCACATGTCCTCTGAATCAATACTAGCAGATTAATTAACATTTTAAAGTACTACTCCAAAGACGTGAGGATGCCATATGATACGAAGTTACTTACCCCCAGCATTTGGTAAGACCATTCAGGGTTCCCAGCTCAGATTTCCTGACAGTTTCCATTTCCCAGAAGCTCTGCTTGGTTTTTGATTAATCTCTGTGAGGCAGAGGGCAACTTCTGCACATTAAAGCTCTATGCCTCGGAGTCCATGCTCAAATATTACACTGTCCAGCTAAGAGGTTTCTCGCTCTTTAGTGTTACTCCTGTAACCCTGAGCTTCACTTTTCTTAAAAAAAAATTCTCCTTGTCTCCAGACTTATAAATGAGTAGTGGGGAGATTCATATACACAAGGGAAATAGAATATTCTGCCCAGAAGAATGAAGTCTCATCCTGCAACTCCAAAGAAGAATTTCATTCAATACAGGATTATCTCACTGTTCCCAATTACTCAATGCTGTCCTTTTCAGTGTCTTCCTATGAAAGTAAACACTACCACCCCATTGACTTACATCTTAAACACATGGCTTGGCATAGCATAACAGACTCACGTGTTCCAAATTCTAAAAACTTTACCAATCATCTCTTGGATAAGCATTATGACTCTAAGAAGCTCTGGAAAGTTGGTGGTCCCAATAATGTCAACTACTAATGTCCATATCTTCATGTGAAGAAGCCATGTTGAAAACAATCACCTCTCAGCTGCTTTAGCCAGCACACACAAGGCAAGAAACCTATGTTGTTATCCATAGCTATCCAACTGTGCTTTTCTTGTCTGTGTAATCTGTTGTATTAGCATAGTAGTTCTCAATTAATTCTGTGACCCTTTAATACATTTCCTCATGCTGCGGTAGCCCCTAATCACAAGATTATTTTTTGCTACTTTATAGCTATAATTGTTCTGTTGCTATGAATTGCAATGTAAATATCTGATATACAGAATATCTGATATGTGATCCCTGTGAAGGGGTTACTAGACCCCCTGAGAAATTGTGACCCACAGGTTGAGAACCATTGTATTAGCACACGTGTCAGATCAGAGATTAGTAATATATTAGCTATCCTCAAAACTTCAGTATTCAATATGGTTAAAGTAAAAACGATATTATTTTATTGGCTAACATCACCTGTAATAGTTTAGAAGACTTTAAAGAAATGGCATAGTATCTTCAACCTGTGGGTTTCGGTCAGCCACAATTCTTCCCAGGTAATATTTGGTAACATCTAGGAAACAAGTAGAGAAGTAACTGCTACTATCTCTTAGCAGGTAGAGTTCAGAGGTGATGCTAAAGTTCGGAAATGCACAGGATAGCATCCGCCAACAAAGACACACTTGTTATAACATATAAATAGTGTCAAGATTAAAAAGCCATGATTGAGAAAAAGAGGAAAGTTAAAGTAAAACTACTGTTATGTCATATTTTATATTGCACGTGAAAAAAATGGTAAACTCATTAGACACTTCTCAAATACATATGATACCAAATATGGGAAATGTAAAAATCAAGATTCTCTGTGGATTTTTAAATAAAATACGTGATTGTAATAGCTACAACATCAGCACAATTTTCTAAATTGAGAGACATGGAGATGATCTGTTTCTTTTCAAGCTCCTCCTAATCCTGGTCCTAAACTCCTCCTGCCATTTCCTTCCTTCCCACTCATCTTCCCCGGTGAGCTAGTGTGCAGACAGAATACATCACTAGCTTTTTCCTAGGTTCTGTGCTAGTGTGTACTTTTCTCACCTCTGAAGACCTATCCAGGACTATCCAGATAGAAGAATAATCTCCTTTACACAGGAGCAGCATAGCTGTGCTCAGCCATGCAACAGCTTGAGAATTAAAGAGACACACAGACTGACAAACCAATGCTTGGAGAGAAAGGTCTCCTGGAGCTATCCTTTTACAATCACGTGTACCACACACTGAAGGAAAGTGAACAATTAATGACCAATCAAGAATAGTTTTTCCAAAAGGAATAAGCAAACACAAAATATGCTTCAAACATAAATTTAAATAGCTAACTTTATAAGAATACTCATAGAATTGCTTTTGTTGGGAACTCACCAAGGCCAGCTGGCCTGGGTCTGAAAAAGCCTGGGATGAAACCGGACTCGCTGAACATAGTGGACAATGAGGACTACTGAGAACTCAAGAACAATGGCAATGGGTTTCTGATCCTACTGCACGTACTGGCTTTGTAGGAGCCTAGGCAGTTTGGATGTTCACCTTACTAGACCTGGATGGAGGTGGGGGTTCCTTGGACTTTCCACAGGGCAGGGAACCCTGATTGCTCTTCAGGCTGAGGAGGGAGGGGGACTTGGTTGGGGAAGGGGGAGGGAAATGGGAAGCGGTGGCGGGGAAGAGACAGAAATCTTTAATAAATAAATAAATTTAAAAAAAAGAATTGCTTTTGTTTTTCCAAGATTTTAGCTATTGAATTTACACAGTGTTGTAGATTAATATCCAATCCTTATTCTCAAAATTCATCCAGAACAATAGAGTTGGGAGTAGAAAATACAGGGAAGAAGAGGCTTGGGAAGGTTAGATGCTATTGCTGGTCTTTAAGGTTTATTAACATAGAGCTACTGCCCTCCAGAATCCACTCTCTCCTGGAAAGGAAGAGAACCCCATCCCTTCTGTTCAGATGCAGAGGCATCCAATCAAAATAGACTTTGCTAATGATCTTCAGGAACTTCTTTTCAAATAATTATTTTTAAATGATGTCATAGATCAGTGTGGGGAACTGTTCAAAACTTCAGCATAGAAATTTACTGGAATATTTCTTATTTCGTTTAGTAGAAAATGTACTTGATTGGCCATTAATTCCAGAAACTTAAGGACTGCATGCTTCTAAGTTTTCCTCATTTTTTTTTCTCAGAATTTTGTTGACCACTTGAATCTTTAATCATTCCAGTAAGAATTTAGAACGTATTTTCTAGCTCTCTGAAGAAAGTCATGGTTATAACGGAAGGCTAGTCAGTACATACAATGGTTACAATGGTCCCTTTTTCAATGCTAATTATCCAAATATACAATCCCATTAACTCACTCACTTCCTGTGTCTCTGTGGAGAGCCAGTTAGTTTTACCTTTATCTTACATTTTTCACTGTAGAGGTCTTTCAATCCTTGGGTTTATTCATGGGTTTTTTGTTTTGTTTTGTTTCTGTTTTTGTTTGTTTTGTTTTATTTTTTATTCAAGATTGCTAATGTCAATAGTATTGCTTTCCTGTTTTCTTTCTGAATGAGTTTGTTGCTGGTACACAGAAACCTGTTGAACTTTGTGCATTGATTTTGTTTGGGGCTATTTTACTTTATATCAGTTCTAATATTCTTTTGGAGGTACCTACTATTTTTAGAGAGAGAGATTCATACTCTCAGAATATAGAGATAATTTGAGTTCCTCTTTTTACTCTTTTCCTACTTTTTATGTCTTCATCTTGCTTAATATTTCTGTTGAACTTCTTGTACTGTAGTAGGAGCGGTGATAATAGGTCTTTGTCTTGCTACTGATCATGGAAGAACTGTTTTCAGTTTTTCCTCACTTGGAAAAATGTCAGATGTAGGCATGTTCTCTACAACATTTACTGTTCTGAGTAATGTCTGCTTCTCTGTACCCAATTAATGTAGTAATTTTATTATGAAGAAATGATACGTATTATAAAATGTTTCCTTTCCGTTTACTTAAGATTATGTAAATATTATCCTTGATTTTGTATGGCTTTGCTTTAAAAACAGAAATCTCTCTAGGAAAAAAAAAACAGGAATATTTTGAAAGACAAAACCAGAAGGTGCAGGAATCCACATGTTCAAATCAGTGCAGCCACTGTGTGAATCAGTGAGGTATATGACTGCTGTATTCTATATCTTACCTCCTCTGCTCTTCTCCCTAGGCACAATAGCAATGAAAAAGAAAAACCTAAATGTCCTTCAACAGCTGAATTTATAATAAAAATATGACCATATGCACAATGGGGTACTATTCAGCTGGAAAGAAAAACAAAATTTGGAGGTAAATAGATAGACATAGAAAATATAATATTGGGTGTTGTAAACCAGATCTTAAAAGACAAATGGCATGTGTTCTTTTGTATCAGCAATTTCTAACTTCAAATATTCTGATCTGTTTATATAACAAGGAGTAATTTCAGAAAACAGGAAAGTATAAAGTGATCCTGGGGAGGAGGGGGCTTGAGGAGAAACTAACAGGATATGGATTATATGTAATGGGAATCTGGAAAAATGGGACTAGAGATTTTGATTGGAGAATTGGACAAATGTCAATAACAAAAGGAGGAGGAAAACGGATGGTCAAATATCACCAAGATTATTGCATAAAACCTTAAGGAATAATATTATATTTATTTAAAATCACATATCATATGTATGTGGTGGTATGAGCCTCCATCAGCTCGTAGGTTTGAATATTTGACTCCCAGTTGAAACTGTTTGAAAAGGATGAGGAGGTGTCTAGTTATTGGAGAAAGTGTGTTACGAAGACTTGGTTATGAGGTTTGAAATGTATAGGCCAAGCACAGTCCATCTTGGAGATGAGATATAAGCTCTCAGCTACCATTCCAATGCCCAAGCTGCCAGCCTTCTGCTGTACTGCCCTCTACAATGGTCATGGAATGTACTTAACCCGTAAGTACATTCTCAATTAAATGAGTTCTTTTAAAGTTTGCTTTGTCTGTGGTGTCTTTTCATAGCATAGAATACTAAGACAAGATAAAAGCATATGAATACACATATTTATATATACATTAAAAGAAGTTATCCAACTTAGACTTACAATGCTCTCTGTAAGAACTATGCAGTAATGAAAACTGAGTACTAAAACCAGGAAACCTCCTGTTGATTGTCTGTCAAGGTGGATCAAGGGATTCCCTATAAGCAGAGGCTGCTTGTTTGTTCGCTGCTGCCCAGATGCAAAATAATCACAATGAAACTATACTAATTAAAACACTGCTGGGCCTATTAGCTTTTTACTAACTAACTTTTACATCATTTTTAAAAAATTTTTTGGATACAACGTTTCTCTGTAGCTTAAATTAACCCATTTCTATTAATCTATGTATCACCATGAGGCTTGTGGTTTAGAGGTAAGGTTCTTTGGCATCTGTAACCCTTTGGCAACTACATGGCATCTCCTTTACTCTGCCTACTCTATATAACTCTGTTCATATTTACTGCCTGGCTAAATTCTGCCCTGTCATAGGCCCAAAGCAGCTTCTTTATTAACCAATGATAATAAAACATATTTACAGAATACAGAGGGGAATCTCACATTAATTCCCAAACAATGTAGGCAATTGTTGTGGCCCTTGATTGATGCTGCTCAGAAGTTGAAAGGAAGTCCCAGTTGTTGAGAACAACAGAGACTTAGGGTCCAGGTATAAACTAATTTGAGTTATATCAAGCATGAAATCATTCTTGCTAAGGTCTAGCACTCATAGTACATGAAAGTACAAAGCAAGCTGTCACAGGATGGAAGCAATGAAGACTTTTATGTAACTGTGAAAGCTACAAACCACAGTAATGACCAATGTGGTAAGATATCCATAAAGGTGCAAAAATGGATCTTCCTTATTGATGGTAGTCAACATCTTTATAGTTGAACGTAGGGCCTATTCCACAGGAAAGGAATTAGTCCTGGTACCAGAAACCAAGCAAACTACCTGAGGCTAGAGAGGTCTTGAATCTTAGAAAAGGATCGACTACTGTGATTTTGTTAGTTCAAAGTAATTCTGAACTACATTCTCAATCTTATATGTATACCCACAGATAAGTGTAGCTATTGCCCCTCATCAAAGAAAAAAAATCATTCTCTTTAGAGAAAATGGAAAACACCACAGCAGACAATAACAACAGTCATACTGTTGCGAACTTTCAGGTATAAATAGATACCTGGGTCGATGTGTCCAGAATGACACAGGACCACCAGAAGATGACAGTTGATAATGATGACATTCCCGTGGACCACTGGTTTTTCGTCAAGCACTGTGTGAAACACTTGAATTTACAGCCTCTTTAAAGCCTTGCAGTGACTCTTCAAGGCAGCAGCTCTTAACATCATGCCATGGATGTGAGAACCGAGGCACAAGAGAGTGGATACTTTGCTTAACCTCACGCAGTGCCTAAGTATGCAATACTGTCTGTGGTTCAGTCAAAATCCAGACACTATTCAAAATTGTTGAATACATTTTATTTAATTCTTGCAATAATATACTATTGATATACCCACTGCATTCCATACAGATGAGAATGGTGAGTAAATCAAATACTTTGAAAATCAACAAACTGTGGGTTTTCACTTCAGTAGTATATATGATTTTTCTCACATCTGAGTCACTCAATATAAGAAAATTAATAATTCATAAGAAATTTTAGGCTAAATAATGGAACAGTCTAAAAGTGAGGTAGCTACATTATAGTAAAACTATAAAATGGTGAAATTCAAAAAACATAAAACTTTGTAGGACTCTGCTTTATCCACAGTGATATAGCTATAGCCTCTTCTCTTATTAGTCTTCTCTTTTTAACTTGTGTAAAATAAAATTTTCATTTTGTATAGTTTTCTAATGTGTAA
Source organism: Microtus pennsylvanicus (assembly GCF_037038515.1). Taxonomy (NCBI): domain Eukaryota; kingdom Metazoa; phylum Chordata; class Mammalia; order Rodentia; family Cricetidae; genus Microtus; species Microtus pennsylvanicus. The sequence continues at coordinate 172,415,346 of NC_134579.1, read as the reverse complement.
TTCATAGATGTTTGTGCTAGTAGTATAGTTAAAGTAGATTAATAATTTAGTAAGCATGGCAAACAATTCAAGTCTATCTCTATATTGCATGAGAATATTGGAATATAAAACAAAACAAGAATATATCCATTTAGGAAAATTCATTTTTTGCTTCTTTTATACTCTTCTTTTTGCCTAGGAGAGTATTTTTAAGTGACCAAGATTATTTTTTTGATTAAAAACCTATTCTAGAAATATCAATGTATTAAATTCATTATGAAACAATCTTTTTTGCAACTCTGTAGTAATAATATATAAGCATGGATCTGTTTTAAACTTAGTGTTACTTTTAATTTAACTTTTCTTCCTAAAATATTCAGAATTTCATTTTTCTTCTGATACACCAACTATTGTGAAATTTTCTGTAATTCACAATTCAAAGACTAAAAGGATACACAGGGCAATATTGCATAGCAAATCATGGAATTATGCTTATTACAGCAATAATAGTGCTATATTTGAAACCTTCCCATATTGCCTTAGCTTTTCAGTTCTTCAGGGAATTAGAAATGATTAGTCTCTATTTCTAGCAAAATTCCAATTGGGAATAAGCATGTTTCAAAAGAAGGGAATAAACTTGGTTATTAAAAAGAATCTCAAACACATTTGAATAGTATGTTCTTATGCTCCTTTCTAAATCTAGTAAAATCTTTTATAAATTATATTACTTTTTGTCAATTACAAACACAGTAAATTAGACAGATAAAGTATGAACAAATGTAAGGTAAATTCAACACTACAGAAGTATTCAAGAATCAAATCCAGATGTAAAAATATTTTTAAAATCAGGAAGTAACTATTATTCCTGTCTTTTCTTGCAAGTTGTTGAGTTACAGTCTCTGCATTAGTCTTTGAGACAAAAAAAATTAAAATTATAAAACATCAAGAAAAATCTAATAGTGGTATTTACCTTACCATTTCTAAATTTAAAACAATAGCCAAGAGAAGAGATGGCATATAGAACAATTATTACCTATTATCTGGTACCTGCTACAGTTTGAAGCAACACAGAAAGGAACCACACTCCTGCATAAGAAACATACAGGGGAAAAAAAAGCATGGCCTCTGGTGAATATGACTGTGTTCCTACTGGATGATCTACACAAACCAAGTGCACACAGTGAAACAAACAGGCTTGATGTCAGTGGTCAGTCATGCTTTGAGAAAAATCAGTGCTTCAGAATTCGGTTAGATTTCAATGATGAGTAACAGTTTTCGAAGTGATTCTTCATAATGATTATCCCAGGACTGGGGAGATGGCTAAGTGGTTGAAGCACTTTTGGCAGGCATTAAAACCAGTTTGGATCCCCAGATGCATGTGGGAGTCATATGCCATCCCAGGATTTGTAGATCAGAGATTAGAGAGCCTTGGGCAAGCTGGCTCGGTAGACTAGCAGGAAGTAGCTAAATCTGGATTCAGGAAGAAATCATGTGTCAACAAACAAAATGAAGAACAATCATGAAAGATAGCCAACAAGTGGGAAGATACCTATTTGTGATATTTACACAAACCTTTGTGCACACTTTCACTCGTACACTCACAGGTGTGCACAGACACAGCACACCACATATATACATATATATATATATATATATATAATATATATATGTGTGTGTGTGTGTGTGTGTGTGTGTGTTTGTATTCTCCCCCCAAATCAAGGGTGATCTACATGAACACAAAATAAGTTTATATTTTCAAAGTATCAGGTTTATTCGTGATGTTTTTGTCTAAATTAATATAATTATATATGATGATTTATATGAGATGAAGCAACAAGAAGGAAAGCAGTCCATCCATGTGATGGAGAGCAACATGGAGGGAGGGAAGAGGAAATTATAATTTAAACATTAAAATTTAATTTGTTGGCTATGTGCCTTTCCTCATCTTGCTTTGTTTTTTTTTTTTTTTTTAAAAATGATGAAATAGCTTCAAGGCACTAATTAATTCAAACAATCAATGTGAAGACTCAGAGACTAAGTCTATCTGTGCTAAGGAATAATAATTGTCAGGATATTACATTTATTGTCAATCACTCCCAGGCAAATAGGACCAAATGCCTTTGTTTGTACATCTCTCAACTAATTGCAATTTCTTTTGCTAGACTTTTCTATTTGCTTATCTCCTCTACTTAATATTTTAGAAACATGTGTTCAAAGTATAAAAGCAAACCTCCCATAATATTGTCATCTCAAGTTTAAACAAAAATGTCTTTTCAGTTATTATTCTTACAAGCCTACCTTATAATTTGATTCTACTACAAAATTTTGCTAATACTTAGATGCAGTACAAATCCATTAATTAATTTACATTTTATGGATGTTGATAGGACCTCAGCATCACTGTTATATCTCATAGACTAAACACTGTAACTAAGGAAGTACATCTTCCAATTATCAGTACAATTATCTTGTTAGCTGGCGTGTGTCATTATTATTGTTGTTTTTATGAAGACTCGGCTAAGCTCTATTAAATTACATTTCTGTTTTCAGTGACTTCTGACAAAACCCTTAGAGAAGAATTTTCCTATTTCTATTATAATGAAGAAAACAATCAGCTGATTATTTTCTTGTTATGTATCACTTACATCATGTGAAACCTCATACATTGTAGTACCAGCTAATTTCTGTTTAATCAAGTCTGAGGATGCCATGTATCTCTATTGTTTGTTCCAATTTTGAGATGGTCATCTCAACAAATTTTGTACCAGTAGCCAGTGCTGCAGCATAGGTGATCCTAATTGATACTCCAGTCCCTAGTCTCAACAAATGGCCTTGTAATTAAAAAGCCATATGACTGAAAATAATAAATACCCTCCTCAACATCCATAATATTTCTTCTAGAAATACATACTGCAAAAGCAAGGCTAAAATTCCAGGACAACAACACAAAAGTTACCTTTTTGTTCCAGTCACTTGAAGCATTAAGCAATACTACATCCAGTTGTATGACAAGTTCATAATTACTGAAGACATTTTAAAACATGAAGAAAACATTGTAGGAACTTCATATATGTACTAGGAGTTCCACTTACATATCATATGTTTGCCATTCTTGAGTATCAGTTGAGTTTCCAGAAGTAAATCTGTGTAAAGTTTAAGACCTATGTGAAAAGAAGAGGTACAACAATATGTCCACATAGAAAATTCACTGTATACCCATGTAAACACCAGAGGAAAGGAACTGGTCAGAACTCCCTCCAAATAACTGAGTCCCCCATATCTTAAAACCTCTCAAGTACAAAAAGCCACCTTCCTAAGCAGGATGATAAAAACAGCAATGTATCACATATGCCTGTGGGTCTCTGTATTCACACCCATTTGTTCCCTGGGGAAGTATCTCATGATAACTAGATAAGGTACCTATGTATGAGTACAGTACAATATATTAAGAATTATTTCATTGATTTTTTAAATACCAATTGTGCTTGGTTCTACCCTAGGTCTCTTGACTGTCCAGTTACTGGTTCCTGCCATTCATGCAGATTCTGGTATTGACTCTCTCTCAGGGAGTAGGCTTCAAGTTAAATCACACATAGGTTGGCCACTTTCATACTCCAGCACAATTTTTGGCAGGACATAGTGTATGTTACATGTTTTATGGCTGAATTGGTGAGAGAGTCTGAAGGAGATGTCCTTGGGTCCCTTTCTTTGGGGCTTGACGAATCCCATGGAAGAGGAGAAGGAAAGATTGTAGGAGTCAGACGGGGATACCAGGAGAACATAGCCTTCCACATCAACTAAAAAGGGCATACATATATGGGCTCAGACCAAAGTGGCAAGCACAGGAACCACAGAGATGGGCTCCAGGTCCTCTGTGTATATGTTGTAGCTGTTAGCTTGGTGTATTTGTGATACTGTGAACTATGGGAACTAGTATACCTTTGACTCCTTTGCTTCCTCTTGAAATTCTTTTTCTCTTGTTGGATTGCCTTGTCCAGTCTTGGTGTGAGAGCTCTTGCCTTGTCTTATTGCATCTTGTTTGATCATGTTTGGTTGCTTCTCTTGGAGGCTTGCTCTTTTCTAAAGTTAGACAGTGGGGAGGGGCCAAAGTTGGTCCCAGGAAGAAGGGAGATGAAAGGGAGCTGAGAGGAGTAGAGGGATGGGAAGCTGTGTTTCAGATAAAAGAATAATCTATTTTTAATAATAATGATGATAATAATAATAACAAGGAGAAGGCGGAGAAGAGGAGGAGGAGGAGGAGGAGGAAGAGGAGAAGGAGGAGGAAGAGAAGAAGGAAAAGAATGGTACGGAAAGTCCTTCTGTATATATGTTGCTTTTATTGGTTAATGAATAGAACTTGGCAAGAAAACTAAACTGAATGCTGGGAGAAAGTAGGCAGAGTCAGGGAGATGCCATGTAGCTGCCAAAGGATACAGAAACCCAAGAACCTTGATGGTAAGCCACAAACCTTGTGGTAATACACAGAATTTGAATAATAGAAATTGGTTAATTTAAGATGTAAGAGTTAGCTAGAAATATGCGTAAGCTATTGGCCAAACGGTGTTTTAATTAATATGGTTTCTGTGTGATTATTTTGGGTCTGTGCAGCTGGTAACAAATAAGCAACCTCCATCTACAAATTGATGCAAGCAGCCTCTGTCTAAAGAAGAAGAAGAAGAGAACGAGGAAGTGGAAGAAGAGCAGCATGTTAAGTATAACGTATAGGATGACTCCTGCAGGTGTATACTCTTGTCTGTGAGATCATTGTAATGAAGAATTGAGGTCATTTGTTATAGAATCATTGTCATCTAGAACAAGACTGGGTATGATTTCTGCAAGTCTTTTTTTTTTTTTCTTTTTACCAAATTTAGATAAACTGAATTGGTTACTCTCATATCTCTAGTTTGGAAGGGATATAGGATCACAGCAACAAAGCTACAGAAACTGAAGACGAAGTGCTTGAAACAAGTACCTAACAGGTGCAGTCATAAGAAAGAAAGACTAAACACATTTGTTCTGGACTGTGCTGTCAATGAAGTTACTAAGCCCATAGATTTACAAATAATAAAACAAAACCACTAAGTGACTTTTTTTTAAATATCTGTCATTGTCAGTATATGTGGCAGTAAGAACACAGAAAGCCTCTATTGTACCAGTATCCACCTGACCATAGGTTCTTCCCCAAGATTGCCCCTTACCGTCCCTCACATTTCACTATTTTTTGACCTATTGATCAAAGATGATTGTATTTTCCTTTAGTGTTCTTAACATGAAAGGTTATTAATCATAAGATAATATGATGTGTTTTGGTTACAGTACTATTAAAATTATGAATGTGTAGTTTATAAATATTATTTTCTACCTATGCATTTCTTATCATCACTCTAAAGAATAACACTCCCCAAAATCATTTTATCAAGTGAAGAAAGAGGTCATAAAAGTGTCATTCAGGAGAATGGAATCAAAAGCAATGAATTTAAAGTGCTTTTTTCTTAATAGATATCAGAAACTATGATATACATGTTCCTATGTATTTGTTCTAGAAAAATACTTTGTACCATTCCATTAATTCTTTGTCTCCAAGAATCTTGTGCTATCCCCATTAATCTGAATGACCTCAACAAACACATAACAAGGCTGTTTTTGCAGAGAGACCAAGAACACTTTTCCCTCAGCTCATAACAAATTACTTTCATTAAGAACAAAGGCTCTTAGAGCATTATTCTGACTGGTGACAAGTCCAAAGGGAGACCCACTATTAGCTGTAAACAGTAAGACAGGATCTCAGAAAGCAGATTGTTCTATAATTTCAAAACTACACCTAACTGTAGCTATAACTGGGAGCACGAGGCGGATCACTTCCAGAAATACTTTCTTTAGCTGCATACTTCAAAGAATACAGATAATTTGACTGTTATGGGCTTCATGAAGGAATGGACACTTACACACTCTTGGTTGGTCTCTATACATTTATTCTTGTTTTTTAAAGAATCATTTGTCTCAAGCTGTTTCCACAATATATGGAGTTTGGCATTAAGGAAGACATTCCTGCCAAATGTGTACTAAAATACAAAATTAAAATATGAAAGTAAATTCTGAAACAAAATTCTTCATAAACACAAATAATATAGATGGAAATTAAAACAAAATAGAACATAATACTATGTGTGGTTTTTAATATTTAGAATCATTTTTATGTGAACTCTTACAAAATACTATTATTTATAGACATTTCATATGTGACTTGTAGGGGTTTTCTCTTTTTAAAGTATGTTTGGCCTTGTCATAACTTTGAGTCAATATTTAATATCTGAAATGTACGTTCTAAGCCCACACATGGCACCCACTCTTCATAATGCTATTTTATTGCTATGACTGGTACATTAGTCTTAAACCATATGTTTATAAATCTCAAGTTTCAGCAGCTAAAACTGAATCAGAATCCCCATTGCAAATGATGCTTTAAAGAAGATTAAAAGGAAACTAACCTAGATCACTTCAAAGCTCATTGGCCTTGCCCTAAGCAGAGGGGATGAGAAAGGCCCATTGAAGTTTGTTCTATGTTTGAATAAGAGATTGATTTGGAAACAACTCCAGGCTAGCTGAGACAAAAGTTTGTAATTTTCTATTTTACGAATACTGTGTCAATAAAAGATCATTAGGGACCTCCTTTTAAAAAGCAGCCTATTTGGGGTTGCTATCATCATCAAAAAGCATGCCTGTTATTCACACAGGAAACAGTTGCTGTTTACATGGAAGCAGTATGGATTGCTTGGAGCACTGAGAACCATGGAAGACTTAGTATTATTTAATAAGATCCTGCATCATTATAATGTAGGGAGTAAGTTATATGTTTATTCACATTCTCTGTATCCTCATATAGACAGACCACAAGGAAGCATATACAGAGGCAAACCTCACTTAATTTCAAAGCAAAGCAAAAACACCTTAACTGAACGAGATTAGGCAAATTGAGATAGTCTTCATTAATATAGCGTATCCATTTTGCTCTTTTATTCCATCAGCAATTTGCTTCTATAACTACTTTATGAGTGTGAACCATCTGGGACCATTTGGTTACAAAAGAGGTTCAAATTTCTTCAACATACAATACGTTTCAAGTCTAAGCCAAGGGTAGATAGTAGTGTCCAAATATGGAGAAGAGTCCTTTCTGGGGCTCTAGACTTTGATCACCCAAGGTTTAAGCTGGTTTGTCCTTGGATGTTAGGTCAATTATTCAGGTAAGGGGGAGATTTTTCTCAAATGTTGTGTGATCATGTCTTCCGTCTCCTGTCAGTCATAGCATCCTATTCCATAGGGTAAATATGAGAACACTCCTTGTTTTCTTATTCCAGTTTGTCCTACAGCTAAGCCTTGAAGTAGCAAACCGTTATCACCCTTTGCCTTAGTCTTATTGCAGAATCAAAAGATGTTCATGCTGAAGTAGACATTTCATCATGCTTTTTTCCCCACCTGTGAGAGTATTTGAGTACTTAATGGATTGGGCAATTATGTCAGACGTCACATCATATCAGAAGGTACCAACCAACATCAACCAAATGTACAAGTCAATAATACCATATCCAGTAAAATACAAACAAAAGATGTTTTTATATGTCCTGTAGAATATGCTTTGGAAGACAAAGACATTTGTGAAAAAAAAATGTGATGTAAGCTTAATATTCTTTATGATATATATTTTCAAATGCTTTTATGTTTGTTGTAGTAATAAGAGCTGCGGGGCTGCGTCCCCAGCACCTGGCTGCCCACACAGTTAGCTTTACCCGAAATAATTACACGGAAACTGTATTCTTTTAAACACTGCTTGGCCCATTATATCTAGCCTTTTCTCGGCTAACTCTTGCATCTGGACTAGCCCATTTCTTATAATCTGTGTAGCCCACGAGCTGGCTTACCAGGAATGTTCTTAACCTGCGTCTGCCTGGAGTGGGAGAATCATGGCGACTCTCTGACTCAGCTTCTTTCTCCCAGCCTTCTGTTCTGTTTATTCCTCCCACCTATGTCTTAACATTTGAGGGCCAAGCAGTTTCTTTATTGCTTAACCAATGAAATCAACAGATTGATATATGACACTCCCACATCAGTTTGTTATTAAGAATGTAGCTCTCTATAACAAAGTGAATCTGGGGGAGGGGGCAAAAAAAAAGAAAGTGAATCCAGACAACATTTTGTTCTCTAAACCAGTAGGACTGAGATTAATATTATCATGCTGCAGTTATAGAGTATTTTCAATTTTTACATCAAATCCTCCTGGAAGAGTCCTGTTCCTATGGTATAATAAGTCACATGTCAGGTATGCCTAAGTATGCATGATGGTTCGACAAGATGTAATTTTTACATGAAAAACTTAAAACTAAAAATTCATGAAGAGTCTGAGTTTGACCATATATATATTCCTAATCTCTTTTAAAGTTTTTCATAATAAGTAAACTTTATCTTCTTCCTTCTGTTCAAATAAAAAGCCAATCACAATGCTGTCATGTTCAATTACTGTCAAATCCAGAATGATGACCCTAAAATAATTATGTGACACAAACATTTATAAATCAATGTAACTAGGTCATAGCTAAAGAACAACTGGAAAATTTGCTATATTATATACTTGGTTTTATATATAAACACATATATATGTATATATAGTATAGTAATATTATAGATAATACTTCATGATACCATATTATTCTCTTCAAACCGATTACAAAGCCCAGTGATATGTAATACTAAGGTATAAATTTAGTAATTAAAAAATCTATGTCTTTCTTATTTATTTTTTACTATCTCCACAGAAGTAAACAGATGGATTTTCTAGTGTTGAAATAAAAGAAGGAAAGTAAGGGGGGAACAAAGTCTCATGTTTAATCACTCTCTGGTTTCTATTAAATACCATCAATATTCTGAATCATAGGCTGCACACAAGCACACATAGGTGCCCTAAAGTGAGGGACTCCAATTAGAAGCAGAAAAATATATGTTAATAAATAACAGAGTAAAATGTAAAATGACAGTAATAAGATTATATAGGACACAATGAGGGAGAATATTTGGGATATTTTTAAAATAAAATGTTCTTATGTTTTAACCCTGGGTGGCCTATACCTCCCTGTAGCACAGATGACCACAAACTCCTTAAGATCCTGCAACCTGAGCTTCTCTGACGCTGGCATTTTAGTCATGAGCCACAAGTCCAGCAGTCAAGAAATGGGACTGGGAGTGATGACTTAGTCAGTACAACACCTGCTTTGTAAACTTGAGGAACTGAGTTCAAATTTCTCCAAGCAGCATAGAGTCAGATGTGTTCACACCTGCCTATTATCCTAGGGCTCCCATGCCCAGATGGGTGATGGAGGCAGGAGAATCCACAGATGCTCAAAGGCCAGAGAATCTGAAGGATGCCACTGAGAACAAGAGACCCTATCTTACATAAGAGAGAAGTGAAGTGGCAGCTAAGGTCATCTGAACATTACATGTATCCTTTAGCACACCTGACTTCCCTGACTCACCTGGGCATATACACTGACAAAGTAGTCATGAGAAGCAACAATGATGGCTCATGAAATGAATCAACTAAATAGTATTAAATCCACATCACACACTATTATTCAGTTGTAGCAAAAGTAAAGGTATCCCTAAAGACCAAAATAATATCATAAGTACATAATAAATTGATGAAATAATTTAAATTTATAATTAATTGATGCCAATTGAATGCGGCAACTATTGCATAACTTGAGACAGGGTAATAATTGACTACTGTTTATTAACAAATTGATAATTTATTGGTGACAACACATAAAGTAATACCTTGTGTGACTTTCTAAAATCACAGAAAAACAATATTTAAAGTTGCTTCCTTATTTATTTCTATAGTGTTTTTAAGGAATCCTCTTCCTCTCATGCTTCTTCTAGTAACCATCACAGCAGACAAGAAGAAAGCAATTCAAGGAGAACAAGAGATTTATTTGGGGTAGAAAATTTATCCTTTATACGAAATCCAACTGAAATGTCACAATATTCATCAAACATCTTAAAAGGTACAGCTAATAGGAAAATTTCAAGTACCCTAGGAAGGCAAAATGAGGGTATTTTTCACATAGAAAATTCTATGATATCAGAAAATGTAACTCCTTTGGCTCTTTAGGGAATGGTAGAATCTTATAAACCGTAAAGAAATACCCAATTAAATTTTGAATCGCTGTCAATTAATGAGAGGTTCTACATATAGAACATAGGTAAGACTTATCTTTGAAAGCAGATGGGAAATGGCCAATTTGAATTAATGACTATGAATTTCTAATTATAGTCATGATTCTTGAGCTGTCCTTTTATTATCTCTACTTATTTCTATTGCAGGGATGTACAAAAAAAAGTAGGAAACTACCATCTAAAAACACCTAGAAGAATACTCCAGATCTGAACTACTCTGATACTTATTTTTTCTAAATGAAGAAAAAAAGCAATTTGTTTGTGTTACTCAGATTAGAATATTAAATAAAACAAAGCTAAGTTGCTGACATGTCTGAAATAACTTTACTTTACTTCTGAGGCTCCGAAAATAGGTCTGTAGATGTGACCAGAATTCAAGGAGTTTATCTGAAAGGAAGTCCCACTCATAAACAAACAAAGAAGTGAGAGCAAAGCCAATAAAATGTGCTGACTGTGCTGTTCCCAGAGGAATACTCCTCAAGGTTTCTTAAAGTTTAATAAAAGTAAACAATGCACCTCAAATGTTCCAATCAAGCACTGAGAAGGGGGGACGGGTATTTGCAGATTTCTGTTATTAACTAATGACTGTCTTCTGTTCAGCTAGGACATAGGAGTGACTAGTCGTGAAAATGTGTCTTCACTGTCACGGATATTAAACATTAAAATCCACAGGCATTCATTTTAATTTCCTGTTTTCCACCTAACTGACTCTGTAGTTTGAGGATCATGGCAGGTATGGTTCTGATAGCACCTTCAAGAGATACAGCATCAAGAATCCTATGAATCCTATGGGCAGCCATAGTTATAATGGTTTTGTCTCTGTGGTGCATTAGCTCAGGTTACGTAAATGTTTATGCGACTCATGAACTGGGGATAAGTGTGTGTGAACATGTGTACATGAATATGTGAGTGTATTTTTGATAGCTTTAATTATGGAAGTTGGGCCCTGAAATTGTCCAGAAGCCAATGGTGTCACCCTTCTTGCTGGTTACATCCTGGAAGCATCTGTGATTAATTCAGGATACATAGTTTTTCTAGTGTTACTTTAACAGCATGTATATGGCTGGTTAATATATAATGCATAAATATTTATTGGCTCACTATAAGAGGACCTAAGAAGTCTGAGACTAAGAAACCAGCATCTGACTACAACTTTCTGGCTGTATTCTACAGTGGTAGAGGGCAGAAGGGGAGGGAGAGAACAGGGCAAAGCCAAAATGAAACTTGTAGCCCCAAACGTTTTGTAATCTGTACTGACATTGCACTCTTCAGCCCGGACTCCTTCTGATTTAAGTACCCCTCAGAACCTCATCACCCCATGCTGTTGCATTGAGGATTCTTCCTCAAACTCACTTAGGCTATATACAGCCAACCTATAAAATAAAAGCTATGGGAAGTCATAGAGGGGCATAAAAATCCTGACAAAACCTACAGAGCAAATCAAACTCATTAATAGTGATGAATTATTTTAAAAACAAATGTTAAGATGCATGTCATGAATACAGTAACATGATTAAGTATGACAAAAACAACACAAATTGCAACAGTTTCTTTTTAATTTTTTTTTTTTTTTTTTGAGACATGGTTTCTGTATGAAACAGTCCTAGCTGTCCTGGAACTCACTCTGCAATAGTTTTCTTAATACTTTCATTTGCCATTGGGAGGCCTAACAGGTTAAAGCCATGAAAACTTTGAAGGTATAAAATACCTGGTTATCTGATATGATGCTCTTTCTGACTTCAGTAAACAAAGATTATTGCGATTCCTCCTATTATTAACTAGAACTTGAAACCTCCAGGTACATGGGGTATCCGCAGAAACCCTGGTGGTACTACCCAGTAGTGCATCCTAACAAGCAAAGGGTGGTTACACATGACCAACTATCAACTGCTTCTTTAAGCCTAAACTGCAGATAATCCTTTTCCTTAATAATTGTGCAGAGGAGACAGGAGGCAAAGCTGCTTTGGTAACATCCCCTGTCCTAATTCTGCTACTGTTTTTATTACAATTAATTTTCCTCTAACTTGAATGTCCTATTTCAGAATAGGCACTGGCAAGCTCAGCTTCTCCATCTTGCTAAGAAATCTTAACTTACTCTGGAGCACACATACAGCACACCAGAGTTCCTGACTTCTAAATCTTGTTCTGACCCTGGGTAACTGTGACTTTGGATACATATTGTTATAGTACATGCTTAAGTAGGGCCAGGTTCTCAGAACAGACTTGGGGGTTTAATGAAGTGGTATTTTTATTAATGGGTCTGGCACAAAAGCAGCCCTCTGGAAAAATGAATGCCACCATGACCTTGCTCTGGGCCTTGTGAAGTCATGGATTAAACCAAAAGAATAATTTTTTTTTTCTGTAAATGACCTGAAAAAAACTAGTCTCCATGCCATAGGTCAGAGGTGCCTTTCAATTTATGTTCCATGCAATAATACTAAAGTTTTATTGTGCAAAGAAAATGAACTTCTATTTTGTAAGAGTAGCTAAGAAAGGAGAGAGAGAGCGCGCAACAGAGGCAGAGAGGCAGAGAAAGACACACATACACACAACACACACACACAGAGAGAGAGAGAGAGAGAGAGAGAGAGAGAGAGAGAGAGAGAGAGAGAGAACCTTCATGAAAGTTGAAGGCCCAGGACTGAAGGGGTCAATGCAAAGAAATGTGGGTTTGGCACCATGAAGAGAGCCCATGAGAGACTATTGGTGAGCCTACAGCCCAGTTGCAGCAGAAAACCCCAGCACTTGGAGATGCCAGTACCATGGATGACCACCAAGAACAGCAGCAGCAGTGGTATGAAGCCAGCTGGAGGCTAGACAACAAGCTTTGTGTGCTGCAGAAACAGAGCTTCAGAGACAGCGCTGAAGAAGTAACCCAAGGCTCAGATCGTGAACAAATCCCAGATATTGGCCATATAGTTACTTAGTATAGTTCTGATGTTTGGTTTTACATGTTTCAGACTGTGACTATGCCATTTTTCTTTCTTCTTGAAGTAAGAAAGTAATATTTATTTTTTATTTTATAGGAGCCCATATTTTAGAGACTTTGAATTTTTCAAAAGAAAGTTTTAGTATTTAATTGAGATGTTGAACTTTAGAAGAGACTGCATACGTTTGAAAAGACGACATTTAAGCTGATTGAATTTGTAGGCTGTAGGAGTTTTTAAGTTTGTAAGCTGTTTTAAACTGTGATATCTTTATTAAAGTATAATCTTGGGGATGAACAGAAAGGAACGGTTGTACCTTCACAATGATATGTTTGTATGTCAAATTGGCAGGGGTCAATTGTGATGAATAGTTAAATATCAACTTGATAAAAGCAAGTACTATCTGAAGAGAAGGAATCTCAATAAGATCCAGCTGTAGGGCATTTTTTAAATTAGAAATTGAGATTATAAATCTGTAGCATCTTAATATTTCCAGAGTATAACATTGATAAAATCTGGAATGTCAAAATAAAATTTTTAAATTAGATTTGTGGTAACAATGAGCACTCATGAATTCACGAATTAGAATTTTGTCTTTGAAGTGTAGAACCAGGCTTGAGCAGTCTTGCCGATCACAGAAGATAGACATGCAACATGTTTTCAGTAGTCTCAAGCTTTGTAGAGTGCACAAAGCAAAGCAGAAGAAGTCTAAATCCTTCAAAAACAGTGATCTAGGCATGACTTAATTCAATACCTGTTTTAATTGAAATTATCATCCCTTCTCTAATCTGTCTGAAATAAAATAAAAGGTATTAAGGGCACTTTCCTGCCTAAACATGTCATATTTTGTAATATTACAGTGATAAAAGCAAAAAAAAAATACATGTTTACAATATAAAAGAGGCATAGAAATGATTTAAGTATCAGACTTAACATGTAAGGATTTTAAAATGAGTACAGTATGTATATTACAGGAAATGTAGCAAAAGCCAAATAAAATTACTAAGTAAGAAGACTGATATTCAATACATACTCAAAAAATGCATAATGAATCAACCCATATTTTATAACTGATAATGTAACATCTGGAATAAGTCATCATGGAGAACTGATGTCAGATTGTACATAACACAGGATTAGTGAATTCAGAGGCGTAGTCATAGAAAAGCTTGTGAATTGAAGCTAAAGGGAGACACAAAACAAAACAGAAGGCATATACATGATAGAGTCAGAAGGAGAATTATAACATCTATTTGGACTTTTGGGAAGAAAGAACAAAGTTGATGAGATTTTTTTTTAAAACTTCGCTTTTCACTTGGCCTTCAAATAACATGGAAAAAAATATGAGGAGCTGCTGGGGACCTGCTCACAGATCTTTGTGTTAGTTCTGAGTGCGCACATACTGTCTATGTGTTCGATGGGGGAAGAACCAATCCAAAGCCAAGAGCTACAAAGACTATCCAAGTTTCTAGTTTTAAGTTTGGTTTTAAACAGACTGTTAGCCCTAACTGGTTTAGTGGTGTATACAGTATAACCAAGGGGTGGCGTTCTGTCCATACCTCCCAGCAGCTGATGGTGCAAGTGTGCCTCTGGTGGTTTGAATAATTTTGGCTCTCATAGGCTCCTGTTTGAATGCTTAGTATTCAACTGATGAGCTGTTAGGAAATGATTAGGAGACTTAGCCTTTGGAGTTAAGTCAGAAGAAGTAGGCTTTGTCGTTTCAAAAGTCCTCACCAGACCTATTTCTTTGCCTATGGATCAGGAAGTAACTCTCAGTGCCATGTCTGCATGCATATTGCTATTTGCCCTGTGTGGTAGTTTGAATGTAATTGGCACCCATAAGCTCATAGGGAGTAGAATTACTGGGAGGTGTGGCCTTGTTGAAGTAGGTGTGGCCTTGTCGAAGTAGGTGTGGCCTTATTGAAGTAGGTGTGGCCTTGTTGAAGTAGATGTGGCCTTGTCAAAGTAGGTGCGGCCTTGTTGAAGTGAGTGTGGCTTTGTTGAAGTGGGTGTAGCCTTGTTTGAAGTGTGTCACTATGGGGGCAGGCTTTAAGGTCTCTATTGCTTAAGCTTCGCTCATTGTCATAACAACTTCCTGTGTTCCTTCACACCAATATGTAGTCAGCATCATGTCTGCCTGCGGGTTCCATGTTTCTCACCATGATGATAATGGACTGAAACTCTGAACTGTAAGCTGCAACCATAATTAAATGTTTTCTTTTATGTGTTGCTGTGGTCATGGTGTCTCTTCACAGCAATAGAACCTCTAACTAAGACACCCTGCTATGATGATAATGGGCTAACCCTCTGAAGCTATAAGAAAGCCATCAGTTAAAAAATTTCTTTTTATGAGAGTTGCCCAAATCATGGTGTCTCTTCACAACAATAGGTCAATGACAAAGAGAGCCACACATCCATGTCCAGGTCTAGGAAAGATTATTGACTGCAGATACAAAGCTGTTGAAAGCTTATTGCTGAATGAAGGTGAATAGAGACAGTTTCAAATGAAAATGAAAAGAAACAGTTTACCAGAAGTGAAGGTCCCATTAGACAAAGCTTACAAAAAAGGCCTTGATGTCTGTTAATCATGATGTTCATCCATGTTATGCTGGTAGTGAGAATGAGTTTATATCATTGCTGAGTTCCCATGAGGTCAGTGAACCCTGCTCACATTTTGAGCAAACTTCATCTACTAAGTGACCTTTACACCCTCAGTTTCCACTGCTTGAAAATGAGAATGTTAACATTGACCTTATGGGCTTATTGTACAAAGTGCATTGTAATGAAATACTTTACGAGCCAAAACTTCGTAAGTTTAACATAGCTTACAAATAGAAAAGGTAGTGAAGTACAATGAAGGAGGACTTTGAAATGCTCTTCATAACACAAGGAAATTTTGCATTTCTGCTTGAAACAATGCCTGTATTTTCTTCCTGTTGAGACATTTTGTCTATCCATAGCAACTGGTGCCAGAATCCTACAGTCCTCATGCCCCACTCTTCTTCGGTGGGCCTGAAACCCTGGAGTGGATTGCATCCCCCAAACTCCACAGGCAGTCACTGGGATTTGCATGTCAATTAGAAACAGTCTAGTCTGTAAATCCCAAGAGTTCGGAGAAGGTAGTTTCAGGGCTTGTACAAGAAGACTGCAGAACAATACAACACAGCAATAAATTCCTGTGCGACATATCAGCTTCACAGAAAACAGCAGCACAGGCCACAAGTTGTATTTCAACCCACGACAGGAGCCAAGAAATCACCACAGTCGTAAAGTAACCTGGCCTATAAAACACAAGTCAAATCACCGACAATTTTGGTGTATAAAATATTAAACTCTGGATGACATCTCTCTGATATTTTCAGCAAATGTAGAAATACTTGATGAGAAGGGAACAGAGTATTAAATTGTAATTTAAAAAGCAAGAGACACCAGAGGCTTTTGGAGATATCATTTCTCCTCTATGTTGCCTTACAGAGTCAAGGAAATGCTTAATGTGGTTAATGTTGCCAGTAGTGACCAAGGTTAGTTCATCAGGGGATGGTTAAAGTGAATGGAAGCTGTCTGCTTCTCCTCTTTAGGCCTCCATGTTGTATAATTTTTATCAAAACTAAAGCAGTGTTGCTACATGGAGCATCCTTCTCTATGTAAACACAGGGAAGAGTTTCATCAGCAGTGATCTAAGAGGCAGAAGACAAAAGGTCTTCAGTAACTTCTCAGAAGCACTTGTCTATGTGATACAAGCAAAGTAAGCCCCAGAGATGAGCTTAGATGGGGGCTCTCACTGAAAGAAAAAATCTGGCAGTCTCCAATGATGGAGTACTGAAAAAGGGGGAGAAGGAAAAGGAAAGAAAGGAGAGAGACAGACATGGAGACAGAGAAACAAAGAAAGACAGAGAGAGTTGCTTGAGAAAGATTTATCAAGTCCAAAATTGCTTCAAAGCACTGTGCTTTGAAGTCAAGGAAGGTTCCTGTAGACTCTCTCCTAAACATCACCATTTTTGTTCTATATTTTGAAAGAGGTTTGATCAACCATAATTGAAAGGGTTTTGTGGTGAATCGGTTTCTTGGTGTTCAGGAGCCAAGGAATGCCCCATAAATGACACCAAGTTGCAGACTCCATACAAGAGACTTTTTCGGGGGGGGGTGGATATAAAATGGTTGTCTCTAAGCAGAGATGGAGACAGTGACAGGCCATGATAGTAGGCTTGATAGGGGTGTGGAGCACGAACTTAGGAAAAATATGGTGACAGTGAAAACATGATGCCTTGATCATTCATGACAGTGGTATGTAAGTGGAGACTGACTTGGAGCACTCTATGAGACTGGCTTTTCTGGAGACATCTAAGATGCAGAGGCTCAGTGTGGTTGGAATTTTGTAACATGAGGGGGGCCTGCTTGCTGGGGTTTGTCATGCCTGGTACCCCACAGTTGTTTAGCCCCAAAGAAAATCACACAGAGATCTCTATAAGTTATAAAGCTGATTGGCCCATTAGGTCAGGCTACTTATTAGCTCTTGAAGCTTATATTAAACTATTATTTTGATCTATTTTCACCATATGGCTTGGTACCTTCTTCAGTGGGGCAGATCACATCCTGCTGCTTCGGTGGTCTGGGCAGGAGTGGAAGGAATCAGCTTCCTTCTTCCCAGAATTCTCCTGTTCTCATTGCATCACCTCTACTTCCTGTCTGATTTTCCCTCCTATACTTCCTGCCTGGCCAATCAACTTTTATTTAAAACATGATTGACAGAATACAGACAATTCTCCCACACTGACTTGAAGCAGTCTTTGAGACTGGCTTTTCTGGAGACATCTAAGGTGCAGAGGCTCAGTCTGGTTAGAATTTCAACAGAAACGCTTAGGGGTGATAAGTTTGGAGCAGTTTTCAGTGTTGAGTTCATTGGAAATCTGCTGGAACAGATACATATTTACATACTAGGGACAGACAGTAAGGTTAAGGAATTTAAGGGAAAACTTTTATCCAGATTATGTATTTGATACTTCTAGACCCATGGTCCTGGTAGTTGAGAGAGGGGAGTCCCAAGATTAAGGGAGAGAGAAAGATCCCACCCTCAGGAAGGGGCAAGAAGGGAAACTTAGGAGTAATTATTTGGAGTTTGTTTGACCCACAAGAGGTAATTCAAATTGATTCCATGAAGCTTACATGAACTTAAAAATGTATAAATTATTCCAGTTTATAAATTAAAAATGTATAAATTTTTCCAGTTTATAAAACTTTTAGATATGTTAGTACTACCACAGTTTATAAGATGTATAAAACTTTTAGTTTGTAATCTGTATTAAAATCTATACTGCAGAAAACACAGTAGGCTTATGCCTTTAAGTCACAGTAAAGACTTGGAAACCAAAAACAATTCTGGGTTGAAAGCATTAACACTTTTTCCAGAGAACTAGATATATAGACTTGACAGAGATATTTATAACATGACTGAGAAGCACTTTTAAGTCTATTCTTAGAAGACAACCAAAGAAAATTTAAAATATTGAGCTTGTGACTGATAATTGTAGTTAGTACTTTACCAGCTAATTACTTATCAGAATTCCATTGATTAATGTGGAAAATTTAACTTCAGAAGTTTTTGTATCAGTAGGAAGAAAGAAACATAAAACATTTCTTTTTAATTTTGTATTCCTTAAATTATTTTCATAGACCTTTATAACTTTCATTTACACATCTTAAAACACTTTAGATCCTTATAACTTAAGTTTTCATATCCTCAGACCTTTACAACTTGTATTTGTATAGCTTACAACACTAACTTAGATCCTCAGATCCTCAGAGCTTACATAAACTTTAAACTTTTTCTATTCAATCATTTACCAGGCACAAGTGGTTGATTCTGACAGCAGTCATTATAAAGTAAGTTTCTTTTGAATAAAAAAAGTAGTAAAAAGTTACTTTGAAACCTGTTTTGGGGATTTATCTCTTTTCAGAGTCTGATAGCACGGTAAATTTCTGGAGATCTAGTAGCTCTAGAAAATTGAGACCTGAGGCCTGATTATTACATATGAAGAGAACCAAGAAAGCCAATGAGCTAAGAAGGCAACTGAAGCCTTTGGGGAAGATCTAGGAGCTTGTTGCTATTAAAGTTATGGTGAATTAGTCAATATCATCAAAGATCTGAGAAGAATAAATTATAGCAGAAGGAGTAATCTAATGGCATATGTAGTAATTAAAATGACAGAGACCACTATCTAGATAGTTGTTCTAGTCTCTCCTTGTCTCAATGGCTTCATTGGGGAGTGGTCTTAGGTCTTCTGCGGTCATACAGGACAATAATTAATCTTTATCTGCCACATAGAACAGAATCTGTCTTTTGCTTCCAGACCCACGTCTGAGAGATTTTCCTGTGGAGAAGGAACTTGGGGGAATTACTTTACTTTGACTAGGTAGAGTAGAACAACCAATGCAAAAGTGTCCACAGCTTGTGTAGGGCCCTGGTGGCAGGTCAGCCATAGGGCAGCTTTTTTTCCAGTGGTTAGTGTTACCACAATTCAGGTGGTGTTGGCAGAGATTTCTATCCTGCCTAGTTTTGCAATAAGCACACAGAAACTATTTTATTTGCAATACTGTTTGGCCAATCGCTTAGGCATATTTTTGGCTAGCTCTTATATCCTAAATTAATGCCTCTCTATTAGTTTGTGTATTGCCACATAGCTGTGGCTCACTCAGTAATGTTCCACCAGGCTTCCAGCGTCTGTCTTTAATGGGGCTACATGGCTTCTCTCTGACTCGTCCCTCTTTCTGATATACATATATGTATATATATATATATATATATATATATATACACACATATACATATACATATGTATACACACACACACACACACACACATATATATATATATATATATATATATATATATATATATATAATTTCTGTCAGATTCTACTCTGTTAAGCCATTGGCTGAAAGCAACTTCTTTATTGACCAATGGCAATAAAACATATTCATACAACACTTCCGACATCACCTCCCCATTTCTGTCCAAATAAAACACAAGGTTTTACCTTTAACATAGCAAGATTAAATATAAAAAGCAGGTATCAAGCAAGAATTACAGCTGCAATAGTTATATCTACTTTATGTTTTACCATAACTATAAGGAAAATATAACTATTTATTCTTCAACTTCATCAAAGACCCTAGAAGGATATATTGACATAAGGAACATCACACATTTGATAAGGAAGGTTTATAAATTTCTTAAATCAATTCAAGTTAATGGTAACTGATTTAAATTTTAGCTATTTCAATAAACTGAGTAATATAAGAAAATGTGATATTCTATAATGGTGAACTATAAAAGTTCTCAGTCTCCCTACAGACCATAGTTTTTGGTATAAAGCTTATTGCATTTATGGTTTAATCTTTTATTTTGATGCTAAGGGATCTTCATTAAATAATCTACTCAAATTTTAGGGTTAAATTAATATTGTATAAATCTGTAAATTCATAGCCTTCTAGAAGCTTCTAATTTTAAAAGTGTTATGTAATTCATTTAATGACAAACTTTGTTTAGCCTCCTGTATGTCTTTTCAAAGTTAAGCCTATAATTGGGTATGTTTAATAGATAAATGGTCCTCAAGCTCTTCAGATAGCTGCTGATTATGGCATTTAAAGTGTTTAATTAAAATGCTTCCCATTATGGAAAGAAATGCCCTATCCTTTCAGGAACTCTAAAGTCTCCAAAGAAGAAAGAGGATGTATAATGACTTTACCTTGATGTGGGAGGTGATGTATGTTGTGAATATATTTTATTGCTATTAGCTAATAAAGAAGCTGCTTTCAGCCAATGGTTTAACAGAGTAAAGTCAGGCTGAAAGAGATATATACAGAGAGTACGCAGGTAGAGAAAAGCCATGTAGCCCCATTGGAGGCAGATGCCAGACGAAACTTTACCCTGTAAACCACAGCCACGTGGTAATACACAGATTAATGGAGATAGGTTAGTTTAGGATATAAGAGTTAGTTTAAAATATGCACAAGTGATAGGCCAAATAGTATTGCAAATAATATAGTTTCTGTGTGTTTATTGCAGGACCATGTGGGACAGAAACCTCTACCAACAGATTGGTGTACCAATGTGTGCCAACTAAATCCACATTAAACTGGAGAGATCTTGGAAAGGAATTCTCGACACAAAAGAACAGAGTTAAACATGGCTTTTTGGTAGCAGGCAATTTTTTGTTTGTTTGTTTCAGATGGACTATGCTGTTTGCAAATTTAAGAGAGGTCTTCATGACTCAGCATTGGCAACAAAAACTGTGCAGCTCCTTTAAGAAGGCTTCCTGGTTGGTGCTCCTTACACAAACAGCTCTGGCTCTTTCAGGAGATGGAGGATTTAAATGGGGTTTGTGAGTTGCATGTTATAAACTGCTTAATGGCACAACATAGATCGGGTGCATACTTGGAACTGGGGTAGTATTTACCACTCACAGAGGTGGTGAGCATGCCTTCACCATGTTGGACTGGGGATAGCCAAAAGGAAAAGCAGCCTCAGTCCTAGCCACACTGGCTTAGCATTTTTTAAAAAGGGTATTCCTGGTCAGGAAATAATTACAGATACGGAATATAGACAGATTCAGACAGAAAAAAAAAAAAACCTCCGAATGGGTGACAGTGTGTTTAAACATGTGTGTAGGCTTGAGAGAGAGAGAGAAGAAAATGAGTATAGACAGTTATATATGGAAATAAATAGTTAAAAAAATAAAGCAAAGTCTTGAAAGTAACATAGTACAGACATGTTGATTGCCTTGGCGGGCCACTTAGTCTAGGGTTAGTAGCCCGCCTGGCAGTTCAGTTATTCCAGGGTCACGGAGAGGCACTACCTGGAAGATATGGGCTAGGAGACAGGAAGAAGGCCATGCAAAGTTTGTCAAAGCCTCCGTTTATTAGGGACGAGATACAACCTTTTATAGGGTAAGGAGTTGGGGGGATGGGCACAGGGTTCTGGGCTCTTGCCGCGTGGTTCACATTGGTCACGTGGTTCTCGTTGATCACGTAGGCAGGTTACCTTTGGTCAGGTCACAGTAGGCCAAGAAGTCACAACTAGGAGATGACACACCTAGTTCTCTAGATAGTTTGGAATGCGGGGTGGGTTCTGCTAACAGATAGCTCTCATTAACAGCCAATTTGGGTGTGGGGTAGGCTCTGTCAATAGAACTATTCCTAACACAATTAGGGGTGTGGGGTTCTCTGCAGACTCCCCAGGGTGATGGTTCCTGTAATGATTTTAGGAGGAAATTGGCTCCTGACACAGACAGTCATAGATTAAAGGTGAAAATAAAAATAAACCACATAAAGATGGAATATACACAGAGAGTCTGGATTATGTATATTATTGTGTTTCTTTTGATTTTTTTTTACTTTGAATGAGCTAAGTAGAGAGAGATATTTCGTTTTATGGGCTGCTAAACTAAACCAATATATAACTCAAGATATTTTGGAGACCTGTTATCTCCTGAGTCTAAAACGAAGATACAATGCTAATCAGAGGGCTCAGTAGGATGAAGCCATTTTCTACTTGTTGCTTTATTCAACATGCTCATCTTAACCAAGATGATGGTGCAGTTACATGTTCTCTTTAACCTTTGTTAATATGGCTGCCACTCATGTGATTGCTTCAATCCTGATGAGATATCAGCCAAGATGGAGGCAAGTCACATGATTGCTATTTAAAACATCTTTTCCTAGTAGATCTGTTTTTAAAATGAGTGTTGAAGCTACACACACACACACACACACACACACACACACACACACACCATAAACAAGAGTTGACTCACATATATTGTTCTGTAGCAAATTATGATTACCTATGTATAGACTTTTTCAGTATTAACTTCTTGTTGCAAAAAAAAAGTTAACTTTGTTAAGATTATATAACTATGCCCAATGAACTTGTTAAATCAAATATAGGATTTACAGAATTGTCTTAAGATATTTTTGAAAAGAAGAGTACAGAGAAATTGTAGAGATAAATATAGGATTTACAGAATTGTCTTAAGATATTTTTGGAAAGAAGAGTACAGAGAAATTATAGAGATAAAAGGTTTTAGGAATGAAACATAGAGGAAGTATAGAGAAGAATAAGTTTAGATAAGAGATTTGTGGATCATTTGTTTACTGTAGCAGACATTGTTACCATAGGAGAGAATCTGCAAATCAAGCATGCCAATCTTTGGCCATCAATCTATACTGAAGCCAAGCTATACTGGAGTCCAACGAGGTTAGGGGGGTCACAAAAATATTCTGTAGGAGGGACTGTCTGTAAACTCCAAGAGGGAGCTGAGAGAGCATTAAGTGACCCATATGGACTCATGCTTAGAGAAACTACAGGACTGCAGACAGGAGCTGAGAGATATTAAAGGGAATATAAGAGAAAGTATCAGGGGAAAGGGAGACAGTAAGTGGTTTTAACAGGGACACCCATAGAGGTATAGCAGGTCAGAGCCAAGAGATCCAAGATAAGAACCCAGGTTGATGCCTTGAAAGAATGTAGAAGGCTCTAGGAGGTAGAGAGACACTTGTGGCATAGACAAGGAGAGTTAGAGAACATGGACGGGAGAACTAGCCGAGAAGGAAGATTCTGGAATGTAGGATCAAATTTGATGGATGATAGGAACCAGAAAATAAAATGGTTCATACACACTTTAGGAGAGTCCAGCAGCTTGGTTCAGAAAGGTTGAGTTCCTTGGAAGGAAATTCACATATGGCAATCCTGTTGTTTCAGCACCAGATAAATGAAAAATAAAAATGAAAAGAAAAGATATGACTACTCCTACATATGGTGGAGGAGAAAGTTTATTGCAGATATGAGGAAGAGCATAGGCAGAGGCAGGGAGATCTAGGAAAGTCCAGAGTGAACATGACCCCTAAGCTGGGCCATGTGAGAACAGGAAGAAATGGAGAGGTAAGAAAAAAAGATAGATAAAAGGGTCAGGTAACCAAAATGGCTGAATTTTATAGGCAGCTGGGGAAACAGGAAAAGCATAGAGAAAGCTTGGAATGGAGGTAAGAGAAGGCTTGGAATGGAGGTAAGAAAATTCTTGGACATGGGGAATCTTTCCATTTTCCTGATCACTTTCAGTAGTTTTAAAGATCCCAAATAATATTGAGATCTAGTGTGTTGTTAGGAGGTCATTTGGACTGGTTATCTAAGGGCTTTTGAGGACATATTTGACTTGAAAGGAGCATCAGCTTAGAAATCCTTAGGCCAGGTGTTAGGTTGAAGGGGTTGGAGGTTCTCTAAGAGGTATCCCAAAAAGAAGCCAGAAGGTATGCATGATACCATTCCCAGGAATGTGGAGGAAAAGTGGTCACAGCAAACTGTAGCTGAGGATGTCCCCAGTACTCAGGGAAGATGAATCAGGTCGAAGCCATTCAGTGAGCTATCACCACACTCAACAGTGGTCAAGGCCAATAGCCCAATGAGGAGAGTTGGCACCTGGTACCAGGATTTTCAAGTGAAGCCAAATGTGAAAGAATGAGCTTAGAAATGATGTCTCAACTAAGGAAAGGGGTCAGGAACAGCACTGGTGAGGCGGGTCAACAATGTCCTGATGACCACTGTATTTTACAGTCATAAATGTTTGTGGGATATAAGGCTCTGTGAAGTACAGCATCCAGGTCATAGACTATCTCTCCTGGTCAATATGAGTTTGGTGCTGCTTGGTTGTATCTAAGAATATTTAAGAAATATTAGTTGTAGCTAAGACTATTTAAACTGCACTAAAGGAAAAAGTTAGGTAAAGTTATTTGGTCACAGCTATAGATATGAATTAAAAATATTGATTTGCATCGATTCGTTTTTAAGTTACTTCATCCCTATGTCCCAATTCCTACAATGTAGATAAACAAGATTTAGTCCAGTGTCTTTTAACAGTTTATATTGATTTTTATTATGTCAGATTCATAACCTTCAAAGCAAACCAATGTTATGCTTGGCCGATTCACTACTAATTGGATGGGTGAAAAATCGTGGTCTTTTTATCAAGGAAATAAATTCACTGGGACAAGAACACTAAGAAGTAAATGAAGAAAGGAAGCTGGACCCAGTGAACAGTGCCACTAATTATGCTGCCACAAACAGATGCTCACATCAGTCATCACTGGAGACCTCACCTCATGTTTAACCTGCCAGCCAAGTGGAACCTTTCTTTTAGGTCTCTTAAGAAGCTAAGAGAAATTTCCTGTGCAGCATGCTCTCACAAGACTTCTTACTCACCCATGGAGAGTTGGCAGAACAGTTTCCAGCAGAAAAACAAATGACTATATTCAGTGGATAAAGAAAGAGAAAACAAAAGGAAAATGGAAGTTTCAATTGTCCTCACAAACAAAACGAACTACTCTTTGGGAGATTTTAACATTATCTTTAAGTCCATGAGGAAATAGCAGCTTCATGAACTGTGTAAATCTGTGTGGACTGTAACAATCACAAAAGCAACATCAACGTGCAAACAACTAAAAGACCACTGGGAATCCAGAGAAAGTCCAAAAGTACACTTCTCCACCTAATTTAATTTCCTTCTGTAATTGAGTGTTGGAGTTAGTAAATACATAGTTAGAATCAGCCTGATTATTTAAAGAGGACTGAGTATAAGGGAGATGCCAAACACCTAACCTTTGTTAAATTTCTAGGCCACAATAATGTCTCTGAAATGTAAAGGACAGGAAAGGGAGAAGATTTAGCTTAACATGTATGTGCCACAGGATTACTGTGCCAGTGCCTCCACAAGAAATGCATGCAGTATATTGCTACATTGATATAGCTACTTGAGTTGTTCAAGCATTCTGTCTTCCTCTTTAGCCTGCTTATTATTTTATTCTAATCTTATGGATTTCTTTGAGACAGGGTCTAATCATACTGTATTGGCAGGCTGGCCTTTCACTTACAGTCATCTTGTCTCAAAACCTGAGTACTAACATTTCAGGCCTCCACCACCTTGAGTACCTTCCCTGTACATTCTATTATTTGCATGAGTCAACGACCAGACCCTTATATGAACTGGGGACTCCCAGAAAGTCTGTATTCATGGATGTTGGGACATCTGTCATCCCTTCCACTCTAATCTTTCCATAATTCCCCAAGCACAAATAAATACACTTATTTATTTAAAGTTCAGTTGTCTTATATTTATTTTTAAATATTTATTTTCTTAATTTTATCTATATGCATATACCCATGAGTGTATGTAGGTAAACCATATCTGTATGGTAGCATGTGGAATTCAGACAAGGCATGGAATTACCTAGAACTGGAGTTATGACAGTTGTGAGTCACCATGTAGGTAAGTGCTCTAGCCACAAAGATTACTCTTAAGGTCCTAAATCCCATAGTTTAATAAAACTTCATCATGGAAGAAAAGGCAAAGAAGATTTGGAAGAGCCTGAAGCAAAGGGGGTGAACTTATCCAAGTTAATTTTAGTACTTTATTTCCTGAGGGTTTCAAGGAGGGGCATGCCATGGCTTGTGTGTAGAGATTAGAGAGGAACTAGTGGGAGTCAGTTCTTGCCCTTGCACCATCCAGGTCTCAAGAAATTAGCTCAATTCCATAGTAATTTCCCTGTTGATCCATTTCACTGGCTCCACAAAGCTAAGTTTAAATGCTCCACTTTACGTCTATTTTCATTGATGATGTATGCCTATCTGGCCTTTCCTTCCTTCTGGCTGAGTCATTGTAAAAACTCTATATTTCCTAAATGTTCTAGCAATAGTCTCCCAGATATATTTTCAGGATGTTTTGGTAAATACAACCTCTACTGCCTCTCTGCAACTCAAAACAGTCACTACTACCAATCTCTATGCAAATACACACAAAGCCTTTATAGTTCATATCCAACTTAATCTTCTTTCAAATAATTTATTTTACATGTATACCTATCTAAAGGTTCAGTTGAAGAAAACCTGAAACACTTAAAACTCTGCTTTCAAATTGTGCTAGTACATTTGATATCCAAAAAATCTAAAGTGTCTATGCATTAATAGGTAGTTTTTTATAGGTATGTTAAATTTTTAGAAGTAAACTAAGGCACATACCTTAACTCCAATCTATGAGTAATTTTTAACCCTGGTGTTTCAATCTTTTGAAGACCATGGATTAGCTGGAGGAATCTGATATCCCTTATCTTCAGTGTAAATATGTATCTTACAAATATTTCAAGTCTTTTAAGGAATAATGAAATATTGAGTTAAAAGCAGAAAATACATAATATATGTGACAATGCAGGTCCTTTTTCCTTAAGCAAATTGCCCCACTTCATCATTGAAGCAGAGCATGGTAGTATATACCTGTGATTCCAGCAGTTAGTATCTCAAGGTTGAAAGACTGAAAGTTTGAGTTCAGACTGGGTAACACAGCAATACCTTGTCTCAAAAAGCAACCTCATCAATAAAAGATAATGTATTTTCACCTGGAACCCCTTACTGAGCAAACCCCTAACTCTCCATACCAACTTTT
Organism: Microtus pennsylvanicus; assembly: GCF_037038515.1. Lineage (NCBI taxonomy): Eukaryota > Metazoa > Chordata > Mammalia > Rodentia > Cricetidae > Microtus > Microtus pennsylvanicus. The sequence goes on along the minus strand of NC_134579.1, from coordinate 172,387,729 downwards.
ATCCAATCCTTTTCTACTCTGACCCCATCACCCCTTTTGTCTCCACATCACAGACTATTCATGATTGCAATAGAATATCAGGCTTTTAGTTTCCCTGAGTTGTTCTAATATTAGGTTGCCTATTCTTGTGCGATTAAATGCAAAAAGGTCTTGAGAAATATTGCAAATCTGAAAGCATTTGTTTAACTGGCTACTACCTTTGCAGTAGAAAAGCTGTATAAAAGGCTAAACACGTGAGACCCTGGAGGACACTATTGACTAATTATGAGCTTCACTACATTCTTATAACAGCTACATGACCATATAATGAATAACAGAAAGTTTCTAGAACATTAGTTTCCTACAAATACCCGGTGGTTTATGTTTATGTGAGTAAACAAAGATCCTTATGCACTGAAGACAGTTATAAAAGAAGTGAGCACCACAATAATTTTCCATAGTTCAACAAATAAACAAATATCTCTTATAAGCTTTTATTGCAAACTTATAGACAAAGCATTCTAATACAAACAGTTTTCCTTTCATTCCTATGATAGAAATATTAAACAAAATTTAAGGACTAAGAATTGCGTTTTCACAACTCAAGACATAAACCCTATACTCTCATTCCCTATCCAACACCCAACTTTGTGTCTTTCTTTTTCCTCCTTCTTCATTGTTAAACCGATTAAGTCCAATTCATAGTCTTCCATATGACTATGACCAGAGTTAGACCCTTAAAGAAAACTGATTCTCGCTCTCCTAGAAGTTGTAACTTGCTAATAGCTCCTAAAGAATGAAACTTTCTCCCACCTCCTGCCTCCTTGCTGGGATTTTGTCTGGCTTGAATTTTCTTGGGTCTTAAGATGCTCGAACAAGAGTTCTGAGTTCATATGTGCAACTGCCCTGCTAAGTCTGGAATTAATCAGTTCCTATTGGTCATTCACCTTATTTGGTGCTCATAGTCTTTTAATCTCTTTTCCTCAATAATCCCTGAGTTTTGGGAGAAAGGGGTGAGACATATAGAGATGAGCATACAGCATCCTCTTGCTCTCTCCAACTTCACCAGTTTTGAGTCTGAGTTAATATCTGCTGATATTAATATGCACTGTGGTAGAACAATAATTTGTTAGGAGTTGACTTGATTAAACACTATGCTCATTTAGCATAATAATATTAGCATCTTCTGCCCTAGGGCTCATGAACTGTCTACCTACAGGTTCCTGGCCCAGGTATGAGTTGTCAAGTGATGACCCATAAACCCTCAAACATTACAGCCCATCCAGTCTTCTTGGTTATTCTCTACTGTGTTCTGTCTTCTCTATCATAAAATACCCTTGCCACTGACCCTTTAATGATTCTTTGACTTCTAAATGTATCCAAAATGAAACACATGTATCTAAAAATTCAATGTTAAAATCCACTAATTAGAAAAAACATGTGAGATTAGTCTTTCAGGGTCCAAGTCACCTGACTAAGAATAATTGTTTCCAGCTCCATCTATTATCCTGCCTCTTAATTCAATGCTACTCTATTAACAAAAGCCAAGAAATGAAAACAACCTAGATATCTACCAAATGATGAGTAAAAAAAATGAGAATATTATGTGTCCATGCAATTGAAGATTACTCATTTTTTGAGAATATTAAATAGTAAACATTTACTTAGTATGAGGATGCAAATAACCCTAGACACTATATGGGAGCACATTACACTTGGATAGACATTATTTTTTTTAACTTTTTAAAAAATCATTTTCTCCAACATAATATTTTCATTAATTATTTGGGAATTTCACATCATGAATCCCATCATATTCACTTCCCAGTCCTCTCAGGCCTGCCACCCCCACCTCTCTATAAGAAGAAAGAAGATGAGAAGGAGGAAGAGAAGGAGGAGGAGAAAGAGAATAAGCCTAATTTGTGTTGTCCATATACTCACTGAGTATGGACAATCTCCCAGTAATCAGCCCCTTAAAAAGAGGGACTGAGTCCTTCTGAAACCGTACCTTTGCCTGAAGCTCTCAAATGTGAAGATTCAACATCCCTTTTATAATTTTTAAGAGTTCTCATCAATGTGTTCCTGTCTAGGCTATTACTATGGGGAGTAAGGGGTGGTGCGGTAGGCATAGAGGTGGCCTGTGCAGTCACCTGAGGCCATTTGATGTCTGTGGTCTGTACTTCCATCTGAAACTATTTTGATGACAATGACCTAGGCTGCCACCAGAGATCATATTGGTCATTATTAGGTTTTATTACTCTTAACTCTTTGGGGGTCTCCCACCCAGCTCCCTAATAAACACAGAGACTTAGTCTTACTTATGAGTGTCCAGTCTTAGATTGGCTTATTTCTAGCCAGTTCTTCTTAACTTAAATTATCCCGTCTTCCCTTTGCCTCTGGGCTTTTACCTTTATCTATTCTATATACTTTTCTTTAGTTTTTACACAATAGATGGCTAGGTAGCTGGGTGACCGGCCCCTGCTCCTCTCTCCTTCACCATTTCTCACCCCTCCCACTTCCTCTCACCTCTTATTCATTCTTTCTGCATGCCAGCCCTATATGATTCTCTTCCCTGCCTAGTTATTGAATGTTCAGGTCTTTATTAGACCAATTAGGTGCTTTAGACAATCAAAGTAACAAATCTTTACAGAGTTAAACAAATATAACATAAGAATGCAACACATCTTTGCACCATTAAACAAATATTCTACAACGTAAAATAATATAACATATCATTAACTAATATTTCACAACAATTGGTGTCAGTGGCCTGTGTTGCCCTGCAGGCCATGTTGATGCCCTTGGCCTGTGCTAAGGGCTATGCTATCCATGGCCCAAACTTCGGTAAAAAGCCATGTTGATTTCTGTGGTCTCCTACTGGAGATTATGTGGATGTTCATGGCCCATTCTGTCACTGACTATAAAGGGCAAAGAAACTACTTTTGCAGTGGTATCAATGACTGAAAATTCACAGTTAAAACAGAGGATCATTTGTTTTATAAAGAAAATAAATCCTGGTTTCTTCCTTGGTTAAATGCTTTCTCTGAAATTCATTTACACACAATGGAATTGGGGAGAGGACTGAACATATTGCTGAATTCATAATGTTTTCCTTTCCCCTAAACATTTGTTCCAACTCTCTTTAGACAATTTTGTATGACGGGTTCTGCACTAAGCAACTTGATAACCTGAAAATAGCTATTATTTACCCAAGATATATTTACTAAGTTACTCTAACAGAAAAAAAAAGTGAAGGGCTGAGCTGTAGCAACAGCTGTAGCTGATCTCAGATCTGTGCTCTTTAATAACCTGCTTACGAAAGTAGCTGTAACTTTACAGGTAGACCCCACGTCGTCAGTCCCTGTGGATAGGTAGTTTAATAAGCAAAATGATTGCATACATTTAGGTGTATGTTCCACTGAGAGATGCTATTTTTTCTAAACAAAAGAAAGACAACTTCTTCTAGAACTCTCAAAGAACTGTATATCTTGAGGGTTCATTGTTGAGACAATAATAGAAACAGTGAAAAATTGATAAGACAGTCAGAGTTTATTGAAAAATATGTGGGACGTCTGGGTTTTTCTCAACTTTAAACTTATAACTTGGATTATCATGCAGTCATCAAAATGTCCATGACAAGTTAGAACTTAGCTTGCTACAAGGCATGGGCAAAGGAAAGAAGTAGCATTTTCCCAGCCAGCTGTTTGCCTATGTTTGTTAAACGGTGTTTCCAACTTCTTATAAAAGATTCTACTTTTAAAGGGGTCATGCATTTTTGGTGAGTTTTCAATTATAAGTTGCGATCTGAGTGTTTGGATCTACTTACAAGATAAACAGTAATTTGAGCTGAGCTATCAACTTACATTTGAGTGTAATTTTTATTAATTCATTCTTTGTGTCAGATATGTTAAGTCATATCTGAAATTTAATAACAGAACTTAATCAGCTAGTTTGTGTCTTGTTTTCAGGACTTACCATTGTGTTTAATTTAATTAAATTAACATTTAATTTATTGATATCTGCATAACCTGAAAATTATTTTTATTACAAAATATAAGAACATTTTGTAGAATGCCATCTATCATTCTAAAATACCTTATTAATCATATTTGTCATTTTACTTGACCTTGCTAGGACCATGATGTATATATACTATCATTAAATAAGTTTTCCTAATTCATAAGCAAAGAGAAGGCACAGAAAAATTAAGAAACTTGTCTACTTTTTTATTTTTTATTAAATTTTTTTAATTAAAAATTTCTGCCTCCTCCCCGCCTCCCTTTTCCCTCCCTCTCTCCCACTCCTCACTCCTCACTCCCCTCCCCCCTCCCTCTCCAGTCCAAAGAGCAGTCAGGGTTCCCTGCCCTGTGGGAAGTCCGAGGTCCTCCCTGCTCCATCCAGGTCTAGGAAAGTGAGCATCCAAACAGGCTAGGTTCCCACAAAGCCAGTACATGCAGTAGGATCAAAACCCAGTGCCATTTTCCTTGGCTTCTCAGCAGCCCTCATTGTCCACCATATTCAGTGAGTCCTGTTTTATCCCATGCTTTTTCAGTCCCAGTCCAGCTGGCCTTGGTGATCTCCTAATAGATCAGCCCCACGGTATCAGTGGGTGGGTGCACCCCTTGCAGTCTTGACTTCCTTGCTCATGTTCTCCCTCCTTCTGTTCCTCATTTGGACCTTGGGAGCTCAGTCCATTGCTTCAATGTGAGTCTCTGTCTCTAGCTTCATCCATAGCCAGATGAAGGTTCTATGGTGATATGCAAGATATTCGTTAGTATGGCTATAGGATCGGGCCATTTCAGGCTCTCCTTCTCAGCTGCCTGAGGACCTAGTTGGGTACATGTCTTTGAACCCCTGGGAACCCCTCTAGAGTCAAGGCTCTTGCCAACCCTAAAATGGCTCCCTTAATTAAGATATATACTTCCCTGCTCCCATATCCAACCTTCCATTATCCCAACCATCCCATTCCCACAAGTTCTCCCTATCCTCCCCTTCTCACTTTTCTTTCCCCATCTCCCCTTTCCCCCATCCCACCCCAAGCCCCAGTTCCCGAATTTTTGCCCAGCAATCTTGACTGCTTCCAATATCCAGTGGTATAACTATATGTTTTTCTTTGGGTTCACCTTCTTATTTAGTTTCTCTAGGATCGCGAATTATAGGCTCACTATCCTCTATTTATGGCTAAAAACCAATTATGAGTGAGTACATCCCATGTTCATCTTTTTGGGTCTGGGTTACCTCATTCAGGATAATGTTTTCTATTTCCATCCATTTGCATACAAAATTCAAGGAGTCATTGTTTTTTACCGCTAAGTAGTACTCTAATGTGTATATATTCCACACTTTCTTCATCCATTCTTCCGTGGAAGGGCATCTAGCTTGTTTCCAGGTTAATGCTGCTATGAACATAGTTGAACAAATACTTTTGTAGTATGATAGGGCATCTTTTGGGTATATTCCCAAGAGTGGTATTGCTGGGTCCTGGGGTAGGTTGATCCCAAATTTCCTGAGAAACCGCCACACTGCTTAACAGAGAATTCTCAACAGAAGAAGTTCAAATGGCCAAAAGACACTTCAGGTCATGCTCAACCTCCTTAGCAATCAGGGAAATGCAAATCAAAACAACTTTGAGATACCATCTTACACCTGTCAGAATGGCTAAAATCAAAAACACCAATGATAGCCTTTGCTGGAGAGGATGTGGAGTAAGAGGTACACTCATCCATTGCTGGTGGGTATGCAACTTGTCCATTTTTACACATCAAGTAAATAACCAGCTGATTCATCTGCTCCAGGCTGTGTACTTCACAGTCTTATTCTTTCCACTACAACCATGCCTCCAAGGACCAGGAAATATGGACTGAAGTATTTCTGACAACTACTTCATATTTATACATTCATGTTCAAGATAGTTATTTTGCTTTATTATTTTTATTCAGTGCTTATCCATTACCATGATAAAACATGATAAAACATGAGCAAATGCAACTTATTAAAAAAGCATTTATTTTGGCTTATGAGTCTAATGGAAAGAATCCATCATTGCTGTAGATACAGCTCAGGTTAATCATGAAAACAGAAGCAGGAAGTTGAGAAGTCACATGCTCAACTGCAACAGGACACAGAGAGGGTGAACTGGACAGGAAAGAGGTAGAGTCTCTCAAAGCTTTCCTACAGTGAGGTTGAGGTGCTTCAATCAGCAAGGCTGTACCTCCTAGAAGTTCTATAACATCCCTCAAACATCACTCCCAACTGGGTACCAAGTGTTCAAATGATGAGACTGTGAATGACATTTCTCTCATTTAAGCCACAATATTATTTGTTCTAAAATCATCTCACAGGGAAACATTTAAATTGGAAGGTCAACATTCAACTGAATAGTAGAGAACATTGACTATTAGAGAAATCATTTTCTATTACTTTCATTGATTGTGAGAAATATGTATGACACTGTAAAAGGTTGCAATCTCAAACTATTATTATTGATTTTCTTTTTGCTATATTATAGCAATATACCAAGAAGTGTCACCCAAATATAGTCATCATATGTATGAAACTTTATGTTTATTTTACATTTGTATCGTGGTTATAGTATGATTACATTTTAAGTTATGTTATAATCTTAAACTCTAATCTAAGACAATTATGTGTTTATGGGAATTTACCACAAAAGTATTCTATACATCTTATTTCTGGTAGTCTGTACAGACATCTGAAACCCCAAGAACTGGGAGGAATCAGCCCTTACAGGATTCATCTATGGCATTTTGTTCCTTCAAGTATTGAATCAGTCTTCAATACAAGAGTAAATACATAGACATAGAATTAAGTATCTACTTTCCATTTAAATTTAAAGGAGGTATAAATGAATTTGAAAGGTCAATCACAGAAGGATAATTTTATTACCCAATCTTCAATCTCTAATACAATTAGAAATATATAATGCAGCAATTTATTTGGAAACATTAGGCCATATTTTCTAGGCGGTGGGCATACACAAATTTTCATCATGCTTCATAGGGAGCAGAACACCCCTCTCCACCCATTATGTGCACCCTAGTTCCTCCAATTACACTGCACATCACTGGATCATATGTGGACCAGCTAGTCTGTGCATTGTTTTTGAGTTATTGGACCAATTAAATTGCAAAACCACAGTAGAAGAAGGGAAATCCCCTCATCTTTTTTAGATGAAATACAGTGCAAAGTTAAAAATGGACCATTTGCATCATGACCACAGTGAGCAGACAGTAACAGACCTCAGCATGTTTCTTCCTGAGAAAGAAAACCTGGCAACCTTTCACCTCCTTCATCACCTTTCACCATAAGCTGGTAAAACTTCACTCATCACTGACAGCGGTGGAAACAGAGAGCATTTAGGAGGGGCCAGACTCAGCTGAGTCAAACAGAACCCTGTCAGGCATTGCACTGGGGCAACATGTGGACACCTTTTCTAGTGGTGATCTGTTCAACGGTTATATAAAACAGCACTCAAAAACAGATAAATTCTTACCTAAGAATCCAGGAAGGAAAATATTTGAATTGACCTTTTCTTGATGACAGTTTTCAGAAAATTCTTTTCTGGGGAAAAGCTTATCATGCCAGAGAAAAAGGAGCTCTCAAGAATCCTGGCCACAGGCATAGGGTGCTCTGTTTAGCCTTTAGAGTGGGGAGCTACAATAGCACACAGGTACCTTCCTTCAGGCTAAGCAAGGCAGCTGTCCAAGGGTTTTCAGATCTTGAACTTAAGGGAAGCAGAATACTTGGCGAAAGAATAGAGAAAATGTTTTCATTAAGGATTGGACCTCACAAAGTACAGAAGGTGTTTCGAACTGAACTCCGAAGTATATGTTTGCAATTATGATTGGGTGTAAACTAAAAAAGTCAGAGACCACACATAGAGTCATTTTAGGCTGCTTAGAAGCAAATGTGTACTTTGCCAGAGCATGGAGCGAGCAGTGACTACAAAGTGTTTCTTTTGCTTCTTGAAAATCTAAAAACAAACTTTCAATAACTCTTTATAATCAGTTTCCTGTGTTATAAAATGCTCAAAGTTCTCACTTAGTTTGGGTTTGGTCTTCAGTAGCTTTCTTTATCTCCAATTGAAAAGGTCCTCTCTATGAGTTCTTGTAGATTGATGCTTCAGAATAACTGACTATTCCACTTTAAAGTCTCAGTGAACATGTCTAAAGCCTGGCATGTAACAATAGCCTTTGAAATTTTTATCTTTAATTACACTATAAAAGTTCTGGTGCCCTACTTTGGCGTAAGAGCACTTCAAATAACACAAAACTGTATGCATTCCTTAATGTTCTTGTTGCTGCAGCAAGATACCAACCAAAGAAACTCGAAGGAAAAAAAAAGACTTTATTCTAGCAGACAGTCTAAGAAGAGATCCTGAGCCTCATGTGTGGAATGCATCCATTCAGTACCGTGAGATGCTGATAACAACAATCCCAGTGTCAGGAGGTTGTATTCTTCGGAACAAGATGAATACTGATACTCAAAGCGCTTCTTCTATTTTGAGCAAGCCACGTCCTAGCTCATGGGATGGTATCACTTACACTGAATGCGGGTCTACCCTTCTCAGTTAATTGTTTCTGAAAATTTGTTCCCAGAACTCCCAGTGGTTTAGCTCCTGATTCATTTTAAATCCAGTCAAATTGACAAGAAAGATGAACCAGGATGAATGGATTCAATGTCAGTCTTTGCCCACAAAGCAAGGGTCTTTAATTTAGCTCAGGAACCATACTACTCTGTGCTAGTCCCAATTGAAATCCTGACTGAGATGTAACCTTGAATAGGTTTTAGCTATTATCATCAAATTACAGATATTCCCTTATCTAGTCTGAACTATGATTATGATCTGTCTCACAGAGATATCAAAAAAAAAGAAGACATTTTCAGGGTGTGCCGCATTCATTCAACAGAACTTGTCACATTTTTGGGTTTCTTACCAGTCAATGCAGAAGCAAAGCTTCACATCTGTATGTGAATAGTAAAACTAGTCACTCACATCTAATCAAAGGTAGTGTTTCCATTTAGTGTCTTCTCCATTTCATTGCTGCTGCTGCTAAAACAAGAACCACAGCTACTACTACTACTTGCTATAGTGTCTCATGTAGCCCAGGTTAACATCAAGTTCTCTATGTAGCCAAGGGCAGAACCCTTATTCCTTTTGTCTGCTGCTTTTGGAAATGTAAATTAGCATGAATACTATTGACCTCAATATTGGTTCCTCAAAAAATGTCTAGCCAGTTCCAGAGAGTGTTGCATGAAAACTCCATTTATATTCTATCCTACGTTCTGCATGTTTCCTGTGGAATCTTATGACACAGATCACTAGGACAAGGGGTCTAAGACGGACCACAGTGAGATCCAGGTAAGAGTGAGTCACATTAAGATAATATTCATGGTCTGTTACAAATGTTCTTCCTGCATCACATCACACGACGTGGTGAACAGGCTGTGTCCTGCTCTAAGTCACTTTATCTTATGTGAAATAGCAGCTTTTAAGATGTGCCATGATCAAAATGGAAACTGAAAATGACTGCTTTTCCTTTGAGAAAGTTCATACCACTAACTTCTCAGAACAAGGTATACTAATAAATAAGTCATTTCTGGAAGGGAAATTCACAGTGCTACTTAGGTTTTCCATCAACAAGCTAATGTCATCTGAGAAGAAAGAGCCTCTCATCAGATCGGCCAGTCGGCAAGTCTGCGGGGCATTCTCTTAATTGGTTATTGAAGATGCTACTCTAGGCAATGTCATCTTTGAGCAGGTAGTACCAGGTGGTAAAAGAAAACAGATTGAACAAACTACAGGAAGCCATGAAAACAAAGTTCTTCCATGGTCTCTACTCTAATCCCTGCCTCCAGGTTTCTATCCAGTTTGGGTTTCTGCTTAATCTTACCTCAGTGATGGACGGTGATTGACACATTGAAGCCAAGTAAACACCTAAAGAAACTTTTGGTCAAAGTCATCTTTATCAACGCAATAGAAAACCAACTAGAACAGATATCATTTACATTCTTAACAAAGTAGGTTAGCATGTGGTCATAAGAAGAACAATCAGGATAAGACAAACAACAACAACAAAAATCAGTCAGACAACATATTGAACACACTCAAGTCTCATCTTCAAGGTCTCATAACAACATGACATTTCGATAGCAATGGACTTTCTGAATTATCATCAGAAGTCCTGTGCTCATTCATTGTACATCTTTCCATTCATTTCATCCAGTACGCCACAATTCCCATGGTCCAGCTGTGGTTCTCCAACTCTCTCCATATGAATTACTTATTCCCTCACCTAAACTACTGTTGTGACTCTGGAGATCTCTTGAGATCTCAACTTTCTGCCTCTGCGTCTAGTAAGGTCTCTTCATATCTTGTAGCCTTTAAACATTTTTCAAGGGCATTATGCAACTTTCATATTTATATACCTAACTGTGTGAGGTATAATACTTCATTTGAAAGTTAATATCACCAATAAACATTGTATAAAAAAAACTTACCTCCGCTAATGGCCAGCCATTAAGAGAATCGGGCCACCTAGTACACTGCAGCTAATCAAGTCAATGTTGCTTGTGAATGAATGGATATTCAATACACTCTGACATTGCGGAAAACATAGCTGCACCCATTTATATTTCCAGCATAACATCTTCAGAACACACAGACTGAGAGAAGGACATAGATTTAGGCATTTCTCTTTGGTTATGCATTACCAGAAATCAAACAACTCAGAAAACAAACATAAAATAATGATTTAAATCAAACTAAAACAAACCAAAGGAAGGAGAGTCTTGTCAACAGCTGCTTTGTATGGCAATCTTAGGTCTGTTTTCCTAGACATTAAAACAATAACAAGAAGCTATACATATTAGAAACTATGAAACCTCAACAGTAAGGTTCTAAGTACATAATTCTCTATGATCCTCCTGTCTGATACTCCTTTGCTTCAATACACAGTTCATTTGAAACTAACTTCATGTTAAGGCAGTTTTACTCACATCTGCTTCCAATATGTATTCTCCCCATTCATAATAATGATTCTTGACAGAAAAATCCAAGAAAACACAACTTTTAGATGAATCAATACACACAGCTCAGAATTTAATGTCAGCAGACCAACTTGGACAGTTAGGAGTTGAACAGATCACAGATTTGCTGATCTTCTTGTTCCCAACCCAGTTGAATATGTATTCAACAGATGACTACTGGCCTTGTCAGAAGGCACTAATGCATGGAAACTGTGTTTGCTTAGCCCTGCAAAATAATAAATTGTGCTGTATTCATCCTTTCGTTTTTAAGGCCAACTGTTGGCTTTATTTAATACCCTCTTAACATGCTAATAGCTCCTAATGGTCACATCGGCCATCAGTTAAACAAACCATTAGGTTGAGAAAAGAAATTTCAATAAAGGCAATTTACTAATTTGTTGATTGTTAATGGACATTAGCCCATTCAAGACCTTCGTCTAGGCATCCAGTTGAACTCAGAATATATTATAGTCATTTTTCTCTACAGAGAAAGAGGCTAATTCAGCATTCTGAGTACTTCTGTTTTCAAGACATGCTGCCTATATTGTTTGTCTACAAATAATATGATCATAGTCAGCAGTGCAGAAACAAAGAAAAGAACCAGTCCTAAATAAATTAACGCAAATTATAAAATCTTTCTGTGATTTATGTTGAATAAATTTGCAAGAGATATTTTAATCATTCTCAAATTGTGTTTTAGTCTTAAAATGAAACATTTCTCCCTTAAATGTAAACTTCCCTTTATGCAATTAAAACCCATCACCACTTCCAAGAACAAAAGTCAGAGAGCTTTATAAAATTTGTCTATCCGTGTCATTTTAACCTCAAATGTCAAAAGCCTGCATCTCTCTAAATCTTTTTTCTCATGTTTCACTTTTAACTAGATTTGTTTACTTATTTTAAGCTAGAAACCAGATCTGATGGCTGTTTTTTGGAAAATGTATTAAAATTTTGTTATTTGAGGATAAGAGAAAACCCAATCCGGAGTCTCAGCATGAAAGGTGTGTTAAGAGGCTTCTTATTTTTCTTCTCAACTTGAATCGTTTATCTGTGGCAATTCTAGGACATGTTTAACGGTAAGCAGAGCCCTTTGCTTCAGCATAAACCCAATTAGAAACTGACAGACACCAAAGCACACACACGACTGTGGAAAATCATTTAATTGTGTTCATATTTTACACAGATGCCATTCACATTACCCAGTAATGGGGAAAGTAGCACACAATTAGATTTGTCATGGAGTGTGAAAGCCAAGCAATGAATCCATTCAAGCTTTCACTGTTTTCCCATGTGTCTTCAGAAATAAGTGACTTGAACTTTAGCTGAGATAGCTAAGGACACCTAGTACTTGATGGTGTTAATGATTTATTCTTTGAAAAATCTCCTGATGAGAAGGTTTCAAATGATAAAATAACATAAGATGGAGGAGATTAAATTTCTAAGCTTTGAAATATAAAGAAATGCTTTATGGACAATGTTCTAACAACAAAGACACATGAACTTCAGGTTAAGTCTCCCCATGAATGCTATTTAATCATTTAATTGCCTCAAATACAGACACTACATAACCTAGCTATACAATCATTGTTGATCTTTTATCAGCTTATGTCAACAAACATGTTGACAATAAGTTATAGTAAAAATGTATTAATGAAGTTTTGTAAACATACAAATATGTAAACTAGATGAAGTATCCATAGTTTAGACTTTGTTCTTAATATAAATGCTTTTGTACAGAAGTCATTGGGTTTAACTATTAAACTTTCAAAAGTTTCCTTAGCATTTTTACGGATAGTGTATTTTAATCTTTGTATAATATTAAGTTGTACATATATGCTATGTGCATTCATATAGTAGAAATATTTAAAACTTTTATGTAATAGAAATATGAAAGTCACAGTGGTGCGTTTTAATTGTTAACTTGACACAACTTGTACTCACATGGGAAGAAAGTCTAATTAGGCACGATTTGGGTCAGTTTTGCTGATCATGTCTGTCTTGACTGTCATGGATAGTGTTAAGAGTGTTGATTGACATGGGAAGACCTAGCCCACTATGGGTGATACCATCCCAAGGATTTGGGTCCTGGAATGTGTGAAGTAGATAAATACATGTTGCCAGAAGCTGCTTGTTCGTTCCTGAATGCCCAGTACCAAAATAATCCCACAAAAACTATATTGTTTAAAATACTGCTTGGCTAATGACTCTAGTGTATTCCTAGCAAGCTCTTACATATTATATTAACCCATTTCTATTATTTTATATTTTACCAAAAGGCTCATGGCCTACTGTCAAGGTCCCAGCCAGTGGCTTGCATCTTTCTCCTCTGGCTGCTCCATGGCATCTCACTGACTCTGCCTTCCTTCTCCTAGCATTGTTTACTTTTCACATCTTGGTCTATTCTGCTAAGCCACTGGCTGAAACAGATTTATTCATCAACCAATAAAAGCAACACAACATTTCTCTTTTTCTTTTTAAATAAAAAGGAAGGTTTTAACTTTAACATATTAAAATTACATATAATAAAACAGGTATCAAGCAAGAATTACAACTGCAACATTTATATCTACTTTATCTTTTATTATAACTAAGGAAAACTATAATTATAACTATTCTTCAACTCCATCAAAGACCCCAGAAGGATATAATATTACTTATGTTAACATTAAATGCATTGTAAGCAACTTGCAAAACTCAAAATTGACAGAGACATCTTCTGCCTAGACAGTCACCCAAAGTTCTTCTGTAATATTGGAACATTCATGTTCAGTCTACAGGCCCACAGCATCTGGCAAACTTTTCCATGAAGCAGGAAATTTTAACAGCAGTTCCACCTATATTGGCAGTTTGTCAGTCACTTTCCTCTGTGTCCTGAAGAATGTCTTGCAGACTCTTTCATGAAGCAGGAATCCAAAGGACTGTCTCACCTTCTTTAGCCAACATCAGCAGTCATTTTTCTGTGGGTCCTGCATGTCCAGTTCATGCAGTATAATATCAAGCAGTCCAGGCAATAACAGTTTCTTGCCAAAATGACTAGCAAACTCCATAAGGAGACTCTTCGATGTCCATCTTCCTCTTGAAGTAGATCGGTGCTGCCAAAAGCAGATGTGTCTCGTCATGAAAAGCCCTAAGTTCTTAAAATATTTTAAATATCATATTCTGAAGGTCTCTGAAAGATTTGAAGAATACCTACCTAAATGAATATATCTCTATATATCTAGAAAATCTAACATGACTAGAAGCTTGACTATTACAGATGATTCTCTATTAACCTATATTTCTTAATTATACATTACATATTTAGAAGAGCTGCACAAACACAATAATTTAATCAACAGTAGAAAAATACATATAACAAAATTGATCTTATTTTTATCAACAAATCAAGATCTATAATGAAATCACTGGCCTAATAAATAAGATGTTAAGTCCCGTTGTTCTGTGAAGCTTACTTCAGTCATCACTGGTTAATGGTAAATAGAATCATTGGAGAGAAGACGGCAGTGATCTGGAAGAGCTTCTAGTTTAGCAGGTGTTACCTCCCAACCCTAAAATCACAGTTAATTTATATCTTCCATGATTCTAACTATGGCACCTTTGCCCCAGACTATGAAAGATGTTCATAAATGAGTCATTCTTTTAAAAAGACTTAAATATAATTTATCAATTTATCAATCATCTCTAATTGTTTCTAATTATGTACTTTGAAATTAACCTATATGACAGCCTCCCACTCGGGTTGAATCTAGTTGCTAAGCTTAGTACATCTTTCCTCTTTTGTTCTTGAATCACAAGTCACCTTTTCTCTACAGATGCCTTGTGATGATATTTTATGCTTTGTCTATGTGGTCTTGCATTATAATAATTACCATTTTGCCATTATTGTTATTCACATCTCTACATTCCCTCTCTTTAACCATTTGTTATTCACTGAACAAATGCCTTTGGACATCTACTATACCATAGTGCTGCTCATAGTGATGGGAAAGCAGCCATGAATTCAAATACTGGAGATGATAAGGGAATCAAAGATAATACCTTTGAAGACTTTCTGGTTGAAAGAGACCTGAAATCAACTTTTTTTGAGTCCTCTTATATTTCAGGCATCAAGTTCCCTCACTGATAATTTGATATGCTATTACCTTCCTCAGAAGGAGCTTTTGGGAGCATTTTAACAGAATATTTCCTAATTTGGTTAAAAATTCTAATAAACTTGTTAAAGTATCGAAAGGTGATGCTCCTAGAAACTGAGATGATTGACAGAAAGAGGTTAACACTGTAATATTAGTTCATCCTCATGAATTATAAGAAATAGCTAGGAATTAAAATCAGCCTCTTTAATTTTAGATTTGATATAATGGTTTTTTTCCGGAAGTAAAATAAAAATTATTTATCCTTATGCAACACAAGCGCAAGTAGACCTTAAATTCCAAAATAGCCAAATACAGTTCAGTAGATGTGGGCCATTTGATTTACCTGTAGGTATTTGGGAGTGAGTAAAACAAAACTGAACCTTGGGCACATGAAAATGCCATTCTGATTAGGTGACTTAGAACAAACAAGCATGTCTTTTAAACTGAGATGTGTGTATACATGTGCACATGTTTGAGTGTGTTTGTGTGTATAAATAAATGTCCATGTGTTTATGTAGGTGCTTATGCACACTTATCCACATGTGTATAGAGACTGGAGCTTGGTGTTCCATTTTCTTGAATTGCTATCCACTTCATTTTGTGATTTAAGGTTTCTCACAGAATCTGTACTACATCAATTTAGTTGACTGGCTGGCCTATAAGCCTCATGGATCTTCCCATGTCTGCCTCCCTAACACTGAATTATAAGACGTGCATCTATGTTAAACTATTATATGGGTGCTGAGAATCAAATATAGGTCCTCATATTTGTGTTGCATGCCATCCAGACCTCTATTTAATTGAAATTTTCATGTAACATTCCAAAACTGTATTTTTGATCTACAGACAATAGGATCTGGTCTATCAATACTGCCTCCAGATTAACCCTATAAGGGAACACTAATCAGTGGTAGCTTACAGGCAGATTCTAAAGTGTATTAGATTTCTGAAAGCTCCATCATCATTTTTTCTCATTGCCCTACACATAGCTCATCTCATTCTTATTCAGAATTTTCCTCTTCACACAGCCATTTGAGTTGTGGGTCATGCCCACACTAGCCAGTGTGATATAAGAATCATTTATTTAGCTATTCATTTAATGGTAGGGGAGATTGGACGTAGGAGATCATGCATGAAAAGAAACATCCACATGAGTTACAACCCCCACCATTATTTTTCAGGCTTCATTCAGTCTGCACTTGTCAGATCAAGTTAACATCACTCCTTACTTTTATTCATGGTATCTAATCTGGACTTAGTGACTGATGAGTATGCTAAGTTCCTCAAGGTCATGGCAGCCAACTACACTGTGTTCGCAACCATGAGTGAAAACTAAAAATAAACTTGAATCTATTTATTTTGCAAACTGTGGAATAACAGACTCAGTAGAACATTTCACTCCTATCTTCCCCAGTATTTGTGAATCCAGCACAGGACCATCTACATTCTTTCCACATCCAATACCAAGAAGTGGATTTGATGACCTGTCTTGAAGAGCTCCCATTCCAGTTTTCATTCTTGTGTGTCATGGTCACTTTTCCTACTGTGTCTGAAAGCTGAGTTACTCATTGTATGGATGTACTCTCTCAAGCAAATCCACAGTCCACCAGGGTAAGCGAAGGAAACATCCTTTCTGGTTCATGGCTCATCGTCATTTGGGGTTTGAACTCATAATTCAATCTCCATTAGTGGCCTTCACAGAATACTGAAAACAATTTTCAACTGGGATTTCTCTTGGTGGTACAGAGATTCTGAATGTCCTTGTATGCTTTTATCTCCTTAGCAGTCCTGAGTTTAGACAATTCCTTAGGGCACTGCACTCTCCTGCTGCTGAAGTTGTCAATAGGTATTAGGACATTTATCTTCATTTTGTATACTTTTTATCCTAGCCTGGCTGAATTTCGATGCTTCAGAAGCTAATTCCAGGAGTTCTAGTCAAGGACCTCTGCTGTCACACATAGAAGCATCCTTACCTTTACATACATATAATAATGAGAGATGGATAGATGATTGTTTGAGGAGAGGTACCATCAGCAAACACCCACAAATTAAATAAAGCAAAATTGAAATAACAGGCAATAAGTATCATGGGAAGTAGAAATTACCGTCTGTTGGATTTTGAGTCAGAATCAGAATAAGACTGGTTTTTGTCTCCTTCAGGAAAGCAGAAACTAAAAGGGACTGCGACAGTTCAGGAGTTATTATGTCTCAAGTGACTTATATGATGGGGTCAACTATCATTGATTTTGTATTCTAGTTCTCACTGAGGAAAAGTGGCTTAACCTAACTAAAATTAGCAAAACGTTTTCTGGTCAAATAATGAAAAGAATAAGAATCTGTAAATAAAATTGAAGTTTGTAAATCCATTCTTACATGCCTCATAAATTAATTGACAGAAGATCTGAATAATAAAAGTTGATTAGTGTTAGAATGAGAAATAAATAGCATTGCCAAATATATAGTGAAATTAGGACCCATGCACACCATTGGTGAGATGCAAAATGCATTGCTGTGACAAACATCAGGGAAGCTTCTCTTAGAAAATAAAAAATAGAACTAGCAGTCTGTTTTCTTGATCTGATTTAAAAGACCATTTCTTGATGTACATTCAGAATACTTGAAGATAAAGCTTAACCTTTCTATGTATATGTTTAAAACATTATCATCATCATCATCATCATCATTTTGGTTTTTTGAGACAGAGTTTCTCTTTATCTTTGGAGCCTGTCCTGGAACTAACTCTTGTAGACCAGATTGGCCTCTAACTCAAAAGACCTGCCTGCCTCTGCCTCCCGAGTGTTGGGGTTAAAGACATACACTACCACTGCCAGGCTAAAGCAGTACTATTTCCAACAGTGACCCTATCAAAGACTCCTGGTATTGGGGGATATGGAATCTAAACTGACTATCTGCTATGATCAGGCAAGTCTTCCAATGGAAGGAAGAATTGGGATACCAACCAGACCACAAATCCTTTGACCAACAATTTGTCCTCCCTGAAAGTTGTGCAGGGTGAAAGTGGCAGAGAATTTGTGAGAGAGGTCAACTATGACCGGTCTAACTTGAGACCCATAGTGAGAAAGGGAGTCCATGCCCCTGACACTGCCTGGAGGTCCGGGAACCAGAGGCTGGACAGCCCAGACAGAGATCTAGAATAGAACCAATATGAGTGGCAAGAAAAAAAATCGATAAAATGATTTCTGTGATATTCAGTTGTACTCATAGATTGGTGCCTAGCTCTGTGATCATCAGAAAGGCTTCATCTAGTAACTGATAGGAGCAGAGATCCACAGACAAACACGAGGCAGAACTCGGGAGCCTGTATGGGTCTGACCTAGGTATGTCCTCTTTATATATGTTACAGTTGAATATCTTGATGTCCTTGTGGGACTCGTAACAGTGGGAGTAAGGGTGTCTCTGACTCATCTGCTTTTTGGACCCTTTTTCTCCTACTAGGTTGCTTTGTGTAGACTTGGCATGAAGGTTTGTGTTTACTGTAACTTTTTACATAGTGTTTGTTATCCCTAGGAGGCCTGCTCTTTTTTTGAAGGAAAATGAAGCTATAGTGAGTCTGGGGAGAGAGAGGAGGTGGGGCTACTAGGAGGAGTAGAGGGAGGGGAAGATGCAGTTGGGATATACAGAGAGAAGAATAAAGACAAGCAAATAAATAAATATTTATTAATGAAATACAAATTTCATTGAATAATGAATTTATTCCATGTAAAATGGAATATTATTCAAAATCACAAAGAAGAAAATTATAACAAGGAAGCAACTCGAAAGAACTTTCACACACAATTCAATAAGTCTAATAAGTTTATCAGAAAGGGCAAACGTTGTGGTTGCACTTACATGAGGTATTAGGGGAGTGGCTAAATTAATAAGATACTGAAAGTGGAAGAGTGGTTATTAGAATCTGGACACAAGGTGGTGGGAAATTGTTGTCTATTGTGTACAGAATTTCAAGTTTGGAAAATGAAATATATATAGATATAGATAATGAAATATAGATAGACAGATAGATAGATGATAGATAGATAGATAGATAGATAGATAGATAGATAGATAGATGATAGATAGATAGATAGATAGATAGATAGATAGATAGATAGATAGATAATGGCCTCCCAGCATTGTAATGATATTTAATAGCCATGAACTACACATTTACACAGAAAAATAACAAATTTATGCTATGTGAATTTTTCTACAGTATAATAAACTATAGCAAAATATATTTAAGAAATTTTCAATAGAAGCTAACTCATTCTCTTTACTCATTGCAATTTTAATTAGTACTATAGATTAGATTTTTTTATTGGTTTTTCGAGACAGGATTTCTCTGCAACTTTGGAGCCTGTCCTAGAACTCACTCTATACACCAGACTGGCCTCAATCTCACAGAGATCCACCTGTCTCTGCCTCCCAGTGATGAGATTAAAGGCTAAAGGGGTGTGCCACCACTGACCAACTTCAGATTAGATTTTTAAAAATGAGTTTGTAGTACTTACTTTTTCAAGTTGGAGTTTATGTTTTGAATAGGGTTTCAAACAGTAATCAAAGGAATAGTCAGTATATTTTCTAAGAATCAGAATTATTTTCTTGTATGAATATTAGTGAAATGTGAATTACAGAATAAAACATTCTATTCACACCCAATTTCTCCAGTAAGAATCTACTACCAGTTAAAGAAGCACAGTTCTGAATAATACTATACACAACAAACATGGATACACACTCACCACACACATGCCACACTACCCAACACACATACATACCCACCCACCATGCATACATCAAACAAAACTCACACATCACACACACATACATACCACAGACATATGCATACATGTGACATACATGCATATACATCTTTGTCAATATATATATATATATATATATATATATATACATACACACAAATGTGCTCGTGCATACACACACACACACACACACACACACATACACACACATATATATATAATGAAGTATTTTTCATCTCCTACAAAACTTAGCAGAATAATGGTCTCAAATGCAAAAGAATTATTTAGAGAAAAAAATTACTATTTGAAAGTCTCTTTGGTGAATTATTGCATATAATATACAATTTATGTGGTGCCAATGTGGAGTACAGAGCTATTTAAAACTTCTCCACTGGGGAGATATTTTCTGGTGTTTATTCTGTATGTATGAATCCCCACTGAGTGTTCGTACTTAACACAGCTGTTCCCTTCTGAGGTGATGCTTCCTTTCTAAGCAGAGATGTAGGAAGACAGTACTATTTTCGTGACATTTTTCCTCCAAGGGCACCTCAATGATCGAATGGTTAAAATACAGCTCATTTTATTAATCTTTCTTCTCTCCTTATTGTATCTGTCATTGCAGAGACTGGCCCTCCTGTATTTGTCTTTTTATTCTCAATATACTCCTTGATACCTGCAATTAGCTTGCTTTGGACCTCAAATTATCCATCAAAATTTATCCATATTTTTTCTTAGTTTTTAAGGTACCATATTAGCTTAGGTCTAGGTAGAAACCAAGGACAATTCATTAATATGGCATACTAAAAAAGAGTCCTGTCTTGTGTTTTCCATCATGATAGTCACAGGGCTGAAGTCTTATTTGCAAGTTGTAAATATCAAAACACATATTTTTAATATATCATATTTCCTGACTTTCATCTGACAGTTATGGCCTGGTCTGATTTTTACTTAATTGCTCACACCTGACTATGATTATGATGATAGTACACTATTTACATGTCCAAAAACCCATTTGTAAATAAACACACAAAATGATATACAATAAATAGAGAAATGGAAGAAAATCAGAATAGATTGGATGTATTCAGGGTGGAATGGCCTTAGATGTGGAAGAAAATCAAAAGACATCAATGTGTGAGATTTGAGGGGGAGAAGGGAGACCTATGTGTATATAGTGCCCAATGTAAGAAGATAGCATGCAAGATCCTAGGTCTTCCTAGCAAAGGTATTTTCTAGCCCCACATTAGATATGTGCCACAAAGAAGGCAAGCTGAGCCTCTTGACTCCATTGTCATGATACCTCCTGTGGAGTCTGTGTGATATCTCACATAGGCTGTGACCCAAGCTTCAAGGAAGAGTGCCCACAGAGAAGATGTGTATGTACTTCCTACTTGAAGTCCTAGCACTTTGGACATTACCTGCTAATGTTCTAAGGAATATAGCCTTAGAACATGTTTCTTCTGGAAGGGAAGATAGCTTGTTTAAGTTTCCAAAGTCTACTGATGAGACATTGCCATATACAGAAGTGTATGATGTTAATGGGGGAGGATGGGTTAACAGTCAAGGCAAAAAGGTTTCCAGGTTTAATCTGACACAGTAAATGAAGAACAAAAGGCAAACTTAAGTAAGCAATTAAGACAAATTCAGCAAAAATGGGATAAGGAAAGAAGAGAGAGATAAATGCCTGTAACTTCTTGAGATTGGTTTTGGGGAAGGTTTGAAAAGGAGTTAGAAATATGGAGCAGGAGAAGAAAAGAAGTTCTTCTACATAAATTGAATAAATATAAAAAGACTGTAGACTATGTGACTTTTAACCACAACTGCTTGCCCTTGGCTCAAAATGCCATAAACTCATAGCCTAGATAAAGATTTATATCAAAACTAATGCCAAGCCATGTCTAACATGACCAACTGGAGACTCACATTGGGGACATATTCTAATGAAAATCTATTCTCATGTAACTGATATAATGATTTTAACAATAATCTGTATCACATGAAAACAATACATGCTGTTAAGCAATGTTTCTGTGTAAAGGATGAGCCTCATGCCTAGTAAAGGCACATTCAATTGCAATTCCTTTGAGTCTTGTATCTGCTTGTCATTCGAGACTCATTACCCACCTATTCCTGAGACCTTGTCCCGTCGGTCCCAGTGCCTTGGTTAAGCTGGTCCATCACAGGGAGCACCGAACATGGGGCTCAAAAACTGTGATTTCATCAGACATCTCTCAGGATAGGTAACCTATCTCTCCTCTTTTTTTAAAAAAAAAATTTGAGGTAAGAATAGGCTTTCACCAGAGCCCTGCAAGGTCACTAATAAAGAATCACCACCAGGTTAAGACAGTGAGTAGGTAACAAAAAATCATGGGGCATTCTCATTCAAAAAGTAAAGACCTGTTCCTTTCTGTGTTGAGTCATATGCTTAAAGACAAAGAAAACAAAGTTTCTAAAAAGTCATCAAATGATTTTTATAATTTTATTTTAAAAGTGAGTACTTGGTTTCCTAAAGAGGGGACTCTTTCTCTATAAAACCTGAAAAGGGTAAAAAAGAAAATAAAAAGGTATTGTAAAAAATATGGCCCTGGGAAAATCCCTACCCCTGCATTTTTATTTGGGTCCAAATAAAAGATCTTTTAACTGATAAATCAGAATGGAGTTTTTAGCTGAGAAAGCTCCTTTGGAACAAGAAAAAGAGTCTGATAAGAATCCTAAAGACAAAAAAAAAAAAAGGCTTGTAAAAACTTTATGTCTAAAAATGATACAGGTAGTAGTAAGGCAGACTTGCTTAAAGCAAATCCTGAGGACAGGTATAAAGATTAAAAAAAAGATGATTGGGATTTAAAAGATGAAGCAGCTAGATATCATGAGGGTAATGAAAAAAGAGATCATTTTCATGATCAGGATCCTCCAAAAACCCATTCACTAGCCTCTGCTTCCCCTCCTTGTAATAAAAAAAGGAGGGCACTGCCTCCAGATGTAGGCTTTATGGGAGCAGTGCAAGAGGCAAGGAGGACTGGAGATATGCCTTTTTGTTTCCCAGTTACAGCATTTGATGATGAGCAACGACAATGGGAGCCCCTGCCCTTAAACATTGAAGAAATTACAAATGGCAGTTAAGTCTGTGGGACCCTCCTCTCTTTATACTCTGCAGATTTTAAATATAATAAAAAGTATGTGGTTAACACCGTATGATTGACATCAGACCACAAAATCAGTCCTGTCTCTAGGACAATATGCCATTTATAAAACAAAATATAAAGATAAAACACGGAATGTAGTTAAAAAATCTCTCTTAAAGAGGGGCAAAACCAACTATGGCCATGTTTACAGGCAAATGAAAATATGCTACTTTACAAGCTCAAACTAAAATACCAAAACATTTTTTAAAAGAAGTTTCAAAATTAGCAGTTACGGCTTAGAAAAAATTACCAGTAGAGGAAGACAAGGCCACACTCCTCACTGGTATTAAACACAAAACAGATAAACCATATAAAGATTTTATGGGTAGATTAGAAGCTTTACAAAAAAATGCTTCCTCCTTCAGAATAAACTAAGATGTTATTAAAATAACTAGCTTGGGAAAATGCCAGTTCCCTCTACAAGGAGCCTATAAGACCAACCAAAAAGAAAGGGAAGATACAAGAGATACAAGATTATATTAAAGCATTGATGCTTCACCAGCAATGGTTCAAGGTATGGCCTATGTAACAGTTAACGGACAAATATTCAATAGTACCTATATACAAGGATTCCAAAAAAAAAAAAAAAAGCCAAAGGGGTATGCTTCTCATGTGGCCAACCAGAATACATGAATAAAAATTATAACAATAATAAAAATAATTTATCAAAAGAAATTAAAAGGATACACCAGGGTTAGGCCCTAGATGCAGTAAAGGGAAGCACTGGAGAAATAAAAGTAGATTAAAGTTTGATTTTTTTTTGAATGGCATCTTATTAAGTAACTACCAAAAAGCTGATGATGAAAATAACAAAAAGAGGGGCAAGCCTTTAGACCCGTAGAAGAAAGAAGGCATATAGGTTAGAGGTCCTCCAGCCTTAATCCTAAGGCTCCTAGCTTTAATGTATTTCATTTGCCTAGGCCACACCTTAAAGCACAAGTTTGGATTTTGCTGTAGTAAAAGATTTTATCTTACCTCAGATAGACGAGACACAATTAGTAGACAAATATTTACAGGGACCTTTGCCTAATGGGCTAGGAGGATTAATCATTGGCAAAAGTTCTAATTATAAAAGAAATTTTAAAGTTTTTCCAGGAGTAATAGATGCTGATTATACTGGCATTATGAAAGTAATGATTCGACCATTAAAATAAACTCTTCAGTTACATAAGGATCAAAAAATAACACATATATTGTTATTAAATTATTTAAAGTTGCCTAACCCTGTGCTAAAAAAAATAGAGAGGGCAAGGGGCTCTATAAAAATAGCTACATGGACACAAAAAAATCACCAAAAAAAAAGGGCCTTTAAAATCATTGAAGTTAATAAAAGGCTTATAAAAGGACTTTTAGATAAAGGAACAGACAGGTCCTCAGTAGCAAACAAAAATTGGCCCTCTGTTTGGCCTCTTGGCAGAACTTCAACCACCTTACTAGGATTAGAAATGGCAAATAATATAATAAAAGTACAAAAAAAATTAAAATGAAAATGTAAAGATTCACAAGGGTATTTTTTTCTTATGTAATAAGTTCTTTATTTTTCTCCTTGTGGGGAAGAGATTTTATAAAAAATAAATATAAAATTAGTTACATCAGATTTTTTGAGTCTGCAAAATTTTCCATAGGGGACACTGATATTAAGTGTGTAGATTCCATTATGTAAAAAAAAAAATGATCAGCTTATATAGATGGATCAGTGGCCCCAACAACACAACAATAAATACAGGCTGTAAAATCTTTAGTTCAAAAACAATTTTAAAAAAGGGCCGTCTAAAAAAATTCCAATAGTTCTTAAAATACACAAATTTTTATAATAAACAAATCACAAAAATGAAGGCTCTTACAAGATTTAAGAGCCATTTGTAAAACTATACATGATATGGAAGCATTGCAACCAGGGCTTCCTTCACCTATAGCTGTGCCTCAAGGAAATTATATAATTGTTATTGATTTACAAGATTGTTTTGTTACAATAAATCTAGACCCTATAGATTTCCAAAGATTTTCCTTTAACGTACCTTCAAGTAACTTGCAAACACCTTAAAAATATCAATAAAAAGTCTTACAAGGGATAAAAATTTACCTACTTTATTTTAAAAGTTTGTTACTCAAGCTATAAAAGCGACTAAAAATAAATTTCCTCATGCTTATATAGTTTACTATATAGATGATGTATTATTAGCTAGCAAAAATAAAGATAAAACAAAAAACGTGAAACATGATACAGCAATTAACTGACAACTGTCTTTTTATAGCCCCTGATAAAATTCAACATAATAGGCCTTTAAATTATTTAGAAAAGTTTACATATAAAATGGTTATACTATGTCTTTAAAAAATGACCATTAGGTTTAATAAGTTAAAAACATTAAATGATTTTCAATCATCATTAAAAAGTACTAACTGGGTACAACCTTATTTTTAAAAAAAACTACAGAAAAATTGCATGTATTATTTAAAGCATTAAAAGAAGATTTTAATCCTAAATCTAAAATATTATTAACCCTAAAAATGTTTAAAAAGATAGCATTAATAAATAATTACAGACAGTTAAAGTACAACAAATTAATTATGCTAAAAAATGAAAATTTATAATTCTTAAAACAACATATACTCCAACAGGTTTCTTATTCCAAAAAGCTTTTTTAAAATGGTTATACTTACCACATACACAAACAAAAATGGTTTCATATATATATATATATATATATATATATATATGCAGTTAATTAATAGTTAAATTTAAAATAAGATCTAAAAATTGTTTTAAAATACATAACATTATTATTCCTTATAATAAACAACAATTTTTAGCATTATTACAAAATGATGATTATTGGAGTTTAGCATTATACAGGTCTAATTAAATATCACGCCCCCCAACACCCTTTGCTAACATTCACGAAAAATGTAAAAATAATTTTCCCCTCAAAGGTGTCAAATGTGCCTTTAGAGGAAATATTGACAATATTTACAGAGGGGTCCTCAAATGGAAACTCTATGGTTTATACTCTTAATCAACCTCCTATAATGAGAAGGTCACCAGATATCTTGGCTCAACAAACAGCTGTCATAGCTGCTCTACAACAGTATCCTTAAAGGATAAACTTATACACAGATTCAAAGTATATACTCAACCTATTTCCTGCCATAAAACAGCTTTGAATTCAGGTCAATTTAAAATTATTTCTTTGTTACAAAAATTGCAACAATTAATACAAAAAAAGGACTAAAAATCTTTTCATTGGTCTCATTGGAGAACACTCTAATCTACATGGTCCTCTATCCAAAAAAATTATGATGAAAGATTAACCAAAGATAATTGAATTAATAATGTTTTAAAACAAGCTAGAAAAGTCATAAAATTCATCATCAAAATGCTTTAACATCAAAAATGTTTCATATTGCAAAAAATATCAAGCTAGACAAATAGTTAAAAATTGCAAGCAAAGCCCAAAAGTATTTCATCCTCAAAAAAATGGGGGTAAATCCAAGAGGCTTAAAGCCACAAACACTATGACAGATAAATGTAATGCATATATCAAAATTTAAAAGATTGGTCTATATGCATTTAACTATTAATACCTTTTCCCATGCAATTCACACAACTGTCAAAACAAAAATGCAATAAAACATGTTATTCAACATCTTTAATTTTTTAAAAAATATTGAACCCTCCACCCCAAAACAAATAATTTTCCTGCCTATACTTCCCAATCATTTAAAAGTTTCTGTAAAACTTAAAAAATAAAACATGTTACAAAAATCCCATATTCTCAAGGTCAAAGAATTATAAAAATCAAACTTTAAGCTTCAAAGGCAAAAGAGTACTCAATATTATTTTCTTCATCAAGCATTAAATCATGTATTATTTGTATAAATCATTTAAATACTAAAAAACAAGGTTTAATGCCTATATAAAGACATTGGGGTGAAAAGAAAAGATTACCAATCAACCTGTGGTAAAATGAAGATTTACTAACAGGCACCTGGAAAGTGTCTGATATCTTAATAACCTCAAAAAGAGGATATCCATATATGTTTCCAATGGATGCTAAGTCACTCATCTGTATCCCAGATAGACTTGTCTGACCTTTCAATAAAGGCCAAAAAAAAAAAAAAAAACCAAAAAACTACAGAGACAAATAAAAAAAATGAAGTTTCACCTCTTCGCCTTCCTCCTCTACAGACAATAGCGACTAAGAAAGCTACATCAACTACTTGGGGTCAATTTAAAAGGCTCATGCGCTCAGCTGAAGAAGCTATGGTTTCTACAAAAAAAAAAAATAAAATAAAAAGACTGTTCCTGTTAAAAATATGTTTCTTGCTATACTAACTGTTCTTACAATGTTGCTCACACACACAAACAAAAGCCTATGTTCCAAACCATCCTATGGGTTGGAAAAATAATGACATAATTGAGATGACCACCAATAATAGTGATCTCTTGGGAGTGATAAGACATTTCTAATACACATTTAACATTTGATGTTATTACCTATACAAAAATGTAAAATAATACTCCTATATGTGTCTCTATGACAGAAAATATTCTCCTAAATGTTTGCCATTATGTTATAAAACATTCTTAACTGATGCTCCAGATCAATCAACTAATAAAAAAGACATACATAAAAATTAAAAATGATGGTCTTAGCATATAAAATTATAATAGTTTCTACATACCTAAAGAAAACTTAAAAATGAAAAAGGTGTTTTCAAAAATATAATAAAGATCAATATTGGGATTCATGGATTACAATGCCAAAATGGCTTAATCATAATTGTCAAAAGACTGTTATGCTACAACCCTATGATACCGTAGACAAAATATACATTTTTTCAATAGCTAATCGAACTCATATCATATTTTAAAAAATTCTCAAAAGTTTAATAAATATACACCTAATACTCTTTGGGAGCCTTTAAAAAGGGGGTTCAGTCCGGGATGGGTGACACCTACGCTGGTGAGTCACTCTCCCTTTTATAATAAAACGGGAGTGCAACCAGGCTTGTTTAGACTTTTCACCGCTACTAATCTACTACTGCTAAAAAAAGTCCAACCCCCCCCAAAACTCTCCTATTGGGGTAAGAGCCCATGTAAAATATCCTATGGAAATATTAACAAAAAGCCAAAATATTAACTATTACTAATTTAAGAAAGTCTTTTCATATTTTATGTTTTCAATGGATTTTTACTAATTACATTACTTCTGATTTGGATAAATAATATTCTGTTTTTATAATCCTAAAAAAAACCTTCATATGTTATGTTGCCTGTGAATATACATAATGGTCTCCGGTTTGATAATTTTGATTTACAAATTTTAAATGTTAAAATATTGCAGCCAAAGCATTTTGTTACAGCATTGATTTTAAAAATAAATAATTTAATTGATGTATTAACATCTCTTGCTGTTTCCACAGCAGTTTTGGTTTCAAAAATAAAGACAGCTAATTTTGTAAATAATTTAAATAAAAATGTTTCACT